>NC_054057.1:101112485-101714856 GCF_017639655.2 Falco naumanni
AGTAAAGGAGTAGTTTAGCCTGCTCCTTCTCAGGGCTGCCAGATACTGAGCTTGCTCAGTGACCAGCGGAGAAAATCAGGAGTTGTATCTGGCTATCCAACTAAAAGTACGTAAGTCATGCATCTGTTAATTCAAGCAAGTTATGCATTTTAAATTGATCAGTGTTTGCTCCACTGTTTTTCCCTGACTCTCCCTGATTCTCTCCACTAACAGCTCTAGGATGGTGGTGTGATCGCTCCCTTAGATACGGCAGTGAGCACCAGGGCTGTGGTTTGGAAATGTCTAACAGTTCACAGCTCTTCTAGGGGACCAGGAAACCCAAGGGCCCAGGACATCTGGTTCTGGCAGTATCTGCAGAAGTGGACACAGCAGCAGGGGTGGGTGAGGAAGCAGGGACCAGGGACACGTACAGATCCCCATGTAGATGCATACACTGCTAGTGTCTGCAGGTGTGACTGAGACAGTCCCTCTTTGGCTGACAAACCCAGCAAAAACAAGCTTTCCAGAATGACCAGATGCAATTCTATGGCTTGAGATTAAAAAATAAACAAACCCAAGCCACGGTAAGCAGGAGCTGAAACATCTCTCATCCTCTGCAAAGCAGGCACAAGGGGAGACTTGAAACACACACACACTTATTAAAGTTTTGAAATCATAATTAAAAGCATGCATTTCCATTGTGTGTCGTATGCTGAGATGCAGATTCAGAGCTGTGCTTACTCCTGCCCTGCTACACCTGCCCTGATGCATAGTGCAGCTCTGCAGAGCTTCGTCTCCAGTTGTCAGTTTTACATATTGCTGTGCTTAACATGCGACCGGTGCTGCTCACCTGCCTTTCACTGGAACTCAGCATGGCCCCCCTGCTATTGATTAATTTGCGCTAATTAAAACCAGCAGTGTTTCTGCAGAAAAGAAAGATGTGTAAGTGTCAATAAATTATGGGAAATTTCACAGATTAAAGATTGCCAGCTTCTGCTTGAAAATAACTAAACAAATGTTAATGGCTCTTTCCAAAGAGCCCAAATTCACTAGCAGGGCTGCATGAATGGGCTCCAGCGCTCTTCTTCGATTTCAGTGTAGCTAACATTGACAGCGATGCTCTGTCTAGTCTGAAAGGCTTCATTTTTTTCAGCATAGATATTTCTGTTTTCAAAGATAATTTATGCATTGCCATTTGCTTTTCTCAAACCGATGGGTCAAATCAAGATTCTTTAGTGCCAACAACAGGCAACCCTACAAAAATCCCAAGCAAATAAACACAGGAATTGTGACAAGCCATCAAGCCATCAGTGCTTGTTAGCAGCTGCTGGTAATAAACCTGCAGGAATGCAGGTGCTATAAAGGAAACTTTGCAAATCCGTAACAAACAGCTGGGGACAAACCTAGCTGTAAGGGATGAGGCTGGATTCAGGGACCTGAGGTAGTGGTAATTGAGAGCAAGGTCAGATATCTATGTCCCCATAGCTGGGGGCACAGACTGAGCGAGTAGGGAGCAGCCCGCCCGCAGGCATGGTTGCACTGTGACGGCTCTCTCGCACTTTCCTTTCCCTGCTGTGGTCTCTGTCCTGACCCCACTGCTCCCAGTTTTCAATACAGTACCTTTCCTTACTGCCAGGGAAGCCAGCAGATTGCAGGGGCAGCTTCGAGAGACACTGGTTATCAGGTGGAGCCTCCCAGTCTCTGCAGCTCACCGTGGACTGATTATCCTCAGGGCTTACAGATGCACAGTGGCTAAAATCCAAATGCACCAAAGTTCTGCAACTTGCTGGCAATTGAGGTTGCAGACAGCATCAACAATAGGCTTTTCAGCAGGGACAGTGCCCTTACTGATTTTCAAGTGGGAGGAGTGAATTCCCTGAGCACAAGAAGCATTATGAGGCCTGAGGTGATGCCAGCGAGGCTGAGGATGTGGGGGCTTGGCAGGGAGAGATGTGTGTCGTTCATTACAGGGTTAGGTTTAATGACACCCTCTCGCCCTTGATCTTTGGAGCTGTGCGAGGGAGCAGGAAGGAGGGAGGAAAAGCTTAAATGTCAGCTCTGCACTGAGGTGGGTGAATTCCCCAGCATTAGTGGTGGCTGGCCAGGATGAGGTCCTGTCCTGGTGGGAATATCTCATCAGACATGCTGAGAGCAGCAATGACAATCAGGAAGCTCCTGCCAGTTGGCTTGGTGGGATTAATTAACTCCTGCATTGTCGCTGTCTCCAATTAACTCGGTGGCTGCAGGCTGGGCCCTGCTGGGTTTTGGTGGGAAAAAACCAACAGGGTGGCTTCAAAGGCTGCTGCGTGGGAGCTGCGTGGCAGCACGGGCAGGAGCTGAACTGGGGCTCGGCTGCACACATGGAAAGCGAAATGCAACAGACAGTAGATGGAAAAGTGGTACAAACATGATAGTGTGAAGTCTTGCAGTTGGGTGCTACATAAGTAAGAATTTCTACTGCAGAGCTAGGGAGGGAAAGGGGGACCCCTGCCCTTTGGAAATCTTTCCTTTGAAAGACTCAGATTTATTGGTCAGTCACAACAGAAGAAATCCTATCAGAGCAAGTGTTCCCACAAGAAACAGGGAAGTATCGATGCAATTGTACAAGGCAGTAGTAAGACTGTGTATGGGATATTTTGTACAGGTTGTGATTACTCACAGTCAAGACAAAATAGTTCAAACTGATAAAGGCACCAAAAAGAGGCATCTGTTGAGGAGAGGCTGTTAGCCTGGCATGATGTGTTTCAGCCTTTGATCTGTGGACTCCTGGGGTCAGAAAGTCTCTAGACCCTAAAAATGTCATCCAAAGCATTATTTGATTGCAGAACTGGGTTGCCACATGGACCAAGGACAGAGGCAGGACTGACTTCTCCCTAGGTAGTGCACAGTAGCAGACTGAGGGTGTGTTTTGCTCTGTGGCTCACACTGCATTTCACTCCTACTGAGGAATGTACGTCTGGTCTGATACGTACCTTAAACTTTAATAAATTGGTCTCAAACTGTCCACTTCTATCACTGTCACCCATGAAGACCAGCATCTCAAGATGCAAAAGAGTTTTCAAAAATTAGGTACAATTCAGTATTAACTAACACATGAAGTTTAACCAGTTGTTTGTTGCAGGAAAGACAATAAAACAAGATTGACAGTTGTAGAAATGTTTAGAGAGCCTTAATCTACAGAAACATCTACCACATATTTTAGATGACCATTGCCTGATTTGGCTAAAAACTCCAGAAGCTGCACTCAAGAATCCAGTTTATGAAAACTATGGACTCTTTATAACTAATCCAGTATCAAACTGTAGGAGGGTGGACAATGCTACACTGTTAAACCCAGACATCTGGGATGGGTTCATTTCATCATTTCATTTATTCGGAGAACTGATCCACTCATAGGCTTATTTTACAGACTAGGAAGAATAAAAGTGCAGTTCATCTCATCCTAATACGGACATTAGGATGACTGCTTGTGTCTATCCTTGGCTATAATTGGAGCCTGGGGTGCCTCGCTCAAATGGAAATGTCTGCCTTGTAGAAGTGAGATGGATCCAACCTCTTGCATACAGAAATCAAGGGTCATATTTTTGCTTTCCTTCTCAAGAGAGACAAACCTTTTAGGCTCTTCCTATTCCAAATTGCTCAGCATTTTTCTAGATGAGTGCCTCTGCAGCGTTTCAGGACTCTCTTTCCAAGCGCCTGTCTGGCTGCCTGCCAGGGGCCAACAGGTATCCTCATGGCTGTCATGGGTGCTGCGCTTTTTCATCATTCTCCCAGCTCTTGCGGAAAAAAATGTGAACTCTGTTGTAGAGAAAGAGGAAGGCATGGCCCATGGAAGGGCAATGGTAATTCAACCCAGTAAGCAGCAGCACTGGAAACTCACAGGAAAGAAGCTATGTCACATGCATAGAGTTGTGTGTGAGACATTAAGCCACGGTCACTTGAATGGAGCATGAATATTCATGTTCAAAACAAAGCACATGCATTTCTTCCTTGGAAAACACACACCTGGGAGATTTCTCGGTGGATAGTTTAGTGTGAACAAGGTATTTTTCATCCCCTCCCCAGGCCACTAAATCAAGATCTTGCTCTTCATCCCAAACCAAAAATGATCATATTTGTCTGGACTCTGAAAGACGGCAAGGTACTAGCAGGGCAGGGACAGGAGAAATGCCACAGAAGAGGCCTGAGGACAGCTCAGGCACAAGGTAAAAGAGCAGCCTGGCGAGTCTGTATAGGGGCACATTCTGAAAGGAGTTCAGAGTCCAGACCGGAGGGACAGAAGGTTGTGTTAGAGGTGAGCAGATTGTATGGTGAGCAATTTAGGTGGATGAAGAGGCAGTGAAGTGTATTCCTCAGGTGGGACGCCAAGAACTGGAACTGCAGAGGTTGACACTGGTCAGATGGGAAATGCAGGGGGGTGTGGCATGAACCTTGCACAAAACCTGCTGTCCAAGACAATTAATCCCCTGGGAGCCATACATCCACTCACAAAAAAATTTAGACAAAAGAGAGTGCTGTGTCGACATAAAAACCAGCCCCATTATGCATGGGCTGTTGGTTTCCCTTTATTGCCAGCTCCTCTGGATTCATATCAGGAAGTCTGGAAGCTGCACATCCCTAATGAAAAGCAGAAGATACTCATTATTAAATCTGAAATGTTCAAATGCAATTGGTTGCTAGCAGATTTCAAGGTCTGTTTGAATGATCCCCATGCAGCAAAACCAACGCAATACAAACAACAATGAAGCGGCTCTGGCTGAACCTGGTAATACATGTGATTGTACCAAAACTTGTGCTGGATTTGCTTTTTGCTGTCTCCAATTGCTGACTCACCTAAGAGGTGAATTCTGCCCTCGGAGGCTGAGGGTGGCTTCTTAATCTGTTCTTTTCTCCTGAGCTTAGGTGGAAGCTTGTAGAAAATACTGGCTATATGTGGCTGACAATGTTTGGCATCTTTGTCATCAGCCAGGCACTGAAGCGATAATGGAAGGGTAATAACTTCTATTATTGACTCAAGGAAAATTTTTGATTTTTTTAATCCCAGAGATGTCCATGTGTAGACCTGATGTGCGAGGTGCTGTGTGCTTGGCCTTCACTTCTCCTTTCTGTGCTCAGCTCAGTGTGAGGATCAGGTTCTACTTCTTTCAGTGTTTCATAGCTGGAGACTTGAGGGCCTTTTTTTTTTTTTTCACTCCATTTTTCCATGGGAGTCAGAGATGCCCCAGGACTATCAGACATTCTCTCCCTGGACTCCTCTGCATGCCAGGAAAAACCTTTCCTTTCATTAAGCTGGCATTTGGAAACAGATCTTCTACGGACCTCTGCAACACCAGCTCTCAAACTATCCCACGAAGCCCGTATTTCCAGCCAGGCTGTGGGTGACAGGGAAGTTGGGTGCTTGCACAATATTCCACTATCATGCCTTTAAGAACAGCTATATTCCTGCAGTGAGACATGCCTGAGTACTGAGCCACTCATGCTGAAAACAGACTGAGCTCAAACACAGGGAAGATTAAATGCAAAGTATTTACAATGTTTAACCACACAACAGAGTGGTAGGTGAAGAAAGGCAAAAAAAAGCTACTTAATCAACAACCAAATATACAAAGTGTCTTTCCTCCTCGGTGTATTTAAGTTTCTCTCAGCTAGCATTACTGACTGGATGGATATGCAGCAAGGGCATGATGGTGCAGCTTCTCAAAATGTGGGACTTCTGAGAAAAACATAGTGACAATACAATCCAGACAGGCAGGTCTAGAGAGCACCAACAGACAGTTTCAATATTGCCTGTCTCTGCACAGTGGGAAGCTTTATTCATGAAATGCCTCTTATTTTAAACTAAAACAGTGCCTATTATCTGGTCTCCAGACATCTCAGAACAATGTTTTTCAACAAAGCTGTAATCAAGAGTGCTGCACTTCTCCAGGCCTCATAGCTTTCCCTATTGCTGGAAAATTGGGGGTTGCTTTTTAAAGCTGCAGACTAGAAGCAGGGGATGTATTTCCACTTATCCCAGTGGGAACATTTTAGGTCTGAGTTACATTAGGAGAAATATTCTGAGGCTTCTTAAATTTTCAAGACACCGACCATTTATTTGTCATGAAAATTCTTTTCATGGTAAACCAGGAAAGGCAGTTTGTCTTGTAAATATGCAGATGAAACCCTTGTAGGCTGAGATTGGAGGAGTGAGGCATGAAAGACAGCTGCCTTGGGTCTGCTGAGGAGACATGAGCAAGCTCTGACGTGATGCTGAGCTGACCAGAAACTGCATGACCGCATCAGGATGGCATTGGGCCAATGCTAATACACTGTGTTGACAGGTTGGGTTTATTTAGCTGCTTGGGCTCCGTGCCATGGTACTGCAGTGAGATGGGTGCTGGTCAGCCTCAAGCATGGGCAGAATAAGCCTGTGTCAGTGGGGAGGAGTACATGTGCAGCCCCTTTCTCCTCCCCACCACTCACTCACTCTAGGAGTGAAGAAATGTGTCTAATTTTCCTTCCCATGTTCTTAGTGCTTGCCAGTAGACTTGAAAACTGTCCATCTTTCCATTTATGCTTTGCACAACAGTTTGGATTTCATGGACAAGTAAATATGAGTTCTTTCTTACAAGCAGCAATACGTGCCTTCTTCCTCATCTTCTCAGCATTCAGCATAACAGTCCAGCAGTCAGCACTCACTAGTTGCAGAGCACTGCGTGAGGGTTAGAGCCTGGGCTTCCCTCGCCGCTCCTGAAATACAGGAAACATGTCCTGGTTGCCCATGTCTGAATCTTCAGGCTTGCATTGGAAAGGATACCTGACGTAGGTGGCTAAACAAAGATTTACGCAGAGAACATGGTCACTAAAGCTGGCTGAGCAATATGCAACTCCCTGCAAAAAGCATCAACAGAAGCAAAAAAAGTGTGGCTTTTTTCTAAATTCAGTATTTTAAAGGAAATTCAGACCCTGAAAAATCACAGCCACAAGCAGAGATATTTCATATTAATAATGTCCTTGTGGTATCTCATGCAAGTCAGGCTTTAACCACTTCAGGCTTTCACTGTGCTTGTAGGTGAGACCTGCTGATGCTCCTTCTCTGAGGGTTTCCTCGTCGGAGAGGGGAGGCAATGCCCCCAGGACCTCTGCTGCGCCCCACCACTGAGGAAGCAGCAGATTTAGGGTGCTCAGTCCATGGTGGGGAATAAGAATGAGAATTGCTCTGACAGAATCCCCTGTGTGGCAGCATTTCCAAATTAAAGTATTTTAATAAAGACACAAACACACACACACACTGGGGATGGGACTTTTTTTTTTTTTTTTTTTTTGGCTGAAGTATTTAGGGTTGCAGTCAAAATGTTTTCATTTTTTAATATTTGTTTTTCTGAGGAATAATTGAAGTTTTTGCTGCAAAGCAGATACTTCACACAATAAACATGTCTTTAAAAAAAAACAATTTAGAGGGAAAATTTTCAACCATCTGTCTGGCTGAAGGACTGTTGAAGAGGAATACCAAGGGTTTATGTAGATTTCTTGCAACTCTTTGAGACCCATTAGAAAGCAGAAGCTTTGGCTCATGTGAGAAAAGGTGAAGGGCACAGAAAGGAAAACAAAGCAACAAGGTCAAGTGAAATGCCACAGTCAAAGGTAGTTCTGAAATCACTATGAACATTTTCAGTAGCCATTTTCTATCTTTCTAGTGTGTTTTTCCACATGCAGCAATGGGGTATTGCTGGCTCCCTTGGCAAGAGAAGAGACTACATTGCCACATTGCTGTGGAAAAGTACTTTTCTCCATCAACACTTTTGTTAGAATAAGCAGGACTATTTGTGCGGTGTGGTGCTTTTCAAAAGCAGGCATCAGCATCTACATCTGGCCCAAACAACTCGGTAGAAATTCCCCTACGCCATAAAGCTGTGGAGTTGGTTCAGGTGCGCATGCTCAGGAGAGAGAATAACAGCAACTGGTGGTTTTTCCCCGTGGCTGGCAGCCAAGGCGTTGATTATCATCATGAAAGCAAAGGATCAGCTCATCAGGGGCTTGTTTCTCTGCACAGCTAAGGAGCTTAGTGCAATAGAGGTTAGCTTGATCCCAGGCAAAACAGCCAAACCGGCTGGCAACGTGGGCTCCACCTCACCTCTCCTCCTGGGGCTCACCCCCTTTTTAACCATAAATCCTTAGCTCTGGACCCAGAGGCGGTAGGTGAAATGTTGGTAGACCCTTCTCCACCCTCTCTGCCAGGCAGCTTTATGTGGTTTAGCCCTTCCAAAAAAAGAAGAAAAGGAGGGGGGAATCACTAAACATTTTCTATTTCAAAACAGATTTCATCTTCCATAGAAAGTAATACTGTCTTCAGCCATGTGTAACTTATTTTTTATCCAACAGAGTATATGGGCTTATAACTAGATCCTGATAGGAACCCAGGTTTAAAACATTATTCACAGCAGGTTATTTGATCTTTATTTGCTGAATGCACTCAGCTGAATCCCTATCTCCAAACAATATGAGAAATAAAATGCTGGCCATGCTTCATTGGCCGGCCAGCTCATCTTGATTTGCAGAGACGACTACATCCCTCTCAGCAGTTTCAGAGACATACCATATCCCAGGCACCAAGATGCAGTTTTTCCTTCCTCTTTCCCCAGCTGAACACTTATCTTTTCTTGCTTTTCTTTCCCCCGCAATTAGGAGCTTTAAAAAACACTACAGACCAGCCTTTTCCTCTCCCTTCACCATATCTTCTGGGAAATTGTGCTTCCCACTGCGTATTTGGGGATGCTCTTTCAAAAACGCTTGCCATCTGTTCTTGAGCAGAAGGTCAGATGATGATAACCTGCTCAGGAAGTCACAGGGCTTCGTGACAAGCCTGGTCACCTGAGGAAAGGTGGGTTGTAGGAGGCTGTGAGACCCTGGCAAAACTACCAGTATATCATTTAATTAATGTGACTGCTGTGACACATCTCAAGGCTGACCTTGTCTCTACTACATCAACTTTGATGCAGCCCCTAGCTGTGCCACAGTTAAAGGTGGTCTTGGACATCGCAGGTGGCCACTGGGACTCCTTCTTTCAAGAAAACCCCTGGTGACTACAAACCAGATTCATTACCAAGCAGGATGGATAGGATAAAGCTTTCTTGTCCTGAAAGTGAAGCCAGAGCAGCCTGGGGACACAGGATGAGCTGCACGCAAGAAGGTCAGGTTCTTCATTCACTTTGGCTTTTGATAAGATATGCCTTTGAAAATCCTCCCTTAGCTATTCCAAAGTAAAAGTCTCCAGGTTCCAGGACAGAGCCTAAGCACAAAATATGGTTCAGAAACTCCAGCACAGAGGGTCCTACTGTGTCAGGTCTTTGGGGATGGTGAACAAGTCCTTGGTGGACATCACTGTAGCAGGATGGTGTTGTTAAACTGATCAGCATTCTGCACTGCTATCACAGATACAGCAAGCCAGGGCCATTTTTCACACAAATATCAGTAGCTCTTATGTTTCCTTCCCTGGGATACATTTCAAAGCTCACTAGCCCATCACAGCTAGCTTCTCCTTCTTCCCTTTCGAGACACGTCAGGAAGCCATCTTGCTGCCAGCCAATGTGTAGGTTATGTTCGTTGTCCCTGGGTGAGCGCAGAGCAATGTCATTGACCCAGCTGAATGTTCCTTCACACAAACACAAATTAAAACCACCCCCTGTTGTCATTAACCAACTCGCTGTACCATGCAATGTGGCAGATTTGGCCCTGTCCTCCTTCACATACAGCCTGGGAGTGTCACTGCGCTCTGTGGTCTGAGAGCAAATACTCAGGTTGTGTGTGGTTTTCTGGGGAAAGAGGGGGAGATCTGAGGAGGTGAGAATTACATGTCTCACTTTTCTTTCCCAGTAATTAACCCTGGAAAAGAGAAGAGAAAAAAGAAACACAAACCAAACAGTTAGGGATGCAGCTTTACATGGCTGGATTAGAGTCACAGTTGGCCTATCCCCTTGGGAACACTACTCTGCTATTAATAAAAAGATAAACAAGCCCTTTTATTTATTTATTTTCCCTTCTCTCTCCACGTCCTTTGATTTCTCTTCTTCTGCTTCAGGGAGCTCTGCTCCCTTCCGTTAGCTCTGCAGAGGGAGTGTTTGCTGCTCTAGGAAAGACAAAAATCAAGAGTGGAGGGAGTGTGGGAAAGAAGAAAGTGGGCAAAAATTATTTTAACCATTCCTAGCAATCACATCATCTAGCAGGACTGGCAGAAATGATGCCCTTCATTTATTCCTCTTCTCCTGCTGCAGCTGCAGGTCTCATTCCCAGAGGCTTCCTCTAACTCCCTGAGGCTACCCCATCTTTGCAGGTACCTGTCTATCCCTCTCCACCCCTGGGGGAAGCTGTCTGGAGACCCCTCGCTGGGCTGGAGACAGCCTTCTGGATTTACTGGGTCCGTGTGGGAATAGGGGCTGTCAGGCAGAGTGTGAGGGGGAAGGGTTACCCACCGAAGAAAAACTAATTGCCCGCTTTCAGACAGGGTGATGCTCGTAGCTAAAGCATCAGCAGAGTGCAACAGATCTCAGCGGTTCAAGAAAACAGAGAGGAAAAGCATGTCAATCAGCATCAGGTTACTTGCTCTGGGGGCCAGTTTTGCCAATTTTGTGGGCAGGAATGGGAATGGTTTGAACTGTGGTAATTCTGTGGTAATTCTTTGTACAAATTAGGTGTTTGACTGAGTCTGAATTCTAAGCATTTGCCTTAAAAAAAATTCTAAATACCTGAAAAATATTTCACAAAGCTCCTAAATTAATGATGAAAACTATTTGTGAGGCTGCTTTGCTTGATCCTTAGAATGGGGGAAATGTAGATTAAATGGGAGAGCAAACACAGAACTAATGTTGGGCTACACACACACCTGGGCACACATGTGGGGGATCATCTCATCGTTTGAGAAAAATTTGGTTGCTGAAGGGGTAGGAATGGTTTGGAGATGATCAGAGTCGCTCATTGCTCCAGAGACATACCCAGCTTCAGCAACAAGCAACAGTCATGAGCATTGAGGTACCCGTGATACGAGTTGTCACTGTGCTCTGCCTGTCCCCTTGGGCAGCTTGCAGAAAAGGAGGAGGAGAAGATGCCTCAGTGCTGCTACAGGATGGTCGCACAATCACCCTTGCCAAGCCTGTGTACCAGCCTGACATGCTTTTTGCTGGTAAGAGCAGAGTTGCAAAGCAGTGAGGAATGGAGAAATAGCAAACCGAACTGCCAGGTCACTGCAAGGGCACCCAAATGACAGAAAGGAATATCCCAGGGTCTCTACCCAGATACGAGGCCAGGCACTGCTTCATCAGGCACCTTTGCCTCCTGGGCCATCCCTCTAGCCTTCCCATCAATGCTGTGTTGAATTCTAAAAGTTTGGGAAATTAAAGCACTTTCTGTGCCTTTTTTTCTCAGCGAGTGTGGAGCAGAGATGGGGGAGCAGTGGCCAACACTGCAGCTGGGGTGTTAATGGCCATGTTAGGTGGAAAGGGGCAGCCAGACCAGAACCTGTAAAATCCTACCCAGGCTGCCCTTCAATTTGCTGTTACACGGAGTGAAAGATTTGAAAGTGTATTTCTGGGTAATTAATTCAAAGAGTGATTCTAATGGCTAATGCTGTCAGTTTTGACTGCAAGGGAGGTCTGGGGCTGGAGCAGGCAGTGAAGGGAAAGGAAAATGCTTTGAGGTCACAGTCAGATGTTAAAATATTTTGACAGCCCACATCCAAGAGTCTAACTTAATGAAAGGCTTTGGCCAGCACCTTCCAGAAGGTCTGAAACTGAATCCATTCATTTTTCTCCAGTATAGCATGCACGGCTTGGACAGTGGCTTGTCCATAAATCACCATTCTCCATTTCGTCAGCAATATTATCAATCATTCTCAGTGCCCACCAGCCTGCTCTCTACAGAAGCACCAAGTAAGAGGGATTCGGTGTCTTTTGAATTTAATTCCCAGATTTTCAGCGACATGTAGGGTGAGCTCTGCCTTCATCTCTACTGATTACAAAAGCCAGTGCAACAAAAGTCCTGCGCTCGTGTATGGAAACATACCTGCTCTGCAGTGCTGGGGAAATGAAATTAGGAAGCTGTTTATGGTGGTGTTATCTCCAGCTGCTTGGAAAGATTTAATCAAACCACTGCAGCTTGCTGATGAGTATGTCCATAGCTTGTGAGTTTGGTTCCTCCTGCACTGCATATCCCTGTGGCATTTGCTAAACATCTCCATCCTACCCCAGTGGGCTTGGAGTCAAGCACAGCATTTGCAAAGGATTTGCTGGGGACCATTCTACTGAGGTTTTTCAAAAAAATTGGTCAGGAAGCTGGAAAGGCATAGCTCCTGGCAGTTGTGTTCACTGGCTTTCAGTGCTTGTTTGTGCTTCAGAGGGCACTCGGAGTAAGCAGACAGGGAAAGAAAACTTGTGAATGTAGAAAATAACTGGGAGGATATAAGATTCAAGTTTAAATTTTGAGACATGGTTTGGGTCAAGCCTTCTCCTTTTGACCTCCTTTGCCTGTTTCTAAAGATTAATTCAGTTCCTGCTATATATCAGTTCATCACTTCAGCATCTACTGTTCCTACACTTCTTGCAATGGAGTGTGTTGCTAAATTGAAAGGCACATCCTTCATTTCCTGTCCTATGCTTTTGTGCCAGACAGTAATGCACAGGAAAACCTGTTTTCAGCCTGGGGTGGCTGCACTTCAGGGTGGCTGAAGGGATGCCATGTGCCTTGACCACTTGCGGATGCAGTCACAGGAGTTGATGAGAGCAAAGCTGGCAGATTTCCACTCCAATTCACTGCATACATTTTGTTCAGCCCTCCAAAAAGCACAAAAGGAAGATGTCTATATGCAGACATGAACATATACAGCATTACAGGTGCCAAGATGTATGGTATAGACCACCACAGAATTTGGAGCACAGCCTCACCACCCTGGGGCTTCTCAAGTTTATTCTGCGTACCATGCTTGTGGGTGGTGGCAGAAGACATCATCTTCCTCTGCCTGTGTGCTTGGGAACTGGTGCATCACTAAAGAGACTCTGTCATTCCATGGATTAATTAGGTAGTGTTTGCCCTGTGGGCTAATCAGCTGTACGTGGGCGTGCACCTAGACTTACTGCAGGGCTAAATTAGGCATATGCCTTCAGAGTCCAAAAATGTCTAGAACTTCTGATCACGTCAATATAATTTATTTATTTATTTCAGTTCTGTAAAGCTTCTTACCCAACAATGAAGAAGGCTGCATACCTGCGGTCAGCCTCTCTGAACACATTTTTCATTAGAAGTGCTCCAGATTGGCAAATGAACAGCAGTATCTACATACATATACAATTACATTATCGCTTACACAATATCCATCTCCATGTAACCCAGGAAAATCAATAAGTAACATTCCTGAATCAGCAGCAGTCATCAGTCCCTCTTTGCCATCAGTAAATAGGCTCTCACCCCCTGCCCCAGCCGAAGGATGCAGGCAACAGAAGGCAGATGCAGCCCTCACATTCCCCTTTGAGCAGCTGACAAAAATGCCTTTCTCCCCTCGTGTGATAATAGCGGCAGGGAGGGCACTGTCAGGGATGTGCTGCGTGTTCTGCCTCACTGGCCGGCGCGGGCTGCTCTTCCTTCACGCTCTGCTGCCGTCCAGCTCGGCACACAAGTTGCCTCCAGCAGCACTTGCCAGCCCCCTTGATATTTTGGACACCGAGTGCTGCATGAACAATAGGACTGCAGTGCTTGGGAGGGAGTGGAAACAGCTCTTCTGTCTCCTGGACTGACTGGCTCTTACTGGTAAAAAAAAAAAAAAAAAACCCAAACAAAAAACCAAAAAAAAACCCAGGGGGATTTCTTTTAGCACTTTATTGTGAAGGGATAGGGGGCATCTGGGATGGTTTCTCCCTCCCTGTTCTTTCTTGCCCACTTCTGCAAAGCCAGAGAAATCTTCACCTGCTGAAGGAGGAGGGTATGAAAGCACACAGCACATTTTGCAAGTGTCCATTAAGAACATAAGGTACACCCAAGACTTCTGTGTTAACTCACACCCAGGCTTTTCACGGCCGTGGCGTGAATGCAAGTAATGTCAAGCAGAAGCACCCTCGGATCAGAGGCAGTCTGGCAAAGCTGGGTTTTACTGATGGGGGGAGCACGATGAGGAGGGCAGCTTTGATTCATTGCAGCCCCCAAATATCTCTGGGGCTTTGCCTTGCTCTGCAGAAGTCTCCCAGGTTCACTTGTTCCTGTGTGATTTCTTTCATCTCAGGTAGCAATCGCACAGCAGCAGCTCCTGAATGATACGTGTTAAAGCTCAGACCTGTGGAATATCTCCTCTCCTCAGGAGCAGGCATGAAACATCAGACTGAAGAAACTAGATCAGAGGTAAAGACAGTTCTCCTTAGAGCACCAAAATCACCCAAGTACCTGGAGGGGTGGGTGTGTGGGTACAGAGCCTGGTATTTAATCCTTGCCCTACACAACGTAATTAGTGTAAGGGGGAGAGCACACAGTAATACAGTTTCAGATTCATTTTTACATGTTGTTTTCTTGCTAATTTTTCATTAGATACTTCAACAGCTGTTTTTTTTTGTCATTTCAACAGAGGGCACTGGTATTTTTAGGCTCTTTTTTCCTTTGGGGAAACTGAGGCATAAAGCAATGAGAGGACTTGGCTGAAGTGGTCTGACCAGGGGCTGGAATCCCTATTTTCCCAATCCTGAAAACCCCAAACTGGGGAGTCCCCAACTTGTGGGCAGCCAGGTGAGGGACAGTAGGTAAAAGCAAAAAAGTGCAACATAGCTATTAACTCCAATGCCTTTAAAAATAACCCTTTATCTCGGTGTCTGGTAGAACAGTCCTTACTTGTTAATGCGCTTCCTTAAAACCACTGCCCTTAAACTTCTACCCATGCTGAAGTTAATGTACTGCCCTTTGCCACCTCAAGCGAGGCTGTGCTGTAGAAAGCTGTGCTGGGCTGATTCATGCCAAGACTGTATAATCAGGGATGGGGAAAACTTGGGAAGTGGCTCTTAGAAGGTACCTCCTGGGTTGAGAGCAACTTCTTTTTATGTTTGAAAAATACAGCATTTTTCTACTAAGAAAGGAGAAAGTTATGTCTGCAAAACTTCTACAACTTAAAAATTACTTTAGGCTTTCTGTGAAATCCCCACACTTTCACTGATGAGAGGATAAAATGCTAGGTATCTGCACAGAATGAACCAGGGTAAGAGGGAGAAAAAGCCATCTCCACCACTACAGCACAGAGATGGTTTAGAAGGAGCCAGAGTTTTACTTCAGATTGAGGATGGATAAAATGCTGATGTTGTCCCAGATCCTAAGAGCAGCTCCTAGCCTATGATTAGAATGACTAATCTTGCTTTCTTGTACACACACCCCCTTCACCCTACTAAGGATGGGTTATCAGCCAGTGTTTGTCAGACAAGCTCTGACCTGGATCTTAGCAGATGCAGCTGAGCTAACCATAGCCCTCTCCTAAGACTTGTGCAGATCTTGGAACAGTGCTGGCAGACCCTAGAAAAGCGCTCGGGGGTTTTAGCTGGTTGTGAAGAGGTGCATGCCTTTGGAGCAGAGGCAGGAAGGGGCTGGGGAGCACTGCACTAGCAGGATGAGTTCAGCAACTGCAATAAAGCTCAGAGGTCTCATTTGGAGCTGAGATTCAAAGGGACCTTGACTTCATAGGGGTCTTATCTTAGAATCATAGAATGATAGAATCATTTAGGTTGGAAAAGACCTGTAAGATCACAGAGTCCAACCATTAACTGTTAACTGCCAAGTCACCCACTTAACTATGTCCCTAAGCACCACATCTACAAATTTTTTAAACACCTCCAGGGATGGTGATTCCACCACCTCCCTGGGCAGCCTGTTCCAACGCTTCACCAGCCTTTCAGTGAAGAATTTTTTCCTAATATCCAATCTAAACCCTCCCCTGGTGTAACTTGAGGCTATTTCCTTTTGTCCTGTTGCTTGTTATCTGAGAGAGGAGACTGACCCTCCACCTCGCCACAACCTCCTTTCAGGCAGCTGTAGAGAGTGATAAGAGCCACCCCCACCCTGAGCTTCCTCCTCTCCAGGCTGAACAACCCTAGTTCCCTCAGGTGCCTCTCATGAAACTTGCTCTCTAGAACCTTCCCCAGCTTTGTTGCCCTTCTCTGGACACGCTCCGGCACCTCAATGTCCCTCATGTAGTGAGGGGTCCAAAACTGCTATGGTGGGATGCACATGGGACTGAGTGTGGGAAACCCCGTCCACACAGGGGAGTCATGCTGCAGGTGGTGTGCTAGGACCGGTCATCAGGGAATGGATAAATGTGTAGCAGGTCAGGAATGAGGTTCCTGGAACAGCTTCACCAGTGACTGAAGAATGGGAAAATGGTAGAGCACATGTTGGCATTATGCCGTGTTGGCAAAGCTCTTTGGAGTGCTGGGGAATGAAGAAGCAGAGAATGATTTTGGCCAGGCTTCATCATCTGCTAGAAGTGGTGTGCATGTGTGAGGGCTGGATAACTGAGGCTTTGGCAGGTGGAGGGATAAAAAAGTGGCTTTTCTGTTATGTTGCAAACCCCAAAATTTCATGAGAGAAAAATATGCATGAGTCAAATTAAAACAAAGCGCTTGCAGGAGGAAGGATTCAACTGCCTTAAAAAAAAAAAAAGCTAACTTGAGATACTGCATTTGAGCTGAAACAAGTTGGAATGGTTGACCCTTATTTCTTTAAAACTCTTTCTGAAGATTCATTTTGAAATGGAAAATGCCATTTTGAAACAAAAAAGTTTCCCTTAAAAATAACTTCAAAATGAAACATTGCAACATTTCCAAATATTTATTTCCCTTGAAGGTGCTGAAGTGCAGTGTATCACACTCGCCTACAGCTTTGCCCTGCTCTTTTTATTCAGCCTAAGCAATCTTCTGAATGTAACCTGAGCAGTTTTAGTTCCCTTCAAATTCTCCTTTTTGGGATGAATTTACAATTTGCTGAAAGAATATCTTTTCAGTTTTACTTTAGACTGAAGTAAATTAGCAGAGCTGTTTTGGGGAAGGAAATACTCAGTTTAGTTCCTGCTGTTAGAACTGTTGATGGTAGCCATTAACAAAACATCACTTCTATAAGACATGGGCTCATCTGAAAGCACATAGAAGAGGAGACCTGAAAACAGAGCTGAAGAATGATAGAAGAAAACAGAACCTAACTGCATAAAAAGGCTACTTACATTTACGGGATTTTTAAAAAATAGCATTTAGATGGAAAGCTGATGCCCCATTTTTGTCCATGCTGGTTTGTTTTTTTTTTTCTCAGGCTATCTGAAATTTCAGGAGTTAAGGGGAGAAAAAAATCTTGCATCGCACCATATATGCCGAAGAAATGCAATACAATCTGATTTCAGTTCTTTTTCTTACGCCTGAATGTTCTCGTTTTTGCTTACAAAAGAAAAGACACAAAAGAATTGTAAGAAAAGGAATCAGATGGTGCCGCCCGATACTGTTTCACAGCTGAAATGTGAAAACAAGCCCAGCTTCTTCTGCTGACACTCAGGTCTCAAAAAAAAAAAAAAAAAGGTTATTATTCTTTTTAGAGGGAATACTCTTAAAGGGAAATTGCTCCAAATTCGATCAAAAGCATCATTTATTATAACTTAGCCGAGCAGTTGCCTCCTGCTGCTGAGAGCCCAGCCGACGCAAGGAAGGCTGCAGAGGCGGTGTGCCTTTTGCCCGTCTCTTTAATAGCACCAACCCCCAGATTCACTCTCTGGGTCTCCTACCACTGCTACACCCTTTGCAGATGGACCCTAAGGAAGGGACTACTTGTTGGGGTCTCATCACTCAGTTATCCCCTCATTGAATAATGCATGACCTTGGGAAATTTCAAGGTCACCTGCCTGCCCCATGCTGGATGATGCATCACAGGCAGCACAGTGGATGAAGCACATGGGCATCCAAAGGCAGTGAGCACCCAGCAGCTGGCATTGCCCCTCCTGCCAGGGGTCCAGGCTCATACCACCTCCAGTTCCCCACTGAAAGCCCAGGCCCAGCTTGAGGGAAACAGAGCGAGACAGCGCATGGTGTGCTGCAGAGGCTGTACTGGGATCTATATTACTCTCAGAAGTCTCAGTAATGAGGAAAACAAATGGTGTTTTGTGGCTTGCAATCGCTACATAAATATAAACAATTTCACCTCCTCCTGTGTCCAAGTTTTTGGATATCCGGCACAATGTATAAGCACAAATAGATTCACCCGCTCCCTCCCAGGGTTATAGCTCCTCTCAGTAGATGAGTTTCAAAGGACCAAATCCCCAAAGTGCCTCTGAGGAGAGGCTGCTTTCCTTTTTCTCCTTTGCTGTTCCCTCCTTTGCCTTCCAGAATTTAGTGGCTCTTTCCTTTGCTCAGGTGAGGGTGAAGGCCAAGAGAAACTGTGGTCCTAAAATCATCTAGTCTGAATGCTTTGTGCCTTTCTCATATGCTGGCAAAACAGCATCTTTGCACAAGTGCAAGGAGATGCACTTGAGAGTGATTGTTATTTTTAAGTTCTGTCTCGGCAAACAGCCACTTGCAGCATTTACTGTCTGCCACATTGGAAAAAGCTACATTAGTCCACTGTAAGCAAACTAACATCGGCTTTGCAGCCTGGTTCAGCTAACGTGACCCATCGTTGTAGGCTTTCCTGTGGCTTCTATCATGGTTAAGTCTCATCCTCCTGCTTCCATCCTCAAATCTCAAGCACAAATTGAAACAAGGGAAAACTCGCTGCAGAAGGTTCCCAGCCGCAGCTAGCAGGGCAGAAGCCCCACACCCAGGTGAATGGGACAGCTGCTCCTTCACAGTGCAGAGCCAGCGGCAAAGCCTGGGACAGCAACGTACACCACAACCTGCCGCCACATCCCCCCTGGTGCCGAGTACCAAACCATAGCACCACCCCTGGCTGCCGTTGACAGAAAACTGTTTTATTTACACTGCTGCTTTACATCTGCTTTTCAGTTAGCAGTTCTCAACAGCATAGCAACGGACTTCAGGAATTCCAGGGTCTGGTTTGCCTTATAAGCCTTGCACTGTCTCAGCTGAAAGGGAGCCCATCCCTCACGTTCATGTATCAGGCAAAAGCACAATATCCTTAATGGATCCAGAAAACCTGATGTCTAGTCTTTGCTCACTGCCTCTGATTTGCTTTATAAACCTGGGTGAGTTACAGGGTGTACCCAAGAAACAGGAAGCATGTGAACGGTTATTTCTAGCCACTTCCATAAGCTCTCAGGTGAAAGCCTATAGAAGAAAACATCTCAATGAATGGGGTTTATGCAGTTTGTGGTTATCTGAGTAATTCTTAACACCAGCTCCCTCTCCCTGCCTGATTTCTGCTGTGGTTAAGAAGCCTAAATTAGTAAGATCAAGAAGCCTAAAGTAGCAAGACATATGCCCTAAAGCAGTCAGCTAAGTATCCTAACTTAATGGAAACATCTGCAAAGAACTAAGAGCTGGAAAATTAGCTTTGCAATATTGACTGCTGTGTCTCAAGGCATAAAGGGATTGCTCCGAGGCAGGAGGCAGCAAGAGGGAGCAAAACCAGCACATCCTACTGCCCCAGCTCATAGGGCAGAACCCCAGCAGTTTCAGCCAGGAAGGTTAGCACTACCCTGAAGTTGCTCTAATGCATGCCATGAAACAGGCTGTGCTTTCCCCTGTCCTACCAGCCCTAGGAAAGATATCAAAGTAGCCCAGAGCCAGCTGTCTCCAATACAAGCACAGCCTACCCAGAAGCAAGGATCTGACCCTAAAAGCCTCTTCCATCTTGAGCCACAAAAGAATCACCAACCTTCCCTTTCCTCAAGGCATAACAACAAGATACACTTTCAGCCCAGCTCACTATCCTAACACCCTGCCTTCCTGCTTTTTCCCTTTTATCACCTGCAGCAGGGCCTGAAAACTTATTGAACACAGCTGGGGGCATCCCACCAGCCCTTAATCCTTCTGTGCTCTTCTCCCACAAATGCAAAAGAACAACAGGATAAAGTAAAAGATGCACAAGTGGAGCTCCTTGAACTTTGTAGGTACAAAATACCTTCAGGAGCAGTAGCTAGCCATAGTAAATTGGGAACTTCTGAAAATGCAGATCAGAGGAAAATTCTGCTATGAAGTTCAGAAGGGCAAGAGTTACACCAGCAATTCAAAAAGTATTTCTTTGCCCAGATGGTGCCTTGAACATAAACTGTCAAAGTCATTACCCTGACTTTATTATCAGGGTTATGTTTTCTTTATTCCTTTTAATATTCCATATGCTGGTCATATAATACATTTCTTTGTATTCCTCTTCCCTTTTATTCTCTTTGTTTGTTCCATTCATGACTTATCACCTTCTGGTGGCAATTTAATTATCGGATCTATATTATTAGTATCTTTTTTTTTTTTAGAATATAATAAAAATTTTCAGTACAAAACACTGCAAGTAATTCAATTTCCATCAGTGAGGAAGGAAGTTGGATGCATTCAATGAAAGGGGAGAGAGTACCTGGCTATAACATTTTTAATAAAAATATAATAGCACTTTGTACTTTTTAGCATCTTCTATTTGGAGAACCTTGTGGCTTCATATTCATTAATATTGCTTGACTTTTCCATTGCACTTTTCATCTATAGCTTTCACAGCACTTTCTGAAAGTGAATCGGTATAGGCCTCTCTATTTTACACCTAGAGAAAAAATGTGAAAGCCAATGCAACCCAGCCAGCCAGGGTTACTGCTGGGATGAGATCCCAGGCATCTTGGAGCCCTGGACTGAAGCCCTTTCCACTTGTCTGTGATGTCTCACTGTTCATTCCTTTCTTTATGTGCTAAACAGTCCCATCTCCTTCCCAGATCTCCAGTTGTCCACAAAAGCCCAGGGCTTGTGTCTGTTTTTGTGCATTCTACCTTGTTCATACCCAAATTAGACTGCATATTTCTCTGGGCAGGACCTGTGTTCTTGCTGGGGTGGGAGAGCTTCAGAAGGACTTGCTGCAACAGGAGACAAAAGTAACTCAATCCCAGCAGCCAGTGAAGACTTCCTGGAACATCTCAGTTTACTCCTTAATCATCTGGGACAGATCCCTGGTTTTACATCTTGTCTGAAAAGTCAGTTTCTCTATAAGCAGAGGATCCCAGATTTAGTTGCCCCAATCCCCAATGACTTGAAGGAGGTGAACAGGGGCCAATGGTTCTTTTCTAGTACAAGGTGCTAAGCTATCAGGTTGCAGGTTTGATGTAAAAACAGTGAAGCGGTTCTTCAGTTCACATGGATCTCAACTGCAGAGCATGGATACTGTGGATGCTGGAAGTTTACACGGGTGCAAAAGACTGCCTGGATAAATCCACAGAAGCAACACCCCCCACACCCCCCACACCCCCCCAAGAGCTGTTAAATACAGAGGTGCCACCTTGGGCTCAGAAACTCCTTGAACTACAAACAATCTGGTGCATTGTTTGAAGGAGGGTAAGTATGGGGCCTCTACCCTGTCCCCTAGGCATCAGCTACTGGCTAGCAGAAGAGATGGAATGCTGGGCACACTTCTTGACAAGTACCGGGCCAGGCAACCTGGAGAGAAGAGGGCTGCTTGATGGCCCAGAAGTACTATGTCTTGCAACCACACCTGTGTAACTTGGAATCTACATCTCAGGAGAAACCATTTGATAGAAGAAACTCTGTATGGCAAGGCAAGATCTACCTTTTGCAGGCAGATCCCTTTGTCTGTGTAGTGGCTCCCTGACTTATCCATGGGTACAAGGATCCTCTAGATAGGGCTGATGGAACTATATCCTGAGCAGGAAGCAATTTATTTTGTTACACATTCTTTTAAATTTCCTTGCTCCCTAGTAAAATGCAAAATTACTCTCTAAGAATTAATGTCTCCAAATAATATGTATGATACTTCAAACTGGCTTTTTTGCCACCTCTAACTTCTTCCTAAAATAGGTAGGTTCCTACTTTTCCTATCCAAAAAGACAGTTCTGCTCCTAAGGCTCCAGATACAGCACTCAAAATGACAGATATTTTCTGATCAGTAAAGTGTTTCGAGAAAAAGCTTTCCTTATTTTGTTGCTCCTTTAAATACCAGTCAGTTTTCTTTTCTGTAGATCAAAGCTTTCATGGCTTTGTTTGTTTGCGCATTTGTTTCTTAGGGTCAGAAATTGTTTAGAACACAATGGAGAAAAAGAAATCACCTTTTCTTTCCCTTTTGCTTTTTAAATGGAACCACTAAAAACATTTTCAGCTCCAAATTTATCACCCAAACTCAAAACAACCACAAAAAATGAGAGGGGAGAAAGACAGAAAAAAACCTCTAGAAACACATTCACAGGACTAGCATGTGTGTAGCAGATTTTTTTTTTATTATTACTAGGGAATGATTGTATCTGCGAGCCAAAACAACAGCACTCCCTGATGCCAACTCCAGCTGTTCCTCCCTTGTAAAATTTATGAGCTGTTTTCAAGAGCCTGAATAGATCTTGTGATGGAACTTCTGTGTAGCCACGAAGATATTTTTAATTGCTGTGATGTTGTCAGGTTTCCCTGTGACACAAAGTGTGCTGTTAGTTGGCTGATTTGAAAGCATACTCCTTGAGATGCCAGCCTGCCAGGTCACTGAGCTGAAGTGAAAAGTCCAACCAGACTTCAGATCTACTCCAAATCCTTGCTGGGAACACTAGTAAACAGGCCAACAAAGGCAGGTTGAAATAGTTTTAAACAAACAAGTGCATTAGTGGGGAGATTTCAGTATCTTCCCAAGTTCTCCACAGAGCTCCAAGCGGCATCTTGCACCGTAGGCAACAGCGGATCCAGTATTCATGCCCTGCAAGGGATTCTGGCTGAGCCTGAGGTAGACACAGCAGACTGGCATCAGTCCAAAACATCTAGTTTCACTGTCTTTTGGTTGTGATGTAAAAGTGACATCCTGAGCACATTTTGCCATTAGAAGACTTCTAGCAGGTATCATGAAAGTAAGATTTTCACCTAATCAACATACAGATTTCATAATTATAATTTTATGTCTGTTTCTTCCCTAAGGAAAGACTAAATTATTTATAAAACCTTAGAAAAGAGCATGGCTTTTCCATGGACAGGCCATGCAGCAACGTTATCAGTCCCGGATAGGCTCTCCGAAGCAACAGAAGTTAAAGCTAGGTATTGCCACGTTCAGCTAGCCAGAGGTTATTAGCTCAAGTACTCCACCTTCCATACATTCTTCAAGCCACCAGAAACAGAGAAGCACAAAGAGATGACATGGATTATGCAGCCACTAACTAACAAGGTTGTGTTGTTTCTCATTTCTAGTTTTATATATATCCATACCACAGAGATCTCAAACCCCTAAGCATCTCAAGACCTGTAAGACAAAAGCTGTAAAGTATCTGCCAAGGACACACAATAAAGGACATAAAAACTTAAAGAGGAAATTGGAAAGGCAGTGGGATTATTAATTGCTACCTTTTAAGCAAAGCTGTCTGTAGTATTAGGACCTTTTGTGGCTTGGCATTTGTAGCCTTGGTAAATTAGAGCCATAAAAGAAATTGGCCTCTTTGGACACAGGTAAAATCAGGTGTAATATCAAAGGTTACTAGTTAGTTCACAGTCTTTCAGCATATTGGAGATAAAAAACCCTAAGGCCTATACTTCCATTCCCAGTTTGGCCCATGCAGAAGGTGTCAGGAGACATCCCCACATGAGGCATAAACTGCCCTAGCTGTCCTGGGGAGAAGGTGATGCTGTTAGTTACTAGGTCAAAGGACTGATGAGGAAAGTAGGAAAATCATGACTTTATCCTCTCTTCCCCTTTGAGATGATTTACATCCGTAGGAGTGCAAGAAGCAATCAGCCCCTCTCTCTTGTGTGTCAAACCGTAGAGCGCCTAATCCAAATCACTGTTAATATTTCATTCGAGCTCAGTAGACTTTGGAGCCAGCCCCAGGCTCAGACTTAGCATGTCTTTTTGGAAG
The DNA here is from genome assembly GCF_017639655.2 of Falco naumanni. Classification (NCBI taxonomy): domain Eukaryota; kingdom Metazoa; phylum Chordata; class Aves; order Falconiformes; family Falconidae; genus Falco; species Falco naumanni. Next base: position 101,136,415 of record NC_054057.1, read on the forward strand.
CTCAGTATCTGATTATTATTAAGATGTGAGAGGCTGCTGTGAAGCAGAAGCCTTAGCATTCCTGTTGAAATGAGACTTGAAGCACTGAAAGGGGGAAAACCTGGGTCTGCTGGGCTGCTTCTTGCCCTGCACTCAGGAAACTCAGCACTGCTGCAGGAACAGAGGGAGGATATGGAAGTGATGCACTCAGGTGATGAGATATTTTAGCATGATATCATGTAGGCTGCAGTTCCCAGTGCAAGCAGCATATGGGAACCTGCTGCTTGCTGGGGTCTTGGTTAAGGATAAGCTCTGATACTGTGTATATCCTTCAGAGACCCTGCACTTGTTCTGAACTGCAGCGGTGGCAGTGTCCTCTCTTCTGCCTCATTCTGTAGACAACACGAGGCATAAGGCAGTCAGTTGCATCAGATGGTGGAAGTTGCTTTTACGTCCCTTTCTTACATTGTGTACAGATTGGCTTGACCTAAAGAGTTACCAGAATGAGTAGGAAGCAAATAAGAAGACTCCTAAGCCACCTCCTTTTTGAGTTCTCCATCCTCTCTTATCATGGGACCTTGTTGTGAAGGGACTGGCAAGCGAAATGTGTCAGTCATCAGAATGCTTCCCACTGCTTGGGGGTACCTAGTGTTCCCTGTACCCTTCCTAATGATTGGAGCTCTCCCAAGTTTCCTTGATGTTTGGAGTTGCTCCTCATTGTCACTTAGGTTGTCACCTCTTTGTCTTCCTACTGCTGCTGGTAGGATGTAAAGTCCAATAGCTCCAGACCAAATGGTAGCACATCTTAAAAAAAATGTAGTATTTTTGAAAATAATTAAGAACAGAAGATTACAGAGTGCATGTGTATTTCCAAGATTCTATTTTTTAAACAGATTTTATTGATATGACTTGATATAACTGATTAAAAAAATGTAGTATCCTAGAAAATTCAGTCTGGACTGCTGTTTATAAGTCTGACCACTCTACTAGTAGGGTCTAACCATAGCTGTTTGATCTTTCACTACCAGTCGAGTTTTCTCAAAGTTGTTGTAAGCTGGTTTGGAGTATGTACAGAGTGGTACTCATGTGTACTCAATGTAACATGGATCTTTATTGAACCAGATAATTACTGTATCATTGTGATGGGAAATAATGACCCTTTTCTTTATAGAAGCTTGTAGAAAAATCCATTAGTATCCAGAAAAGACTGGGAAAGAGGCATGAAGTGCTTGCTTAAGACTAATGAAGTTACATTAGTGGGGTGCCAAAATGTGACCCTCATGCCATGCTCATTTTAACCCCAGGAGGACCACAAATTCTGTGTGTGCTCAGCCAAAGAGGCACAGATCTCCCATTAGCACTCTTTAAGTTACACAGGTGGATGGCAAAGCAAGGAGCAGAGAGCTATTGCTGTCTTTCCTATGAAAGAAGGATTAACAAAGAGTCTGTCAGTAGGAGCCTGCTAGTGAGAGATCCCCATAATGGCAGAGCAAGTGAATAGCATGTGTTTAAAGAGCCCATAATCCTATATTTACACAACAGTCCTTAATGGCTCATTCAGAGCCATTGCAAAGAACCAAGTAAATAGTGTGGTTAGAAAGTCTGTTACTTTATATTTACTCACTAGACCGTCTGCTGTGGGAGCTGTGAATGTCATGAAGAGCTAAAAGGAGCATTCTTTTGATTTTTTTATTATTATTACTTTTTTTTTTTTTTAGTTATGAAAAGCTAACGAATAATGATACCAAAACCCACTTTCAATAGGAACTATACCTTCACTTTGCACCAGTGGAGAACAACCATTAGCACACTTTGTCAAGGAAAGGGATGCATTTATCATCACCTGGAGTCTTTTCATAGAGACTGGATGTGCTCTAAAAGATACACTCTTATTCAACAAGATGTTTTTGAACTCAATAGCACTCATGTGTGTGGCGGGAAAAAATTTATTCTCTTCACTGCAAAAACTACTGGAAAGGTAGAAAATGATCTGTTTTACAGACATATCAAATGGTCTCTTCCGGCTTTAAGATACACTGCTTTTGAGACTGGACACTAAATTTATTCTTTCAAATGTTTATTCATGTAAACACTTAAATCTTCATTAAAGTAAAAACTATACACACAAATCAGAGTGAAGCAGACAGCTGATTAGCATGTGAAATGAAGGTGACATTAAATATTTGGGGATTTGCATAGCAAATAATTATAATTCCAACCTTAGTGGTCAGTTATGAAATGGACTGTAAAGATCTGACGAAGTCCCCTCAAACAAGAAAAATTCACAGAATAAGCCTCAGCTAATATCTAATATTTTAGAATCCTGAAACATTATTCAAGATCCTATCTGAACCTTAACTAATTGATCCTCAAAATTCCCTTGAAGTATCAGCAAGCACTGGAATGGAGCAAATAATTAATAAGAAATCATCTATGCAATGAATTTTTCTTCTTGTTTGTGATTGCCTACACAGATCATTAAATGTATTTATTACACACAATGACTTGCACAATTTTGTCAATAATACTTGGCTTGCAAATAGTTTAAAATTTGCAGCTAGAAGGAGAAGAGAGGAATCCTCCACGTTTATTGCTGTTTTTTCATTAACTACAAAAGACCTGTTATCAGCATGGGATGACCTATGAATTAGGAATCAAATATTTACTAACTGAATGTGTAATTTTAAATTTCAGTTAAAAATTTAGGACCTTACTACCTCCTGCCTAAAAGCAAAGTTGCTTTTTCCTTATGTTAGAAGAAATGACAAAACTTAGCTCAGGCAGTACCGTATGCTGATCGATGCATGGTCACACACCTCTCAGTGTGCCCAGGGAGGGTGACATGTAGAGCAGCTGCATCCGTATGGGAGAAGGGGATAAGGCTGGAAGCATACATCTTCCTGAGCCTTCACATGGCTGGGGACCTAAAACTTAAAGCCACTACTGCTGTATCGATGCCATGTTGTTCAAACAGATCTGATGAAGCTTCACACTGATGTAATCTGCTGTTTCTTTCTCCCAAGCACTCATGCTTGCAAAGTCTGGGAAATAAAATATGCCATGAGAATAAAGGGAAGTGGATCAAGAATATGTCAGTTTGACATTTCCTGTCAAAATGGAGTGCTTTTTTGCAAACTAAGAATATATTGTGGAAAATGCAGTTTATGTAGTAGAACTATTGATGACTGGGGAGATGGAGGCACCGGCCAGCACTGAGGAGTTGGGGATAGCAACCAGGGCTTTCCTGTTGAGAGATCCAAAGTTTGTAAGACTTCATCCAGCGCAGGGAGAGCAAGACTATGCCCTCCTGGGTACAACAACAGAGTCTCAGCAGTATCACCGATGCTTTCCCAGGATAGTCTTCACATAGGACAGGTCCTTTTCTACTGCAAAAGCGCATTTCTGCATTGACTTTTGTAACACATTAATACAACAGAGCGGCCAAAAGTACCTAAAAAGTGTGTGATATTGGAAGCTGGGTAGCATCCATCTCCTCCTCTTTCCCACATTGTTCAGTCCTGGTTTTTTCCCTGCTCCTCTGCAGCCCCAAACTGCAAGGGGTAATTTCTGTCTGGATGTGTGGTCTCATCTCTAAGCCTGTCTACCAGGACTGAGTGGGGTTGTGTATATTTGTATAAGGGTGTCAGTCCCTATCCTTAATTTGTGCCTTGCCACTCTTACAAAGTTTTCCTCTGTGGCAGCAGAGGGAATGAGGTTAGAGCAGCTGTTCTGAAGCATTTCTTTCCAGTATGTCCTTTTGCTGCTGCTGCTTTGTCTTTTTCCCCCTGAGCTGACATGAAAGGCCTCATCTGCAAGTGCAGCCGGAATGTCTCCATCAGTCCTGGACAGACGCAGGGAGCCGGGGTGGGGGGGTTGTAAGAGGCTGTGCTGTTTTCTGGAGTGATTCCTCGGGGCCAGGTGGGTGCCTGGGGATGTGGAGGGTGGGATCAGTCAGCAACATCTACCACGGGGTGAGGAGGCAGAACATTTCATCCCTTTGGGGCTTTTTGCCCAGCCGGCCCAGGGAGCAGCGCTGGGCACAGCCAGGCCCAGAGTGACAGCTGTGCTGGTGACACCCCGGCGTGGCCCAGTCCTGCATGGCTGAGGGGCTGCAGGGAGCGCCTGGTGCCAGGGCTGGTGGAAAAGCCCTAATTCAGTCCTTCCCCAGGATCCCCACCGGTGCCCTGCCCTCATGTGCAGGGAACTACCCAAAAGGCAACGAGCGCTTGCAGACAGCACTGGCTCCTGTCAGCTGAACTCCTGAGGAGAAGCACAGCACGCGGGCCTGCGCGCAGCCTGTGCACGGCCAAACTGCCATTCTCAATATTGAATTCTGGAACTGTCTTAACTAAATATGCCAATGGACATCATGCCTGGACGCTGCCGTGGATCTCCCATACCCCAGCAGCCATGGCCAGCAGCAGCAGCAGAGCACCTTTGCTGGATGCGGCCCAGTGGGCCCCGGTGGCTTCACGGCCTTTCCCTGTTTTTTTTAGTGCTGTCAAGATACTGGCTCATCTGGGGTTCTTCATCCAGTCGCTTTAGCTTAATTAAACACTTTTAGATGCCATGGTGAAAGTTATATAGACACAAGTGATTTTTATGAACTGGTAGCATTAATTTAAACTCAATTCCAGCCGAGCATGCTGCGATGGTTCGGGCTATTAGCCCATCACTAATACAGACTATAGAACAGTTAATACCAGTCCATTCAAATCCAAGACATATTTTCATTTGCTGAATAGCTTTAATTCTCTGAAAGTTGATCAAATAATAATAATAGTAATAACAACAACAATAATAATAACAGTAACAAGAACAATAAGCAATTCCAGTGTGATTGGCTAATCTGATGGTTTTGCTTCCAGTTTATTTTTAATTTCTGGCAGCAGTGATATTGGAAATTAAAAAGCTCTCTTGACACTTGAGTGACTCGAATCTCAGACTGGATGAAATGAGGTGACTGAAGCAGCTTTGGGCCTTTTATTCTCGCCCATCATTATCACAGCTAATAAGAAGAAACAGGGAGGCTGCCCAGCAGTGAAGACTGAGGGCTCCCCACCCCCTTTCTTTTTTGTGCCATCCAAGATAAAGTACTAATTATCAGGACAGCTCAAGCTCATTTGTGGGAGGAAGGGAATTGAATGCTGCTTCAGTGAAAAGACTTAGCTCCTGTGTGCCCTTGGGCAGGGATTGAGGTACTTTGGTGATTTAAGCATCCAGATTAAAACACCTTGAAGTGACAGGCAGCCATCCCAGTGGGCTTGCTCCTAGGACCTCTGCTCTAGCTCTTATTGCAAGGTGCAGCAGAAAAAAAAAAACAATTTCACCCAAATCACCATGTATGGACAGGTTTTTCAGATGAGACACAAAACCTCAGGCCTTTCTCTATTTTGGACAACCAAGATGGAAAGCTCTGAAGTGTAGGTTTACCCTAGGGCACAGGGAGGTGTGGGCAGTGGTAAACACCTGGAGACTCACACAGTATTTGCTAGCAAATGACTTGTGGAGAAAAACAATTGGATTGAAAGTCTGGGGACGCATGAGAGTTTGGCCTGGTTCTGGCTGGAAAGGACACACTTCTATTCATGCAAGACCTGACTGCACTGTCACTGTCATAACTGACACAGAAAGAACACAGCAGTGTAGGCTGACCTTGTTAGGCACAGCTCCCTAAAGCAAGGGAGAACATTTAAACACTGCACTTTGTCTGTAATGATCTAAAGAGCTGAAGAGGTTGAGGCAAAGGTAGAAGGACAGTCCAACCACAAGAGACTTTAGAGTCCATCTCATCTGTCCCTCTATTCTAGGGAAGGAGCAACTCAATCCACATCACTCTTCATGGATGTTTGTCCCACCAGTGGTGGAGATTCTGCAGACTTTCTGACATTCTCTTCAATATCTCAAGCCATCTATGCTGTGACACAGAGAGGAGAGACAAAAAGAGGACTGATTTTACAATGTGTTCAGCATCACCCAAAGATCACTAATGCACTCACTCTGAAACTGTGGAGGGAGGCCACAGTGGGAATACAGGATGGGGATTTGTGAGAGAGGCCCAAGACCCCTCCCTGGTGCAAGGAGGATGCCAGCACCCTCTTTACTCCATGGGCCCAAGTCCTGCTGTGCTCTGCTTATCCAGGCTGCATCCACTAAGTGAATAAAAGGAGAGTTTGGGCCACAGATCTGTCAAATGCAGGAACTAATCCATTTGAAATAAAAAACAGTGTTTTCACGCAAGTGTTAAAGTGCTCTATCAGCAGGAATCTGTGTCTGCCATGTTCTATATAAATGCCGTGAGAGGAGCACACCCTCCAGCGAGGCAGAGCACCGCGCTTGCCCACTGCCCATCATCTGTTTTGTTAATGGCTCTATTGCTTGTCTTCCTTAAGAAGACAGTGCTTACCATGCATCATGAGGATGACCAAGTGTGACTTATGGGCTTGGGTGCTAGAGAGAACCATTGTCCCTTCCCACTGCTGCACTGGAGCCCCAGGGGAGATGAAACTCAGCCTTGTCACTTCCACCCGTGAGTGGGAAAAGCCACGTGTGATTTTGCTGATTGCTTATAATAACTGCCACCAGCAATGGCAAGAATGGGGCAAGTGCGGAGTGATACTTTTGCAGAGCACCTTCCCCACTGGGATGCTTGGGACTCCCCAGGACAGTGGCTCATCTTTGGTTTTGTAGTCCTCCAGACACTGAATATCCTTTCCATTAGATATCACTTAGGAAGTTCCACCCTCACAATCCCTGAAGTGTTTGGGAGTGAGGGTTCACGCTGGGAGACATTTGTCATCTTTTATCCTAAGCGAGACTAAAGCAGCATACAAGGAGAGTGTTTTCCTTGCTGGTGCTGTCAGAGAGCCTGTACTTCTTGCATCTGAGGGGTTAGGGACCAGGGAGAAGGCTTGCTGGCTGCCACAAGGGCTCCCATGCCTGGCAGACACAGAGGCCAATCTGGTAAATGAATTTCAGGCTAATGAAGGTGGGTATTAAATATTTGCTGTACTTGAGCAGGAGGGCCTTTGTCACTAATTACCGGGAAGTGTTAAAGGAGATAGGATGTATTTAAACCTCATTGTTTGCTATTAAAGCACAGATTCGTTTGCTTCTTTTCTGGGCTAAGCATCTAATACACTTTGAGCAATAGCAGAAGGGCTTGGTGGATTAATCACTGTCCTTGAAAATAAAAAGTTACTTATTTTAATGCATGCAAATGTTTGGGAAGAGATAGAAGCAAGTGGCTACTGGCTCATGGGCTGGATAAGAGTTTTGGGTCTGGTCTCTGCGTACAAACAGGCTCTTCAGCCTCATCTCTGACCTGAAGGAGAGTAGAAGCTGGGGGACATGGCAGGCAGGGCAGTGTCAGGCATCCCTCACTGACAGCCCTCCTGGCAGCTGCAAGTCCTCCCTGCAGCACCTGCCATCCATCCCCAGGGTACCTGCTCCAGTACTGGGGAAAGCATCAAGTCCTTCAGGCTTAAAGAAAAGCCTGGTAATTGCAGAGACATCTCTACCCATTTCTCACCACCTCTATCATTTCAAGATGGCCCTTGGCAGCTGAGTAGATGGGTGAATAGATAATACTAACTATACTATTAACTACAGCTCAATAACTATAAGGATCCCTTGGCTCTTTCCCTGTTGCTAAATGTACAACACAGAACGGCTTAAAATACTGCAGAGCATTTCTTCCCAGCTTTAATACCTGTGGTACCATTCAGTCTGGCACCCAGAATAATGCAGGACACCAGTCTCCATCAAACCCCATCTGCTGCCGACTCAATAAGCCCCTTGCCCAGAGAATTGCAGTAGCCTGGGGAATACAACAGGCTGTCAGCATTCACTGTTTCAAGTTTGCCTCTTTAGGCTCCGTAAGGAAATGCTGTGCAATGACACCCTTATTGGCCCTGGATGAATCAGATTAATTACTCCAATGAGAAATTTCCCCTAGCAAGTTATTTTCCTGTTCAGTGCACTTTGTAAATATGAACTGCCTCTTCCAAAATCTTCCTGTGCATGATCAGAAGATCTTGTTTTTCCAGAGAGGAAACTGAGGCATAAGAAAGCTAAATGACTTGCCGAGGGCAAAGGAAAATGTGTGTAGATGAAACAAGAAGCATTTTATCAGCATGCTTATGGGAATTGGTAAATTATAATTACAGTAAGGTGATGGGACAGATTTTTGCCAATACAGTGTGTGAAAGAGCAATTTTAAAACATTCTCTATCTAAAATTCTCAAGTGTTTTCTGGCAGAGGAGGGAAGCCCTGAACAGCACATATAACTGTCTGCACAACAAACATGTTTTTCTCGGTTGCATCTTGCAGATCCATTAGAAATAGTCCATGAACTCCCATAGATCCCTACTGCAGTGATTAGGAAACGCTGTAGATAGAATATTTTCATCACAGTGGAAAAGAAGATGTTAAGAAATTTGGGTTTAGTCCAATTCAGAACAGGAAAAAGTCTGATTTCATAGCTGTCCACCAAGCAGAATGCCCAGCCAATTTTGGTTTTAGAATTTAAATTTTATATTGTGATAGAAGGAGGCAACACTGTGCCAAAAAATAAAGTTATATTTCTATTAGTGCTAACAGCAACTACTCATGGGATTTTAATGAAGGAATGCAAAAAAGAATGGCAGAACGTCTCCAGCAGCACATCTGTGGTAACAAGGGCTATTGGCATAGGATATTAGTCTATGTTATGCATTTCTATATGCATGTTAAATGCAAATTATGCAGATATGAAATTTACACAGAAAATTAAAATAAAACCCTCCACATATGTTACAAGGACTGAAAATTTCAAAACTTAAAAATTTCCCAAGCAGAAGTTCCTAAAGTTTTCTTTCAGCATAATTCAGATTTTTCCCTTAGAAGAAGATGCTGACATTTCATTGATCCCAAGAAATTTTGATTTTCACTGCATAATGTTTTCCAATAGAAAACAGTAGTGGATATAGAGTTTCTAAGCAACTCCAATCCCAAATCAACATTTGCAGCCCATAATTAGAGATGGGCAGCCTACAGTGGCTTAAAGGTATGAACTTTTGAGATGTTTAACTATAGAAGGGTTGGAGAAGGCATCATGAAGCCTGATGTGACCTTGTTTGCCTACCAGCACAGATGGGTTAAGAGAAAGTGCTGGGTCAGGGATTTAGGAGAGTCAACTCAGCAGTGCCAACATCCCATCAGGGTTTGATACTCAACCAGATTCAAACTGTGGAAAACAGACGGTGTGAAGGACAAGGCAGTCCTTCCAACAGGATCAGCGTGAGTATCAGCGTGAGTAAACCATCTTGCAGGCAACCTTACCCCAGGACATGTATGACATGACAAAACTGCTCTACCCCTAGGACTAATTCACAGTGTCAGGACAACGACTGATACTGGGACTGCGTGTGCTTGTACGGGATCATCTGGAAGGGAATCAAATAGGGTGAAGAGGCAGTACAGCACTCACTCATGGCAGTGGAGAGGTAGAATGCTGAGCTGTAATCCCCAGTGGATGCCAAAGATGTAGCTGAGAAATGGGCTGAGCTGCTAAAGATGCCTGTGTTTTTGTATGGCAAAATCAAGGGAAAGATTGGGAGAAACATCTCCCAGTTTATGTTCTTATAGAATCATAGAATTGTTTAGGTTAGAAAAGACCTTTAAGATCATTGAAGCAAACCATTAACCCAGGATTGCCAAGTCCACCATTAAACCGTGCCCCTAAGTGCCACATCTACGCGTCTTTTAAATACCTCCAGGAATGGCAACTCAACCACTTCCCTGGGCGGCCTGTTTCAGTGCTTGACAACCCTTTCAGTGAAGAAATTTTTCCTAATATCCAATCTAAACCTCCTCTGCCATCACTGTTACATTCCCCTTTCCAAGGACTTTGATCTTACCTCTTATTCCTAAGATGAACACAGGAAAATTTTATCATGCTTGTGTCTGCTATATTCCTCAGGTTTAGAAGGTATTGCTGTGTGCTTCACCCCTGGGAGCCCTCCATTCACAGGAGAGCTGGGAGAGCTTGTGTCCTGAGGCAGCACTGAAATGAGGATCTTCTCCTGGATGAGCCACAAAGCAGCTTACTCCAGATGAGCCAGGAGGAGCTGAGCGGAAGCATGGCTCAGCTGGAAGTCTCTCTCAGCATCTATTACAACAGCAGGGTTATCTTTGCTGCCGAAAGGAGATGTTACTGTGAGCTATGACAAACTCATTGAGTTTTACAGCAACACTGGAAAACTTAACTGCAATGAATTTAGAAAAGATGCTCAGGGAATGCTAAGCCAGTCCCTTTCTGCTTTTAGTTTTGCACCACTCATTAGACCTTGCTCTAAGGCATGAAGCATGAGTTTGGATTACGTGCACGTGCACACGCAAACACATGCACGTTTTTTATATTTGTAGGATTGCTCACAAGGGTATGGCCATTGGGAGATACTTTTTTTTATAATGAAGAACACGGAAGACTGAGTTGATTGGAAATGAAAGAGGGGACAAGAGGCTCCACTGGCATTTTCCTGAATTCATCAAAGAACAATATCAATAGGCATGTTAAACCCTCAGCATTTTGTAGCAAATCAGCCCACTAATGAGAAAACACACATGTGGCCAAAGCAGTGATTGCAACTTAAGTTTCTTGGCTTCAAAACTGCTCCTCAAGCTTACAGGAGAAAGAGTTGTAGTTAGCAGAAACGCTACAGCTACTTCACCAGCATGCTCCCAAAACTTGGCGAGCCCTTGACAAAAGGTCACAGGAGTGATGTCACCACTGGTTTAGGGCTGTTACGGGCAGATTTAGGCTGACAGACTTTAGAGGAGGCCTAGTGAGGGCACTGCTAGGCTCAAAGTCATGCCACCCACCAAGGGAGCTATTCAGGTGTCTGCCCACAGGCATATAGGCTATGCTGGCATCAGAGATGCTTGTCAATGGTGGGTGGACGTGATACAGCAATTCCAGGAACCAGGAACCCATGGCACTTCTGTAGCAGTTGGAGGCAAGGTAGGATGCCTGAAGGTCTTTTAAATTTCACAGCCCACATTTCTCCCTAGGTAAATAAAAAATTCTGTGGAGAGATCCATGCCCACAGCAGGTGGTGCTCTACATTGCTGGAAAACACTAGCAAGGACATACTTTCCCCCTGATACATTCCCTTCAAAAGGACTCCCAAAAGGGGAAGGCAAGCCAAAGTCTAGCCTACAGCTGGTACCATCCAGAATAAAAAAAAAAAAAAAAAAAAAGGCAAATCCACAGTGATGATGTAAGCAGCAAAAAGTGGAGGACCAGAAGAGCATCTCCATTGCTGGGAATCTTGCAATGGCTACAACTGCCCCAGAAATTGATTTCATCCCTTTTCACAATGCCTTTTTCAGAGGGCAGCTGGGGACCTTATTGTTATTTATTATGATCACAGCTAGATCTTCAGAGATTTCCTTAATTAGCATCATTAGACACACAGCTTAATCTTAAAATCCTGGGCTTGTCAGCATGGCAAATTAAAACTTCGGGGTTTTTTCTCTTCTATATGCTGGGTTGGAGAGTGTGAGAAGAAAAACTGGAGGTCTCCTGACAGTTTCAGAGAGTGTGGGAATCTGTCTTTAATCTTTGATGACTAGGGCAGCATATGCAGAGTGGATGAGTGAGAAGGGTCAGTTCTGTGCCAGAGAGGGAAAACAAGGGTCACTGCATTTAAAAGAAGACCTCCTTTTGCACACCAGATGAGCTAAGCATACAGCCTGATGCCTCCCCCTCAGCAAGAGATTTCTCAAAAACTTCCAGGAACATGGGGAAAAAAACCTGCTCCATATAATAAACACTGAATTCTAGCAGAAAGAAACCCTACAGAAGTATCTGTGACATCCACATTAACAGCAAATGAGTTAGTTGTGATTGATGCAATTCCAGTGAACACCAAAGGAATTAATAATTAGGGCCATTATTTTAAAGCATTAATACCTCCCTCCAAAAAAAACCCCCAACAAACCACCACCAACAAACAACAACCCCCAAAAGGAGAACAATTAGATGTCTTCAGTAGTTATCTTTCACAGTGTACTTACTGCAGTGATCAGATATGATATTATACCTATTAATCAACAAAATGATGGAAAAGGACATAACCCATGTATATCCATGAGACAGTCCTTAGAAGCACATACCTTATTTGCTGGTCTGCTTATGAGTCTGCTGCTGGCACAGGGAAATACATTGGGGTATTTTTTTTTGTTTTTCTAGCAGTAGAATGTGTCTCATGAGTTTGAAAACAGGTTGGAGAGTCATTCATTAAAACAAAGAAAACAAATAAAACCATGCATACTTAGGGACAGACTTTGCATTCATAGATCATGTGACCCTGCTTAGCCCCACTGGGTCTGAGGGAGATCAACCAACAGCAGATCTTCACACTTAATGTTTTAGGTTTTTCTAGCTCATGTGCTCCAAGCCCAGAAAGATCTGTTCTTCATCAGTAAAGAAAGGTTGCGATGAGCCTTATCGCTATGCTGCAGGTGAGGAAACTGAGGCTCTGAGACATCACGAGGTTTTCCTGAGGTCACACATTAATCAGTACTGAGCCAGAGGGAAATCCTGATTTTTGGCACTCTGCATTAACCACTGAGTTAATAATCTCTCTTTTGTTCATCTCTGGTGCGTTGATTCACTTCTATCATCAATGGGTCATGACCCAAAATCATTGCTCATCTGTGTCATGGTCTTGCAATGCAAAATGAGCTTTTAGTAATTCAGCTGAGCCTAATGGGTGGGTTCAAACACACATGCCAGCTGGGAGGGGGCAGTGGGGTGCAATCCCTCCCCTAGGCTACTCATCCCATGCAGAAGGCATGGTATTTCCATCTGTGTGACTCTTGCATTGACAGCAGGCCAGCATCAGTTGCTGTGAAACGGAAGCAATGCATTTCTGCGCCCAGGAGCATGGGTGGGTGCAGACATACGTCCATCTCAAGCCTGGTTGGAGCAAACAATAGTTCATATTGTTTATATACCTTCAGAGTGGGTTGACTGGCCAGGATTAGTTGGGTGGAAAGATAGTGGAAAAGTGGGATTGGCCATTAATGTGATGTATCTGCATCCTCCCAGGCAGGGGCAGATGCGATTTTACTATATCTAAAGTCACAATGTGCCAGAAGATGAATAATCACATCAGCATCTCTCTTCTCTTCCAGGGGGTTACGTCCACCATACCCACATCATAGCTGAAGAAAGGAAAGGAGGTAAGCTTGAGCACAAGTCAATGACAGCAGGCCAGCATCAGTTGCTGTGAAACGGAAGCAATGCATTTCTGCGCCCAGGAGCATGGGTGGGTGCAGACATACGTCCATCTCAAGCCTGGTTGGAGCAAACAATAGTTCATATTGTTTATATACCTTCAGAGTGGGTTGACTGGCCAGGATTAGTTGGGTGGAAAGATAGTGGAAAAGTGGGATTGGCCATTAATGTGATGTATGACAAAACAACATCAACTCTCAGAACTGTTTGCTTTTCCAAGTTAAATTTCAGCCGTGATTAAACTCTCCCAGACTGCATAGGCTTGGATTCCATTTTCCTTTTGAAAAGTGATCTGAAATTCCCAGCCAATTCTCTGTATCCCTCAGCCACAACTTTGATGATTAACGTCCCCAGGCTGGGCTGAGAATCCCAAAAGGATCTCTCTGTAATCAAATTCCTCATTGATTCCCATGATACAGGATCAGAGGCACAATGATGAAGCAATCCTAATTTTGCAGCCAGAGCCAAATGCCAATTAGATCCTCAGCAGGTGTAAACTGAGCTGGCATTGCTCTCCCTGGAAGAGAGAATGCTGATTTACACCCAGGCGAAGAGCTGCCTTGCTGGCCTTCCCTGTGCTGTAACCTGCTCTCCCAGTGGCCCAATGGCCCATGTGGAGGTGGGCAAGAGTGTTTTTTCCATGACTGTGGGTTCCAGGTCTCTAGAGTAAATGGGAAATGATCTGCTTTCTCTATCCTTATCAGTGGGACTAAGCATAGTCCTTGTTTTAAAGGTCCTTTTAGGCTACCTGGAAGCACTAAAGTTTAGCAGTAGGAATACACCTGTCCGTAACTGCTCTTATTTCCAGCCTGAGCAAATCCTCTGCCATGGAGCTCTTTGGGGGGGATGGCGTGGGTCAGGTTCCTGCGCCCTTCTTCCTTGTGGGAACACCCTCCTGGCAACAGGTCTGGCTCTTCACAGCTTCCAGAGCATCACAGCAAAAGCAGGACATCTCCCCCCGCCTCCCCCGGCTGCTTATCGGTTGTCACTTAGCCCTTTCTTTCCACATCTGGGCTTAGCGTCGCCTTCAGAGACAAAATCCTTGTGAGGCCACTACCACAGAAATCAAAGCAGGGAAGAAAAATAAAACCTTATTTTCTGTCTTCAGAAAAGAAACAGTAGCTGCATAAGGCTTTGCAGAGCCACCCACCCATCTGGAGCAGGCGGCGCTTGTCCCCACCGCGTGTGCTGCCTGGCTTGGGAGGGACGCTCCGGAAGAGCTTAGCCTGCACCCGTACAGGAACAACCCCTGTTAGAAACTGCAGAAGCAAACCAGAATATATTCAGGGAATTAATTGTATGGAAAATTATCCAGGCTATTAAAAGCCACATGAACATGCTGAATATCATGCATTTTAAGTGTACACAGAAAAACATCATTTTGAAGGGGATTATTGTTTAAATAGGCAATAGGGGCTCTAGCAGATAAGCTTCCCGCTCCTGTCTCCTCTTATTGTCTGGAGTACATTATCTCCACCATAATATTCTCAGCTCTCTCCGGGAGTATTGTCAGACTGAAATGCTATTTTAAAAGTATATGTTTATGTTTCAATAGACTTTATAATAGCAAACACATCCGCCCAAGACACAGTAAGTGAGAGGGAAAAAAAGGAGGAGGAAAATCAAGAGACAGAGGTTGCAGCTTCCTCAGTATTGAGTATAACAGGAATAAATATTACCCAGCAAAAGGTACCCTGGTTTTTGGTTTTTTTTTTTTCTCCCTGCTGAACACAGGGCATCTCTGCATTCAGAGGAGCACTAGCTAATGTGCACTTTGCAATGGGACAGGGAGCCACCAGCACATGACACTTGGGAATGGCAGGTCTGTGCAGGACTCCAGCCCCTCTGCAGTATTCACTGTCCCCCCAGTTCAACAGTCAGTTAGTTGAATTTTCAAGCCTGAGTTTCAAAGGTGGGAAAACAGCCCAATGCGACGCCAAGTCATCACAGGCTCCCAGCAATCTGGTCTAAATTGGGGAAAAGTTTGAGCAACCCTGCTCCTGCAGCTTGCACTTGCACAGAAGCCTGGAGGCAACCTGTTGGGATGCCTCTGTTTTGCTTTGCTGTGTGTGTCCATGCGCACATGTGGATGGGCCTGGCTGTGCTGTGGCATTTATCCGTGGGAGTGGGCAGAAACTACCCCGAGCCTGTAATTCACTTTTGAAACTGTCAGACATCATGACAATGTATTTCTGAAAGATATACTGTATAGAGTGAATTTCTAACAAGCTTCCATGTGATTTTCATCTCTTGAGTGAGAGAAACCTGATAAAGATATAGATCCATCCTCACATCTTGGCATAAAATCATATCTTATTGGTTTAGATCATTCTGTGTCTTATTTTTTTTTATAGTACTAGTGTTTTCTAGTTCCAGCAGAAAATACAAACACTCAAGAGATCTCATTTTTCTGCTAAATGGATTTTCATTCCACATGAGTTATCTCTCTCTAGATATAAACATACACACACAGATATACCATGTACACCCCCTCACGTTAAATGCCAAAGACACCATTAAATGTAATGTTAAAATAAAAAATCCCAAGGCTCATACTTAAAAATCCTCTCTTTTAAGTATTCACAATTTAAAAGATACTTAAATAGATGTTCTTCAAACTTGAGTCAATTTTAGCCTCTCTAGTGAAAGCCCATAAAACAAACCGAGAGTAGTAATTTTTGGGGGGAAGCTATTCTGGGAACAGTGCATGTGTAACAACTCCATTGTTATATGGGGGATGAATGTGTTCTCTACTCATGCTCACCTGACTTAAATAGGTCAGCTGAATGGAAAAAAAACTCTCAGTAATGCTAAGAAAATATTACAGAAAAGAATTAATCTGAAAAGAGAGAAGCACTTGCTTCCTCTCTGAGAAAAAAAGAGAAACTACAAAGGACAGTCTGAATGCTGAATTTATGGCAAGCTTTTTCTTACAGACTCAGAGCCAAAAATCTGCTGTCAGTTACATTAGTATAAATCTGGAGCAGCTCCACTATCATCATTAGAGTTACAGGCCAATTATGTAATGAAAAGAAGTATTTCAGGCTTGCCAAAAATCTTAAATGTAGGTCCTGCTTCAGGCCGTGCTGAAAGCCTAGATAAGTGGCCTGAATTTCAGCACACCCTTCACCAGCATTTCCTGCCACTTACCTATTATTATTGTACCTATCAACAGTGTGTGTATAGATTTAGACTGTGTAATCAAGCATTATTTGACCTCTAGTTCTGGGAGTAAAGAGGAAGCCAACCCATTGACTTTCCATGTCTTTGATGTTAAACTCTACAGACAAAATACTGTTTGGAAGAGCCTGATAGATGGCTGGATAAAATATCGAGAGAGATCTTAATGCATTCATTTGCTCTTCCTTCAAGATACAGCTGTCAAAGGAGATTGTATCACCAACAGAGCTGGCGAGATTAAGTATGACCTGGGATGTTTTAGGTGGCAGGGTCCAGAGGAAGATTTTCTCTTAACTTTGAGAAAGTACGTTGTGCTACTGACCTCTTGCTTCTCACTCTTCCCCACAGCTTCCCAAGACAGTTTCGGGGTAGCAGCCGTTGCTGAATTTATAGTGGATTGGGCATCTGTACTTTCGGGTTTAGCTAAAAAGCAAAGCCCAATCCTGGTCAGAAGACACAGTTCCCTTTAAAAGTCTTATAGAACTCGTACCAGCTCTTCTTTCTTTGTCTTGCAAATTCTCACTACCAAAGCTGGTGAGCTTCCATTAAAAAAAAAAAAAAAAAAAAAAGTCACTTTGATGAACTGGTGTTTACCCAACAAAAATCCTGTTACTAAAATCCTCTAACCATATCTACCAGAATCTGAGCCCCTACAGAGCTGTCACCCTGGCACACACATGTTCATGCACACATACAGCGCACACAGATGTGTATATATCCACACAGATTTCGCAGAAAGTTGGTACTAAACTCCAGCCGTGGCTGGAGAGCAGGCTTACTGATCAATTCTTATTTGCCACACCATGGAAAGGTAGAGTTCACAGAGTGCCTAGTGTGGGCTCCTCCTCCATCTTCCTGAAGATGCAGAGTATGTAGAAATGTGAAGGGGGGTGGGGTGGGGGGCGCGGGGAAAAAAGGGCAGGTTATTCCCAGGGGTGTAATTGGCCAGCAGTGCCTGGATTGTAGCCAGAAGGAAGAGAGGAGAGCACTGAGTAATGAACCGCATGCTTTTAATTTCACTTAAGAACTCTAAAGCAGGAAAACCTGAGCTGTATCCATGGGGATTGCAATCAATAGCCAAGCAGATAACAAAGAACTGGTGCTCGGGATAGAAAAGTGCCTGGGCCCATTAGTTTATTGCTCGGCCTTTCTTTGGGGACTCGCTCTTTCTTGCCTGTTTTTGGCTCCAGCTCTGAATCCTTCAAACACTAGGGAGCAGCAGCTTCCTTTGAAAGCCTCCTGGCTGCACGGTGGGGCTGTTGCTGTCAGCTTTTGCCGTGTGCCAGCCCTTAAAATAAAGAGAGAGAAGCAGGGGAAAGGGCGGGGGGGTGGTGGGAAAGCATTCCTGATGATAATTTGATTGCATGCATTAATGATCAAAGTGTTGCAGACTAATTACCAACACTTACCTCTCAGATATTAAGTTATCATTTATTTCCCTCCCCACCCCCACCCCACCCCCCATCCCCCCAGCTTTAGCTTTGTGTCTACCCCCTGTTCGGGGTGATCATCTGCAGCCTGACACCTCAACCTGCCCCTGCCATGCTGACACCCCTGGCAGCCTGCAGAGCTCCCACCCAGGTTCTCAGGGAGCATCCCCTCCACACCACCACCGTGTGCTCCCTTTGGTGGATACTCAGGGGTCTCGGAAAACCAGGTCAGCCTGGGAGGGGGAAGCAGAGCAGGTTTTGACATGATCTAGAAGGGTTCTTGGCAAAAAATAACCAGCCACCTCTTCTGCATCACATCTCTGAAGTTTGATCCCTCAGGGTGGGTACCTCGGTGCAAGGTGCCTGTGTGGGATCGGTCCCAACTGGGTACCTGCCAAGCCATAAATGCAAATAATGACAGTTCCAAACAATGTGCTTTTCAATGCTGCTTCCAGCATCCATTTTAACTAGACAAATACCAGCCTGCTGCCATCTGGTAACAAGAAGTACTAAAAGCCTCAGTGAGGAGCAGAGGGAATCTGGGGGATATTACCAGTTGTGAACAGGTTGCAGAGGAGGAGATTGCTTTTTAACCTGGGCTTTTCATACTCAAAAAGGAACACAAAGGACTCTGGTAATTATGGGGACTGAGGAAATACTCCCTCAAATGCCCCCTCTACCTCTACCCTCTGTGGCAGCAGGAAAAGCATCCTCGCCTCTTTCAGTGCCTCCTTTCTCTGGGGGAAGGGCAGGCAGGAGCAAATGCTAGGTTGGATTTTATTTTATGTTTTTAATTAGATTATCTTTAATTGACTAACACCTTCCCCTGAGCCATCTTGCTCCGCTCTGAGACAAAATACCACAGAATTGGCCCCTTTTCCAAGAGCACTGTGGCATTTCCTCTCTTCCTGCAGATAAATAACCTCCATACAGACTTGGCTACCTGCTTGCAACTACTACAAATAAGCAAAAAATGAGGACTGGATTCACAACCATTGGCAATCAGCTTAATCTGAGTGCTGTCAGAGGAGTTGCATCCCTTCAGCATGCTGCTAAGAAATGCTCTTAATGCCTGCAAGTGACTATTCCTGGGGATCTTTAGTCTTTTCCTCCCCGCTCCTTTCACAGGGTGGAAGTAAAGTTGTTGCTCACCAAAATCTGCTGCTAGTTCTGAGGTGGTGCTTGAGATACAAGTGGGTCCACATGACCTTACAACTCCTTCATTCCAGAGCATGACTGCATCTGGGGAGGTTTCTGTGCACGCAGCTCAGTGTTTGCAGGCAGCAGCACAATTGGCTGAAAGCATCAAGAGCACGGCGAGGCAGTTTCGTTGGAGCGCATGCACAGCAGATGAGATGTCACTCTGTTTACTTACACGTACTGTGCACAAACTGCCCATTATTGGCATTGCAGAGTTACTGGCTGCAGGAGGCACAGCATCATCTTTCAAAAAGCTGTAATGAAAGTGGGTCAGACACTTTCCCTTCCCAGGACAATCCTTTAGCATAAGTAGGGATTTAAGTGTGCACAATTCCCATTATCTGTGATTGTTAGACTCTTTCTCACAAAGAAAAGGCTTCATAATTTGACCAGACCTGTCAAATGCACACACAGTGATGAAAATGGCCTATTAGTGATAGGGGGGTGCCCTTCCAGTGCTGAGGAAGGGCTCAGCCCTCCTGGGAGAGCATGATTCCAAACCTGAACTGATAAACTTGTTCAATCTTGGAGGAAACAGTTTTGGGGGAGTCTTTTCATATGGGCATGCAGCTGTTCTGCTTATTTTGTCACAGAGTAGAGCCCAGCTTGTACATGGGTCTCCTCTGCAGCCAAGAGGGTGGTTTCAGGCATGGCCTAGCTGTTTCTTGAGCTTCACAGCAGAGCCCAGGGTGAACCAGGCCAGCAAAGAACAGACCCTCCACCCAGCCAGAAGTTGTCTCTGTGACGCATTTCCATGCAGAAAGCAGAAAGTGGGTCCAATGCCTGCATGCATGAGCTGTGCAACAAGGGAACATCTGGACCTTTTCCAGACCGCTGGCAGTGAACCATCAGACATCCAGAAATATGGTACAACATCACCCAAAGTAGTAAGAGAGTAAGTTAAAGTAGCAAAATGCTTTCCAGATGCAAGTCTCTAAGCCTCTGAAAAGCTGAGCTGGAAGCCATTTTAAAGATGCATCAAATATCCCTATGAGTGGCCAGTCTGAGATCACTTCCTCATCTCAGGCATTAACATTTGGTGTCAGCTCTGCTCTCACTACAAACATTGCAATAAGAAGTAGAAAATGGGAACAGAACAGGAAGCGGTGTAAAAAATCCGGTCCTCATAGTAGCCTTAAAAATTACTTCTGTGGTTCTCCTTCAGAGTGTTTCAAAAGCCTTTGCTAAGCTGACCTTGTTTCATGGTGCTCTTCCTCTTTGGAGGATGTAAGGCTAGTAGAAGAAAAGGGAATTTAATAGGAAGGAAGTGAGGAAGATAAAGAGGAATCCTATATTACGCAGGAAGGAAAGACTTAAAACATCAGCATTCTGTTAAGGATGGGTGAGGGTGTTGCTCTCTTTGGGGTCTGAAGGCAAGCTCTGGGTCTGTTCTAACTAAAAGATAAGGTACTGCAAATAGCTTCTGATTTCTTATCATCCCCATTTCCTGGGATCTCAGCGGTGGTGTTTCTCAGTGTCATGGTTTAACCCCAGCCGGTAATCCGGTGCCATGCGGCGGATCACTCACTCCCCTCTCACTCAGCAGGTGGGGAGAAGAATCGGAAAGGAATGCAAAACTTGAGGGTTGAGACAAGAACAGTTTAACAATTGAAACAAAACAAAACCAAAAGAACAATAATAATAATAACAACAATAACAGTTATAATGAAAAGGAAGGAGAAGGGGAGCAGGGAACAAAATCCAAAGGGAAGGGAGAAAAGAAAACTGGCAATGCACAGTGCAACTGCTCACCACCCTCTGACTGATGACCAGCCAGTCCCCAGGCAACGATCGGCAGCCCTGGCTACCCGCCCCTCCCCAGTTTATATATGGAGCATGACATCCCACAGTATGGAATACTTCTTTGGCTAGTTCAGGTCAGCTGGCCTAGCTGTGTCCCATCTCAGTTTCCTGCACCCCTTCATCCCTCTCGCCGGCAAGGCCTGAGAAACTAAAAAGTCCCCAACCACACTCTTTCCACACCAAATCCAAAACACAGCGCTGCACTAGCCACCAAGAAGAAAATTAACTCTATCCCAGCAGAAACCAGGACACTCAGTTAGCAAGGTTGTCCGGCAGCCCCTGCGACTAAATCCTCTTCCAGGGATCCTGAGGTAGACCCAGAGGGAGGACAAGAACAAGAAAAGGAGAAAGTTTGTTTTGTTTTTTTCCTGTTTTGCTGTTTCTTTCAGAACAGCTGAAGAAATTATACAAATTGGCTCTCAGGTGCCACATACTAATAAACATTTAAGACTTCCATGGTTTTGGACTCCAAGGTGGAAGCAAACCAGCACACACAATGAAAAAAAGAAGAAACATGATGAGAGTGTCCCTCTCCACAAGATTAAAGCACAGCAGTAGTCAGGGAGGCAAATTTCTAGTGATGACCTCCAACAGATCCAGTATTTATTCTCCTTCCATGGGTCTCCACTCGCTACTCAGAAAGATGATCTTTCTAAATGCCAACTCATCCAACTCTACCCCTTATCAGAGGAGAATTCAGTCTGCCTCTTGCCTCCGTACTGGCAATAACGATTCTTCAAATGGAAATTAGCCGACAGATTTGATGATGATGCACGAGCCAGAAGAGAATACAGCTCACTCTGCCATAGCTCTGCAATCTCCTCAGGGAAAACAGGAGTAAAAATCCATTTGTGTTTGCAAACAAGATATGTCTTGAATGTTCACTGGGGACCTCTTGAGCAAGGAGGTGCCAATTTTGCTGTCGTTTTTCTAGACATCACATAAAACCTGCAGCCCAAGTGCATGAGGTATTTTCTTCTCCAATAAAGACCTTTTGCCCTTGTGTCCTATACCGAAATTGTTTCAATTCCTGGAGGAATTTTTGTCCTTCCTAATGTGATTACTAATCTGGGGATCTCTCATGCAGAAAAGGAGAAAGGGAGTCCACAGTCTGTGTATTTTCCTTCTCTTTCATTCAAGGCTGCAGATAAACACAACTATTTGTCAGCCACGTGGCTGTAGTTACTGGGTCTTCATCAAATCTACACAGCCCACATGTAGGTCAACAAGGTTTTCTCAACAAGACAGGAGGGAAGACTCAGGCCTCTGAGTATCTTACCTTCCAGCAGAGCCAGTGAAATTTAGGACTTACAGCTCCAAGATGGTAGTCGCAGCTCCCTGCAAACTTAGCTTGTCTTGAAAATACCTCAAATGCACATTTTACCCAAAACCTGGGTTTTACTGATAAACAGAACGGTTTCTGACAGTGTATTGTCTTTTTCCCCCACGAGCTGGTAGTTCTGAAAATGTACCTAGCAGCTAGGATGGACATTTAAGATTAGAGGCAGAAAGCTATTAGTGCTCTCAATTTCTAATTAAGGAGTAAAGATCTATAGCAAATTAGCCATCTAAATAGGAGATAGCACCATAAATACCTTTGTAGACCTTGGGCTAAATCTTTTTGCTCCCACCATAAATGACTGTTACCCTGTGCTCCACGTTTATCTCCACAAGTGGATCTAATGCGAGAAAGCTTCATCAAATTCAAACAATGAGTATAATTTTACAGAGCAAATTAATGAGGAGCCTAATTTAAGACCGTGGATGCTAACTCAAAGGAAAATTTAGCCTCAATGTCTGAAAACACTACATAACAAGTCTGCAAAACTGGAGATGGACGTTCCACAGAAAGAAGAAAAAAGGACATTTAAAACTAGACTGGAGAAAACATCACAGCAGTGAGAGGAAAGCCTGTGGTGAGGACAGGATCCGTAAATAAGGCTTTTTGTCCTGAATTTTTGTCCTCAATGAAGTGGGAAAGCCATCCTGAGTTTACAGTGACAAAAAGAATGTTGCTGCAATCTCTTTTCATTTAAATTAACAGGTCATCCTGGGAGACAGGGGGAGGAGGAGGAGGGAGAGGAGGAGACCTGCTTCAAATGACTAAAAGAAAAACAAGGACATCTCAAAGGATGAAGCGAATTGCTCAGAAAATGGAGTTCACTTACATATGCCAACTTAGCATAAAAAGGCACTAAAAAGCAAAAGTCCCTGAACAAAATACAGTGAATAGAGCAGGTTGGAGATATGGTCACAGGGAGTTTGTATCCAGGTGCTGGCTTAGTAATTGGGTCAATGTCTGCAGATTCATGAGTACAGGTGTCCCACAGGGAAGCAACAGAGCATGCTCGTAACCTACCCTGTATCTCCTGAATCCATCATCCATCCCCAGACAGCTTAATTCATTTAGAAGAAAAAAAAAAATCATTTGTTTCTAAACCCCAAACGAGGCAACAAATTTGACAGTAAAAAAGAGAGAGAGGCTGGCTGTGTGTCCTTGATAGGCTCTTTGCTTTCCCTTGGTACGCCATGAAAGGTAGATTAAAAAAAGAAACTGTTGTTTCAGACTTGCCTACCCAAATTTTTCCCTTGTCATATCTGTTCTGCTCTGTTCTCCAAGGGTTCCTGCGGGCTGTCTGTTGCTCTCTGAAAGAGCAGCCTTTACAAGGACTGAAAGCAGTATGCATTTTGCTTCCTGCCAGCGTCCCATTCGCAGAGCCATCTTGCTGGCAGCATGTGGACAGCAGATCTGAATGTGCCCCATGGCATGCTAATAAACCAGGAGGGTTTAAGGAGGAGGGCTCTGGATGGGCCTGGGGTGCCCACAGGCTCACATGGGTGTAGGAGAGCATGACTGCCTTCAGGACACCCAACAGAAAGTCTCCACAACCCTGTTGTCCTCCTCACCCTCCTCCACCAGCAACTTGACTGACATGACTAGTATCTAACCACCGGTCCCTCTCTCCAAGAACAGAAATGCTTGTACAGCCAGCAGTTTTATTAGTGGGGGGCCTTTGTTAATGTTCAGGCTGCTTCATGGTAATAGGGGAGGGGGTGGGTAGAAGAAGGGACCCATCTGACACTTGGAGAGGGACTCAGCAAGCTTTACAGTCATCTTAATTGCTGTGGGATTTGCTGGCAGCCACAAACTGAACTCTAATATGGAAAAGCTTCCTCCTGTGGTTCAAGAGGTCATAAAGGACAGGTGTAGAAAAAGAAGTCTGTAATACTACAGAGTCTCTGGGTAGTGTGAAGACCCATAAGAAAGACCTTGCAGCCTAGACCAGTCACTGTGTTGGTCTAAATTAGAAGAGGAACACATCCAGTCAAATTAGTAGCTCAGAAGTGCAAGGGGCATTTGATACCTCTCTAACCGTGCTGAATGGGAGCAGTGTTTTCCCAAAAATATCAGCCCAGGCTAATGAAGTTGTTTCATGTTATTTGCACACACTGAAATCACACAATCGAGTCTAAGGATTATGAAACAATGACTATTGTAAATGTAAGATCATGAACAGGGTCTAAGATTTGTCTTCAGAGCACTTTTGCTATCAGAGAGGGAGAAGAAAACAAATAAAGCAAATTATATTTGTTTTGAAATGATCAGTCTCCTCATCTGACTCATTTGGCCAGCTCCCACACTTGTCCCGTGTGACTGTCTATACAGTTCTCCATTGTTTCTAATGACCTGTTCAGACTCGGGTTAATTGACCCACTCAGACATATTTCATTAGCTTTCTTATTTTCATAAAGAGCACTTGTAAAATTTATAAATACTAAGATGAATCAAGATAAAAAATAACAGTTAAAGAAGGTTCTTATTTAGCTGTTTCCTGCCTTGCCTTTCTTCGGGTAATGGCTACAAGCGGCCAACTGGCAGTAAAGGAAGATATAGTGCAACACGAAGGTTTCCTAATTGCTCCTTCTGGTTACAAAGAAAAGGCGCAGCCAATAGCTGCATCTTCATCAGAAGGGCAATAATTCAAAGCCCATTGTGCTTATAGCTATCTTGGATCAAGCCCTGAGATAATTTAAAATCTGTTGTAAATACCTGGAAAATGTGTAATTAACAGTCCTTTACGAAGGTACAACCTGAAATCATAGGTGAAGCATTGGAAGACATGGGAGATGTTCAATATTCAACTCTCTTGCCATCTGGGAGAACATTTGAATTAGTAATAAACTCACCGGCACCTTCAAGCAAGGCCAGTGACTGGAAAGGAAAAACTCGTATCAATTTTCCTTGAAATACCTGTTGGAGAAACTCAGCATTCAATCAAAAACCCTCCCGGAGCTCATTGAAACTTTTCACCCCCTCAGATTCTACTGCAGGGGGAGGATTTGTGATGTGTGTGATTTGACTGTGTCTATAATATTTGCTATATGCACACACTACATCAGCTCAGTGAGGACTGTTTGGAATTTCACCCAGGAAGCAAGCTGTGAACCCAAAAAGATATTTCTCTGCAGGTGTTCAAGTGATGTTGAAAGAGCCACTCACTTTGATGCCTACGCTCAGCCCTGCTCAGCTTGCCTGATGCCTGGACCGAAGTGCAACTAGGGCCGGAGGTGGTGGCCGTCTTAAAGAACCATCAGATTGAGGGTGAGGTAAAAAGATGGCTAAGACAGACAGACAAAACTTTTAGTTTTTACTAAAAGCCTTTGGAAGGCAGCACCTCAAGGGTAGCTCAGCACATCCAAGTAACTGATGGGGATGGCCAGAACCTAGGCTTGACAGACACATGCTTAGAGCTCATTATTCATTCAGCTCCCTTTTCTTCTCATTCAATGCCTCATTCCTATGCTAAAACAAACTCTCTGAATGGGCGAGTATGGCAAAATTAGAAGGTACTATCGGAGCGAGGGAGGGAGAACCAGGTAGTGGCACCTTGGGGAGAGAGAAAAACATTGGGGCTTTGCTGGGAGGGATCTGCTCAGAAAGTCTGTGGAGAAGTCTGCAGCCAGCCCTGTAATTGTGACAGTCTTATTAATAAAGCAGGAGCACTGCAGAAGACAGATGATCCAGAAGAAGCCCAGGTATTAAGGAGAAAGCTTTGCAGAATTTTTTAGACACCATTAGATGTGCTTTAATATCAGCCAATGCCTACTGGAAAAGAGTGAACAAATAATCTGGTGTAAAACAATTCTTCCTATTTTGCCCTATTTTTCTACTCAGCTTTTAACATTTTGGGGAATTTTTGATCTTTCAAGCATAATTAAAGGGACTGGGAGGGGGGACTCTGTTTTTTTCCTCTCCACAGGTTCCAGGTTGAATTAGCTCAGTTTTCAAGTCAGTTACTTTGTTTTAATAAGATTGCAGGCATATGTTTAAGGGTTTTATACTAACATAATTATGTATATAGATCAATAGAAATGCATATTATCAAGTAGGTACACAAGTACACATTATAAAGGATACATGTTTTTCATACGGAAATCATTACACACAGCTTAGCATTTTGGTGATTGACACAACATTATTATAACTAAATTGGAAAGCATCTTTTTCTGTAACACCTGCCTCACTGTTTGTTGCAGAGAAGATGGATGGGAATTGTGAGACTTCCCACACTATCCCTTCCCCTTTTATTTTGCATTAATGCTCTGACAGGAGAGGAGGCCCCATAGAGAACAAGAGTGGACAAATCTTTAATTTGGAGTTGGGTTTTAGATATCTTTATGCCTGGACCATGTGTGCACCAAGGCATGCCAGCCCGCACAGCTTTTACTTCCTCCTTGCATTAAGAGGTTGCACATACTGGTAGAAATCAGTGAGCACCATCCTCCTGAAGTGGAGGACGCTGCAGTTCCCATTGAATTGTGCCATTGGATTCTGGGCTCCCCAGTTCAAGAGAGACAGGGAACAGGAGAGGGTCCAGCATAGGGCTGCAAAATGATTAAGGGACTGGAGCATCTCCCTTATGAGGAAGGGCTGAGAGCTGGGCCTGGTTAACCTGGAGAAGAAGAGAGGATCTTATCAATGCCTACAAATATCTTAAGGGTGAGTGCCAAGAGGATGGGGCCAGGCTTTTTTCAGTATCACCCAGCAACAGGACAAGGGGCAACAGGCAACCGCAACACAGGCAGTTCCATCTGAGTTGAGGAAAAATTTCTTTACTCTGAGGGTGACCAAACACTGGAACAGGCTTCCCAGGGAGGCTGTGGAATCTCCTTTTCTGGAGATACTCAAAACATGCCTTGATGTGATTCTGTGCAACCTGCTTTAGCAGGGGGTTGGACTAGATGGTCTCCAGAATTCCCTTCCAACTTTGACCATGCTGCGATTCTGTGCCCTGAATGCTGGCAGGTACAACCTGTGACTGATGTCCACCTGGGGACAGCAGTGCTTATTTTAGCACTGGCATTAGGCTGTCTCTTGCAGCCTGCCCTCTTTGCTTGCTGCAGCTCCTCTCCACCCTATCCGTTTCCAGCCAGTAGTATGGATGGGCATTTTGGCAGGGTTATCATTCTCTGTGGTACCCTGGAGCCCAGGATACATTTAGACACTGTAATAATACTGATAATGATAATAATAAATAAAGCTGGAATCTTGGGAGGACATTTATTTTAATGATTCCAGCTCTGCCTGCTACATTCAGAGGTAATATCAGCTATCTGTCTACGTCTTCTTTAATTTGGCCAACTAATTTGAGGTAATATTTCTCACATAAAGGCTCCGGGTATTTGCAAATACCTCTTCTGCCCATTCATAAGACTCAAACCTTGGATTTCCTGAAGCAGAAGATCCCCAGGGCTACCTAGCCCAGGCTTGAGGCATTTTCAGTTTCGAGCTCTGTCCTGCAAGTGCTGAGCACTTCTTCCTGGTGCTGGGCTTGTTTACTACTGCCACCCTCCAAGGAGAACATAGAAATTAATACAGGGATTGAGCAGGGATACAGTGATACATATCCAAATAATCTCCTGTACTCCAGCTTTTCGTGGCTCAGGGATGTATTGAGCCAGAGATGCAATGTCTTCCTGGTTAATAACCCAGGTGGACTCCTCTTCCATGAACATGCTCGTTCCTTCCCTGAACATACTCAGACTTTATGTATTCAGAATTTCCTGTGGGAAGGATCTCCACAACTTATCCACACACCGGACTGAGACCACCACCTTTGCACTCACTCTGTGCCTGCTGAATTCTCCCCTCATTTGGTGCTCCCTTGTTCCTCTCTCAGAAACAATGGGGAGCGCTTGTTCCCCCTGGTTTGCAGAGTTCACTGTGAAAAAAATTAAATCTGGCAGCAGGTGCCTGCACCTCTGTGGGAAACCCACTGAGCCCACACGCATCTTACAGCAGCCTGAGGGACATCTTCAGGGAAATTACCAGGCAGCATCTTATCTGTGCTGTATCTTTTAAGAGGGGTCTTGATGATGGGCTCAGAAACAAGCATCTTTCAGAGGACTGAGGCCTCCTTTCTTGCCTGACAGGTTGTGCTCTCACACTCTTTTTCTCTCACCTTGTCATCCAGTGCAGTGACTCATGCAAACGAAAAAGCAGCTGAACTTAAATAAGGGAAGTCCTTAGGGACTGTCGAAGGGCACAGAACTTGGGGAGAGGGAGGAAAAAATGTATTTGCATAGTCATCATGACAGTCACCAGAGCAACAAACAATCAGGTTCTTCCTTGCAGATGAATTACAATGCTTCAGCTGCAGATCTGCTCCATAGTCTCTATCCAAAAGAGTCAGCCAGGCCTTCAGGTGTTTTACTAGCACTTGCAAAATTCCTCAAAAAGAGGGGAAGTCCACTTTAGAGAGAGTCTGTCCTCCCTTAGGGCATCCCTGGAGAGATAACTCCTCTACTCACCCACTCGGCTAATGAGTGTCAGTCTTACCCTGTGCAAAAACTCCTCAAGGTGAACGCATCAGATAGGAACATACACAGATACAAAGCCACACAGAGGAAATCTTTGCTTCCTACAGAATAAAAAACAAAAGGGTTTATGTGTCTGGGAGAGTGCCCTTACTTGTTCTTCAATCCCTCATCTTTCTTGCAAGATTGAACTCCTTGAATAAAAATGGACAGTGTTGAAAGGGTGCCTATAGGTCTAGAAATGTAGGCTTGTTTATCAACATGTAGCTAAATCACTACGGATACACCATCTTTGTTAATAGCATG
Organism: Falco naumanni; assembly: GCF_017639655.2. Classification (NCBI taxonomy): domain Eukaryota; kingdom Metazoa; phylum Chordata; class Aves; order Falconiformes; family Falconidae; genus Falco; species Falco naumanni. The sequence continues at coordinate 101,165,417 of NC_054057.1, forward strand.
ACCTTGTAAAAAATGGCATCTAACTGCAAGTGCTAATTCCTGTTTATTTCTAAGTCGTGTTTGCTCCCTATTCCCAGTAAAAACAAGTGTTTACTCATAACCTCAGCTCCACAGAGTGCAAAAGCAAATGATTCTCTTCCCAGTTGCACAACCTTTGTTGATGGCATAAGGCAAGAAAAAGTCAGGGCTTGATTTTTCCAAGTCCTAGGCATGGTTTCCAGTGACCACTCTCAGGGAGATTATCTGCCAGTCCAGGGCTTGGCTCTTTCAGTTCCGTGAGTGACTTGAATGAGGCTGAAGATGGCATCCCTGCTGGTTTTTCCTTGCTCTTGTTTGCAGGATCCCCAGCCTCAGAGCAGCAGACCTCCCCCACACCTGAGCAGGGGCCACGTGCGAAATGTGGGGTTCTCCCTCTGGGACCCCATGGATCTCCTGCAGTCCCAAACTGAACCCTAATGCACAGTACTGTCTCCAGGGAGCATATCTTCCTAGAGAACCTGCTGCTCTGGGAACCTTCCCACGGGCATGCAGTATTCCCCCATTTGAAGGGGGGTGAGTGGCAGAATTGAAATAGCAAAACAAACTGAGAAATCCTTTCTGTCTCCTGGTATCTTTGCTACTTCGTTGCTTTATAATAAATGCACGTTCCCAGCTGCCCTGAGGGCCCCTCTTTCCTGCCTGGGCAGAGGTGCTATTCATTCACGGTTCACAGGGGAGGGAAGGAGTGACATGCTTTCCTTTCACAGTCATACAGCCCAGAATCAGGAACCCTCCACAGGACACTATCTCATCAAAACCAGACACTCCCTCAGGGCACCATATACATTTAGGAGACAAGGACAGGCAGCCCCCCCTGAGCAAATTTCTCAGTGAAGAGAGAACTGTCCTTTTTCCACCACACTCCCCAAGACTGCTTGAAAAATAGAACATTTTCTTCTCTCCGGTTCCCTACCCCCAAGTTCCAACACAAAAGGAAACAGAAATAGCATGCCCACAGCTCACCCTGGCAGAAACACTGCTCGGGGGTGCACCTACCTCTAATTCCCTGCTCAAGACAAAGAGACGCTGGACATTACAAATACATTTCTTTCTGACTTCCCCATGGTGGGGCCGAGGGAGGACATCCACAAGCAAGGCAGCAAGTGCTACTAGCAAGATGAGTGAGATGGTGAAGGACAACTGGGTTTTGTTTCCAGTCCTCTCCCACTGTTCACTGTAGGGAGTGTGGATAAGCCATGCTTAACCTCCCTCCGACACAGTTTATTTAATGCTATCTGGGTTTATTTTTGTGATGTCTCAAAAAACTCGATGTTATGTTCACTTAGTGCCCATGTGCAAGATCACACACGCAACAAAATCTACCACCTGCCCATCTCTGAGAACGCATGATCCTTGCAGATGACAAAAAAAAGACCCCCGGGATTGCTTGTGGCCTTGGCATGCGGGCTGAGCGAGGGCTGGGGATCCCAAGGAGCAAGGTGGAAGCTGCAGCGTAACTCCTGAGGGACAGGGAAGGGTGTCTGTCATATCCAGCTTTGCCGCAAGGTTGACAAGTGCAAGAGGATCTTGGGAGGGAAGAGGTATTGCTCTTCACTTCTCAGTCATCCAGGGCATCATCTTCCAGCATCTGAGGGATGGGGAATGGGTTGCCCAGGGGGTAATACTGGTAGGACAACTTGATTTCACTACTGCCAGCTATAACTCACCTTCCAGTGCTAAAATCTCCAGGGCAAAGGCAGTCTTCTTTGTTCTGTCTGTTCCATGCCTAAGACTGCAAAGGCCTTAAATCCTGATTAGAGCCTCTGAGTACACCCACAGGACAAGTGCTGTGAGGAGTGGCAGCTTTGCAAGGAGCAAAGCCAGAGTCAGACTGTGAGAAGGAAGAGCCACTGAGAACAGGGAGTTAAAACTGATGTGTTATTCCCAAGGCTGCTTTTCCTGCTAAAGCTAAGGGGTACTTAAGCATGAGCTTTAACTCCATCGTAAAGCACCATGAAGTGGAGCATGCCAGCCCTGCCACCCTGCTCTCCTTGTCCTCGGTAGGAACCCAGGACTTTCACCCTTCCCTCTCCATTACTTGTGGCTTCTGTGACACATGCTGTTTGGGGAGGCAAGGAGGGGCACAGCTCAAAATGGAAGAGAAAATACTGAAAGAGGCGATTGCATGTGGGAGAAAAAGAAAAAAAAAAAAAAAACACTTCCCTCCTCACAAAGGGAAGCTGCTGGCTGATTGCTTTAGGCAATACACAGAGGTTGCTTTGTAACACACAGTTTTCTATCCAGGGTCCTCTTTTAACTGCTGCAATAGAAGAGGAGGGACAAAGAAAGAATGGAAGTGGATTCAAGGCCTCTTCACAGAGAAATGCCCAGCCCACCTTATAAGGCTTTTATCCACTCTTGTAAAAGATGACTAGATCTGGTTTGAGGCTTACAGAGCTCCCAGTTGTCATTGCTACCAAGTACCAAGCCCAGCTGGCCACCCTGGTTCCCTCTGCAGTTTACCAACCACATCTTACCACCTCTCTTCCTCTCAGTGACTGGGTTTGCTGTAGCTTTTCTGTCACTGTGTCGGGTCAGATCTAGGTGGCTGGATGGTGTGTCCCCACACTGTGAGAAAACAGCCATATTTTTAATGCTGCCATCACCTCATCTAGCAAGAAAAGGGCTGGAGGTGAAGAGGTATGAGTGGGAGTGTATGATGCGGTAGTAAAGATGATGAGAAAGCTGTGACCAGATCTGGGAGATGTACTAGCTATGATGATGAGCAAAACTCCTTTGTTTTTTAACTGTATGACCTCACCCCCCCCCAATGACTTCTTTCCTTTTCATGACTTGAGTCACATGCTTGCCAGTCCATGCACTGAACTTGGCACCATGGGAAGCAGCCATTGATGACAGCTCTCCCTCAAGACCCTCTGTGTCTCTCCAAAGCCATGTTCCTCCAGAGCCTCTCGTTCCTCACCTCACACTGAATCCTGTATTTTACACCACCATTCTTCTCACTGACTACACATACAGTTTCTGTAAAGATTTTAGCTGCTGAGAATGGAGAAGGCAGAAGAGCGGTGGTGTTCTCATGTGCATAAACTTCTCTGTGTTGCCTCCTTTAGGAACCGATCCAGGATTTAGAGATCCCCCAGCCCGATTTCCAGTGCATAATGATTTACAAGTGTCCCCATTGTCTTACCCATGGACTATCTTCACATCCTGTTATTTATTTCGGGGAAGCAGATTTCCCTTTTGAATGATGTGAAATCATTTGCCTGACACGATGGGGATTTATAAGTTGTGACTCCCAGCTTCTCCCCCAGGGCCCATGAAAGCGGTGCATTGCAGGGGGCGAGGAGGGGAGAGCAGCGTTTGCAGACGGAACAGAATGGACACAGCTTCCTAGTGACAGGAGATATTTATGTATTTGCCAACGGTTTAGTATAAAAATAAGGAGAGTTACTGAGGTGTGGGGAGGGAGTACAGAAGAAACAGCAAACTCAAATGCAGTCATCAATCTCCTGCCTGGGGTGGGGAGTGGAGGACAGACCTCAGTTACCCATTGTTGCAAGGAACTGTTACATAAGGATGGAGATGATGGAAATTTTTCTCCAGGCTCCTGCTTTTTTTGCTTGGGGTCTTCTGCCCCACGACCTTTGATTGAAAAAATGGTTTAAAGTAGATGAGACCGGCGCATGTTAATGCATTATCAAAAGCGGTGCAGGAACATGGAGCGATGGGATAGTGTTTTCCTGTGCAGAAGCTGCACAAATCGAAAGCAAGTCAGGCTCAGTAATACTGTTACTCCTTGGTGTCTGAAGGGACTCAGCACCAGGACTGGCAGGCATGTTTGTCAACTGCATGGTGGGCAGTGACTATTGGCTCGTGTGATTGTTAACTGGTAGCCTTTCACAGCCAGAATGGTTAGTATTATTAATATTCTGCCCCATTAAAGAAGTCCTAGGGGGCTTCCCTTCCACTTCTACCCTTTTGCCTTTTCTTTCTCCCTTGCTTCTCTCTTTCTCTCTCAGTGCTTTCTTTCTTCCTGAGCTGTCACTGCAGATGAGGGCTGAAATTTCTATCTTTTGGCTCTATTCCACACTGAAGGTCTCACCCAGCTGCATGGGGATGATATTAAGAGCACTTCAGGCTTTTATGAGCTTCAAGAACATCCTTGTTGACTCATGAATTGCTGTTTATGCGCTCTGGCGTGGAAGCCAGTGGCCCCTCAAGTGTGTAATGTGTTCCTCCACCAGGTTTCTCCCTGAGGTTTATGGGCAGCAGCTTGGGACCCCACACAAATGCAGCATCTTCACCCCTCTGAGAGAGGGAGGTGGTGGCACAGAAGGATCAGCCAGGGTCCCAAGGAGCTCAGCACAAAAAAGGGGGGGGTGTTATAAAGGGGGAATCATGCTGTCAAGAAAACTTGAAACAGAATAAAAAGTGTTGATTTCAACTATTTTCTGGGGAACTTGCTTGCCTCTTCTGTTTTTTACATGCTTCTGTAACAAATCATTAAGCATTTGTGTGTATGTGTGTGTTCACAAATTGTTTGTGGATAGTTATTTGGCTTGTACCATTTTGTGCTTTAATTGTAAAGGATGAGCATTTTATGGAAGCATATTTCAGCTTATAGGCCACCCTGAGGATACAGCTGTCTTGTAATTCACAGTGTGTTACTGGCCAATGAAGTCTCATGATATTCATTTTATCTGTAGAAAGAAAACTTCATTTTCCAAAAGCTGAACCAGCCCCAGCATAAGAGGAGCGTTCTGGGTACTCATATTTAGGTGCAAGTACCTCTTTGCTGTACCCTTCATGCAAGCGTCCTCAAGCAGGTGGATGAAAGAGGTGCATGGTCAGTCAACCCACTGCTGCAAATTGAAGACATCCCCACCCACCTTGTGTTGTATTTGTCTGACAAAAGCACCAGTCAGTTCTCGAAGTCGCACACATCCTCCTTAGAGATCTGCAATCCAGTTGCGCTCATCCCAACACACGTGGCCTTGTCACACTGGCATGGCAGGAGAACAAAACCTTTTGAATGCAGGCTTTGTGCTACAAGCTCCCCATGAGAGGCTGAAGAGAAGATGCTTCCTGTGACAAACAGTGCCCAGACAAAAAAGAGCAGCTTTCAACACGGTGCATCTTATTAATTTCCCTGTTTTCACTCAGGCCATGCATCCTGGAGGAGTGATGGACTGCCAGCTCTGTGGCTACACTGCCCCTTCCATCCTCCCCTCCCACCCCTCTGTTCAAAACCGACCAGCTGTGCGCTGAAGACACAAATAACAGCTCAAGCAAGAGTCAGCAGCAGAGAGACCAGGAAGGAGGGTGGCTGCATGGCACGTGGGGACTTGAGGCGTGCAGTTGGCACATGAGATCTGAAGCACGCCAGCTGTCGGGACCCACCCCTGCAATCTGCTGGTGCACACAGCACTGCAGACAAGGGATTTAAAAAGGGAGGAAAAAAACCCCACAGCAGCAGTAAAAATTATTTACACAAAGTTCAGGAACCTGTTATTAATGATTTCTCCAAGACCTGAGTGCCAGCACAGTAATGAATGCCCACCCTTTCTTTACTGCAAGGAAGAGCGAATGTGGAGCAAGGCAGCACATCACGAACAGCTTCTGAGCACAGCAGTAGCTGCCTGTCCCCACCGCCCTCCCAAGCAATGATGTGGGCAGAGTGCATGCAGGGACCGGACACCTATGTACCTTAGAGCCCCTTGAAACATTTCTGATTTGAAGCATCTTCCCCCAGACTCCCAGCTGATGTAGAAACCTATAGACAGTGTGTGTTTTCTCAGCAGATCCGTGGCCCATGGATGGAAAGCGGTTTCAGATGGCTGCAGCTATGGGGCACAGCAAAGGACCTTCCCACAGAGCATATGCTCCTGCTACATGGCAGCGTACAGTTTGATCCTAGTTATGGTCAACCCATGATGTGGGTACAAAAGCAGGCAAGCTAGAGGCTAATTCCCTGGCAACACGTGCTCTGCTGGGACTGTGGGGCATCTGCAGTGGACACGCTCAGATAACCCAACGCTGATGGACTTCTTCAATGTATTTGTCCTCTAACTCCTCATTAGATAAGGAACATTATAGATGATGAACTGAAGAGGAAAGTCTAAGCAGGGAAAGAGCTGTACACTGGAAGATTAAACTGAGGAGTTGGTCTCCTGAGGAACCCAGTCCAGCTACTGGTCTGACACTGATCCTGGGCTGAATCTCATCTTCACCATGGGGCAGGTCTCCCCAGAGTAAACATCTTAACATTGAACACACGCAGCAAAGCTATCCTGCCAGTAGGCTGCCAATATCTTTTCTAGGGATTAAAAAAAAAAAAAAAAAAGTCTTTTTTGGAGTAATCTTTCTTTGGCTGAGACTGCCACCCAGGAGTTGTCCTTATCATCATGTTTGTAGTTCCTGCCTGCCAAACAGGAACTGGATTTTAATCAACAATTTGTTTCCCTTCAGGGCATCAAGCAGTCCTGCTTAGTCTTTGGGATGTGACCAACACTCCCCTACCCTTCATTCATACAAATGAGCAGTGCTGTTGCTTAGTAGTGGCTTCTAAGCAGCTATGAGGCTAAAACTGGTCCTTTACACAATTTCCTCTGAGGATACAGGAGACAGGAGGGGAAAGCAATGCCAGTATTAGGGAAGGCAAGGACTGAAACCTTGTATCTCTGTGCCAGCTGCTGGTGTTTGAATCACCAGCACTCACTGAAGAGTATGGGGGAAAACCCAGCAATAATTACTTTTCAGTTGGGAGCTGAATTCTCTCATTCCTGCTTTTCTTGAGGTCCCTTCCAGCTGGGGCACATTTCCCTGAAAACAGATCTAGACTAAACTAGGAATAACACTGCAGGGCATATCACAAGGCATTACCTTTAAGCAGGTCACAACAAAATGCAAACCAACAGCTTGCACGGAACAATTCCTATGTAAAACTATTCCCTCTAAAATGCCTGTTTTCCATGAATAAAAAATGAGGTGGGTTTTGCTCTTTTTTTTTTTTTTTTTTTTTAAGGGGCAGGGTGGGGGGGCAGGAGGCAGAAAGATTATTTTGATTCTTTTAGGCAGCATCTTTCTCAGCCGAATGTTGGCTTCCCTGTTGGGAACCCGTTCCTCCTGTCCCACAGCTGGCCTAAAAGCCTCTCCATTGAACACACACATATTTGGGGACGCAGATAACATTTCTGCCTCTTGCAAAGACATTACCACCCTTGCTCGCATGGATTGTTTCTGTGCAAAGGGACTGGAGCCCTCACCGTCGTAGTGTGTTAATTCTCAATCTTACTTTCAGCTTCCTGGTTTTAATCTGAACTTTTCTGTGTAACACTAATGTTATGGAAAATCAGTTCTAATAGACAAGGACCATTATTGTTCTTCAGGTCAAGCAATCAATGCAGTAATTTCCTTCCACTTTAATGCTATTATTTGGCTGTAATCATTTCCAGTTGAGTTTGCATGAGAATCAAGTTGAAACTGCTCCTGGTCACATTTACCTGGAAAATTTTCAAGGCTGTCCTCTAGAAAATCAAGACTTTCTTTTGAGGTGCTTTAATTAACAGTGATCATGGTTCTGCTACTCTCTGAGGATTTCTTTTCTTCCAGAGATGTCACCAAAGACACTCAAGGGATGGTGTAACTCACCATGTATTTCTGTCTAAGACAGAGCTCACTATTGCCTTGGATTGTAGCCTGAACACATTTTTTGTTAGCTTTTTAGCAGCAAAGCTAAAACAGAGACAACCCCTTTCTTTTATGGACAGTCAGATCAACCCTCAGTGATTAAGGAAACCCAGAACACCGCCTGGAAAGCAAAGCTCAAAACACTGCCAGTTTTCTTCAATAAATCCTGTTCCTTAAATACATCCATATATAATGGTTTAAATAAAGCAGGGCCAGATGCAGTCCAGAAACAGAAAGTAGCTAAAAAGGATGCCATTATTCAGGGCCTTCCATAATACAACTAGCATGGCTTATATATTGGTGCAGGGGTCTACAGCCCTTTAATTTTCCTGACAGGTTTATGCCCAGTTATCCCTTCGGAGGCAGCTTTCGATGCCTCTTCTGCACTGTGTGATATTGCAGAAGTCATGCAGAACGTCAACACAGATCCCAGCCTTTTTTGACTAGGACGTGTCTTGCCCCTACATGTTGTGTGGTTTGGCAGAAGTGGAGATTTTATGTACAATGCATCCGGGTTTCTTAAGTCAGCAGGAGCTGATTCAGGATGTGCATCTGATACGATTGATTGTCCAGCATTTTGGTATTTTGCCGGATGTCCAACTAGCTGACGGTAGAAAGAATGGAAACTTTGACCCAGTTTCTTAAAATCATCATGAAGATGTGCTCCGACAGCATCCAAAAGCAGCAGCACTTCATAAAGGCCATTGTTTGCTGAGATAGACTTGGCATGGCATCCTCATGCCTGTTAGAAAGCGCCTTCTGCATCGTGAGGATAGTGTCCAAAAGCAGAGGGACTGGTAGAGCAGAAAATTTGAGGCACACTCGGAAAAGCATGGAGTTGACTTTGCTAACCAGGTTTCCCTTGTGCTTAGCAACAGCTCCAGTGGGCCCCTGGGAGTTTTCAGTAGTCGGGAGCCTTGTTCCTTGGCAGAAACATAATGTTGGCTGTTTAGCATGCTGCTGAACCTGTAATCTACAGCCAGGCAATGGCAAATGTTGTAGCCAAGTGAACAGCAGGCTTGGAAGGGGGTTGTTTTTGAGGGCTGATTTCCTCTGCCATTTGCAAAAGGGCATCCTGCAGCCAGGCCATATGATTCAGGACTCTGCCTCACCCTGGATGTGCTGCTTCAGTGCTCTGCATGTGTACAAACCGGCACCACACATGACAGGTTCAGGTGGCATAAGGTGACTGTTCAGCAGGTGGGTAAGAGGCTCATTAAAATCGAAGAATGTGCAGTCCCAAAGCACACACAGGAAAACCAGATGCTGCGTGTGCTTTTTCTCCAAAGCGCTGACCAATACACACCTCCTTCGTGTACCCAGCACCTTCTGCAACACCATTTTGTTACTCTTCTTGCATCACTATTACTAAACCACTACTCTCTTCTGGCCAGCTTTCCTTTTTTTTTTTTTTTTTTTTGTGGAGCTACTTGTGTTGCGTCCCACTTCAAGAGCACACGTAGGTATCTCGGCCCATCCAAGACCCTCGTAATCATGATTCACAGCATACCTCATTGCTCCTCTCCTGAGTAGTGTTGAAGCAATGGATACCGATCACGATAAATTGCTCCAAATGGCACAACAGTGTGCTGGTATGGAGAGATGATGAGCAGGATAACTGTAGATGCATTTTCACTTGCACTCTCAGCCAGAATTGGTATGGACTAATGACTATGGCAAGTTGAGCAAATTCATTTTTGCCTGTGACCTCTGCCAGGATTTTAATGCAAGGTCTAGTACACTAAATGATTACCAAAGGAGTATCTGTGTATGTGTCGGCCCCCCATCAGTGCACGTGTTTCTGGAGAAGTGAGATGTATACTTCTAGTGCAATCCAAACTTGGGGAAAAATGTTTAGTTTTCCACTCGTCGGAAACATGTCATGTATTTGCATATAGTGAAAACAGGCACATTGTCTGCTTGTGGAGCAGCACCCCACTTCTCCCCTCTCCCCACAGGGAAGGTGGTATTTCTCACTCGGTACCATCCTCTGCACCATTATGTCCACATCACTGTGTGTTCCCACACCACTTTCCCTTCCTGTAATTTCTAGCAGGCAACTGGGATCATTTGTACTAAGCTTTGTTGACAAAGGTAAGACAGAAATAAAATTGACTGCAGCATAATGCATTCAAAACAAAAACCTGGGCTTCCTTTTTAGCTTGTTGAACAAAAAAACAGGATGCAAACACTTTTGGGAAATTCTAGGCTGTGTCTCAATTGTCCCTTTTTCAGTTTCGGCTCCAAATGAGAGAACTTCATCATGGGTTATTTTGAGACAGAGTCAACTCTTCTGATAAAAGGAGCCGTGTTCCAAGTGTCCAGATAGCACAGGGCTGCAAGACAGACATCATACACATTGAAAAGCTAAGGAAAAAAGAGATTGATGTGTGGTTCACATCCAGGAGATGACAACATACCCATAATGCTCCCTGTTGTGGACAGGAGTCTAAGCTGGACTGAGCTTTGGCAGACTGCCTGAGCAGCCTGGTGACATTGGTACCATCAGACTGTGCTGGCCACTTCCTTACGGAGGTGTCACTGAGGTTACCCCATGCCCTGTCCTTATACTAGCAATTGTGGACTGTGTTGGAAGTTCTGGGACAATCCTACCATCTATGCTAAATGCCTCACATCTTCTAAAAGAGCTAAGTTGGGTCTGCAGGTGGGCAAAGCCAACCCTCGCACTGCAAAGTCATCCTGGGGTTTAGACAGCACCATCCCTCATGCCAAGCTGCTGCATGAAGTTGGGCTCAGCACCATTTAGCTGGGCTGGAGTCTGAAGCATCAGGTGTGAGTACCACATTGATGCAAGTACATGACAGGCAAGTGCAAAAGAAAACGCAAACGCCTTGGTCCAAGCATGGTAAATTCTCACTTCCTTCCTTGAGCTTGTGTGCTCACACTTTTCCTCCAGCCCTTTCTCTGTATGTCAGACTGGACACTATCCCTGGAGTAAACCATCTGACAGCTCACTTGCAGGCTGACAACATCGCAGGTGACTACAGGAGACCCACAGATCGCCCTTTTGCCCTTGTTAACATCTGTATTATGAGCAGCACTAATGGCAACATGACAAGCTGGAGATAGATGGATGCAAAAAAACCTCCCAGCAACAGTCACGGGAGAATTATTTGCATCATTATCTATTTCTTCATTATCTGCCAAGGATCAGGGCATTTATTTTTTTGACATGTGCTGCTGGTCAGTTTAGCAGATGCAGGTTTAATTCTCATCTTTGTTGAAGAGGGGGAGAAGGGACACAGAGGGATCAGAAAGGCCTTGCCCTTGTTTATGAGAAGGCTCTAAAAGGTTGAAGAAAAGCTGAAGATCATCCCCAGTAGTGGTACCAGTCTGTTTATGAGCTATGGACACAAGAAGCAGAAGCTTTCAAGCTAGAAACCAATCTTCCTCAAAAAGAGAGGACTTCAGAGAAAACAGGTATTGGGGCAGCCACTGGTAAAGAAGATCATGTGTGAAGTTCAGCGCGTGAACAGGAGAGCAGAGGGTACCACTAAACATGAGTTTCCTATCAGAGTCCCAAGATATCGAAGGGAGAGGGAGTAATACTGCCTAGGTGTGGGTGGTTAGGTAATATTTCTTTGTCTGGGGTGACAAAGAGACTTTTTGGTCTGTGTTAAGACCAGGTCATGGAGAGGTCCATGAAGGAACATGCAGCCAGAAACTTTTCTGTAGAAAAGATACAGGCAACTGCTGTGTGAACTGGTCGGAAGGATGGGCCATATCTCTTTCTTCAAAAACTAGCCAGATATTTGGGTTATCCTCATGAGTCACCATCATCTTTGAGACCTGTGTCATCTGAAGGCCTCAAAACCAGGGGCAAAGAATGTTCTCCTCAGGGTCCTCACTAGCTGGAAAGACATGCTGGTACATGTAAGGATGGGATGTGCGGTGAGGAAATAGTGTGGAGCAGTATACGAGTGTGCTACCTGCATGGTAGACCTTTTGGCCAACCCTAACTGGAGGCAGGAATTAGTTCGCAGGGCAGTAACTTGCTATCAAACTCTACAGGGCCAGAAGCTAGGGGAACATTGGGTAAATCTACGATTAGGTCTCCTTCAAAATCAGAAGTGTTAAACTAGAAGTCTAGAAGGAGAGCCGTTTCTGAAGAGAAGGTGCAGGGGTAAGGTGAGGTTCCTGACTCACTCCTCAATAGTGTATTTCAGCTGTGACAATAGTTCAGTTTTTGTATCTCATTCAGTCCTTGGTCTCTGCAGGCTGCCAGCTACGCTGCCAGGCAATGAGAATGTTGTTGCCTTTGATGAAATGGGCAGCTTCGTGCTGGAAGCCAGACACAGGCCAGCAGTTCATTAGACACAGGCCAAAGAGCATCTGCAAAGGGACATATGCTAGAGTTTTGCTTGGCCTTTAAACAATATCAATTACTGATGGATGTAATAAGATACGTAGGGGGTAAAAGCTCCACAGTCCAACCAAATTCTTTTCCTGATAAGCCATACCATTTCTAGTACCACAGTGCCCTTATTTCTCCATATAGGTAGCCAGAGACTGTTAATCCTGTAGTATATATTAACCGAATCTCTTACAGTTTTCTTGATCTTAAAGTCACCACTTTATTTCTAAGGTGGCATGTCTGAGATAGGTGGTGTTATCTTTCACCAGGCTCCTAACTGATGACTCCAAAGATCTCCCTGGAAACATCAAATCTGATTAGAAACAAACTTGCCCAACTCTGACACCAATAAGAAAATCCCATGGAACCAGACCCAGCAGGGAAGTAATGCAACATGTCATGTGATACAAATACATATTTTTATGAAGTCAAGCCATCTGTTTTGGTTTTTTTAACGACATTTCCCTATAATAGTTCTCAAGCCTTCATATGCTTTTCTTATTTTACAAAAAAAGTCACCAAACCTCAAATCCCAAAGTACTGAGTTTACACACAGGAAGGGGTTGGAGAATTTAACAGAGAGAAGTAACACGCTTTATGAGCTGTTCTGCGCTTTTCCAAAGGACCCATAGGATTTTCTTCATTAAATTTATGAAAGGACAGCATATTGATTATGTAACTGCCATCTGAAGTTTAATAATATATACAAGAAGTAAATGGAGTTGCTAAGGAGCTTAACTGGCATATAAATAGAGAGTGGCATCCCCATTAATTCATTAAAGGTATATGGAAAGTGTAAGGTATTCCAATTAACTTCTCATAAGATGGTTGTAGCATGTTAGTTATGAACCAGCATTTGTCTTTTTTTTTTTTTTTTTTTTTTTAAGCAATTAAATCATATCTAATTCCCTCGCCAGGCTGGAGCTGTCTCCTTTGATAGCTTTCAAAGTTTCTGGAGAGGGTATACACAAAAGGTAAAGAGGTCCTTCTTTTGCTACCTTTTCCTCCCGCCCCTTTTATTTTTCTCTTCCCTGCCCCCCCCCCCCCCCCCTTTTCTTTTCCTTTTTCTTTCTCTCACTCTTTCTCTCTTTATCTCTTTCTGCCAATTAGAAAGCATTTTGCAGTCTGTATGGGCTTGCTCGCCCATCATTCACTTGAATAACCACTAGCTAGATATATCTTGCTTAACCACAACAACTGGCCTGGTACCAGATGAGCTTGATATTTATTTAACAAACAGCACTGTCTTCGTAGATCTAAATTAGAGCCTTATTTGAAATACTTAAAGTATACCCATTACTGTTTGCCCTCAGTGAAAATCCAAGTTCTGGTTACGTCCCTGCTCACTAGGATTAGAACTGTCACAATATTTATTTAACAGGAGGAGGCATGCTAAGCCATGCTGCAAACATTGCTGTGCCAATATGAAGAGGAACTTACTGCTTTTTACAGTGTTTCTTTCTCTGTACGTGCTTTCTCTCCAACCCCCCTCTTTCCCCTTCTTCCTGCCGCGGCTGCTGTCCCCATGCTGTCCTGCCCCACTGCCCCCTCCACACGCCCTCTCCCACATCTGGCTTTTCTATTGCCCACAAAGTGAATCTGATGGAAAAATGTGTTTGAGAAAGGATTGTGAAACCTGGGACTGGTGCTGATGGAGGGAAGGGGGGTGATGCATGGCCTGTCCCTTCCTCTCCTGGTGTCCCCTGTGTCCCAAGCCACACTGATCAGGGACAAGTGGAGACAGGGTAGTGTAGAGGAATGAAGGCAGTGGGTTGATTAGCATTGATAATCTGCAGCTGTGGCCGTGCCTCGAAGGCAGTGGGTTGATTGACATGGATGATGTGCAGCTGTAGCTCGTTCCACTAAGTAGTTAAATAGCCCTGAGGAGTGTGGGAGAGGGGGTTGGATGGAGGAGCAGCAATGTGGTCTGGTCTCTGGAGGAAAGAGAAATAGTATGGACAGTAGAATGTGATCGATGGTAAAAGCCTTGTTGCAGCCTACTGGTTTGTGCTGCAACAATTGGTGCCCTGTGTGAGGCCAACTGAGTTGGACTCTAACTACAACAACTGGTGCCCAGTGTAGCTGAGACAAGTGGGAGAGCCTGCGACCCATAACAGGCATTGTGAGAAGTGAGCTGTTGACAACTAATCAGTATGGATGTATTGCAATATTTGGTGTCCGTCTTAGCTCAAATTGCAACTGGGTAGGGCACAGAGTCCTGCCCTCTTGGCTACTCACCCTCCTGCATCGATCAGCCCTCAGTGAAACTCATGCTGCATCACCAAATCCCTCCAGCCGGGAGATGGGTGTCCCTTAGTCATTGGTCTGGATCATTTCCCACAGTAGCAAGGCCAGGTTCACTTCAGGTCTTTCCCCATCTCATAGAAAAAATATCACTGTAAACTGAGCGGGGGTGGGAGTATTTTTCTTCTGTTTCACTGGGCAATGCAAATTCCCATTCCCCACCGGGAGCATATAAGCAAACACCTTTGGTACAAGAGCTAGGATAACCTAGTCATTTCCCCTTCTTTTTTGAGATACAAGACACAGGTTCCCTCCCTCTGCTCGGTGAAGCCTGCTGAATTTCTGGAGCTAGACATAGAGAGAGGGAGAGATGGGTTCACATCTCCAACCTAGAAAGACAGCAGTACAGGAGAAGGAAAAGAAGCAGTGGAAAGGTAGGAAGAAGCGGTGCTAAGCAGTATACATATATTTTATGCTAGTAATTATGAAAAAAACAAAGTTGCTATCTCAGGAAGTTAATATTTTTAGCCTGATTTCCTCAGCAATCATTCTGTCTGTCAGTTCCCCTCTAATAACTTTTGAACCAGTTAGCCAATTTTCATCAAACCTGACAGCTGAAATTCTGAATGGTGCAAGGTTCCTGCAGGGTTTACAAGTGTTGGTGCCCACGTTGAGCATAGAGACCACAGTTACCCACTGAAGGGAGCACCCTGTAAGGGTTCAGCTCTCATGGAGACCCAGGGATAGACACCATGGGCATAAAGAAATCCTCTGTGCTGGAGAGGACCACCCTGTATGATATTATCACCTGGAGTCATCACACTTCTGGGTGCTGCATAGAAATGTTTCTGAACTCCAGATGGAATCTGGGTGTCTATGAAGAGGAGAGGGTAGAGCAGTGGAAGGAGAGGGACAGGGTTTGTCAGGTGTCCTGTGGGACAGATACATTGCAGCACAAATGGAAGGAGAGCTCCAGGGAATGCTTTAGGTCCTTGAGGGAGGGTTGAAAAACCAGGGCAAAGCATGGAGAACCCTCAGCATCACAAAAATTAGTGATGGAGGAAATACTGCCATTTGGTCTACTAAAAGTATAATGAGGAAAGCAAATCCAACTGCTTTCAGCTAACTCATCCCGATGTCTGGGTGGGGAACACTCCTTTCAAGGGCTGAATTCCAGTGCTGACAGACTTGTAACAGTCAATTATCATTACAGCTACAGATGGGAAAACCTGATAAAATGAGTCCTGTATGGACAGAGGATTGAAATAGAGCTTGGGCAGGGATTGTAGCCAGAGAGAGATTAGCGGCCATAAATATATCAAAAGCAAAGGACTCTAAGACACATGCATAGCTCAGCATAGCACCACCATTTGTAAACTGCCATGTGTCCCAGTTCATACCTCACCATTCATGGGCATGCTAGGAAAGGCTGCACAGCTCAGATCCGGAGCCTGCAAGAAGAAAGACCTGTTTCCTTTAATGTTATTGCAGCTTTCAGAAAGACTGTTTGCTGGGTTTTTTTTTTCCCAAGGCCAACCAAAAGAAGCAGCTGTGCCTATTAAGATGTTTCTCATACGGTGTGCTAAGTCCATGTTAGAGTTAACTCTGCGTCCGCGTCTTCATCAACAATGCAACATCACTTACACCAATTTGATTTTACCTTGTCTGTGAGATGAAAGCAATTTATAAGTTTCAAAGAGCACAATCTGGCTGGGATCCAAACCCAGGAGTGTAGTGCTGAAAAGAGAATTGCTGGAGACTTTTATGTCTGGCATATGGTGTGCTAGTTTCCTTTCTAATCTGGGTAATGAAGGTCAGTACGAAGTGCTGAGTTGGTCTTGTTGGCCAAGACGTTTGATGACCTGCTCACACAGATGGGGATTTCAAACCCTGACCAGTGTGAACTAGGAAGGGGAAATCTAATCACTCACTTCACTCACAACTTTGAAATATGTTTTTTCTCCCTCATTTCTACCTACATTTTTCAGAAGACGAAAGCCATGACTGGGCTGCAGCAAGGGAGGATTTCTACAAGCTATGCCACCTGAGGCTATTCGGTAGTGCACCTGGTGGATCCCACTAGCATCTGTGACTAATTGAGAAGATAAATCCATTTTGCTGGAGTGGTTTAGATTTCCAAAAGTCCTTCAGTCTATTCCAGCTGAGCTGATTAGAGTCCAGCTCACTGGGAGTCATTAATGTCAATCCCACCAGCTGGCCTGAATTTTGCAAGGAGAAAGAAGCAAGAAAAATACATTAAAAATGAATAAATCTATATTTCATGACTTTATGCAAACTGATTTTCCCTGAAGGGGGTCCTATTCCTAACACCGTCACATCTTTGTGATGTTCCTGTATAGCTTGGCTTGCTAGTGGATCGTCTTCAAAAAGAGAATAAGCATTTTGAGAGTTAAGTGTCAGCATCAATGAAATTAAGAGCGTTTTGGATATAGATGAGATAAGGGCACGTACAGCCTCTGGATACAGACAAATGTAGAGGTAATGAATTCAGTATCTAATGCAAGATCTAAATTCTTGCATTCAGCCAAGTTATATTTATCACAGATTCTGCTTCTTAGAGTACAGTCATCGCTGGAGAATGATTGGGAGTGCAGTTCATTTCAGTTACCTCAGACTACTTAGCAGCTGTATTTGCCATAGATTTTGCTCGTCTGCCAGTTTCAGGATTTTTCAGCACCTCCGTCACTTCTTTTGTGAGTGGGAGGAAAGGGTAACCATCTTTGGAGATGGCCATGCCACTCTGGGAGCCTGTGCTTGGATAACACCCACATGTCCTTGCAGAGAATTATTTGGTTGTTGCTGGTTGTGGTCCTGGTAATTGCTCACTCAGCCATGAAAAAGTGGGGAAAATCCCTGGGAAAAATGGGATGAACTGGAAAATATTTTCCATTTCAACAAACGGGTCCATTCCAAAGAATGGACCTATCTTAGCATGCCCTAAGGTGCCTGTAGGACTACAACTGTGGGTCTGTGGGACCACAACTGCTCAGGACTTTCTGAAACAGAATTATTGAATGACTATCCTACCTCCCACAACAGTCAGTACCAGAGGAGCATTTCCCTCATTTGTCTTTTCGCATCTGGCAGAGACCCCCACCGTGTGCTCCACCCTAGACTAGGTTGTGATCTGGACTACCACCCTCCAGTCCATCCCCAGCTCACGCACAGAGCCGTGGCAGTAATCCTGCAAGGAGGGGCATCTAGCCCTGATCCACCATCAAGATAGTTGCCCAGCTGAGGGGGAGGCCTGAGGAAAGGGAAAATGGACATTTTTGCACTTCCTCATAAATCTGAGCAGACCCGCTCCTACAGGAGGAGGGTGAAAGATTAAAGATTAAGGTAAAGAGATTCTGCTGACCTAGAAAACCCAGTCAGAAGAAAACAATGAAGATTAACTAAAGCAAGTTTTGGCTTCATTTTTAACAATTTGATTTGTCATAAAATACTGACAGCAAACTGGTGTTAGGAGTTGCCTCGTAAGAAGTTCAGCTTCCCAGACACCAAGGGACAGCACTGGTAGCTACAGGCAGTCGCCAGCTTTTTTGCCCCAGAGCAGTCCATTGCTTTGGTGGTACATCCCCTCATTCACAGGTGACATGCTGGAGGGGTGCACTGGGAAATCAGGCATCCGTCTTGCTATGGCTATGCCTACGCTGCAGTCACGGCAGAGAAAATAACTTGCTGTGCGAGTTAGCCCCTGCTGAGCTCCACGCTGCTGCCAGTGAACCTCTCCCGGTACGGAGGCATCCTCAGGTCTTCCTGCTCTTGCCTGTGGACACATTCGTCATATCTATAAGAAAACTGAGGACTGTGTGTGCGAGGCTAAGAAGGACTAAGGGGAAAAGGACAGAGAACCAGGACAAGAATACCAATGTAAATACCTACTTAGATCCATCTCCTTCTGGTGCTGTGTCTTCCTCCACCTCTAGCGTTTATGAGTCTAACATTTGTTCCTGAGACTAGTGGATGCCAACACAAGACCCATTTCCATTCCAGCACCAGTTTATATTATTCTTCCCTCCATCTCAGACGCTTGTTAGTCCCACGGAAGGATCTGTCACCAGCTCCATCACAGGGAGATGAGCCTCCATCAAACCCAGAGAAAGGGTCAAGAATTTTTGTCATTCAGTTTTCCTTTTTTCTTGTTCCCTTTTCCCTCTAGTAGTTTATTCAAGCCCAGAGAAAGAGCTTAGGCCCTAGCTCATGTAAAGCTCTGATGTATGCAAATCCTCCTTGTGCTCCCATGGCCCTCTTTTTTTCCCCCTTCTTTCCTTTTAATTCTAGATTTGAAAATAAAATGCGAGCTGGCTGCACAGAGATCTCTCATGTGTGCAACTTCCAATTGTGGCAAATTGGAACTGTCGATGCAAGCAGCTCAGATT
Organism: Falco naumanni; assembly: GCF_017639655.2. NCBI lineage: Eukaryota > Metazoa > Chordata > Aves > Falconiformes > Falconidae > Falco > Falco naumanni. The sequence goes on from NC_054057.1 coordinate 101,184,128, forward strand.
TATTTATATATTTAAGCGGAAGGAGGGAGGATAGGGAAGGGGAGGGGGAGATGCTCGTGGTGCAAAGGAAAAAGAAGAATAACAGATCCAAGCAAAAAGGGATTTGAATCTCAAATACTGCTCCCTGGCCCATATTATCCAAATCCCTCCAGCCTTGTCCGTGGCTGCCTCTTGCCTAGTTAAAAACAACAGGCAAAAGATCAAAAACATTTTTTTTTTCCACAACACTAAGAGTTGTTGAGTTTTGCAGCTGCCATTAGCCAACCAGAGTCTAACACAGGGGCTGATGCAATTAATACCTGGTGCTTCAAAACATTAATATAGCTATTTATATAAATTAGTAACCTTAAGCCCAGGTGGTAGCATTATTACAGCATTACTAATTAAATCACAATAAGCTTAGTTCTCAGTAGTATTAATTCTGAAGCTGACATAGTGATATTGGAGATCTGATTGGCCTATTGTCAGTCATTACCCGATGGGTAATGAATCAGGCAATGAAATCAAAGCAGCCACTCTGACGGTGCTGCTCCCATTTCCAGGGAAGAAGGGCCACAGTTTCAGCAGAGGGAGCATCAACACCCTCCACCAAAGCAGCTGTACAGTGCACACAGCGTTGAGCGCTATGGGGAGGCACGTGGGGGAGGCTGGCTCTGGCCATCTCTGCAGTCCCAAATCCCCAGGAGCAGAAGTTACTCTTCTCTGTGGCTAAACAAAGAGGTTGTGGGTCTCTTTTGTGAGAGCAAGTGTTGAACATGCCTTTATCACCTCTAGTGGAGACTGGTTCGAATGGCTTAGAGAACAGCCTTTAGGGATTTTATGAGTAGGCGAAGAAAGTGTAGGGAAGGACATGGAATTGATAAGCTTGTTGCTGGCACCTCCTTATAAAGGGCTTTTCATGAAGAGCTGGCCAAATATCTCTTTTGACAGAAGGGCAGTGGGACAACGCCACCATCACAGATGTCATCACAGGCAAATGGCGCTGTGCCAAGGGGCAGGAGGGAAGGAAGGGGTATCAACAGAAACCCAGGGGTGCAAATGGGCGACAGAGGGTATAGGGGCTTATACCGGGTGCATTCCCCATTGAACACAACATGGTGTCCCAGTGCTGGGGCTGAGCGAAAGAGAAGGTTGGTAGTAGAAGACTGAAGAGAAGGAGTCCAGGCTGGGGAACACAAGCTGGTCTGAAGCGGCCCTTCTTTAATATGTCAGTAAGAGACAAAGCAGGAAAATCTGCAGAGCAGTCTTGGCTTCTGCTATAGATAGGAGATTATAGGTCAACCCAGAACAAGAGGTTTGGCTGGCAGAACCCTAAAAAGCGCCTCTTTCAGACTTACTTTGTGCTGCAGTGTTCCAGGCAGACATCTAGCAGTGGTCCTCTCTCCTGTTACAGCCGGTCTTGTACGCAGCCAGAACTTCTTGGAGCAAAGAGCCCATAAAACAGAACACAAGTACACTCAGTGACAGCCTATGCATGTTTCATGAAAGAAAGAGTAAATGATTGGCGGGTGTCAGTTCTATCTACACCTGCCTCTCCTTCCCTGATGGACCTGAAATGATGAGCTTGCCACAGAAATGCAAGTAAGCCAGCTGCCCTACACTCCTGTTACCCACAACAGCAATTCAAAGCAACAAAACAGTGTGGGGGAGAGGGAGGGCAGATCTTATTCTCTGACTCAGAGGTGTCATCTGAACTTCTGTCCACAAAAGGGAACCTCTTCTGGAAAACAAGCAAAGCAATTGTCCAAGCAGGTGGTAAATTATCATGGAAAGATCTGGTACCATGGAAAGATCTGCTCAGCTGATGGAATTGGAGAAGAGAGAAGTCTCACCCAGTTTCTGCACCAGTTAAAGAATTTGCAAGGTCCTGAGAAACTGGGGATCACCTCCAACCATTGAGGAGATGGCAGATACCACCCCTGCAGCTGCCAACTGCCAGATTTCTCCTCCATCTCAAGGGGGGCTTTTTGCTTCCTTTGAAGGTGGGCAGAGGGAGGCTGCAGGTTGTATTTCTACCCCAAACTGCTTCCTGTGTGATGGCTGGTGGCAAAAGCTGCTCTGTGCTCACAAGCTAGATCTTGCTGGCATATCCCCCTCTCCCCTGCATAAGTCTTGAAACACTGACCTGCAGCATCGATAACAACAAAAAAAAGCCTTGGTCCATCCGAAACAGAACACAAAGAAAATGCGATGTCTAAACTCAACAACACAAGGCTTTCGGGACAGACTGCAAGGTACAAGTCCCTCCACTTTTTAAGGAAGCAGCCTCAGAGCTGCTAGGGATTTTTTCGGTGCTGCAGTGTGCAGGGTCACTGCTGCATGTTCTGGGGGTGGGGTTGGAGGGGGTGGGGGCCAGAACTGTCTGCCATAAATTACATGCTCTTTCAGGAGACCTGTGCCAGTTCACACAAGCTCAGGATCTGACCCTTTTTATGCCATGATGACAGGGCTCCTGGAACCACAATCCCAAATCCATGGGGGTTTTGCAAGATTAGGCTCTGCACGAAGGGAAGGATGGATACACTCCTTTCATAGGTCCTGACTTTTAGAGGCTTACGTTCCTGTTATTGCATAGGTCAGCAGATGGCACTGCTACATTTAGACTTACAGGGTGGTTTTTTTTCTTAGCACGAAAATGTGTTTTTGGTTCTAGAAGAAATGCTGCATTGCTGTTACTGCCTTCTCATTGCTGTTTGACTGCTGAAAGTCCGATGCTCCCCTGGCTGCTTACAGCTCCCAGACCACAAGCCACAGCTGAAAACTGAGTAATGGGGCAGTTTGGAAGTGCAGTATCTCTTCAAGTTGGATTTGGCCAAGTCTGTTCCAGGGCAAGTAGAAAGACTATTACGGTTAGATTATACCCAGTTTCTACAATGCAAGTTTCTTTTCCAGAGTTGTTACTTAATAAAGTTGTACTATAACAGTGGCAGTATCTTTAGCATTTCAGGATGTTGAGATAATGTCTAGGAATAGCTGTGCTGGCTCAGTTCCCCCTAGCCCAGCATCTGGTCTCTAGCAGTGGGGATAAGGAGATGCTTAAGGAACCGTCAGTACATGTGAAATTTCCCCTTAATAGGCTCTGCAGAGGGGTTTGGGCGGGCTGGGCTGACGGGCCAAGGCCAATTGCATGAGGTTCAACAGGCTGAGTGCCGGGTCCTGCCCTTGGGTCACACCAACCCCACGCAGCGCTGCAGGCTTGGGGAAGAGGCTGGGAAGGTGCCTGGTGGGAAAGGTCCTGGGGGTGCTGGCTGACAGCAGCTGAACGTGACCCAGCAGTGTGCCCAGGTGGCCAAGGTGGCCAACAGCATCCTGGCTTGTACCTGAAACAGTGTGGCCAGCAGGGCCAGGGCAGTGACCGTCCCCTGTGCTCAGCACTGGTGCGGCCGCACCTCGGACCCTGGGTTCAGGTTTGGGCCCCTCACTCCCAGACAGACACTGAGGGGCTGGAGCGTGTCCAGAGCCGGGCAGGGGCTGGGGAAGGGGCTGGGGCACATGTTGTACGAGGAGCGGCTGAGGGAGCTGGGGCTGTTGAGCCGGGAGGGGAAGAGACTCAGGGGGGACCTTGTTGCTCTCTGCAGCTGCCTGAAAGGAGGCTGGGGTGGGGTGGGGGTCGGTCTCTTCTCCCAGATAACAAGCAACAGGACAAAAGTAAACAGCCTCAAGTCACACCAGGGGAGGTTTAGATTGGCTGTTAGGAAAAATTTCTTCACATAGAGGGTTGTCAAGCATTGAAACAGGCTGCCCAGGGTGGTGGTGGAGTCACCATCCCTAGAGTGGTTTAAAAAACATGTAGATGTGGTGCTTAGTGACATGGTTTAGTGGTGGGCTTGGCAGTGTTGGGTTAACAGCTGGACTTGATGATCTTAAAGGTCTTTTGCAACCTGAATGATTCTGTGGTTTTAATAGTCCCCCAGCCATCTTCATCCCAGGGTTCTCCTGAGCCAGATATGATCTCTCTTTGGTGCCCTTAGCCCGTTTCCCCTGAAGCCCACCTATCTGTCAGCACAGACAACATCCCTTAACAAGGAGCTTCACTGCCAAACAACCTGTTGCATGAAGAATACCCCGTTTTTGTTTGCTTTGAGCCTAACTCCTGTTAGCTTCATTTGGTGGTCTTGAGCGTATTGAATGTTTGAGGGAGTGACTGATCAGTCCTACTCTCTTCATGCCACTGGCAGATTTGTGACCCTTTATCATTCCCCATCAGTTACTGCAGAAGCCAGAACACATGGAGGAGAGCGGGGTGAGAAGCAAAGAAAGCTGAGACAGTAAGATAAGCAGCATAAAAGCAGGAACAACAAGTTGGTCTCAGCTCTCTTACAGCCACGTCTTTTGGCAGGCTCTGTCCTGTCCCAATGAGGAGGTGGTGAATAGGGGAGCAGAACAGGCAGGGGATGGGCCTGGGTGAGATGGGGCTTCTCGTTATAATCCACATGGAAGCATAAAAGCCACTTTGCCGCAAGGGTTGCCAGGCCAGCCTTTGGTGTGGCCCAGAGCCAGAGCTGCTCAAAACGTGAGGAGATGCCTGAAGACATTGGCAGGCATTTTAAGGAGGCAAAGACCGAGAGAAAGAAAGAACAGGGATCCCAGGGGAGAGACTTAAAGGCTTAATTTGGATGGGAAGGTGAGGAGACCCTGGAGGGATACCTGTTCTGGCAATCCACAAACTAGGGCCAAAATCCAGAAGAAACAGCTGCTTATCTGAGGCTGAGCTGGGAGCTGTTGGAGTCCAAGGAAGATGGTAAGTAGCTATCAATGAGCACGGAGAGCCCTTGAGGGGGCTGGGACACTGGAAAGTAGCAAAGGCAATGCATTTGGAAGGAACCATCAGCTTCTCAATAAAATTTGTGTTCTTCCCACTTTATGGTCAAGGAGCTGCTTTCACCCCAGAGAGCATGGAGAGCCAGCAGCTCTCCAGGAGGTAGTGCAGGTGGTTAGGGAGATTCAGGTGGCTGCAGATGCAACTGACACCATCCACCTGGACTTGTGCAAAGCATTTGACTTCCCTGCATGACATCCTTGTCTTTAAATGGGAGAGACATGGATTTGATGGACGGACTACCTGATGGATAAGGAATTGCTGGATGGCCACACTTAAAGAGTTAGAGTCAATGCCTCGATGTCCAAGTGGAGATCAGTGATGAGTGGCATTCCTTAGGAGTTGGTATTGGGACCAGTGCTAACATCTTTGTTGGTGACATGGACAGTGGGATCGAGTGCACCCTCATCAAGTTTGCCGACAACACCAAGCTGTGTGGTGCGGTCAACACACTGCAGGAAGGGATGCCATCCAAAGGGACCTTGACAAGCTTCAAAGGTGGGCCCGTGTGAACCTCATGAAGTTCAACAAATCCAAGGTCCTGCATGTGGGTCTGGGCAAATCTAAGCACAAATAGAGACTGAGCAGAGAATGGATTGGGAGCAGCCCTGAGGTGTGTTGGTGGATGAGAAGCTCAACATGAGCTGGCAATGTGCACTTGCAGCCCAGAAAGCCAACTGTATCCTGGGGTGCATCAAAAGCAGCGTGACCAACAAGTGGAGGGAGGTGATTCTCCCCCTCTACTCTGCTCTCGTGAGAGCACCCCACCTGGAGTACTGCGTTCATCCCTGGGGCCCCCAACATAAGCAGGACATGGACCCAGTGGAGCAAGTCCAGAGGAGGCCACAAAGATGATCAGAGGGCTGTGGAACCTCTCCTATGAAGATCGGTTAAGAGAGTTGGGGTTCTTCATCCTGGAGAAGAGAAGGCTCCAGGGAGACCTTAGAGCAGCCTGCCAGTACCTAAAGAGGACTACAAGAAAGCTAGAGAGAGACTTTTTACAAGAGCCTGTAGTGATAGGACAAAGGGTGATGGCTTTAAACTGAAAGAGGTAAATTTAGATTCAATATAAAGAAGAAATTCTTTACTGTGAGGCTGGTGAGGCACTGGAACGGGTTGCCCAGAGCAGCTGTGGATGCACCATCCCTGAGAGCATTCAAGGCCGGGCTGGATGGGGCTTTGAGCAACCTGGTCTAGTGGAAGGTGTCTCTGCCTATGGCAGGGGAGTTGGAACTAGGTCATCTTTAAGGGCCTTTCCAACCCAAACCATTATATAATTCTATGAAAATACAGAGTTTTTCAGCAAGCCTGTGTCAGTACAGTGATGTGATTTGTGCATTCATAGCACCCAGGCTGGCAGTAGTGTCCTTGTGGCTAAAAAAATGGCACTTGAGCCCATCTCCCACACACTATGGAGACCCAAGCGATAATAGTACAAAGTGGCCCTTTGTCTCCCAAGGGGCATTACTCTGGGAGAAGTTATTCAAGGGCCTTTGCTGTGCACTTCTGGCAAGCTGAGTGAATGCCTGGGTGCTGCTGTAAACTGCATGGATGTCTGCTCAAGGGCAGGGGGCTGCAGCATCCCAGGGAGGTGCTGCTGTGCTCAGAAATGTGGAAAGTGGAAGCAAGGATTTAAATGAGGAGAGAGAGGTCTTGCAAGGAGCGTGAGAAAACACATCTCCAGACATCAGAGGGGTGAAGATGAAGGATGGTTTGGTCCCACCCCGGGCAAAGGCAGCTTGCTGGGTGTGTGGGAAGAGTCTCTCACAAGAATATATTTAAACAGTTCTACCGTATCGCTGCCACATCACATGCCATGGGAGACCATGCAGCCCCACAGAGCAAATAGCCAGCATTGCCTTGAAGCATTTGCAGCTCTCTTAGGAACATCAAACACCATGACAGGCATGAAACGCCAACAGCAAAGGGACACCCTTCAGCCTCTTGGATGGAGACAATGTAGTCTGCATACCTAGGCACGTCCAAAACTCCCCCAATTTCTCTGAAGATCCTTGCTCACCCTCTTGCACCACCTCCCTATTTTAATTTTCAGACTGTAGGAGCAAGAAGGAGTACAGGAGCCAAAGGATTTTGTCAGGCTGAGTTGAAAGCAGCAGCAGCCACTGCAGCAGCAGGCAGAGCCCAACCAGAAATGACCTCACCAAGCTGCTTGTCTTCTTTGTGCATTTTCATCCCTAGCAAAGTCTCTGCCAAGCCAGAGTGTTCTCTGAAGAGGCCAGGCGAGAGCATCCAGCCTGCAGGAGGAACCCACCATCATCACCGTATCACAGCTGCTCTTTGTGTGCTCATTATAACTGGGAGACAAGGCTTAACAGAGGAGCCAGGGCTATTTTTAACCACCCTGGGCAGATCTTAGAAAAAACAAAGTGGTCATAAAAGCACGCACTACGTTTTCATAGATGATTACAGTTATGAATCAGGCTGGTGAAGGAAGGCAGACAGGGGCTGTGATATTAAATGAAAGGCTGCAGAGAGAAGCATCGCCGAGCAGAGATAGTCTTACCTGGAAAGCATAGCTGTTTTTATTCCTTGCAAGGGATTTTTACAAGAAACAAGATGTTGCTTTGCTTTGTTTTGTTTTCCCTTGAGATGGGATTTGGATGCAATGCTAGAATCCGGATTTCACCCAGCCTGGCATTTGGGGCAATCTCTTCTGGGAAAGTTGCAGGTGTTGGAAACTGGATCCTGATTTGGACCTCATTGGTCAGATACAAACTCAGAGTGTGTGTGTAGGGAGGTTTGGTTTCGTGCCAGCCCCTACATGCAGGGAAACATGGAGGTTGGCAAATACAGTCCAAAAAACCACAAAGCCACAATATGGCTACAGATTGAAGCTCATCTTGGGCCATGAGACAATGAAAACAAAAAATTGTAAAGCAACTCTAGTCCTGTTTTGACAGAAGATGGAAATGGTAAAGGAAATACCAAAAATAATTTGGAACTGGAAGCCAGTTTTCTAGAAAGAAGACAAAAAGAGGATTTGGAGGACTGAGGCTTGAATATTTGAATCTTACCTCAAAAAGCAGCAGCTGTGCTCATGCCGTGGGGAGGGGCACCGAGGTCTGTGCCTTCCCAGTCCTGGTGTCCCACTCATCCACAACAGGGGACTTTAGGGCTCCCAATGCAAGTTTCCTCTTTACCCACACACCTTTGCAAACTGAGCTTCCTGGGGAACTGGGGGACTCCTGGGTCCCACAGCTTAAATAATCCCCGTGTGAGAACACCAATCCTCAGCAAAGACCTATGCCCAGACAAGCTGTGATGCCCTAAAGCACAGTGCATGATCAAAAGATTGCTAAAATAGGACTGGATATGAAACAGGCACTGGCAAGGCAGCAGCCAGCTTTTGACAAAACCATGGATAAGCTGATGTTGTCAGGGTTTTCCATGAGTGAAAGATTCTTCACTGCTAATCTTTAAAATCTTGGTGTATGCTTTTCTTCTGAAAAGTCATGCTCTAATTGAAACAGAAACTAATTCAATAACTAAGTTAAGTCCATCAAGTAGATTAAATAAATTGGTTTTGGCTTTTTAACTGAAGTTAAGAATGGGTTTAAGAATATGGATACAGATAAATAAGAATGAACAAAACAGGTAAATGAAATGAGAGTACTGCTGACATTCCTTCACCGAAAGGGTTGGCAAGCACTGGCACAGGCTGCCCAGGGAAGTTACTCAGTCACCATCCTTGGAGGTATTTAAAAGACATGTAGATGTACCACTTAGGGACGCGGTTTGGTGGTGGGCTTGGCAGTTCTAGGTTAACAGTTGGATGATCTTAATGATCTTAAGTTAATGATCTTAAAGGTCTTTTCCAACCTAAATGATTCTATGATTCTACGTGGACTGAAGTTTCCCAGACTTCAAGCTTCAACTCCAAATGCTGATTCCAAGGTATGTGGTTACGGCATGTATTCCTCTTCACTGCCCTGTCTCCATGCAGCTCTTCTGCATTTTCTGCTCTTCTACATTTCTCAGCTGGGCTTGCCACAGGTCTTCCAGTCCAGAAGGGTTAGAAATCATAGAAGTGCTGAAACCTGAAGGAATCTGGACAGCATAAATGGGTCAAAGCTCAGGAAAAATATAACACTACCTTAGAAGTAAGGCCCAGGAGCAGACGGTGAGATGGGAGCAGGGAGGGACAAGAGGTGAGGAAGTGAGCAGGTAAAAAAGGAGGTGGTTCGCTGGCTGATGAGGAAAGGTGCTGGTACGGCTCTGGTCAGCAGAGAAAGCAGGTTAATGAAAAAGAGGCAAGGAAAAACTGCATCAGGGTTTGGGATCTTCTTCCACCAAATTGTAAAATTCCTGTAAGTATGGCATTAACTGACATACAACACTAAAGTGTCACTCCAGTAACTGCGTGCCTTTACTTCTCTTTTCACCCCCTCTGGCAGCCCAGTGTCCCTTTAGCCACCCGCCTGTCTCAGCCCGCAGCTCTGTGCCACCTGCCCAAGCCTTCACCCAACTGAGAGCAAAGCAGTCTGTGCTGTTGCGCAGAGGCAAGAGGCAGAAAAGGAAGGGCAAGGGAAGAGAGATTATTTTGGCTTTTCTTCAAAGCAGGACAAGCTTTTACTGTTAATATGCAGAATGCCTGTATATCTCAATTATACACCTCCCACAGGGGCCTATTACAGCTACCCTGGGCAGCCAACATGTGTCAGCACAGCAAACATCGAAGGCTATCCCAATGTACTCCAAAAATAAAAAGCAGAGAAAGCAGGACATGAGCCTGTCGGCAGCTGCTGCTTTCTTTTCTTCCCTGTCCCTTCCCCATGTGGTTCTCAGGTCTAGCTGCCAGGCCTACGCCTTATCATTTTAACGTCTGCATGCAATTGCAAGCCCTCCTGCTTCCCCCTACATGGTGGAAATTAGGAAATTAGCATTGCTCCATCACACTTATACAAGTTCATGTTACAATTCAACGTTGGTTTTTTTTAAGTGGTAGAGATAGAAAGGGAGAAAAAATGCCTTCCCAGTACAAGAATGATTTCTGGAACACTGAATCCTCCCTGATGCACATATTATTCCCAAAGCCTGGGTACCTGAAAGGCAGAAGAAAGAAAGAAAGAGAAAATCCATCCGTAAAGACCAATAAACCTTACCCTTGACAGATCTGTGCCCTGAAACAGGCAAAACATCCAAGCAGTCTAAAGGGTTCTGTTCTTTCGTTATTAAGTTCCACTTAAAGGTGCTCAGAAACAGCCGTGGTGGAGAACAATACAAACCCAGAGATGGATCGATTTGGCCAAGTGGGCGCTGGAATTGATGACCCACTTCACTCTTTATAAAACCCCTTTTTACTCCTATGTCTTCTCTGGTCTATTCCTATCTCATCCCATAGACCTTTGTGCGGTATCACCAGGATATTCACCGAGCTGAAGTTTCTGGTAGAGTTTTACACCTATGCAAAAACTGAAGAGAAGTATCTATCCTGAATGAACATGCATGGGGAAAAAGGGCAAATCTGATTCTAGTAAATCCTTGATAGCATACTTGCTGGGAGATGCCCAGCAGAGCTCATAGTTTCTGCTGGTTTTTTGGCCAGCACTGTCCTTGCACAGCACTGTCAAGGTGATGCCATTGGAGCCCTGCTGAAATCTAAATGTAGAGCTGTAGCTGACTCCTTCCAGTGGCAAGATGGTTAATGTGAAAAGGATGCTGTGGCAGAGAACCTGGGCAATTGTGTGTCTTCTCTGTTTTAAACTCGATTTCCTGTGATTGAGCAAGGGAGAAAAACCTTCAGAATTACTGCAAATAAGTGCAAATAATTTTGAAGTATCCAAAGAAGGACCTGGTTACAGAGCAGCCTGTTGACTTTATATGGCCCAGGAATAGCTCCTGTCTTCATAGGCGTTTTCCTGACATATCATCCTCTGTATATTACTGCACCTCCTCGGAACTATCTTGCTTGTCCTTTCACTGTTTGCTGTCATATCTTTCCATTATCTGAGAACATTGTATTGTTACCATTAGACTGATGCTTATCCACTCTTTGCCTTCCTTTTTTATCTTACCTAGCCTGACTGCATTTCCTACCATGCAGGAAAATGTTTGTTGGTATGAAGAAATTCTTTCTGCCTATTACATTCTGTACTTTTCGGATGCTGGTCCTGTTGAATGGAAAGTGTCTTTTCTGTTACTTGCCACACATAGAGGGCTCAGGCAGGAAAAAGAATCAGCTTCACTTTACATTAAAGCCCAAGTGTCAGACTTAGGCTGTTTGGTACCTAGCACTTCTGAGGTGGTTTCGTATCTCCCTCCTGTTGTAATTCCTAAATCAAAGCATAAAACTCTTTTTAAAACCTGATTTATTCAAAGTATCTGATGCAGAGGCAGGAAAAAGAGCTCTTGGTGTGACAGTCTCTGTAAAGAGAAGAAACCAGGTGATTTTACTCTGCCATGTTGCAGCCGCAGGTTACTCTTCGCTGCATCTGGAACAGGAATGCAGCAGGTCACGGTGAGACTTGGCACTGGGTGCTTACCGAACACCACAAAAGAAGCATTATTATCCCACCTGTAAGCATCCACAGCTCCTAGAGGGATATGAAGGTGTCCCCAGAAGTGTATGCCACGAGATGCCACCTCCTGTTGCCCAGCTTGGCTGCCACCAGATTGGTTCATCACCAATGTCTATGTCTGTAAGCACTTACTAACAGCCCCCACATACGTTAGACACAGCCGCCAGTATGTCTTCAGCCTCGTGTCAGCCATGGGCAACTCAGCCTCAGAAAATGTTTTCCAGCCTGAAGATGTTGCGATAGTCTTTCATGAGACTGCTGACAGTGCTTACGTTACCCCAGATCTCATTATTTCCTCCATCAATTTCCTCTTCCTCATATAAATTAGAGTGAATTACAGTATTCATTCGGAATAATGTATAACCACGAATGGATTCACATCAGTCAGAAAGGGGACATTTATTCATGAACACTTGAGTGTTTATTTCAAGAATATTAGTGGGGATAAATGAGCTTCAGAGATACCGGTGTTGTTAAGTATCTGGGAGTATTCCTCCTGGAAGTGTACTTGAAGATTTTTTGAACAGCTCCTATTTATTACTCACACAATGGATTAGCTGAGTACTTCCACATGCCTGCAGACATTTTTTGAATCAAAAGGAATTACTTCCTTTTAGCATGTCCCTCCCATCCATCCCAGCAGTAGAAACAAGGCTGTGCAACATGGATGACCACATGTACAGCATGAGTAGTAAATCAGAAATAGCACTTACTCATTGGAAGCCATTTGTAGATGCAGCAGTATTTAAATTTGGCTGCACTGACTATAGTTTGAACAGTTGTGAAACTGCAAGTAATCAACACTTTAATAAAACTCATGATCTGCTTGCAGATAGTCTGGCAAAGAGAAAACTGCTAAAGGAGCTAAATCATTTGCAGAAATCATTTTCAGCGGATAATTTGACCAAATCCAACATGATGGTATTCATGTGCAAAAGCTCTGAAAAATCCTTTATGAATGGCCAACTCCTGCAGAAAATGACTACAGGATATTTCTTATTGCTATGGATCAAAGCTGCTTTATAAGTTCATGAAGTAGAGACAGTATCTTTAGAAGACACCTGCCCAAAAAAATGATCTGTTTGTGCAAACCACTGAGGTTTTCAGTTCTATGAAAGCGTCTGGCTTTGCAGTGCAGCAGCAATGTTTTACACAGGGTCTCCAAGTTTCAAGCATGCACTTAAAGTTTAGGTATGCTATGTGAGTATATAAATTTATTGCTACACTGAGTTAGATTCTGCCTGCAGCCTGTAGAGTTACATGAGGCTACGCACAGCAGAGACTCTTCTTCAAAATACTTAGCTAATAGTTTACAGGGTGACTCAATAATTTAAGAGGATTAGTAGCTGGAAATGAAGCCTTGCAGCTATGCATAGCTTATTTAGTTCCACTCCAAATTTACAGTTATCTGATGGTTGTTTGGTGACCTAGGTGAACTGAATTACCACCTTCAGACCGTTTTGTAGGAGACTGCTGTGTACTTATCACAGACATCACATCACCATCACAAAAAGCTTGGCAGTGTAGCAGCTGAAAAAAAAAAAAAGTCCTTCAAGGACTGACAGCTCAAGCACTGATCTCTTTGCTAAGGCTACACATGCAAAAGCCATATATGAGACAAATTGTGGTGGGGCTCCAATGTGAGGACCTTGATAGGCTTCCCACAGGCCACCCCAAACAACCTGTGGTGCTGGTGGATGGCAGTTAGTGTCAATTTGGAAATTATTTAAGGAACTGAATCCAAAATGTCTTTATCCCAAGATACTTATTAAGAACTGCTGGTGCACTCTAGTCTCCCACTGTGGTATTTCCAATCTCCCTTGCAACCTTTGTTCTAGGCATTAGAATTATTAGAGCGCCCCATTTTGGTGAGGAAATTTTATTAACATGATGTAATATCACCTTGACCTTTAGTACTGCTTCGCTTGATTGTCTTATCGTCATAGACCTGCTTCCAGGTGGGATGGTAGGGATGGATGGAAGGTGCAGGCAGCTCATCAAAGCACTGCCTCTGAGAAAGACCAGCAGTTCCTGCAGCAGGAGAGAAACATTTACTGTCCCAGAGCTTATTCCCATGTTAGAGTTGCCACCTAGACTGGGAGCTGGGAGGAAACGGTGGATCTTTGTGATGGATGCAGGGAGGATCAGGAAGAATGGAAGAATGGAAGGAGAATGGATCCAATGTTTCTGCCTTAGGGAAACAAAAATCTGCATTTTGGGCAAACAGCCCAGCTGGATTTTAATGAATAGACAATACACGAGAAGGGGTGTTGCCCTGCTGCTGGGTAGATCAGAGAGGTTGTTCTCTCTCTGCAGGGAACAGAGCTGAAAGCTTGGAAGATGTTAGAAGTGCAATGAGCTGGGTGAAGTCTGTATAGTGCACACCGGGCTGCTGTGCCAGCGTGGGGTGGCTGTTCAGAAACACCAGCAAGTGGGGGTTCTTCTTTTAGCAGCTGGAAAGGGACCTTCAAGGGCATCGGTAAAGATGTCCAGAGCTGGCCTAAGCAGGGGACAGCTTTGGGCAATTATGCTCATGAAGCCACCTGGAAAGGTGCTCTGGGACAGCAAAGGACCTTCGGGGGGGTGGGGGTGGGGGGGTGGGGGGTGTTAGACAGTAAACAGAAGGCAGCAGCACCACAACGACAATAGGGCACATCAGATAAGCCCAAAGTAGCATCCTAGGAGCTGTGTGGATAGCCCCACTGGGATTCTCTATTTTTATTTCTTCTACTGAGGAGCCACCGAATCTTTTCATTTTCTTTTCCCCTGAAGAAGGGGAAAAATAAAATCAAATGGCTTTTTTTGAGGCATTTACACCCACTGACTTTAGCAAAGTTGTATTAAAAAGACAAGGAAAGGAAAATCCAATAAAGTGAAAATAAAAATCCATTAAAATTCCATTGGCTTTTACACATGGAGCTTATTTGCAGTAGGTGAATACTTAGAGCCAAAGACTATAATCCCATGGCATGCACAGCTTTATTATGAGAGGACACTGATCCAGCCCCAGCATCAGCTTGGCAAAAAGTACTTGGCTTTAAGACAGACACCTTCTAGGACGTGACAGCCTTCCCCCAATGCTGACTTCACAGGGCAGCCTCCTGTACCTACTGCCCATAGAAATAGGTAGGTCCTTGCTATTTTCCAGATGCTGAATGCAAAGTTTCCTCAAGATTCAGCTGCTCTAAAAAATATCCCACAGCATCAGTGCTGTTTACTTCAGAGTGGTAATAACTGTCTAGGCCCCGGCTCAGATAGCCAGGGATTCTTCAGCCCTGATCCCTTCCTACCTTCATCCTACAAGTGCCTGCAAACACAGAACTGATCAATAAGGTTTTTTTGGCAGAACAGGTTGAACAGAGATGTTGTGATGTGGTTGTCAAGGAAGAAGAGCTGCTGAGATTTCAGGCTGCGAAGTTTAGTCCAATTTTTTCCAGCAGACATTCACCCAAGGCTGAAGCAATGTACCACATGCATAGCCCCATTGGGGCTCACACCAGTGGTGCCAGTAAAAATGGGATGCCTTCTTCCCCTCCCAGCTGGTGCCAGGTCCTCCAGGTTCAAGGTCTCCCTATGTGCAGATTCAGGAGTTTTGGTTCACCCCAGCATAGAAGAAGACCTGATCTGCAATTGCCATGTTTTGGGACGCTGGGGCCATCACTTCATTGCTTCCTGCTCATCAGGGTGTTTCTGAGGTTATCTGACCCTGCACAGCCTTCAACCAGGTTTTGCAGTGATTTTTTTTTTGCCACAGGGCCTGGACTTTGGGGACCTCGTGCCCAAACCAAGCTCCTAACCTGGCTGCAAATTGGTCACAGCCCTACCTTCCTGCTTTTCACCACCTTAGGATGCCTCTGGCTCTTCTTCGCCTGCCTCCTTTTCTCATTCACTGCTCCCCAGAGGACAATAAGCACTTTAGAAACCGCTTTAGGGATTCTCCACAAGGAGAAAACAAGGAAACCCAGCGACAACAACCTAATCAGCAAACAGCTGAGCCAGGGATAAATTCACATGGAAAGCCTGTGTTTGTTTATTACTAATGGGTAACGGAGATGATAACCTTTTAATCCAAAACCATAATGAAATATGCATATTTGTTAATGTGCAACTATAAAATGCAAATCTTGCAAACACAATGGGGAAGGGCAAAGAAAGCACTCGGCACCAATACTAATTTATTCCTTTGGCTTCAGACATTTATTCAAATTGAGTTGTGTATGTAATATAAAGTCAAATGAATATGTAATTGTAATGTATATGTATAAACATTTTCATCTCAAATATGCCAACTGTTTATCATAATAGGAAGTAATACATATTTTGCCAAATAAAAGGTTACCTATTAAAATATTTTTACACTCTTCCTACCCCAAGCTTTTGTGCTCTCTGTAAAAGCTCTGTTTACACAGAGACAATTTCTGATTTTCCCTTTTGAGCCACACTATCCAAATTCAAAAGATTTAAAAAATTAACAAAGTAGAATCAGAAAGATTTTTACACAAATTTCTTTCTTTTTCACCCTTCTCTTTTCCAAACAGCCCAGAAATGATTCTCCTAAATATCAATTTAAAACAAAGGCTAAAAAGATGAGCAATTTCCCCTTCTATTTCCAGCCCCCAAAGAAACAGCATTCCCCTGTTGCTGTCAGAGTAACTACATATTCATCTACATATTCATGCAGTAGCAACTAATCTTTATTGCTAGCCCTGGTCACCACTGCCTTTGTAAATCATCTCTTCGGCAGCCTGGCAGACTGAGAGCTAGAATCAGCTTCACACACTGTATGTGAGAAGATCTGAATATCTGACTGGGGAGGAGACCAGAAAAATAAAAATTCAGGACAAATCTCCTTTTCCTAAACTCACCTGAAACCAAACCTCTTCCTGCAATGGAAAAGTTCAGGAGGTTTTTCTTCTGTTTTGGTGGGATCATCGTGCTTATGATTCCAGGGCTATTGTGTGGTGAGAAGTATTTCTGTCTGAAATTAGGCATGGCTTCATTGTCTGAAATTTGAATGCACTGCCAGGAAGTCAATAGCAATAGTTCCACTGACTTTACTGAGCAACAGACCATAGGAGTCAAGGCAGAGCACAAAGGATTTTGTAATCAACCTCCACCCATTGCTTCTTCCGTCCCTCCTGAATCCTTTATTCACTCTCCCACTGCTGCCATAACTATATGCTGCATTTATCCTGCCCCAGTGCATTCAGGATTTTCTTCTCTTGTCTTCTAAACAAAACATTTTCCACTTCTTTGTGTTTCCTGACTCTCCTGAGGACCAGAGCAGTGTACCGATAACCAGAAGAGAAGAGGACATCCTGTTTCTATTTATAGCTTCAAATTCTACAAATTCAGGAGTTTTGGAGAAACACACAAAGTGCTGGTGTGTTACTAAAATTGAGTAATTTTCCAGTCTCTTTTACACATACTCCTGAAAATGGAAGGAAAGATAATTTTGATGTAGGACTATAACAGAGTCCCATGAAATAAGTACGGGGAACGTGCAGATTTGCTCTTTTCCCCATCACCCTGAGCTAGACTGAAACAGCCTTACAGCAACCTGCCCTCAAACAGTCCAGCGGTTCACCCACCCGTGGCCTGAAGGTCCAGTTCTCTGCACTGCCAGGAGTCACCATCTCTCTTGCTAACGCAATTGATCCCTGGAGGGTGGTTGAAGATTTCCTTGCTGAAACATCTCCAGACTCCAAGGAGGCTTCAGCAGCAACCCCCCAGGGCTGCCAAATTCAGCAGCAGCCAGGGAACCGCGCAGTCACAGACTTGGAGAGAATCTGCTAAAAGTCTTCAGAAAAGGGAAGTGGGTGCCTTTTCTCCCTGGCATTTATTTGCTCAAACCGTTTGTAAGGAAAGCAACCAGAAAGCACCATGCTCAAACTGTTTCTCCCCCTTTGGAGCACCCACAGAGACGATGCTCTGCAGACAGGCAGCGTGGGAGAAGAGCCTGTTTGCTTTGAAGAAAGCGAGTGAAGGGTCAAGGGAGAAAAGCCAGCAGGCCAAATAAGAAGCGCTCCTCTAGAAGTCTTCCATCATTTCAGACTCATAATTCATGATGCAGATTAATGCAGTGTAGAAATTACTGGGGGTGAGGAGCTGTCGGTCAGCAGCAGGAGTGACTGTGTGTGAGACAAAGCAGTGAAGATTTCCAAAAAAGAGAGAGGGCTCAGCAGCCTGGACTTGTTCTTTAATGAGGAAAGACAGAGAGGTCAGCATGGGAACAAGATAGCATGTGGCTGCATTGGGGAGACAAGGGGCACTATTTAAAAATCCTTTCAAAAGACTCTCTGGGCTGATTTGTATTAAAGCCTTTTTCACATCTTCTAATGAAAAATCCTCCTGCATCAAATCATAATATATAAGCCCTAAAAGAGAGAGAGAGAGAGAGTGCACAAGTCGGGGAGGGGGGAATCAAAGGAGGAGAGGTTAATTTCACTATGCACCTCCTCTGTTTGGGGAAAGACACAGATGAGGAAAATAGCCTACTTTACCTCCTGTTCTTTCCTCTTCAGTCCTCCAGTGACATTATTTTAAGCATTTAACTTTCTGATAGCAGTTAGGCTGGTCACATTTTCTCTCCATTTAGTGGCAGGTTTTGAGCGCATCATTTAGTACTGCAATGGAAGTGATGGAGCAGGTGTATGATAGATGACTCACTTCCCTGGTGCCTGGGCATTTGGGGCTAACAAGTAGCTTAGCATGTTGCTGGTTCAAGTGCTCTGAGGCTCTCTGCAAAGCAGGGCATGCAAAGGTGGGGAGAGAGTAAAAACTGACCTTCCTCCTTATTATTTCGTACCTAAGGGAGGTGAGTACTGTCATCTTCTAAGGTAAATTTTCTCTCCTCCTCCATAAAATGTGTTCTCACTATGAGTCCAAGCCAAGAAAGCGTAAATTGAGTCCTGATGTCCCAGCCCATCCATGCAAATTTGCAATGGCAGTGACAGAAACTCGTGGGAGTCATTTTGGAGAACGTGGCTGTTCCACAGCAGGTAGGGAGTCTTTATGCAAAAACTGCAGTAGTACCTTCATTTATGGCTCCTGTTGATCCCACTGCCCGCAGGATGCCTGTAACCATAGCAATGGGCTCAGATAGGAGGGTTCTCTATTGTGCGTAGAACAGACAGTGGCAGCTGATGGTATCAGCAGAAAGAAGTATCCAGACAGAGCCACTGTGGATGATGAGTGGATAATGGGAGAGCACACTCATAGCCCAGGCAGATGATAATCCGTAACAACGGTGGTAAGTCAGGTAGACAGCAGTGCTCAGACACCATGGGGATGGGCATGAGAAAGGAATGGAAAGAGAATAGGGCATAAACGAGGATAAATGTCTAGCTGACTCAAATATGAATACATCCAGACGTCACTATATACCATATCTAATAGAACAATATACACCCAAGTCTAACTCCTGCCTAGCCGGTGTGGGTTTTTCAGCTCTGGAACAGGGCTGGAGGACAGGCAAGGTGAGGCCCCATCAGCTGAGGCATTTTGGGAGCGCAGTGAGGAGAATGCAATCCGTTGCATTTGTAAGAGGGATAGCCATGCTGCAGATGGTGCCTTTTTTATGAGCATCTGAGGACAAACCACACATCAAAGCATGTGCAGGTTTTGTTATAGGCATGTTCTAATGCAATATGACATTCATATGGACAAATGGGTGCTAACATCTCTTATATACTCTAGCTCTTACATACTCCTGTTTTTTTATTCAGGGGTGTGGGGACCCCAAGGTAGAATGGACTTTTGTTGAGCCTAGGTGCACCACAAATCCCTTTGATGCCAGACAAGCTATATATTCACGTAGATATCCCCTCTGGCAGCTTCCTTGACTTTTAAGAGATGTAGTCTTTAATATTGCACCATCGGGTGGAACATCTTTTTTTAAAATCTGCTCACATGCACACATGCACAAAGGATAAAATACAAGTGGGGAAAAAAGAAATCACAAAAAGGACCCTATTTATCAAAAAAACAATGGCTCAGTAGTGGCAGTGAAATAGAGATATTGTTACTTAGCGATAATAAGGGAAAAAAGCCGTTGTCAAAATGATAAGGCCATTTCTGTTGTCTCCCCAAGTGATAATATCTCTGCTACCACTAGTGCCTGAGTATTGTTAGGATATTTCATGGCAAGTGCTAGACAAAATAAGTTATACACTAAGCCCACAGCTAACTCCAAATCCTCCAACTTCACTTCCCCCATATCGTTGCTCACACAACAGCCTCTTCTTTAATACCTTTGCAGCAAGCAGTGGTTTCTATTCCCCATAGCTTCTCATCTGCTTCCATTTAAATATAACACTGCCTCCGAGTCATATAATCGTAGAATCATTTAGGTTGGAAAAGACCTTTAAGATCATCGAGTCCAGAAATTACCCTAGTGCTGCCAAGCCCACTGCTTAGCATGCCCCTAAGTGCCACATCTACGCGTCTTTTAAACATCTCCAGGGATGGTGACTCAACCACTTCCCTGGGCAGCCTGTGCCAGTGCTTGACAATCCTTTCAGTGAAGAATTTTTTCCTAATATCCAATGTACCTTTCACTGATAAGCAACCCAACTTTGTCTTGTGTTAGGTCACCAGAAAGCCAGAGTATCATGTCTTGAAAAAACGTAGGAAAAGCTGGTGAAAGTGCCAGTGAAAGGAGTTGGGGTAAAGAAAGAAAAAAAAAAAAAAAAAAAAAAGGAAAAAAAAGTAATAACACTGAAACAAGAACACAGAGATCAGCTGAAAATATCTGGCAGACACCCTGATGTTCTTGTACAGCCTAGAGACAGAATTTTCCTGTCCACTCTGAAGTGGAGGTTGTCCTCTTGCAGAGACTTAACATGAATATGCCTTCAGTGGAACATGCTTCCCTCTGTCATTGCAGGGGAGATGAGCCAGCCCCATGGCACCTCCAGCCCCACAGCCGCTCCAGCCCCACGCGGGAGCGAGGCAGTGGAGGGAAGGTCAGTGCTGCACGGTCGGTCACTACCTCCCTGCAGCAGTAAACAGAAAAGGCACAAAGAGAGAGGGAAGGTCTGGTGCAGAAGACAAATATTCCTTTTTGTTAAATATAATTTCCTTTTCTATAGCTATCATCAGCATTGCCAGCAGCTGATGGAAACCACAGGATCCCTGTTACCCACAGCAGCGGTTCTCTGTACACCTTTTTCTCTTCCAGACCAGCAGCTATCACAGATACATGGCCATCACTCTGTGGGTTCAGACCCGTTTTCTAGCAGAGGGATGGCACAACAGTGCAAAGAGAGTTTACACCACCACAGAGGATCCTCTCCCAGAAGAGGTTGTGTGTTGCCCATACCAGCCATGGGAAGCCCTGCAGGTCTGGGAATCACTGCTTGGAAAACAAAAACACGGCTTTCCAAGAGCTCATGCAGGAGGGGGAGCAAGCAAACTTGCCAGGAAACTAAATCCAGGCTAATAAATCTAAAAAACATCCTCATGCCCTCCAGGGAACAAGAAGTACATCTTTGTACTGGGTCACATCAATGTCCACAGAATTTGAGGCCAGAAGTCTGTCTTCTGCTCCTGTTCTGGGAGCAAGCGTGCTACCAGGGCTGTGTCTTGGAAGGGATCGGACAGGGGAAACACAGTGTTCCCAGACAAGAAACACACAGTTGCTTGTCTTACATGCCATTCCTAAAATCTGGAAAAGCATAATGTCCTGGAGGCTTTCTTCCAATACTGAGAAAAGGTCTGTTTTCCAGAACTGTCCTGGCCACTCTAAGATGCACAGTAATATTGTCCAGTTTTTAAGCACACCTTACAGACAGTCAGCAAGGAAAAACCCAAATCCTGGAAGGCAAAACTGCTTAAATTGTCAAATTTCGGTGCTCAATATTTAGTAATTCATAAAGAAGCACCAAATCAAATATGGAGCTGTTTTCCTCACTTTTCTCTCCATTGGTCGAAAGTAAGAAAACCAATTTCCTGGCATACTTTTGTAAGTCTCACTTTAAAAAGTCTTTGCCGAAGGTGGATCTTTGCCCTGTCCTCTGCGAAAACACGAGCAGCCCCGGGCAAGTAAAATGCAGATATTAGCTGGATCACCAGAGTGCGGCCAGCTCAGGGGGTGGGACGTGGCTGTTCATCACCCACACAGCACGCAGCATGTAGTGTCTCCGGAGTAAAAACTGTGCCTGCCTGCCTGGGCAGAGCCATGATAAGTGTTTACAAATTATTTTCTCAAATGTCTTTGCCCCTTTCTTTGGAGGCAGTTAGAGTGATGCTGCCAAAAATAAATGAATAAACAAAAAGATCAGCATCCCGCAAGTTCCCCACGGAAGGTGACGTGAGAAGCTTCAGCAGTGAAGGCTGTGGAGGAAATAGATTGAGGAGGGTTTGGGATTTTTTTTTATTGTTTTTAAAATAAATATTTGAGGCATACCATGGGAATTGAGCAGCAGTGTGGTAAGTATATCAAACACAGAGAATCCCCAGATTATCGGCTCTGAAGGTATCGAGTGGCTGTGGAAAACAGCCACCTTGAACCTGTGGATTTAGGGAAGGTGCAAAAATATGGAAAAGTAAATAAATAAAGTGTGAAACAGCACCAGGAATAAAACAATCCCTAAGAAGCCATCTGAAAAAAGCAGGTGAGAAAAATCAGCTTAGCTGCTGCTGTCTGTCTGACTGTCTGTCTGACTCCGCAGTCCTTTTCTCTCCTCCTTTCCTGCACTCTAACCTGCTTTTGAAATCAAGCTGACAGAGCTACACAGCTAATCAGGATGGGGGGCAGCTGCTCTCTTCGAACAATTTCTTAAATGCCTTTGCTGAAGTCATCCATCTCTTCTTTGTGTCTGTTTTGCATCTTCCTGAGGCCTTTAAAAAACAGGGTGTAATGTGGAGCTTAACAGTTGGCAAACGCTGATTTTAAAGTGTGTTTGTACATTTGCAGATTGATCCCAGAATGATCAAAGATAAATAATCTCCCCAGCGTTCCTTTGTAAAAACTAATGAAACTTACGGGGGGGAGAGGGAGGGAGGGAGGGAGGGAGGGAGGCAGTGTAAAGCAGGGTTCACATTTCCAGGATTTTTTTGATCACTTCATTGTAATTACTGAAAAAATTTTCCCACCCATCCCCCACTTCCTGGCACCCTCATGCCGCTCATCTCCAGTAAATGTATTTAGGTCTAACTAAGACCCACCATGTATAACCTGGCCTGGTAATAACAACTTCAGAATCCCCCTTAGTGCAGCACTCTTTATTCTGGCTGTCTATACCCACCATCCCTGTCCCTTATAGGCAAGCGTGCACTGGGGAATGAGCGTGGGTGACCTCCAGGAACAGAAAAATTTCATTTTCACTCCTTCAGATGCTCCAGTGCCAGCCCAGGCTTCCCTTCCTGTGCCCAGTGCCATGGGCAGGAACCAGCTCTGCTACAGCCTGGGTGCTGGCAGGTCCCCAGAGCCCAGCTCCTCCCAGCCGGGAAAGGGGAGAACCCCTGTGGCAGCCTTTGCTCCCCGTTTGCCATGCACAGGGGCATCTTGACAGAACTCGGAGTGGGCTGATACTATATTCACAGAAAGCTACGTGGTACTTATTTGACCCTATCCCTGGAAATTAAAAAAACATATATGAAATTAATAATGGTATTAATGCCATTGCTAGGATGAGCGGCATGTCCACAAGGAATCTGTGGTTAGCTGTTTTAGCCTGCAGCCCTTGCTGACATTTGTGGGTCACCTATCCTACTCGTACGGTGTTATAATGAGCATCATTTCCAGGCCAGCCATAAGGGGGACTGAAGTATATCTTCTGAAAGTTCATATTACTCTTTTAGCTTTGCCAATTCATTAAGCAGAAGGCAAACAGAAATACTGCTTAGATAACAACCACGAAAGGTTACAAACCTGTGAATTCAAAGCCTTTCCTCTCTTCTCATAGTTTTGCAGTGTTCATAGGTTGTGCAGATGCAAGCAGATTCTCTCTCCATACATGTATAAATATATTGAAAAGCTTTAGCTCTGCCTTTCACATGGGGAAGAGACTTGTAGGGGAATGTGCAACCAGAGCACTTTAGTTGGCTGCAGGGTCCATTCTCCATTAGCATCTAAACTGACACCAGGACCAAATCCAGGCAACAGCGCAGCATCCTCATTTTCCCTGTGGGCTGCTCCCAGCTCCTGGAGACAAATTACAGTGCCAGCATCTGCAGAGCTGGACCCAGGTATGAGCTTCATGTGTGAACTCACTGTCACATTCAAATGTACTTGGTAAAATAAAGAATTTACAATGGTGCCTTTCCCACCAAAGAAGCAGCAGAAACGGCCCAGAGTCTTTGATCCCATAAACTGTGATAGCTGTTTAAGCCCTACAAATGTGCTTGGCACTTTGGTCTCTGTTGGGCTTGATAGTCTTTACCCAACTTCAGAAATCATCCCCAAATATTGATAGGCAGGTTTTAGTGGAAGCATTCAGCTAAAAACAAGCCAGCAGAAGAGAGGGAAAGAAAGGAAAGAAAACATTAGAAAGGGTCATGGCTGGATTTGCTGAACAAATGAGCTCTCTTGTGACTATGAGATCTCATCATACTCCTCTCAATTTTGTTGTAGGAAGCAGCATAAGACAATGACTGACCTTCAAGTACAGTGTGGGAATATGCAGGCTGACTCTCAACAAGAAACCCCCCCTAAAAAGGTATAATCAGATTTCCCCGCAGGAGATCTTTTTCTACACTGCTGTTTAATCTCTCCTACCATATAGCTGTATGTACTTTTAAAATAGATCGATCATGCATTAAAAAAAAAAAAAAAAAAAAGGATATCATGGTTTGTGTCTGTAACATAAATCAGGTGGAATGGAGGAGGGGATCAAAGGCAAACTGAGCTGGCCTACAAAATCCTCTAGCTTTTTGGTTACAGGCAATCAGTGCAATGCAGATACGGATATACAGGCAGGCAATATATGCAGACCCACCTGCCAAATGTCCTACTGGCTGCATGTGGCCAACCCTCCCCATCATATCTCATTAATGCTGTTCTTACTGTAACAACATATCGAGGCACACAGGGACTGAAGGCTGCATGGGAGCGAAGGATGAGTCCCCTTCCCCAAGATTTTGCTATCAAAACTGACAGGGAGAATGATGGTGGGAAGGCAAGCATCAGCCCAGATTTGGAGGGTGAGACATCACCCTCAGACTGGAAAGGTGAGTTTTAAGAAACTGTTGGGCCAGTTGCCATTCATTTCTGATGGGATTTAACTGCTCAGTTTTAAAATGGTTTCAAACCTTCAAGGCAGAGCAGGTGAATCATTCCCACAAAAGAGGCTTGCAGGAGATCTGAGACTTGAACCTGAATTTACCCAGATTGACTCTATACCCTTAACCACAAGGCCAAGGTCATCCCAGAAAGGTCATTTCTTCCAAGGCTGAGAACTACCAACCCCTTTAAGCAGTTATAACATCAGGTCTTAGCCCTGAGCCCCTCTCACTTGGCATGAAGCCTTTTACCCGTGTCCCTTAGAGTTTAACTTTCACCCTGACTTATACGTGAGGAAGAAGAGTGTGACGGGAGGAGCTTGTGAGCTGGGTCTCTCTCACATCTGTTATATCAACTGTATTCACCCTGACATACAGACGATATGTCACTCAACAATTAAAAATTAAATCCCAGGCTTGTCAGTGCAGGATCAGACAGAGTCACAGTCTAACTTTACTCACTATTTTTTTTTTCTTGTTGTCTCCCTACAAACAGGTCCCTGGGCTTTTTGATTTATACTTTACCATCTGAAATACATAAAAGATGTAGCGCTTTTTCTCCCCCATGAATCTTTCGCAATTTTGTTCAAAATTTTACTGAAGGTGACATGAAAAATTACCACCAGAGTCAATTTGTGCTGGAGGAGGGCATCATTAAAAAACCTGAAGAATAGGGACACAAAAAAAAGGATAAAGGGAGGATGGGGGAAAGAATGAGCCTGTGACCTCTTTGAATATGTCACACTCCAAAAGCAGTGCTACCGGGATGAGACTGGCAGGCTAATTACCCACACGGCAAGTTCATTGATTCAGGGTAACGGGAGAACTCAAAAGCTTATTTGACCCATTCGGTATGACTGCTCTGCTTCTTGTTATCTGTTTTGGAGAGAGCAGAGGAGCAGAAAGAGGTAGGATATTTCACAGCATCGCTCAGAGCTAAGCCTCTTCAGCCTTCCCATGTCTCCATCGCTCTAATTGTGCCCTGGTCCCCTCCTCTGGCAGCCTCTTCTCATTGCCCTGCCTGACTCTAACCCTGGACTGAATGGGCAGGTAAGAGATCATTTGATTACGGCAGCAGCTTCACTGTTTGCACTGTATCACTGTATAAAGAAGGCTTTTGTCTTTGGTGCAGCTCAGAACAGTCAAGGAGCAACAGGTAATTTGATATAAAGAGCAAAATAAATGTTTAACATGTTCATTTTATTTTCCCAGTGAAAAGCACCATAGTAAGCAGTATTATTATGAGTCATGCTGCCATGTGTTACTTCTCCCACATCTTTCAAAGGTGTTGGAAGGGGAGCTTGTTTGTGTAGTGAATAGTGTCCCTGGTGTTTGCTTCTGTATCTTGTTTCAACACTTTCTGCAGACAGAAAACTTGTCTCCCTGTTGCAGTCTTGGGGACATTTTTCTTTGTAAACAATGATTTTCACCACAAATGCCAAGGTATCAGCTGGGATCAAATTCTGAAATACTTGTGAAAATATCTGTTTTCACACATAGCTGCTAGCAAAGTAAATATTAGCTAGGTTACGCACAGTCCTGGATAACGCTGGATCTGGTATGTTTTGTCTCTATTGGTTCTACAGGAATTTTACCCTATTTATTTTTTCACTAGATCCGCAGCCATTCTGAAGTGTCTGATGCCATGTTAATTTAGTGTTTCTATTCCTCACCTAGAGCCAATTCATTTCAGGGGTGACTTTGTACTTTCCCTTTCACTTCCTGAGAAAATCGGTCATAAATGTTACTTTTGCACACAGATTACCTGTTACAACAATTAGAGGATCCCAAGTATTATTTCTGCTTACACTTGGCTTATTGGAAAAGAAAATACAAAAGAACACATGGGTTTTAGCACAAACAAAATCTAGTGATCTTTTAAAATCACTGCACCAAGCTTAGCAGATGCATCCTGCCTAGGTGCACCTGGAGCGCTGCTGAATTTACAATACACAGTATGCCTGGCTTAAAAAGTCTTCTGTTTCAGGTACACTGACTGCAGGACACAGTTGCCGTGCTAGCAAACATACCAAGTGCACCTTAATGGACATGGTCTGGTGTGCAACCAACACAGGTCCAGGTAATAGCCAGCTTGGCTCACAGCCAGACCTTCAAGCAACATGATGCTGAACGGCAGCATTTACCCAGCTGCTGCTCTGTGGATGCTCCCTGTGAAAGCCCTGCAAGGTCTGGTGGATCCCAAGCCCACCTGGATTTCACGTGATCTGAAGATATTCCCAGTAAGATATTCTTGGACCTTTCTAATACCCTGTTAGTTTTCAGAGGATTTTAATTGGAAAGGACTTCCTGAACTATCAAGCCCCGGCCCACTATCACTGCAAGCACCAGGTCATTCAACACGTCTGTAAGACTTCGGCCTCACTGTCTCTTTTGAAAAGGAGGTGGTGCCATAACATGGTGGATCTAATGATCAGAACTTCCTAACTGCCATCCTAAATCTGTCTGTAGGTGACTTGCTACACTCTTTTCCTTCCTTGAAAGGTGTTTCTAGCACATGTATTTTCCTTTACTTGAGTCTGTTGATCCCCATCCTGGTGTTCATCTCTCGATCTCTCCTGCAAAATAAAATAAAAAAGAGCAGCCCAGTAAACAGAGAAGTCTGGGGCTAATGGAGAGAGGACTTTATCCTTCCTTCTTTCACAGCAGAGAGAGGCAAGACCTGGGGAGAGAGGGGTGAGCCTAGCAATGAGCAGAGAGAGGCTGCGGCAGCTTCCTCTGTTCCTCTGCCACCTGCACACTCGAGGACCGTAGGCTGCCCTGCTGCCGAGGAGATAAACATTTTTGCTGGCTGGAGGAGCAAGCCTTCCAGGAGTGACCGAGCAAGTGTAGATGTCAGATTGCCCTGGCTCTCTGATGGCTGCTGCTCTGAGGAGGATGTTTTGGATGCAATGAAAAGTTATGCGCCTCAAGGCAGTGTGTGCAGCATGGGGAGTGCTGGGACAGCAGCTGAGTGAGGCACCAGCCCAATTAGTACCAGTTCGAGCAGAGGCCATCTGTGCTACCGCAAACTATTAACAGCAAAGGGCGAGTCCAGATGCATGTGCCTGAACAGCTGAATAAAGCAGCAGCAATCAGAGTTCTGTGCAGGGCAGCAAAGCCAGGTGAAAAAGCAGAATGGAGAAATGGGATCCTCTTGAAACCTGGCCTGAGATGAGCTTCTGGCTGGGACTTGGGCTGGCACTGTTCCCCCTCCATCTTCGCTTAACAGCTGGTCTCCCCACACACCTTCATTTGATAAGGTCCTTCCCCTCCCCAATTCCTGCCTTGCTCTATTTCTAGCTGTCTCACAGCTGAGCGTAGCACACAGTCCATGCCCTCCTCCTTCATCACTCCAAACACCCTCTGCTCTTGAATTCCCTTTTTTTCTGTGAACAGCATTTGGGGACACAGATTGACTGAAAGCTGTGATGCAGTATAAGCAATACCATAAATAGACTCCAAATGACCCAACAGGAGCCTGGTACCCACTGAACGATTGAAAACACTTTTCTCGCTCCTTCCCGTGGAAAAAAAAAAGAAGCCACCTGCTTTTGTACACCCACAGCAGGCACTGCCTGAAAGGTGTCTCTGCTGCAACCTCCCCATTCCCTTGCTCCAAAGCTCCCCTTCTACTCACCTTCAAACCCTTGAGACCAATGCCATCCACTAACCTGCTGATGGATGGTGTCTCCCTCACCATTTTGGATGTGAGTTCACTCCCCTTCTCTGCTGTGTCACTGGATCTTCCAGTGCTGTAATCTTCCAGGGTTGCGTTGTTTTAGTGGAAGTAATACTCATGTTCCAGACTCCTCCTACCTTGTCTACCTATTCTATACACATTCTGCACTCTAATAACAGCAGTGCAAGCCCAGTAGTAGATTTTGTCATATTTCACGAGGTGGCTGGTAAACTAGATTGGATGCTCAGTCCCGTCAGGTAGCAGCTGACCTATAAGACCATTGATGCCAGCAATTGCAGACCAGTCACACAGTACAATCCTCATTTAACCCTGAGAATTTGAACACCTTCCTCATTATTATTGTGTAGCAATTCCTGAGCAGAATGAGCTATCAGGTTAAAAGGGTAACAAAACCAGGTATTGGGGATTTTTCATGATCCTAAACCTAGCTGAACTCAGAAAAGATGCACTTTCCATTGCCCACTTTCACACAGATAGGAACTGGGCTTCAAGGACACTCCTTTTAATGCTTCTCACCCCTTCATTATCATTAAAATAAGAGATGCTCAACAAGACATCCACTCCTTTTATCTTTTGTTCCTCACCTGTAAGGAAGCATGAATTACAAAGCACCTGGGGGAAGGAAGGTTGTCTAGAAAGGCTCCTTTTCTTTAGATTTGTACCTAAAGCATCTTCTAAAGGAGATGCAGCAGTACAGCTGGGACCCATCAACCCTGCCAGGAAAGGAAAGCAATTGGCAGAGACCACTGCACAGTCCAGATGATCCCATATTCCTGGGCTCAAATTCATGCCCTTCTCCCAGAAGTTCAAGGGTATTGAGATCAGATGTTTTGATTGACCTCATTATATAGAGAGAGACCATCTGCAAAAGCTCAGATCTGGCTCCAAGCTTCTTCCAAGTCCAGGTCTGGGATTTTGATTTGAACCTCTGCCTAACTCGTTCAGCCTCTGCCAGGGCACAATGAAAGCATGGTGCAAGATACCAAGAATCTTTCTTTAACAGAAGTGCTGGACCATATTTTCAGCAGAGCTCAGCTCCGACTCTAAACTCCAGTTGCTGGCCTGCCTTTCGGATGTGCCCACCATCCTATGGCCCCCCTGCAAACCCTAGCCTCTCCTTCCTTGCCTACTTTACACCTATCTGCCACATGAAGGAACCTATCTGAATGCCTATTAATAGAGTATATAAACCTGAAGAAGTAGGTAGTGATGAATATATGGACTGTCTCTATAAGCAAAGGTGCCTGGAAAGCGATCCCTTCCAAAGGGAATGCGGGACATCAGCAGGTTCAGCACACTCCCAGATTCCATGCAGGTCTCACACAGGCAAAACATTTAATAAACAGCGAGTAACCGTAACAAAAGGCCTTTTCTCTTTCCTTTATTCCTAAAAAAATTGCATCTTTGAGATCCCATTGACAGCCATTCTCCCTTAACAATCTGCTTGACTCAACACAAGCCATGCTCTTGAGACTTGCTAAGGGAGGGGTGGGGAAGACATCTCTACACTGTTCTCTTTCCTCCTTTCTTTAATCAAAGAAAGAAAACAGGGAAAGAAAATAAAAAAAGAGGAGGAGGAAGGGAACCAATAGCTCCCTCCTCCCCACTCCTTGGCTTTCTCCTCTATCTTCCAGGCTGTCAGATGCTCCAACATTCCTTGCACGTAAGTGTTTTGCTTCAAAAGTTAGAAGAAGAGAGGGAGAAAGAGAAACTGCATTGCACAGTCCCTGTTGATAAGGTTCAAAGCAGACAGAGACGCCTCAGAAGCACATGCAGTCTCTCCCTCTCTCCCTGTTACAAGAGAAAAAAGAAGAGCTAAATTCCATGGCAGACTTTGCTTTTGCCTGCTGCTGTTATCTTTCCTTGCACACAGGCTGGAGGTAGGGGGAAGATAGAAACTGTCCTGTTTACCTTGCAATTTCTCTCCACCCCCAGCCCCCTTTGAAATGTTGTCTCTAAGCTGTGTTTGCACTCCCAATTTTTAATGGCATTTGAAGAAAAAAGTCTGGACATGTTTGTCTGCAGAGTTGTTGTTGTTGTCTCCCCCACCTTTTTGTTTTAAAACTTTCCAGAAGCTAGCAAGAGCCCAGCTGAGGTTACTCAATGAAAACCCTTGCCAAAAGTCTTCCTTGCTGTTAATATTTCCCCAACCTTGTAATTATCTGACTTTCCCCTTCCTCTGCCCCTTCATAAATCCCTCTAATTTTCCCTCCCTGCTTAGCACTGGAGTAGTGAGGAACCACTAAGTTATCACCACATTACTCATCTGGGGTATCCAGCCAAGTATGCTTTGGCCTAGCAAAATAGTGACAGCCATCTGTCTGTCTGTCGCGCTAAGAGGAGAAACAAGCACACAAAAAATAACCAAGAAACACACACACACACATTTACTAAAAAAGAAACCCAAGAGCCATGAAAGTCAGAAACTAGCCACCATAGCCAGCAGTCACAGAGAATATTAAGATAGAGTTTCAGTCACTTCAACTGAGATATTTCAGATGAGTCCGGTGAGCTAAAAGCCCTCCCTTTATTGCCTTCAAAGGGGAATTAAAATATCTAAAAGATTGGTGTAGGGAAGTCAGTAAAAGTTAAAGAGCTCATCAGACTGTCCCCTCACTTCCCATCTGTCTAAGAGGAGCATCAATCTATTCAAGGTACAATGTCCCCTGCAAGGGCACCTTAGGACATGTCCAGCTGGCAAATGAGGTTCATTTATGCTTTCTCACTGAGGTGGCTGGAACTCAGGTGTGGGGTGGGTACCTTGTGGTCTACAGGTGAGCCATATCTGCTCCTGCCTCTGTCAGGAGCCTCTTCCCTCACAGGGGAGGTATATAAATAATTTAGAGCTGATGTTTGTAACCATGGCCAAGCAAAGCTCCTCCTGCAATTTCTTCTCTCTTCCTAAGCAGCACTAAGCTTTTTAGCAGCAGTCTGGTTCCTGCTAGCTCTGTGGGGTGGCAGTGCCATATGTAGATGAACTTCTGCTTGCATGGTCTAGGCTATGGAGAATAAGGCTTTGACTGTCTTACCCTGCTATGACTGACGAGGACAGAGGTCCAACCCTTCTGGCAGCTGCTGGCAGAAGAGCACCTCTAAGTGTGCATCCTAGATATGTTCTTGCAGGCTCTGCAGCTGGGCTTCCTCTGCACCCTGCAGCTGCAGAGGGGGCTGGAGGTATGAGCTGGTGCCTGACTGGGAGCTGGACATGAAGGGATTTACCTCTGCAGTGAATATCAGCGTGTTTATCTTTTCCTACTGTTGTTGCATCAACAGCCTGCGATGAGTTAAGAACTCAGAAGTGGTGTTTGAGGAACATACAAAATAGGTTTGTCAAAATAGGAGTGATAAGAAAGGCCCTTAGTGTTATCAATGTTTACTAGCGAAAGCTGGTAAGGGAAGAAAAAACCCCTGACTTATCGCAGGCTGTTAACTATATCCAGATTGTTGCTAAATTATCAATTTATACCAAACGTTAAATACTCTGTGTTCTATGCAGTGAAGAATTAATGCTATAGCTAAAGAATATTTCCATGCACAGTAATGCTGTCACTCCTGGAGGGCACTGGAGGCAGCAGGCTGCTTTTAGCCTGTTGCACAGATAGCAGAGCAGGGAGGGTGGATTTCTGACTGAAAGCAATAAAATAGTCCCTGCTGCTCCTACCTGGATCTGGTCCCAGCACAGTAAAAAGCTCTTGTCTCCCTTCCTGGGTGTTTCCCAGCTGAAAGAGGGGAAACTTGGAAAACTCTGAGAAGTGAAGACCCTGTCCAGCTTCTACTTGGCCTGAATGTCTGAAGAGATAAGAGGCCTACTCATTTAAAAGATAAGGGAATGTGTTGCTGTTGAGCTCTCTCCAAGTTCATGGATTTCATCCGTGTGATAAAGGGTGTCGCGTGTGCTGAATGCCATGTAATGCTTCCATAACCCAAACTGCTCCAGAGGTGTTACTGAGGGATGACTTTACGATGAGAACAGCTTCATATTCCTTCATGGAAGGCCTCTGCAGTGGAAAGCGCTGGCTGCTCTTCCCAGCAGGCCAGCTCATGCTTCGTGAAGCTAACTGGGCCATATCCCTGACTACCTTTGTCTGATTTGGCTAGGAAGAGTCATCTGGCATCAGTCTGAGCATGAATATCCATGGCTGAGGCCTTTAAAAACAGCCTGGGCCTGCAGCAGGAGCTGGGTGCCCTGGGGTCTCTTTGTCCTCCCGCTCCTGTGAACAGTTCTTGCTGTGAAGGGATGTTTCACTGCACCTTGTTAAATTCCTGTGCCAGAAGACATCCTGTCTTCCTCATCGCACGCAGCACACTCATTTCCCCCATTCACAAATACATGTGGTGCTGAGGAATTTCTCTGTAAATTAGTCATCAACTGAGTGCAGAAGTCGTTTTCCCATGAGAAAAAGGGACAGAGAGAAAGGAGAAACGGGTGTGCTGGGGATGGCTCTCTGCAGCCTGCAGCGCCAGTTCTGCATTGCAGCAAGGGCATTTCACAGCCAGCAGGGCAATACTACAAAGCAGCAGGAAACCTGGGGAGTGAGGTTTCTGAAGTAACTTCATTGCTACCTCCATCGCTTCCCGTTTTAATTCATAGGCACAGGAGTGCAGATGCAAGCTTCAAA
Organism: Falco naumanni; assembly: GCF_017639655.2. Classification (NCBI taxonomy): domain Eukaryota; kingdom Metazoa; phylum Chordata; class Aves; order Falconiformes; family Falconidae; genus Falco; species Falco naumanni. The sequence goes on from NC_054057.1 coordinate 101,217,029, forward strand.
CTTCTAACGGAGCAGCTTGGGAACGTGTACATAAGCCACAATGCAGTGTCTAGTTCCCCATACGCCCACCTCAGACTGTGCTGTGAAAAAAGTGTTCAGGGAAGAACAACTTACTACATACTAATAAGAGCAGGAGACTCTGACTTTGTCATCTTTCTGAAGAACATGAGTTTGCTTACCAAACAGTGAAATGGCAATAAACTTCCCAGTAGGTAAAAGCAAACCCATGCTGGTTACCACTGTACACTCACAGTCAGATTCACCAAGCCTGTCTTGCCTGTGGGTGTGAGATCAGCCTGTTCTGCAAGTCACCAAGCTCTTGATGCCAGAAAAACTAAAGTTCCTGCCTGTCACACCTGAAGCAGACATTTCAAATTTAAACATCTAGTCTGTTTTCAATTTTTCCTTCAAATACCAGAAGTGATTGCACCGCATTATGGACTAATTGCCTGTCAAAATTAATTTCTTAAGCTAAGGCTGCTTTAGAGCCAAGTGAGTGAAAAGGAAAGAATACCCTGCCCAAACCCACTAAATTATTATTTTTATGCTTGTATAGTTACCTAGGAATTGGAGCTTTTACTTAACCTTTTGGTATAACTACCTGGCAAATGCCCTACTGTCAGTCTAGGGCAATATATGCAAAATCTGATCTTCCAGTAGGTCTTCATATCTAAACTGTAAAGAACTGAATTTCATGAAAGTAGTGCTAGGTCCAGTTAGGAGCAATCTCCTCTTCTGTACTTACTGCTGAAGATCAAACACAGACTTTCAACATCTTTTCCTACAGGCTGTGTCTGTAATGTCTGTTGGAACAAAACTTCTCACTTTATATATATCATGGTCCACCCAAAGTTCTCATAGAGACAGTCTATGGAATCCTAGGAAGGGGCCTCACTGATTTATCTGTGGTATCCACCATAAGATGCTAACTATCATTGACATAGAGAGAACTGGGGCCTGTGTGTGGATTTGGGTGCAAACCCAAAACCAATCTCAAACCTGTGCTCTCATTCCCCATGATTTTGGAAGGTAGACCTCAAATTTCGACAAGGGATTGGTGGAAAGGTATGGTCTGATATAAATCCATGCTCATTGGAAAAAATCTCAGAGAAGTTTCAGTGTGTAAACCTTTTGTGGGAATGCCTTGTATCTCAGCTGCTGAAATGTCTAGAATTTGGGTTTGAGTGTGGCTCTTGGTCCTGAGACTGTAAAGGAGAGAAGGATGAGGATGGGGGGAAAGGAGACCAGAGCCCTTGAGGAGCTGCGTGGGAGAAGAGGAGCCTAAGCTGTCTAAGTTAAACTTTGATTGAAAGAGGAAAGAAGTAACATCAGATGCTCACAGTAAAGGTGAAAATCCTTCTGCTGTCAATAACTACGAGATCTTTGGGACAGGGAATCTATACAGTGAATCTAAAATTTCCAACTCTCCCAATGAGTCAGGTAGGTGTCAATGACATTTGGTTTTGTTTTTAAGCCTGCTGAAGAAAACACAACACAAAACTAGAAAATTACTTGTGCGGAAGCACCACTATCTAAAATAAAGTTATTTTGGAAAAATGCCCAAAAAAAGGCAAACAAGAATTAAGATTGTCTGTGAACCGGTAGAAAACCTTTGAAGTAACTGTAATAATTCTTGATGTATTATCAGAGAGACCAAGTCCAGCTCTGATCTGCTAGTGTTTTTCATCTGCAGATCCCAACATGCTTTATAGCCTCCCCCTGCCTCCTTTCTTATGGGAAAGCAGAAGAGAAATTTGTTATGGCTGAGTGCCTCAGGTCACACAGCCAGCCAGTGACTGGCAGAACTACCAAGTCTCCTATCTTCCAGATGCAGTCTAATTTATTGATTTTTCTCATGTGGGTGTTGCCTGTAGCTAATGAGAAGAAAGAACAGTGAACAAAAATGATTCCCAGCTCCCACCACCTACCAGAAGTGTCTGCCCCATTTTGTCAATGGCTGATCCGCCCCAAAGTCTCTCTCATTTCCACTTTGCGTACCCTGGTTGGTGCAATCCTCTCTCCTCATGAGCAATTTCACCACCCTCTGTTGTGCTGAGCATCATATCAACCCTTTGTGTAGCCAGAGGTGGAAATATTTAATAGGGGACAGGATGGGTGTTTCTGAAATGATAAGAAAACTTAAAAAATCTGTAGTTGTGGAAAATATCATCAGTAAACAGGTTACCAACCAACAGACAAATTTCTAAGCTGTGTAGACATGGCCTGAAAGAAAGGCTTGAGGAAATTTTACCAAGCTGCTTCAAACTTTTCAAGCGATAGTGGGCTGCACCTGAACACAGTGGTTTCACAACACACACATAAACGCATGCGCAGTTTTGCTTTCATGTTGGCGTAGCAGAGCAAACGGATGGGAATTCTGCTGAAGTCTTTGCTGAATTTTCCTGGGTCCACGTTGCTTTTGTTCACAGCTCACAAGCACAGGGGAACTGAAGAGGGGGGAGCATGACTAGCCCCTCCTCAAATGCACAGAAAACTTCTTTCTCAGGATCCGCAAAGAAGTGTTTAAAATGGTTGGCGCTGGTTTGGCAGTTGTCCCTGGTAAAGTGAGGAACAGTGCATGTTTGTTCATTCATTCAGGTCTACCACCTTTGTTGAAGCTGGTGTAGTTTTCATGTGAAGGAATTGGCCATGGTGCTTAGGGCTTTGGGCAGCTTAGTGTGGCAGGATTTTAGAGGGAAGGGTTGCAATAGTAAGGGCAGTAGGTGCCAGTGAAACACAAAGTGTGTCCACAAAAAAATATGATCATTCCTCTTCCCTACTCTCCCCCTCTTCTATTTTGATACATGCAAGCACTGGTTTTAATAGAGCTGACTTCAGAAAGACAGCAAGCACAGCAAACATGAAGGTCTGAGTATTAGTCTGGAAATAAGATGGAAAAATAGCCTTGGGAGAATGCTTGCCTGCTATTTCTACAACCACAACCCCTTGTGTCTCTTGGGAATTGCTGCTCCTCCTACAAATTGGTCAACCATTGAAGTTGTTTCTCCTCTCTGTTCCATACCCACCCCAGTCTCTGTGGCTCTGCAATGATCTCCATGATCCTGACCCTCCAGGGCAGAACTCAGTCCCCTTCTGAATCCACATCCTGGGCCAGGCTGGTTGTCCCCTCACCTCATCCATGTACCACCCTGTCCTTAGGAAGGAAACCTGGGTCCCTGGCTGTGCAGGAGCCACAGTTTCTTCTGGTAGGTCTCAAAGGTGGACAGTCAGGCATGTAGGTCTCACTGCAGAAGGTACCTGTGTCCCATCCCACCCCCCTGACATAGACACAGTCAGTGCCTGTTTTCTTTTGGCTAGGTGCCTCTTAAGGCTTAGAGCCAGCCGGTGGGAAACATGAGATAATGGGAGCTTGGGTGGAATTTGTGCTGACTGAATCCAGGCCATTTAATGTGTTCGCAGAAACTCTTATTTTCTGCAACTCTTTTGAAAAAATAAAGGGATGATTCTCCATTGTTCTCCGCATTACTGGCAATAGAAATGGAAAATATTCTGGACCAAGCCAAGAGCTGCTCAATGATTTTGGGAATAGGGAGGTATAAAAGTTGTCTGCCAGCTGCCTTGTCCCTTCTTCCTGCCTTTTGTCAAATGGGGGTGTGTGGGGGGGTGGGTGTGCATGTGTACAGCCAACTGGATGCCCAACCTGCACCTCCTGCTCCCAGCCATGCACTGCAGTCCTCTCTGCACAATGCCAAGCCTCCTGTGAGCTGCCTTGGGGAACTAAACCAGCAGAGGATTATCCACTTCTGCAGGGTTGCTTCTCCTCTCCTATTTCACTATGCTTGAAAGTATTCCCCCCTTAAAATAATAGGCTTCAGGGAAGTCTCTGATCTGGGTGTGCATGGTAAGATATGGTCAGATCAGAGGCACAGCCCACCCTGCTTCCTTCTTAAGAGTCCTCATGACTCCTCTGAGAGGTCGATCCTGCTGAAGTGGCTGAGGGTCAGGCTGGAAGGCAGAAAACCTTCAAGCCAGTAGCTTAAATGGGTTCAAGCTCCCAAGTATTTGGATAATGGAAATACCTGCAATCAGACACCATCAGAGAGGAATTGCTCTGGAGAAATCAAGACTCAGAGGGTGAACTGGTGTCAACAGTCCCATCTTCAACAAGGATAAACCCTCCAAACTCACTCATTCACCTCTGCAGGAAAACTGGCTCTCAAAAGGCTAGTGTAAAAGGAAAGGGAGGGTGGGGATGCTCTTTATGTGAACCTAGGCATCCTGCTTGAGAGTAAGAGAAACGCCCATTAACTTCAAAGTCTGGCTTGTTTGTGTCTTCCTTTGAGAGGGGAGAGCCCCAAGGAAGCATCTTTATTTAGAGGGCTCCAGAGAGACACAGAAGAGCAATGGTCCAGGAACGAAGGAGCCAGCTTCCCTGCTATTACTAGCACGGTACTTAGGTGTGGCTGGGTTCTGCATGGGAAGGACGGGCAGGCTTGGTCCCTGTGCCATTTGAGAAGGGACTGGAAAAAGTTGCGGCAAACACGTTGTAATGAGTAATCTCCTGCCAGCCCCTGGGGAACTGAGGGGAGGTGCAGAGACTCAGACATTTAAGTTGATACTTAATAGGTCTTTTCCACGTCTGTTTTCTATGATGTGCTGTACACAAAGCAAGAAGCAGCAGCTAAAATCGATGCACAGCCTGAGCCAAGCAGAGAGGTTTTAATCCATCTGAGAAGCCATTTATTGTGAGAATCCAACAAAGTGACAGAGATTATCACTATTACACATGAAACTGGAACATGGAAAGCAAAAAGGGAGCATTGAGCTCTTGCTTTGTAGGGACTGAAAAGTGTACCTATTGCCTCTGTCTTGGACTTAACAGTGGCATAGCAAGAGTGAATAACTTGGGCAGGGCAGTGGAGAGAGGGGATGATGAAGTCCCAGTTACTGATCAGTGGTGGATTTAGAACAGGAATGGGGTTTGCCTCCATAAGCTTGGGAAGAAGAAGAGAGCGCAGTCCCTAAGGTAAACTATGTTTCCCATCAGTGCATCTGGGTGAAACACAGGAGCTGTGAGCAGACTGGCTTGTGGCTGGAGGGACAGTCTGTATGAGGGCAGATATTTGGGACATTGAAGAAAGAGTAAATAAATATCCTATACATCCACCTGATTTGCCAGTGAGAACTGGCCATTTCTCTTTCCCTCAGCAGGGTTTTGAGAGAATGGAGATCCAAGATATTTGCCAGTAGTTGGGAGCAAACAGTGACTGCCCAGTGTGCAGAGGTGGGTGCCATACTCACTGAATGCTCCTACCTGTGGAGGAAAGCCACCTCTGACTCCAGAAAGAGGATCCTATCTTTAATTTGTGGTCCATGCTAGATGCCCAGGTCTAAGCACATCTAGCACATTTAAACTGGTTTCAGCTTCAGAGTTTGGGCCAGTTTTCATCTGAACATAACAACAATGGTGGCTTTTGGGCTCAGGCAAGAGCTTGATAGTGTGTGTTGTGTTGGTAATGACTGTCTGAAGTAGCCCTGACTTCTAGCAGCAAGTAACTGTAGTTCATAAATGGTGACCTTATAAAGTATTGGTGCATCTCTCCATATGATTACCAAGTAGATGGTAATTAAGCTTTAGGAATTTCTGGAGCACAATAATTATCATTAAACAATATGGGGTGGGGGTGGGGAGCTGTAGAGGTAGTGAAAGGAACTACGTAATCTAATAGACCTTTGCAAGACCTTTTCCATCTCCATGTCCTTTGATGTTCTGAATGTAAAAACTGAGCAGAACCATTACTCCATAGCAATGGGAGAAAATGTACATTGTAGCAGAAGTTCATAGCTGCCCAGAAAATGGGAGGAAAGAGCAGACTTGACTCAGCTCGCTGTCCCCCCCAGGAGATACCCATTGTTTACGTATCCTCCCTGGATCTCAGTTTCTCTGGACTTTTCACTCTCTTCTCTTAGGACACCAAAGGTCTGCCTCCTTGCTCCCACACCCAGCCCAGGATCACAGCAGGCGGAGTGGGCTGGGACACTGTGAAGGGACACTGAACAACATCACAGGTGTGTCAAGGCCTGAAGACTGGGCTCACTGGTGGTTCTGGATATTGACTTTTCATTCCTACACAACCTAATGGCCACAGCAGTTGCAATCATCTTGGCTTTCACTTGCTGAAGATCAAAGCAAGTTCAGGGCTTTTTCACTGCCCCAGTCCCCCTTTCCAGAAGTCTTCTGGCATCTTTAGCTATTCCAGAAGTTGCCTTGCTGGAGCTCGCAGCTACCATTTTTGATATTGATATCCAAGTGAGCTACTTTAAAAGCTTATGTGGACATGATCTGTGGGACAGAGCCATCTCTCAATGACTGCTTTACTGCAGAATAGGATCTTAATGCCCTGTGCACACGTTGGTTGGGAAAGCCATAACTGAATCTCTGTTCATAAAATACCAGACAACTCAGTGCAACAAGAGCCATTTTTTTCAGACACATCTTCATTTACATCAGCACGTAATTTTGCATCCCCATTTTCATTCCAAAACTTTCTGAACTGTGGCTATAAGAAACAAATAGGCTGAACAAGCACCCGGAAGCTGCAGAGAGGAGAAAACCCAAACAAAAAAAAAACCCCCAAACATTCATTAATCTCTCTTTAATGTATCTTTTCCCCCTGCCCTCCCCAAAAGGGGAGATGATGGGGGCTCTTAAGGGGGATGGACAATCCCAGCTGAACAGCCTAACTATAAAAATACAAGTGCAGTTGCTAAAAGCCCAATCTATTTTCAAATGATGTGCTCTAATGGAATGTTGCTGTACATCTTTTGATGAGACAGGAGTCTATTTAAAAAGACAGGCACTTTCGAATGTGCTTTTAAACCCCGTCTGTCAATTAGAACAACATCAAGGGTTCAGTGGCTGGGAAAAAAGATGACAGTAATGAAAAGCTGGGAGGGCAGCAGAAGAAAAGAAAGATAAAGACAAAAAAAAAAAGTGGAAAGAAGACAGTAGGAAAAGAAAGAAAGCAGTATTGCAAAAAAAAATAGGAAGAAAAGGGAAGTGGAAGTAGGGCAGAATAAAGATTCATAAAGAATAAGGAAGACTAAAGAATCATGGAACAAGATTGCACTCATTTGTCCCCCAAAATTTTATATTCATTCATAGCCAAGAAGGATGCTGAGTGCAGAGAAAGCAGAAAATGCAATGCCCCTTGAAATCTGATTCCCCACATTACTCAGCATCTCTAAGACAGGGGGAGGAAAATGGTGCTCAGCCTCTCCCTGGATGGATCCCACACTGAGAGCTCTCCCTGCAGCTCCACCACAGACACACACAAATGTAGGAAGGGAATTTAATCTCTGAGAGGCACTCAGATACTAAGGTGTGGATCACTGTATGAAAAAGCCTGTGAGGAAATTTATAACTGGTATTAAGTGCAGGAGTGAGAGAGCAGTAAATAAAGTACTGGGCCACAAAGTGAACATGGCAGGAAAACAGTACCCGACCTGTGTACAGGAGCTGTCCGAGAAGGTGAAGTGCTGGTGGGCACTGTATTAGAGATGGGTACAGCGCACACAGACCAGGGGCATTCATTCATCAAAAAAGAGAAAAAAATGAAACGAGGAAAACCCTCAAAATCCCATCATTTAGCACCATTTTGCTCCTGCTCCCTCCACATCCCCCTCCCCTGCCAGCCATGGGTTACTGGCAGGCTGAAAGCCTTTCAATTCAACACATTGACCTCTGCCACTTGAGCTAATGATAGAGATGGATAGCAGTAATCAGCTGCTGCAGTCTGCCTGGGTAAGGGTAGTGGGGAGACAGCACACGTGCGCTGCCTTTAGCCCCTAACCGCTGGCAGCTGGCCCCAGCACATGCTTCCTGAGCTTGGTCACCCTGCTGTGGTACAATGCAGTCTGTCTTGCCCAGAATCTCTCAGGATTGTGGCCAGCCTTGGTGGCTCAGCCTTCCTCCTTGAGCTGGGTGACTTTGAGCTGAGATATCCTCAGACTGGTTAGTGAGTCCGTGCACTGGCTTCTCCAGGTGTGCGCAGCAGCAAACCCCAAGGCACCATAGTAAAAATCACAGTGATTTTGATTTGCTCTCTCAAGTCTCGTCCCCAAACTAATCCTGATGCGAGACAGGGAGGTCTAAATGCTCCCATAAATGTCATTCATAATGTTTTTTGCCTCAGTCCCCTCTTGCAGAAAACTGCCATACAGGGTCTCACGATGCCCACCTGAAGCAGTGTAATCCATATCCACACCACACATTAGGTACCTGAGGCAACTGCTGTCCTGCATGAGGAACAGCGTTTTTGGCAGAACAAGTTGTGTTTCAGATGTTTTGCACTGTAAAGAACAGAAGCATTGGCCAAGAAACAGTCCTGAGCTCACTCTTCTGTCGCTGGGTTTTGAAGACTTGTTTATTTAGTTTCTACAACTACACCTTGTTTATGGCCACTGTTGCAGTGAGCCTTAAAAAGTCACAACATTTAACATATCCAGCTCCTCAAGAAACTAAATAAATCCTCTTCATCCTTCCCTTTGGTTGCTTGTGGAGTTGTTCATAAAAGCCAGGGCACTATTTCTCGGGGTTTAATTGCAGACATTCACTCAGGTTACAGCAGACCATGAGCTCGGTGCAGGAAGCCATGGGCAAGGTTAGTACTACAGCTGGATGCATTACAGGAGCCTACAGGCGTCCTGGACAGTGCTGGCTCTTGCTGTGCTAGGCGCTGCACAAAGGTACAATCAAAAGGTGGAGATATGTGTGTTAAATCAGCGTGACAAGGAATCCTCTCTCCAGATTAGACCCAACTGGATATACACACCTTAATGAGTAAAACTGGAGGTTTTGTGTGGCTTTTCTCACACACCATTTGAAGAAAGGCACTTGCAATCTCTCTCTTGTGTGCTCTTCCTCCATGGGAGTGTAATTAGCTTAGTCTGCAGGGGGAGAGGTAATAAAAGAAATATGCTAACTTGAAATACTTTGTATTTTTGCAGCATCTGCTGATGTATGGTAACTTGTCGCCTTTGCTGGTAACTTTCGTCTATACCTCAGTCCTATTTCTGCACAAAATGGTGTTTGTTCGCCATGTGTCTCCCAGGAAAACGCTTTACAAGTATCAGCCATGCAAAGATGTTAACTGATGATAAATATCCGGGCTGAGTATTTCTAAGGTGGGCAAGGGAATCAAGAGCTCCAAAGGCTCTTTTACCTAACTCCCTCAGGCATTACTCCACATATATAATAAAAATACTACAGGAAAACAATTAACAGCAGAGCTGGCTGCTGTGGGAAGTTCACAGCCACAAAAATATGAACCTTTCATCAGACCTTGGAAACCACAGGTATTCTTTCAAATTCACTGAAGACTCCTAATCAGCCCTCATTTTCCAAGGTGGATGGTACAGTTTGGGAAAAATGAGTACAGTTCCATTCCACCAAGGCCAGTCCCCATTTACTATCCCTATGGCGGAAAGACCAGTGTCCTTGTCCCTTAGGGACCGTGCTTTTCCTCTCTGTGTAGAGGGTAGAGTCTCCTCTGTGTTGGGGACACACAGGACACTGCACAGTGATGGCGTGCAGAGCGGGCTTGGTGTGGGGTACAGGATCACACCAAAGTTCACATTTTGGTGATCAGCTCAGGTGGCACCACCTCAGGCACTGTGTCTGGAGGGGAAATGCTCTGGGTTTGGTGGGTTAGGGTGGGCTGGAGTCCCTCTCTGCCTGAGCTTGCCAGCCCTGCTTTCCTGCCTGCAGACACCAGGGCTGTCACACAAACTCCCCATGTCTCCACACAGTCCCTTTGCAGCTGAGATGATATCCTCCCCTGTTTGGAGAATAAATGCATTACAGGCGATGAGGTGCTCAGATACTGTAGTAAAGAGGGCCACGTAAGTACCTCTACCGAGTGGGTATGTTTAGGCAGTCACCACTCAGATCTTCAGTCATCATTACCCAGAGAAACCAGCTGTTCCTCTGCTATTTATGATCTCCCCCCTTAAATCTACCCTCCCTATGACTCAACCCACAGGTTTTAAAGTGTGCAGTGTATTGACATTTATATAGTACATTTCATACACTTCCTCTCAAAGCTTTTTACAAAGCCATGAATTACATACCTGTCACCCACTGAATTCATTCATCCAAAAAAGAAGCAGTCATTACGCACTCAGCAATAAGCCTCATAACACTACCCACCATTGAGTTTGTATATGTGTGCACCAGAAAGATAAAGTTACTTTAATGCCATCTCTGCTATTAATGCAACAGAGAGCAAGGAGGGAAAGGACAAGGAGAGGGAGGGTAAATGATGGGTGAGAGGGCCTGGGTCTTTCTCCATACCTAGATGTGGAGATGTAGCATATATTAACTTCTTAAGAGGCTGCAGCTGCAGGGAAGTAATTATGTGAGTGGCAAGGTGCCTCCATTCCAGTCTATAGAGGAGACAATAAAACAATAGAATACTTTGCATTTGTTTTGCCTCTTTCATTCTGGGATCCCAAAGTGCTTTTTAGACATTAATTAATTCTCATTAAAGAGAAAGAAAAAAAAAAAAAAAAAGACAACACCACCTCAACTCTGGAGCAGATGTCATTTTGGAGATGGGGGCATTGACAGGTTTGCAAACTTTCTCCAAGCTGCAGAAAGAATTAGTGGCAGAAATAAACCCTGGCTTCTTGATTCCCAGCTCACTGGTCCACCTTGTAGACTCACCTCCTTTTCATCTACTCCTGTCAACCCTGCTTCTTTTTAATCAGTGTTCCAGTGGGATGGCTTTCACTGCTGAGGAAAGGCTGCCTGACGTTTTGTCTCAATGAACCAAGCATACACAGCACATCTAATTAATATCCCTGGACCTGATCGCAGGCAGACCAAAAAAAAAAAAACCAAAACAAACAAAACCAACCAAAACACTCCATCCAGATTCCAGTGATTTTAGGATGTATTTTTTCACAAATCCCATGAAGGCCCTCTGTGTCAAGAGGGACTGGCAGAGACCAGTTCAAACCCATAAGAACTGAATCGGCTGCATCCTGCACGTGTCCTGGATTTCCTCTGGAAGGAGTAAAAACCCTGTGGTGTGTTACTCTTAAGCCAACTTCTACCCCAGCATTAACCCTAATTCCTCCTTCCCCGCTGCATACTGTGCTGCAATGTCATTTTGGTTTGCAGGATGCAGTGGATTCAGATTTTGATAGTCAAAACCTGCCTCAGTCCTCAGTGGAAAAGGACCACCCCTGTCAGAGCAGGTGAAAAAGAACTCGGGGAGGGGGAACAGCATAAACCAAATCTTAAGATATTTATTTGGCTGAAGGACTGAAATTGAACTGTGACAAAGTGACAGTTCCTGGTCTCACTTGAAAGCTCCAATCTCAGAAGGATCCAAAAGCAGGGTTGAATAAGAAAAGCCAGTTAAACTGCAGAAAGTAGTTAAATGTTTTTTTCTTCATTTTTCTGCTCCTAACCTGGCTGTTGTAAGAGGACATCTCTCTTCAACACCCAGGCATAACAAGTTCATGAAAGGTGTTGCTCTAGAAGAAGAAAGAGGAAAAAATAGCGTGGGAAAAGAAAAGCTCTTTTGCTGAAGGCTGCCACTATCCTCACCTTACCTATTCAAAAAGAAGTAAAGAGGAAAATGGTCTCATTTTTCCTGGTGTCACCATCCGGTGGTGTTTCAGACTCACTTTCACTAGATTCATTCCATTTCAGAAGGGCAGGAAGAGATTCACCTTCACAAAAAAATCCGTCCTGATAAATCCTGAGAAATCCACTGTTGAAATATCATCAGCTCATGATTTCCAGTCCATAAACCATTTTCTGCACTGTTCTACCAGTGGTTGGAAAAGATGAGCCTATGTCAACAATGGATGTTCATAAAAACAATGTCTTTGCCTAACTCCTGCTCAAGTCTCTTACCTGGTGACTACAGTCACCAATAATGAAGGTCATCCAGATTATCAAATTACCCTGAAGATTTCTGGACAGGAATGAAGGAATCAAAATAGCAGTCCAGCTTTGCATTTTCTGAGTGTCTCTCTGCTCAGAATGAAACCTGCCAAGCATTTTCCTAGCTCTGACAGCTTCCAGGTGACACCACTACTCAGCCTATATCAAAGCTTCTATGACAAGTGATTAGACAGACAGTTCAGTAGATGGTTAGGCATACAGACAGATAAATGAGAATGCACGGATCTTTATTTGCGCCCCAGCCAGTGTACAATTGCCTGCAGTGTGGTGTCATCACTCATTTCTAAAGGGTTTCTGCTCAGTGTGCCAGGGAGATGAAGCAAGTGTAGTTCATTTGAGGCCTTGCTGTGGTACACACTGATACAGGTTGTGTATTGCTACCTTGATGACAAACTCTTCAGAGAGAAATATCGTGTTCACTGGGGACGAGTCAAGCCTAGAGTTTGTAAGCTCATTTGCAAACAGTGTGTGGTTTAGCAATGACAGCCTCTTTCTAAATTCGAGTCATTAATTTATTAGCATTAATGCCACTTAAACCCCACCTCCCTGTGTTCCTTTCCTCCAGGCTCTGGCCACAGCACTGAATGGTGCAACACTAACATGCAGAGCGTGCTTACAAGGCTGGAAAACTGGTCTGGGAATCAAACATGTCAGTGACCAAATGCCATCTTCCCCCTCTTCAAAACCCAAAGGCCCCCAGGGAACAGGCAGGATTTGAATCGCTGACCCTCATGTAGCATTCAAAAGCAACAACAACCTGTCTGGAGAAATAGATTCCTTCTGTATGCATTAGCTGAAAAGCACAAATGTGGAATTGTTTTTGCCTCTGTGCACCAAATCATACTTCTCAATAGGGTTTTGGAGATCAAATACATTAAAAAATCTCTCAACAAATGGCAAAACAGAACATAAAACAACAAAGAGGGCATTGCTTTAAGTCTAGCTAGATTGTAGTTATTATGAAAAAAGATATTTTACATTTCTTTAGTAACTTCCACAGCAAAACATTCAACAAGCTACTGCTGAGATTTTAAAAGCAATACATTGGATTATATACCTAATACCCACTAATTTAAATGAAAAATAGAGATAGGCATTCACATCTATATATTCCATCTCTCTCTCCCCAGCACATACACTTGCAGACTGTGCATGCGTACAGAAGTCCCTCTGGCCACGCATTGGTTTCTGTAAGCGGAACTGCTGATCTGGTTATTTGGAACGACCAAGTAATTGTTGTCAACTGGCAGTCAAGAAGAATGAGATCTCAAACCGAAAATGCAGGAAAAAATGGAGAAGACAAAACATTTTTATCCACAGGGTGTGGACAGAAGACCTATCACCCATGCCCTAGAAAGGACACCACAATTTCTTTGAGAGTTAAGATATTCAGGGCATTCAGTCTCTCATCTCATCAGAGGTAACTCCTAGAGAGAAAACCTCACCATCCTCCATGTGGCCAGCCCCTCACCTCAGCCATGGCCAGAATTTCAGCTGTTACATTTGTGGATGGTGGCACCAGGGCATTCCTCAAAGCCTGTCTCACAGTTTAGGCCAGGCTAATCCCGCCTGTAACTGCACTGTGTATCGAGCGGGTTACAAAGGAGAAAGCTGCCGTGTGAGGCATGGTGTGTTGCAGATGAGGGCAGAGGAGGCTGGAAATTGTAGGAAATCTAAACGTGGTTCTAGTTCACAGTGATGTCAAACCACAGGAAATGAAAGCAGAAAGTGGAGTTTTATGAAAAAAGTGGCAGGAGTCATTATTATGTGTGCAGTATTGATTGAAGAAGATCGTGTTGCCCCCAAATCGAAATGGCTTTTACGTGTTTGGGCCCATCCTGACAAAAACACTTTCTTCTCTGTTGACGAGGCCATGTTGCCATGGAGATGCAGGGCTGGATGCTTGGCAAAAGCACGTTTCAATAAGGCAGGTCTAATGGATATATTTTCACAACATTCACAGTTCCTTTCTGCTCATTTTCTCCCGAGCAGACTCGTCCACTTCTTCCATTTTGTCACTTGATGAAAAAATATCTTTTTAATCTTTTAATTTAGCTTAGATTTCCCTCCCTCCAGCACCAGAGCTTGGCAATTAAACTACTTATCTGAGATGCTCCACACCAAGGCCAAGTGCTTGCTTTTCATTATCAAGTTGGGTGGCTTGTTTTCACCTTCCTTCCTCCATGTCTGAACCTCTTTGCTCCTTGCTCTATGTTACAGATGTTGCAACATAAGGAGCTTATGGTTTCACGCTGGTGGAAGAGGCCATAAGTTCATGCCTTCTTTAAGACAGCCTTTCTGAAGTGCTTGGGACAACAAAGCCATTTTAAGCTGGCTGGTACATGTCTTGGAATATACGCTGACCCTGTCTGTGCCAAAACCATGGATGCTAATGCAGTCGCTTAAAGTAGAGGCAATTTTAGTTAAATGTTTTTAATTCTGGGTGTCTTTCATTTCTTTTTGATATAAGCAAATGCAAGTTTCTTTTAAACCAACACGAATACAAGAGCAATTTCTGTGCATGTGTAGATACACAAATACAGGCGTTCCTACGCACAAGTAAGTTATTTCACATCCATTTCCATTTGGACATCTTTTACTGATTCTTTCCATTTGAGTACCTTTTGACCAAACTCTGGAATCTGTTTTTCTTTTGCAGGAATAGCCAACAGCCATATTGACTAGAAGGGATACTCACAGAAACATCCTATTTGAATGGAAAGAACAGTTTGAAAGAATATTTTCAGTAAGTGAATTGAAGAAATATATATACATGCCACAAAATGTATTTATGCCACGTGGCCTCTGTGATCAATTAAAATTAGTCAATTCCTTTTGATTGGGGATACTCTTAATGAATGTTTCCTGAAGAAAAAAAGTAGGCCAAGAGGTATTTGTATCAGCAAATAATTTCAAACAAACTATTAGCTGGAAAAATCAACACTGCAAGCATAAAAAATACACAAACAGAAAAAGAGGTAAAATTAATCCAATAAATTATTCATCATGAACTATTTGTCCATTTTCCTTCAGAAACTGGTTTAGGTTATTACTAATTAGTTATGGAGCCCTTTACCTACTAGGTCAGGCTTGGCTGGGAAGTGGAAAAAAACCCTTTTCTCCAGTGGTGATTTGAAGGCAGCTCCCAGGAGCTGGTAAGTCAAAGCTTGCATCACCAAATGACTCTTACGAGCTCTCTTGCTCCAGCTGGCAATAACACAGCCCAATTTTCAATGGCGACAGTCATCAAAGAGCACATTCATCTTTTTCTTCCAGAGTCAGGGCTGAGACATGCTGTTGGGTCAATATTTTGTAGGCATCATTGTTCAGTGCATTCAGTGAGTGCCTGAAGGACTGCAGACACCAGGGCTGTTACTCAGACATGTTACAAAGCTTGGGGTGTTTCTTTGTCCTTTTGTACATGGTAGTGGTCTTGGAAAAAGAAAAGAAGAAACGAGACTGAGTATCATAGGATTCCTTGTTTCTTTGGCTTTGCCTCTATCTGGGCTGTATGTCATATAATGGGGCTTTGGCCCAGGACGTGGGCTGTGAGATGTGGAGCAAATCCAGTAAGGGAATAATCATCCAATAAGCAAATTTATTTCATCTCCTCATGCTTCAATTTTCCCATCCACAAGACACTGCTAATGATACTTTCCCTGCTCTAAGATCTTTGGATGAATGGGGATGTGTATGCAAAAAACTCAGCATTAACTCTTTATAAAGGCTAATCCTCTTTGTCTGCTTTAACCACAGAAGCATGCAAAGCTCCGTGTTAGATGTGCCTCTGCAGTGCAGAGGAGCTATAATTGGGAGTGTGGAAAGGTATAAGGGAGCAGGAGCAAAGACAGCCAGAAGCAGGAAACACCTTCAGTAGGAGATACCAGGTAGGATCCCCTGGATCAAAGAGCAGATCCTGAGGGAGGGATGTGGTGAGGTCTGTGGGACCATGGCTGGTGGGAAGGCAGTGGAGCGGGAGCACTTTTTCACCACTTTACACAATACAAGAATGATTTGGTGGTGTATTTAAAACATGTAGAACACAGTCCTTTCCACACCACTCCTAGTGACACAGGGTTTGTACCCATAGCTTGTCCACAGATGGAACTGTTTTTTAGCAGTATCCCTGACCTGAGGAGAATTTCCAGACTCCCTCACTATCCCTAGCATAGCTGTCCAATTTTGCAAGTCTGTGTAGGCCTGTGCACCACTCTTTCCTAAGCACCAGAAGTTTGCAGCTACATGCATATGCCTGTAAATTAATGTAAATGCATGGGGGGAAGGTAATACCAAGACTGAGAAGGCGTCCTATTAACAAGTCATCTGTGTCTGCATACAGCTGCATACAGCCACCGGATGAACGCATGGTTTACATTGGTTACCTTGCCCAACTGATTACAGGATGCAAGATCAGAAAGGAGAAACTCTAAGTACACTGATGCCTTCTTTGTAGATCGTCTCTGTGGAGTTTTCTCATGGTCATGCTTCATTGATAAAATGAGTCCCAGGAAGGTTTATTCATTTTACTGCTTATTGTTTTCTCTAACAGGTGCAATCACTATAATTAGGTCTGTACAACGGCATTTTCTTGTTACTCGAATTCCTTCTGTCTCTCAGATGCTCCTGGCTATAGCACTACAGTGGCTGCTGCTTAGAGAAGGAGTGAAAATTAGTTGTTTTCTTTCTGTCCTTTTTCTTCATTCATCCATATTAAGCCAAGAAAAACATAGCCTCCACCTCACACAGATCATTTGCTCCTCACCTTTCTTGGGCTCAACCAAAGGTGTTACCAAATGCCTTCACTCAGCTTTGATATAGGCACCTCCCTTGAAAACACAGCACTCACCAACACTAGAGACAGGTGCAGAGCGTAGCTGGCCTAAGATAGGAAGGAAAAGACCAAAGCCGTCCCTGGAGAGCTGCCCTTTGCCCCCAGTTTTGGAGGGAAGGCAGCTGGGCAGCTCCACCACTGACTCTCTCGAGTGATGGCAGGGCCAAGGGGAGCACGATAATAAGAACACCACTCATGGGTTCTGCATGAGCGGTGTCAGGGGGGAGATTGATATCCAGCAGTTGAACACCAATGGGTGTACACTACATCTTTTGCTGATTTAAAGGCTGTATTTCTTTCCTTCCAATTTAACGCACACACATATAACCTGTCAGGAAAGTGGTATAAAACCAGGCAGGGCCCAGTTCAAATATTCAGGAATATGCGGGTGCATCCAGTTTAACCAGCAAAAAACTATCCTTCGAAGCCCCAACAAACCAACACCTTCCTGCTCAGCAAACAGTGAGCCTGCCTAGAAAACAAGAGAAAACACATCTTTGTTGGCACTGTACAGAAGTGGGATATTTTCCCTGTCATTTTCTTGCCTCATTATATGACATGCCAAAAATGTAAATTCAAATAGTGCTTTGGCACGGGGTCTTTCTGAGAATGATGGGGTTGCATGTTGGCAGTGGCCTCAAGGCCCGATTGGTGTAAGGCTATGAGGAGTGACATCGCACTGAGAAAATGAGGCTCTCAGGATAACAACTTGTGGGGGTGGGGGTGGGGTATATGCTGCTTTCAGTCAATCAAGCCCAAACTCAGCCACGGAGTAATCAAGCTCAATTCAACCAGCTCCTGTGTTATTATTGTTATTATTTATCACTTGAATTACTGGAGCACCTTGAGGAGGCAACTGAAATGAGAGCAGAGAGGACTGCTGCTGTACAAAGATATAATGAGAGCATGGCAGTCTGGGTAAGCACAGAGGCTGTAGAGACGAGGCCAGCAAGGAGTGGGAGAGAAACAGCACTGCAGTTAGGCATTGGCAAGGTTTAGTCTTTCAGCCCCGTGGGGAAGACCCGGCTCCCTGATTTCACGCAGGCTGCTCAGCATCCAGCACATTCAAGGCTCCCTCCATAGCCGGTGCCAACAAGAGACAGCGGTGCAAAGCTGAAGTCCTATTAGGTCCTCTGCAGAGCCGCAAGGAGCAGCGTCGAGACACCAGCCTCCTGCAGGTCCAGGCTGCAGTGAGGCACAGCAAATACCACAGCACCCAGGCTTGATGCAAGCTCGTAGCCTTGAGAGCCCATCATACACACACCAGTTGCTTTTATCCGATATCCTACACATACAGACACACATACCTGTTCTGTTGCACAAGCCCTTCAGGGCCTTCATCTTTCCCATTCTCCCTCAAATAAGGGCTTTCACATCTCACTGAAGTCATTGTCCACTGCTTGCTTCCTCTATCTCTTACCTCAGCACCCAGCACACTCAACAGAAAAGCTGATATGTCCCTTGGCATGTCAGCTGGGGTCTGTCCAAATGAGGCAGGAGGCAAGTCCCTTCCCTCTGCCTCGCTGCCTCACTCACACCAACTGTCATCTGTAAGTAATATGCTAGACATGTTTCTTTTTCAGTTTAAAAAAAAAAAAAAGTAATTTATTTTCTAATTACAAAAGAATATAGGATAAAAAAAAAGAAAAAAAAAAAAGAAAAGAAATTATGACTACCAGATGGCGAATCACCATTTAGCAGGAGCAGGCAAAGGGAAGACTCAGTCAATCACAGGGTAAGTGATAAGACACCAGAGGGAACTACCGAAAAGAAAGGCAGCTCATTACACAGAGCACTAAATTATTCTTATTGGGACTTCTCCTTCTTTTCCCCTTTCTATTTTTTATTCTGAGCCATAAAGCAAGTAATTCCACTGAGACCCTCTTTTAAATGATTAACATTTCCATTTTAACTTTTGTTTTTGATTGTGTCCCTGCCATTAATCTTTCTGTCTTTTTCCGTGCCCTGCTGTTCACCTCATCTTCTAACTTTCTAATTCCCTCGGCTAGTCTCCTGCACCCACAAAAGCAGCCATAAGCCCTGCTGCTGGTGGCAGCCTTGGATGGATCAGGCCAAGGTTGGGGGGGATGTCCCAACACAGCATCACCCAAGATGTGAGCAGCATCATGGTTCATCAGCAGAGGCACTGTTCCTCCAAAGAGACATCTAGCTGGGATCGTCTCCCTACACTTATTTGTATGGATGTTCAAGGGCAATTTAAAAATCCCAGGTAAAGCAATAATCCTGAGATATACCTGGCCAGCAATCCCTGCTTGACTGAGATGGGTGCTGATGATATCCATGGCTGGCTGAGAGATATTTGTGGCTCTATTCCTTTCCACCAAACAGCTAATACATAACCGGGATGAAAGGTTTTGGGCAGCACAGTATTTTCAGCTACCATCACAGCAGTGTAAGCCTTTGCTGTTTAAAGGGGCAGGATGTAAATCACAGCTAATTTTCCCCAGGGATAAAGGTAAGTATCCTTTACTGGGATAAAGGACTGGGGTAAAGGCAGTAGGTCAAAACAGACCATTACCCATCTTAGCACATATCTGGGTAAATAAAAAAATGGAAGGAGCGTTGACCATTCACTGATGGCACACATTGTGCCATGGGTCCCAAAAGAGCTGCAGGTTGCTGGGCTGTATTTCTGTCCTGTCTCTGATCCCAGACGGTGCCAGGACATTCCCAAAATCTCCTCCTATCTCAGTTTCCCTCTGTTGCCAAAAAGGTAAATATTATTGTGTTCATTTGCAAAGCCCCCTGTAAACACCGCTAATGTGTAGCAAGAGCTCATGTTTTTACAGCTGCCTCTGGCACTGAGGAAGCCTGTTCCCCTCGGGGCAGGCCCTCGGCAGGAGCAAGCCAAGCCATGGGTGTTGCTAGCCCATAAATTCTCCTCTCACTAGCATTTTCCTTGCCCCGTTGGCATTTATAGCTTGTTGATGTGTTTTAGGAGCTTTAGGCAAAATACAGATAGGCATTTTAGTACTCATGTTTCTCTGGCCTTAATGACAGAATGCAGTGCAACTTACTAATAAACTGGGCTGAAGTGAATGCATTGGTGGCACTAATTGAAACGAACACAAGACCTTGAAAAGGAGTGAAACCTCAAGCACTCTCAAAATAGCTTCACCTCCGCGTTTCATCCCTGCCTGCCCTCTTTCACCGCCATGAGGGCTGTGGCCATAGGTGGCTGTGGCAGTGTGGCGGCCTGTGTTTGCAGGAGCCAAGGACTTGTGGTTCTGGGGGAATGGCTGGGTGATATTCCTCTCCTTGGCTATAAAAGCAGCATGGCTGAGCCTGCACCACAGGGTACCTGGGGGCAAGGGGTGAGGCGGCCCCAGTCTGGGCTGTGAGGCCTCTCATAGCACCCCAGCCTGCCTCAGCCATGAGGAGACTAGTTGTTGAATGACGCAGTTTTGTCTTTTCTAGAAACCATGAAGGCCAAAGGGAAAGGTTTCAGTTGATACATAAAGCACTTTTTAGCAGAATGGGAGCACTTTAGCTTGGAGCAGCACGGGGGCAATGCTTAACTGTGCCAGGATAGGAATATGGGTACTCGCTTGTCAATAAAAACTAAACCTTGCACTTGAAATGAAAACAAATTAAAATTAATTAATCCATGGAAAACACTTCATTTGAACTGGGAAAAGCAGATGCAACCAGCAAGTCTAGGTGGACAAACAAGATAATGAAATCAATACCCACACTTTTCTTACTGGCTCGCAGCCACAGGCTACAAAGTGAGAGCAGGCATGTGGATCTGCTCCGTTTCTATTAGCTATCAGCTGGTTCCATAATTAACTGGAATTCAGACCCGCTGGGGGACTTATTGCCCTGTCCCTGGATGGATCATGTCTGTGCGAGGAGGGCAGCTTGCTCCTGCTGCTGGTGTCTCCTAAATCTCGTATTGCTTCCGTGCAAAACTCATTACTTCCATCCAAACCCGAGCTGGCTGCTAAACGTAAATTGTAGGAGGGTAGTAGATACCATAGGGATCAACCAAGTTCATTGCTGTACCAGCTAATCAGTGCCATTGACAACAGGAATAGCTGTAGACGAGTAGGGCCAGGTGTAGGACTTCGTTAAAAATGCTCTAATTGAGAGTAGATTATCAGGCCCTGATGCAGGGGCAGGGCTGGGGAGAGATTTTTCTTCTTTTTTTTTTTTGTTTGTTTTTTTTTAAGCTGTTTAAAAATGCTGCTTAGATTTTGCAGATGACAACCCTCTTATTATGTGCCAGATTTATATGTGACCTCCGTGGGGACAGCCCCCAGTGCTGGGAGGGGTAGTCCCGGTGGGTGCTTCCATAAGCAGAATAGCTACAGAAAATGCCTAATGTATCTAGGAAGAGAGTAGTGTCCCCCTTCCTACCCACCTGTCCCCGGGAGCACATCAGGTCCTGTGGGCTGGAAAAAATGCTGATTTTAATCAGCTAAAGATGCCCTGTGGAATTTAGGCTCTAATACTCAAAACCCCAGTATCAGGAGGTTGGTAGTTCCTCTGCCTTTTACTAGGGATGGCCGAAGAACATCTTAACTGAAGAGAGCAGAACTTTCATTTTCTTTAGTTACGTTTTTAATTATTGTTTGATATTTGCTCTCTGCAAGAAGAAGCTATCTTGGTCCTAGACCTGGCTAGATAGTGAGAAGAAAGGCTCATAAATATTCATTTAAAACTGTTCCAAATTAATTCCAGTGCAATTCTTTGTGGTTTTTGCTTCCCACAAGCATTCAAGCGAATGAGTTTTACTAGGAGGGGCGGTAACCAAAGAAGACAAAATTTCAGAGAAGTGTAGAGAATATGTGCCAAAACCCCCTAAGTTTTACGCTTTGAAATTACAAGCAGTTTCAGTAGTGATCAGATCAGAGCATGAAGAGTTGGTGTCATCCCTCTGGGGCCGAGAAACAAGCTGTATCACCTACATACTCAAGCCAAATGGGGCATACTGCAAATTTCAAGTAGCACCAATGACTCATAAGTCAAACAGGTGGCTTGGAAATTCACTGAAAAAAAAGTTTCTTTAACAACAACAACAAAAAAGACAAACCACAAGCAAAACAGGAACAGTTCTCCCTAGATCCACATTTCATTGCTAATGAATGCTTAGCTCATCTCTCCTCTACCCTCCAAGCCTTTTTTCTGTCCTCTTTTCCTCTTTCTTAATTTTGCCTCTTATTAGTTACACTTCAAGCTTTTTGTTTAGGCAACAGAAACATGTATTTCACCTGCAGCACTTTCTTATTCCTGAGATGAATGTGGATCTGGTTTAGAGGCTGGAAAAAATCATTACTCTGAGATTCAGGGTCTGTTTGCTATTCCAAAAGCTTGTGAAAAAAAGAGAAGTTCAGTCCTGATGATCAAGATTGCATGTGCGTGCATGAGTGTGTGTGTGTGTGTGTGTGTGTGCGCGCGCGTGTGTTTGCCTTCACACTTTAATGTGCATTTCGGTCGTTCTGTTCCTTACTCACCCCCCTTCCTCCACCCAAGGTCTAATTAAAACAAGAATGCACCAGGCTGCCTTTTGCTCTGTTTCATCTCCTGATATTTTTATGTTAAATCCACCAAGGAAATCTACTGAAGTCTTTGAAGTCTTGGGGTGTGTGAATAAAGATGTCACAACGGTAGACACAGGGCTTCTTAATGAGGACAGAAGGTTTGATGTCGGAACACTTCAGTGCCCAAAGGAAAGAGATACTCTCCAACAAGCTCTCCCTTTCTCTCTCTCCCTCTCTTTTTTTTTTGTATTCTTGCTGCAAGGGCCTACTTTTTTTTTCCCCTTCTTCCATATATTTTATTCTCTCCCCACTTTTCAAGGAGGAAGGGGATAAATGAGAGGAAATGCAGGGAAACCACAGTTTTATCAATCCCATTGTTGTTCATGTTCTTTATCTCACTCAACTCAGTACCATCTGAGGTACCAGCCCCATCCAAACTCTTACTGCCTCCTTTCCAGTCTGGCCCAAGGTAACAGACCCCTTCTCTGCCTCTGTCTCTCTCCCAGCCAAGAAGTTCCCTCAGGGAAGGAAAGTTTAGCTTTATCGAGAGGAGTTTTCACTTCAAAGAATTCCTATGAAGTCAAAGGTTAATTTAATATAACTGAGAGGAACTCTGATCCCTAGAGTACAAAATTCATTATCACAAGCCTGGTCAGTGACAGCAGCTCCAAAGACTCCTTGGGACCTCGATGTGTTTGGGCTGATCTATGTCTGCTTTGAATTTGACTGCTGGACCCTTATCGCTGTTGCTTGCTTTCCCCCGTTGCATCTGAGAAGTCAGCTTGTAAAATCATGGGGCGAATAGAAACCAAAGAAACTTATCTCATCCCATCGTTCTCCACCCTGTGTAACCTGCAGAACAACAGGATACCATTAAGGCAGGGCTGGACATCCTCTTGGGCATGTCAGTTTTGTGGTGGAGAAAGCTTCCAGATTTCATGGGAAGAAGGCACTCACTTCCTATACATGGAAATGCCTCTTGGAGGCAGGAGTCCCGTCCCCTTTGGGGTGTGCTGTTCTTTGAGGGATCAGAGTGGTTGTCTTGTTGCTAACCTCCCAGGCAGGATCTGGTTCACACAATGACCTGTCGCTGCTAAGCAAAGCCCCACTCTCAACTTTGAGATCCCTGCTTTGTGCTCTGTCCTTAGATCTGGCCACAGCACCCCAGAAAAAGACCATTCTGGCTTGCTCCCTATTTGTCTTGCAGCATAATGGGGTTCACGGTGGGCTCCTCCCCCCCCCCCCCCCCCCCCCCCCCCCCCGCTTCCTTCCCTCCTCTGGACCATTTGAGAATCTCTTTTCTCTTCTTATCATTTGTCTGCAGAATTTTATCCCTCATCTTCACCATGTCTGAGCACCTTCCTCTCTTCTCAGCACACATCACTGCAGAAGTCTAGCACATGCAATGCAATTCTTCTAGCGAGAGGGTAGCATCAGTGGCAGGGAATGTTGTTTTGGTGCTGTTTATGTATGTACAGGCTCCTGCTTTCATCTCCTGGACCAGTGAGCACCTGAACGAAAGGGCTGAAGCCTTGAAGCCTCAGCGACTCTGAAGTTCATGTCTTCATGAGAGATGAGGGGGAGTACTTTCTGGTTTTTAGTAGAGAAAAAAAAGTGTGGGGCAATGCTGTAAATCCAACCCAGTGGCTGCAGAAGCCAGTTTAGCTCCTAAGGATCCTGTCTGTGTACTTTTTCATTAAGCTCAAGCATAGCTGGAGTTTTTGCTGCAAATCTCCAAATTTCAAGCTCAGCATGAGTCAGTCCCAAAGTGCTGAAATATTTAAGAGCTTTTTTCACTCAGGAGCTGGATTTATTGACACCAAACGAGCTGCATCATTTTTCATCTAAGAAAACCCTGATGTTTGGAGTTGGTAGTAATGATGATGATGGTTTGAAATTAAGCTCTTTGCATCGAATGACCACATCTGCTCAGTTCCATCCTTCTCAAATAAGATGCAATCTTCCTTCCCCATCAAGATTCCTCCTCAAAGCCTATTGCCTTCTAGCCCCTTCAGATGAAGTTAATACGTTTTAACAGGGATGTGGGAGCACACTCACCTCCTCGGTCTGTACTTTAATTTAATTGTCTAGGCCTGTGGACTTGCAGTCCCACTCGTGAGAGATAGCTGAAGGAAAGGGGTGAGCTGGGAGAACCCACCCTGCATGCAAAAGGGACCTGGCACAGCAGCTGGGCTGGAGGTCCCAGGTCGGAAAATAGCTGTGCAGGTGCGGGATGGGTGGTTTCATAGCAAGGGGAAAGTGAGTGCTTTTGCTCTGCAATTTTATTCAGAAGTGAAGGTTGAGTAGTTAGCCCTTTTCTTCCCCTTCAAAGAAAATCACAGCGACCTTTTTTTCCCCTTTTCTTTCAATAAAACAAGTGCATAGACTCACGTGAGGTGGAGGTTTGTGCTGGAAAATACAGGAGCACAAGCTGAGTTCTGACCCTTATGTTTACGGTTCAAACCTGCTGCAGCAATCAAGGGTTCCCACTGTTCCACTGCCAGAGGATGTGACCCCTGAGGCAGAGATTT
This sequence comes from Falco naumanni, assembly GCF_017639655.2. Taxonomy (NCBI): domain Eukaryota; kingdom Metazoa; phylum Chordata; class Aves; order Falconiformes; family Falconidae; genus Falco; species Falco naumanni. Next base: position 101,241,836 of record NC_054057.1, read on the forward strand.
GGACAAGGTGTTTCTGCCTGCACTGTGATCCTCTCCATTCCCCAGAGAGTGATCTACCATCAGCCATCGCACTGACAACAGAAGGTAATGCAGAGGCAGTAAGTGATTATCCCAGACAGAGGGGCAGGGAGACAGCTGGGTTGGTAGCCCATTATGGTAAGATCTACCAGTGGCTGCCTGTCAAAATGAAGCCCCCCTCCACCTGTCCAGCTCAACACTCATTGTTATGATCTGTCCTTAGACCAGGGCTCTGACTTTTCTGTGCTCAAGACTGTGCCAATTCAGCAGAGTATCAAGGTATTTGCTCAGGGGCTGGCAATTTTTAAGTGAGCATTAATGAATCTGATGGGTGTATGCTAAAAGCTTAGGCTATCAGCCATGTCATTTTATCAATTTACCAGCCCCTTTGCACACTATAGCACTACAAAAACCTCATCTGAAAAGCAACAAAATCCAAAGGCAGCTCAGGGCCAAATCCCAGTTTCCCAGAGATGGCCAAACCTGGTCTCTGGATCTGATCATCCTTTGAATCAGAGAGCACTTGTTCAAGCCACCCAGAACCCTAATACTGTTATAATGAATGCATCTACCATCGGACAGAGGATTAAGTCCTGGTCAGGTTTAAGGTCACCTTCTCTCCCAGGCTGTGTGAAGCCATCTGGTTTTTGTGCCACTGACCTTTGTCCATCCACATGAATTCACAGAGGCTGGTGAAAGAGCTCAAAACTTGCTTTCTGCAGAGCCATGAGTCACTGCTGGGAGCTAGATGGGTAATGAAAAAGCTGTTCAGTTTTGTTTTGATTTCCAGATCTTCATGAATAAATCCCTGCTCAGGTCCAATCAGATTGTTGTCTATAAAATTCCGTGCCTATTACTTTGATCCTGTTTGCCTGAATATCTAATCTCCACAGCAGTGCAAGCCAGCGTGCTACCACAGGCCTAATTACCAGCTACAGTTTGTGATTTTGTGTCATCGACCCTCTCCACTCCAGCATGCCAGCCTCCTTCCTTTGCTTTTCCATGTGCTTCTAAACACTTCAGCATCTTTTTCCCAAGGTCGTCCTGTATGCAGGCAACTCCTGGCCCTGTCTTACAGTAAACCCATGGGGTTCAGTGCCTCCAGGCCACCCCATCTAAACCAAAACTTTTCAGCCATACGCAGGCTTGGCTTGCACAACATGAGCTATAGCCAGACCTCTTAGAGACTGGTGGGAGCACATCTGAGGATACAATGCACCAACAGCTCATGACAATGATTGATTGACACTAATTGGAGAGTGTGGAGGACTGACCCTGGCTGGGTGTTGGGTGCCCACCAAAGCCGCTCCATCACTCCCCTTCTTAGCTGGACAGGGGAGAGACAATATAACAAAAGGCTCATGGATTGAGATAAGGACAGGGAGACATCATTCATGAGTTACTGTCATGAACAAAATAGACTCGACTTGGGGAAATTAGTTTAATTTATTACCAATCAAATCAGAGAAAAGTAATGAGAAATAAAACCAAATCTTAGAAACACTTTCCCCCACCCCTCCCTTCCTCCTGGGCTCAAATTCACTCCCAGTTTCTCTCCCTCCTCCTAATGAGCAGTGAAGGGGACAGGGAATGGGTGTTACGGTCAGTTCACATGCTGTCTCTGCTCCTCCTTCCTTCTCAGGGGGAGGGCTCTTCACACTCTGCCCCTGCTCCAGCGTGGGATCCCTCCCATGGGAGACAGTCCTCCATGAACTTCTCCCCGCAGGCTGCAGTTCTTCACAAACTGCATGTGCCATGGCCCCATGCTGCGTCTTGTACCCAGAGCTGGTCAGGGAGGGAGTATGTGAATTGTACACCACTTAACCTTTCCTTCACCTAGAGCCCAGGGTCTGCACAGTAGCACAAATACCATCAAACTGCTCCAGTCTAATTCTGGACTTCAAGGGGTCCTTTGGTATTCATCAAAAAAAGTACAATTTCTTCAATTCATTTTGGAAAGTATTTTCTTTCCTGCTTTGTTGGTTGTGTGATTGTTTGGTTTACTCTGCTATTTTAAAAGGTCTGTCAGACAGCCACAGAGGAAAAGGATTTCCATGTGACCAATCGTGTGCTGTGCAGAAAGAATAGCAAATAGTTGTACTAAGCAGTCTGCCAGCTCTCCATAGCGAGGAAGTTAGCCGTTTGAGCTGCTCTCTCCATCCTTGTGAATAGCATCCCTAGGGATGGGGGACTCTTTTCAGATGAAAGGCTCCCCTGCCAGTGGACCTTCAGTTTGGGAAATCCCATTTGGCATGCTCATGCCTCAGCATCCTCTTGCTGTGCTTTCCCCTTCCTGTGAAGTGTTACGTTTGCAAGAAATGAGAGAGACGCTTCTCTTGGCCAGGTCTGCAGAGCTGCATGATTACAAGTCAGTTGATGGGAGAAAGCTATCAGAGATATAGATGGGCAGCCAGAAGTCAAGGTCCCCTGGGGGAATGACCAGTGACCTCTGTTATTGGAACAGACATAAATGCATGGGGCCTTGATTGCATCATTTATAATTAATCAGCAAAATTGACATGAAAATAAATAATGGGAAAGGGTCTAAAAGAGATGAAGAAAGACAAGTTATTCAAGGCTGACCATGCTGATACCTCCCTTTTCATTTGCCTCTTTGTAACTAGATAGCTCTAAGGAAGATAGCCCAGGGCCAAAGGTTGCAATATCCCACATTCTTTCTCCTATCTTGTCTTATCTTTTTCTCACTAAGGATAGCTGCTGGACTAGTGTTTGAGGATTTTGACCTACAATTTTCTAATAAAACTGAATGACTGTGGGCAAAGAGCTAAGGTCTCATATCAAAGAATCTCATTATGCCCAATGCACACACCAGGAGATGCAGTATGAAGGTGATAAAGCATCTATGAGTCCTTCCCTGCCTCTAATACTTCTCTATACATTTCTGATGCTGGGCTTGCACCTGTAACCTTTGCCATCTGGAATGTGGACACCAAGGATAGCATGTAGCTCAAACTCCATGTGAACAGACATTCAGAACTCAGACCAAAGCACACCCACTGTGCTTCCTAAGAGAGCTGGGATGTGCCTATGTTTAGATCTCTCCTATCTTTCCACAATCTATGGAAACAGGTGAAGGAGAAACATTCACCAGGTTTTCAAGTATATGGAGCAAACCACAGCAGTACTCCTTGTAGGAGCAGAATTGAATGTAGCTGAAGCCAGTTGCATCCTTTCTGTGGATGAATGCTTTTAAAATAGTGGTAGACTTGGGAGCAGGGACAATGTGTCCTTGGACAGTCTTTCAATAGCCACAGGTTGTCCGTGATTCTTTGGTATTGAGACCAGATGGACATTAATGTGCAAAACTCTTCTAGCAAGAGTTTCTTATAGATGGTGATGTTGGGATCAGGTGAGCTGGCAGAAACAGTGTGTGTCAGCAAAATTTGGCATGCCCTTTTTCCTATAGAAATTGCCACCATTGGAAGTATCTGACTGGCACTGCAATCCAGACCAGATGTGTCTCGATAATTAACTCAAAGTTCAGATGAGGTTTGTTCACAGAAGTAGGGCAGGATGGGTGAGTCAAATTGTGGTTTCCATGACAATTTGAAAAAATTTGCAGCTCTGTAGAATTTTGTACGACATCCCGTTGAAAGTCATCCATGTGTAACACAAGAAGGCCTGAGTGATTTACCCTCTGGTGTGACTTCAGAGCAAGCGTCATGCTGATGTTAGTGTCTGTGTAAGAATTGAAACAAGAAACCTTGCAAAGGGAAACCATCTCACTTCAGTCACCTCCAGCTAGCATCATAGTGAACTTGCTTGATGTCAAAAAGGACACCACAGACATAAAACACCTGTTAGCATTGCTTTGAATTGCATTACTACTCCTGCCTTAAGTTACTGGCCTGGAAATACTCTTCAAAAGCAAATACACTGCCTATCACCTCCAGTGCATGTATTTCCTTGCACATGGCATGACCAGTCTCCCATTCCTTCTCCTAGCTCTGTTTTGCAGATCTCATGCCAGGGGCTGACCTAGCTGAAATCTCTCTTCTGCAGTGATATGCTAGCCTTCAGCTTTTCTGTTGTTACTGCTTTTTCAGGAGCAAAACACTTTTAATATCCATGGTTCTTTAAAACCTCACTAAGTTCAGAAGTGATGGGCAGTGACCCATGAAGTTTGAAGCAGCAATACTTCTTGGATGATATTCCACTTGTGGGAGTCAGTGATTCCCCTGATGAGCACAAGAGTTTGACTAGTTTGACTGCCTTCCATATAACAAATATGCACATTGCCAATTCTGATCTTAATTACACTTACATCAACATGCTTAAAATATCGTTGGCTCCAATGACAGTTCAGGATGTGGGCCAGATGCTGTACACAGCACCTGATAGTTCCTTCTTCCAACTCAGTGAACAACCTCTGCTTCAAACCTCTGCCTCTTTCTCCTCTTTCTGGCAGCCTGTGTGGATGAAACTAGGAAGTTTCCTGCTAAGTTTTTGCTCGCTTTCTAACCTTATTGCAACTTCTGGAAGTCTGGTTCAGGCTTTCTACAGTGCACCATCATTTCACTAATACCTAAAAGTGGGTTGGTCCTGCCAGCATGTCTGTCGCTTGGTCATTTCTCTCTCTGAGAATGAAATGAGCAATATTCCACATTGCTCCTTCTCTGGTGAGCAGAGCTTCTGGTGCCTGGCCTAGGGTTTATCATAGGGCTAACCAAGTCATGAAAAATATTCTGGGAAAATGCAGAAGATTTTTCGCTTGGTTGGACTGAGCAATCTTTCTTTTTTAAATTCAGTGTCACAGGGCAGCCAAACAGATCTCTCTTTCACTGTCGGTCTCTTCTGCTGTGGGTCAGCAACATGATGTGTTTCTCCTTCCTTGCAGCTTCAGGGCACAACAGAGAGCTGTAATTTGCTCTGTCCCTTTCGGAAAGTCAGCTCTGTTTTCCTTTACTCCAGCGCTGGGTTAGGGGAAGCCAACCAGCAAGACCCAAAGCACTTCTGCGCTTGCTGTGGCTTGTCAGCCCAGACGGCATGTATTTTCTCAGAGCGGACAAAAGAGAGTTTCTTTCTGCACCACCTCTGTTTCAGTAGTGATGGGTATAGTAATGGAGTGGCAACCAGCCACTCTGCAGCCAGAGCTGTCTTGGCAGTTTCTGGCCAGTAAGGAGCAAATGGCTCCTCCACTGGGCCCCTGTGTCCCAGGGGGAGTCACTGAGGCTTGAGATGGGCCCTGTATAAGCGTCACTGATGCCTCTAGTCCACTGTCTGAGTCGCTCATCTCTTTTCCTGAGGGAGATTACCTTTGGGAAGATTGAGTACCCTGTAAAAGCTAGTTTTAGATTACGGTTGACACGAGTATCCCCTTACTTACCAGCTTCCCAATTTTCCCCCTTGCTGGGCTGTTCTGATTTCTCCTGCCCTAATCTGATTCCTGCTCCTCCTAATTCCTCCCTACCTCCGTCCATGGCTGCTCCCATCCTTAGGGTGGAGTGGTGCTCATTCATACCTAGCTGGGCAGCCTGCAAGGCTCTCTGTGAGTTTCAGGAATTACTTGAAAAGTTATTTATTCCTCAAGTCAGCTCATGTCACACTGAAGAAAGAGACATTGCCTGTTGCCTTTCATAGCCGGCATCTACATTTTGCTTAAAGTCTGTGTACAGCAAGGGAGCCTTGATGGGTGTGTGCACAGCATTCTGTTAAATTAGCTGGCGCCTACATGTTGTTGACAACCTCTGGTTACCGCTCACATTGCTTTCCACTTCTGCAGTCCATCACATTAATTGGGGAGCAGCCACACAGAACATCCTGGCTCCAGATTCAGAGTCATGAGCCCTTCCTTACACCTTCAGGAGGTGCAAAATGTGACAGATGAGGGGAAGTTCAGGAATGTCCTAAGGTGTGGGTTTCTGATGTGGGCGAGCAGCATTCAGCACTACACCATTAAACACTAGACACTGCAGCCAAGAAGCATGTAGGAGTGCTTACAGGAGCTACTTATCCACCTCCAAGGAGGCAGGAGGAGAAGAAATCTATAACTGCCTTATAGCTATATTTGGGCCAATATCAATAAGCCCCACTTGAGGATCAGTGAGCCCAGGATTTTAAGCAAAGGAAAGAAAAAAAAAAAAAAAGAGGAGTAGTAACAACACTCCAAATCATGAATTTTTGCATCCTGATGCCCTAATGACCCAGCGGGCTGGTGGGCTCCAGCCAAGCCCCTGGCACATAGCACAGCTAATGCAGTGACCCTGCAGTGCTCGTGCGCACTGGGACAAAGTCCTGTTTCAGAGTCTAGAAAGTGCTAGAGAGCTGTTCCTTTCCAAAATTTCTTCTTTTTAAGTGGCCTCATAATCTGGTAGGAGTTGATCCTTTATATCACTTCTTTTAAATTGCCTTCTGCTCATCAGCTGTTCTTTAAGAGACGAACAGACCCATCTTCATGTCCTGTCCTGACCTGCTGGTGGCTCTGAGATGCTGCCAAGCAGCTGCTGCCTTGCATCGCAGAGAGGGCTCTTTTCTCAAGGAGTGGGGGTGATATCTGTAGACTTAAGGTTTCAAAGTGCTTCCTAAACTTTTAAGATAAAACCCACTGGAGAAATGTAAAATATTAGTGGTATTTTAAGAAAGTGTGTGGGTGTGTAGACACAATTAATTTTCCTTTTTATAGGCCTACATGGAATATCTCCATCTCTGAGGAAGACGCCTAGATCTATGGAGCGTTGGCATCCCAGAGGAGGGCACCACTCTGTTCATGTTAACAGAAAATGCCATTGAAATTAACAGTGCAAGAACACTGTTGTGGTCAGGCTGTGTCAGCCCAATAAATTATTGTATGTGTGAGAGGTAGCCGGCTCAGAATTGCTCCACCCTTCCCGGGCTGAAACAGCTCTTTCTTCCTTGTTAAATGCACACCATAGCAGTTGTAAGGGATTTTTGTCATGTTAGTCCCCCAAGATCAGAGAGGAGCTGATGTGACTTGGAAATACAGTGCGTAGGATTAAACAGCAGAGGGTATGCGTGCTCGCACACATGAAGGCAGAGTGTCTGCTCTCATGCTATGTATTGTTATTGACACACTGCACCTTAATGGCTATAATGTCAATGGGCACTTTGGGACCTTTACTCGTGGATTATTAATGCATTAGACTGCAGTTTTTATGGGTTATTGTGTCAAGAGCGGAGGCAGTGGATGCCTACAGTATATGGGCAGAATAAGGATATTTTTTAATCAGGACCGTGGTATACACTGTGAGTGCTGCACCTTAGAAATCTCATTTACTGCTCTGTCGTACCTGCTCTCAGCAAGTGGGCTCTCAGTGCAGCTTAGAGGACAGCATGAAAAAAATGACACCACCAGACAGGAAAAGTGACAGTTCAGGGAAAGGAAGAGATCCTCATAACTGTAGCTAGGCAATCGCAAATTACTGTCCCAGGCTGTGGGGAGATCATTTCCTGGCACTAGCTGCTGATACCTTGAAACATGAAGATTAATAGGCTCTTTATTTTATTGTTAGTAACTGCAGGTGCTGCTTTTATTTATATAAATGTGTGCTGCTCTCCTCGCTATGGGCTCAGCCCAGGACAAATCCTCCCATGGGACTTCAGGAAGAGAAACTTTCTCACACTGCTTCTCTGCCTCAGAGCAAATGTCACACCACAGGCCTGAATGCGAGTGTGAGGGGTGTCCCCAAAGCCTTTGAAAGTGATTGAAACTGCAGGTGCCCGGTGCTGTTCAAGGGCTAGATCCTGTCATTTCAAAGGACGTTTTTGAACACATCATAATTTGCAGCGGAAAGTGGTGCAGATGTAAGCAGACTCTGGTTGATCTTTTCTGGGTAAATAGGATACGTATATTTGCCAAAGCCCCCTTTTGACAAGACAGAGTGGTTTAATCTGTAAATGAAGTGGAAAGGGCAGTATAAGATGTTCAGACACCCTGAATGAAGCCCTAACTGCTGTGCTGGTAGAGCAGAGGAAGAAGGGGGATCCTAGGAGCAGAGTGGCAGGAGCAAGAGGACACGTGTGACATTGTGTGGTCAGAAATGTCCTCCCTGGAATTCTACCAATGCAGTTGTCAGGCAGCTCAGAGCAGTGAGCGAAGGGCGCTTAACAGCTGTGGGTTCATTTCTGGCAGGAATTGTCATCTTTCTGGTAATCACTACTGCTCCATTACGTGCAGACCTGGAGAAACTCCTTAAAACCAAACTAGCTATTGGGCAATAGAAACAATAATCAGCCAGTAATAGAAACAAAACCCATATCACAGGCTTTCCTTCCAGGCATTAGCTCTAATACATGGGCTGCAATGGCAGGAAGCAAGAAAAGAGAGGCACGGAGGGCCTGAACCCAAGGGGGATGCTTGTTCTCCAGAAAGCTGAAGGGCAAAGAGATGACATTGACCAAGGAGGGAAGTTTCTTATTTGCCAACTGCTGTCATTGCACTTAAGGCCCATGTCTTTCATTTTACCAATTTCTCATTCTCTCAACTTCATATCTGAAGGAGGCAAAGAGATCCCCCGATTTTCCTGACACTGCTGAATACAGTTTGACTTTTCATCATGTCATATCTGGGCCATGGAAAGGCCCCTGCTTTTATTGTGTGACGACACAGAAATTACCGAGTAATTACAGGATTATGCAGCACCCTGTAAATTAAATGTTACCTCTTTACCTTTTATAGAACAAAAAATAACCATGTAATTACCTAGTGAATTAAGCTGTTAAGGTCTTGTGGTAATTATATAAGAAGTCAAAAGCTCTGAGTTCTTCTGGTAGTTACAAGTAAAGAATTATCTTTCATTTTTAAACATATGTTGCAGTTGGATCCCAAAGCCTGCACATTTCCATTTTAATAACACTATGGCCTGCCCAAATGAGAAGAGGCATATGTCTCCCATCTGAGTGTGCAAATAGAGTGAACATGTATATATAAAATAGATTGGACATATGCAAAACTGACCCAGGTTCATACCAGAAAAATTATATGGATTGAAATGGAATACCAACAGAGGTAAAACTTGATTAGACGAATGATAACGTTTAAAATTATGTTTAGTTTCCTAGCACTGAAACTTGTTTTCGCAGGAAGCAAGTCAGTGTGATGCTATTTTTAATATATACACGTGATTATATTTTGAAAACAGACAATCAAACCACCTATTGCGAAGACCTGTCTCCTAAAGGGAGGCTCAGCACTCACCATGTGTACGTGGGTTTTGCCATGTATCAGCAAAGAGGGGGTGACTGTACTGGCAGGAGAGCCCCATGAAATCGACCTCATTTGATGGTGTGAGCTTGGTGGATGATCCTGGCTCAGGTGAAGAGGCTGTGCCATTGTCTTTTGGCAGTAATAGGACAGAACTCTCCGGTAGGCTGCCTGGGACCCAGACTTTCCAGAGGTAGCCAAGGAGAGAGATTGCACCAAAGAGCTGCAAAAGAAAAGGGACTGGAGAGGAACAAGGATTTGCTGCCTTGTGGCAAGGCCCATTCCTGACAAAAATGCTGCAGGAACACGTTTCCCTGCTTAAAATGTGCCACTAGAGACCTGGGTGACTGCAGGAGTTGCTGGACATGGAAAAAGCGGTAGCATGAGCAGAGACCATCCAGCCTGCTCTGCCCAAACCAGATGGAGACAGAGTGGAAACCCCCAGGGCACCAAGCAAGCAAAAGAAGGGAGCCATCAGACCAGCGATTGCAGGTGTTAAAATACATAGTCTGATTTTTATTGGGCATGAAGATCTGTAGCGTGTAGGAATTGCCACTCTTGTTCTATATATCTGCTGCTCTCCTTTGAGCTGGCTAAAAATGCCCTTTTGTTCTTTTAAGATTTGCATGGATTTTTTAACTGCTCTGCATAACTTTTTTCTTGTTTAATTTTTCACCAGGCAAAAGCAGACCAAAGTGTTTCAGGTTTTCTTCTCCTTTCTTTAGTTTTTCTATTTCCAGGTCTTTAGGAACACATTTCAAAAAAAGACCAATGAACTTTAACAATGAAATAACAACTAGTTTCAATGTCCTTTCGGATTGAAAACAAGCATTTTCCTAGGTCCAAAACCCAGATTCTTTGGTTTCATAATTTTAGATCCCGAAATCTGAAAAACTGGATGTAACAATATGCCTAACACCATCTGAAAGGTGCAGTACATTCACCTCCAGCACTTCAAAGAGGTGTTACATGCATTTACTAGCTAATTTTGTAACTTGCTTTGAAATATGTAGCATGTTATATAAGTGCTCACTTTGGTAATCGTGGAAGAAAATACAGAACCAGGATAGGGGGCTAGTTTTTTTTCTTTTAATGAAACTTAACTCCGCCATTGTAACTATCAACATTGTGTCTGCAGTTTCTTTTGCAGACCTAACTATTTCACCTACAAGTCATCCCCAGTCCAAACACTAATTGCTCCAGGTACAAAATGAATTGAAGTAATTCTAATCTTTTTATTTTGCATTTTTTTCTTGTTTCGGTTTCAATAGGATCAGCAGTTCTCTGTAGTGCTGTGGTTTTTAGTGTTTAAATCCTGCAGTAATGCTGCATGCTGAACACAGTAACATGCATTTACTTCAAAGGGTCGTTTATATCCCCTGGTAAGCAGGTAGTCTTTGCCGTAGAGATGCAGGAGTGTTTTGGGGTTTGGTGCAAATGAGCTTTTTTACATCTGTTCGTTGCATGATTTTTCCCTCTTATGTCCATCAGTTTTTCTGCTTTGTAGTTGCTGTCTGGTGAATATTGAAAAACACCCTTTGGGATTGGATCAGAAAATGGGGGGGTGGGGGGTGGTAAGAATCACGCACCATCTCATTCCTAGTCTCTTGCATAACATCCCTTCATCCTGACACAGATTACTGCTAGCATTGTACTCACCCAGTTCCTCTGCCTTAATAGCCTTACGTCTCATTCGAAGTGAGATCAAAGAGAGAAAAGTACCAAAGGGCTTACATTCAATTAACAGGAAAGGGGCAGGCTTTATATGTGCTCAGCAGAAGCTCTGATTGCAACAAACTGCTGACTGCATATCATGTACTATCGCTATCAGCATGTGTAACACCAGCCCTTTCCCTGCCACGCTGAAAGGTGGTCTGGAAAGGCAAAGGGAATTTTTGTGCTCTCCCTTGCTGTGTCAGGATGGAGAAAGCTGGAGAAGCCCATGCCCCTTCATGGGGGTGCTCAGGAGGACGAGGGGACTCTACCTCCCACTCTGCTCATTTTTTCCTCCAAGCTGCAGACTGGAAACTCTCTGTCAGCCCTTGACCGATGTATTGGACAACCTGAATTTTTAATGATGAGCGATTTCCCAGTGCTCTCTTACATGGAACTTGGAGTTAGAGGCTTAGCCTGCGGCAGTCAGAAGTCCTACGGCAAAAGCTGAGACTTTTGACCCTTTCTGTATATTTAGAGTATATTGCAATGAAATAAAGCCCTTCTCATTTCTCAGCATAAACTATCCTCTCTTTTCCTTCTCCAGGTATTTGTGGCATTAGGAAAAACTGGAAAGGTGGGTGTCTGAAAGGTAGCTTATTAGGAGGCATCTGGGACCAGCTATGGCCATAGAAGAAACTATACTGGGAAGACAAGAGACTTGACTCACTATAGCAGTCTGGTTTTACAGTGTTTCCATTTCTCCTCATTAAAGACAGAAGGGAGAGTTGCAAAACTAGGAACTGGATCATAAATTCAGGGGAGGGGGGAAATTAGAGCATAAAGAACGTGGGGCATGGATCACAAGGTTTTTATTTTCTGACCGCTGCTGAAGTGAGAGATCTCATCCCAACCACTACACTCAGAGCTCATTGCTGTTAACTCCGGTTACGTCAAAACCTCACATTTCCCAGGATTCTGCATATGAAGTTTGGAAAAGACATGAGTCCCTAGTTTTGTGTTACTGCAGGAATATTTTTAGTATTAATTTTTAGAGCTCTGATACAGCATGGATCCTTATTTGTGTTAAACCACTCTCCACTGAGCTGATTGCTGAGATAACCTGCAGTCAGAGCTGTCTGAACTTGGGTGACCTGGTTACATCTACGTACAGTCCTGTTTTGCATTCTCTTCAATTTGCTTCTAATGCAAACCTTGCAGAGCAGGAAGTTCCTGAGACACACACACACACGTACACACACAGAAAATCTGTTCCTAGGGATTCAGTACTTGCTCTTGCCAGGAATATTCTCAACTACTTTAACCTTTTAAAATTTTCTGCATTACTGTGGGAGATGACCACTCCATATACTGCTCACAGGTTAACAGTGCTATAAAGAGCGCAGCTGGTCAGTGGAATCAGAAAACGCTGAAAAGGTCAAAGCATGCGAGTACTGCAGAGGTTTCCGTCTAAATGAGAGTAGCCTGCGACCTTCACTTAACCCTTACTTTAAATGATTGCAAATTGAGTTGGGCAACTTAGCCTGAGCTCTAAAAATCTAAATGAATTGAAAGATGAAACTATATCAAACAGCTTTCCGTCAATGTCAAGCAGTTTTCTCTGACACACATATACCAGATAGACATTTCTGTCTGTGAGCTGTACTTACCTACTGAGATACATTCAAATAAAGCCCCATTAACTTCACCATAGCTAAATGACATACATGCATTTGTACCATAATGCAGTTGTCCCCTTGAACGAAGGTATATCTGGCCAGGGATCTTTTCTAGAAGAACTTGTTTATCTTCTTGGCTTATACAGGACTTACAGATATAATATATGGTGTTTGCATAGCAGTCAAAGCAAGGATTTCAGCACTGTAAATCCATCACCTGCTTTCCATAAGCCAATTGTCCGTGCACTGGTGCTCATGTCAAAGCTTCCTTTGATTTCAGCCAGGGCAATAGTCAGTCTGCTGGGCTCTAGCAACCAAATGCCTGCCTATGATTAAATATAATGACAAAACAGAAGAGCTCTGCAGCAAAGCGTCCCATGACACTTTTCTCAGAGCTTCTTGACCTCCTCCATACGGTGACACCAGAGCAAAACCAGAGGTGAGGACCAGTGGTCTTCAGGGAGACCTGTGCATGGAGTCCTCCATGTGGCTCCCACTTCTGAGCAATCACCTGTGCCCAGGAGCAGCAGAGCCAGTGCCTGTGGCAAAGGGATAGAATCCCCCAGCTAAGCCATGAATATTCTTTAGTCAGTCTGTTAATGCAAAGAGAGGAGTCCTGAATAAGGCATTGATTTGCACAACACTGCGAGGTCTTCTTATTGATGTTCTGTAATGTGGCCTTTACTTCTTTTATTCCCCGTGTACCTAACTGACCCTTTTTTATTCCACAGCAACAATATGAAAGCAAAACCACTTACTGAGCTGCAAACCCAAAAATTTCTTTTTTCACACCCACACAAATCTATGCCCCAATAACAGGAGCTAAAGCAAAGAGACACCTTCACAGAAACACCCCACAAAACAAGTTCTTAACTCCAGTAAGAACCCAATTCTTCACAAATTTAGTTGGCACTGAGACAGGGAAGTAGCGGTGGGGAAATGACGTGTCCTGTGAGCAGCTCAGATTTGTTCAATGCCATGGTCAAGAAATGGCTGCTTAGTGTCTGATTTACTGGCCAAGAAGATACTCAACTTTCTGAATTCCCATGGAGATGGCCTGATTTCCATAGCAACTGGATTCTCTCTCTTGCCTTTCCCTTTAACAGGTAGAAACACACATCCTGAAAATGCTGGATTGTTCTGATTATTATTGTATTTTTGGATGCTAGTGCACTCTCTGGACAATATATTGAAATACAGGCATCTTAATTGTGTGTTCGTATCCACCTTTGGAACTGGTGGTGATGTTTCCTTCCATCTGCTCTTAAGATTTGTTGTGGTGTGAGCATGAAGTTTTCTCTTTGCTTTGTTTCTTCATTTATTCTTTATCATTGTTCCAATTTTCTATTGGACAAACTGAAATGCAGGGTGATGACTATTGAAGAAAACTCTTGGGGAAAAGACAGCATTGATAATACCAACTAACAGCATTATCCAAAATGCATGGGATGTATTTCTAGAGAGAAAGGTTGGTTGAATTTCTGCTCCAAAGATGAATTAAAAATTCGTGCTATATTTCAGTATGTCAGATAGGAGATCATGTCAGCAGTAAGTATATACATTATTTGTCACCTGTTTGTTGAGGCTTTTAATGGTTTCAGGTTTTTTGTGATTTTATATGCTAACATGAAGTGTCCTTTTTAGGTCTGTCTTTCCTCAAGTACATCTCCACTTCTTTCTACACGACAGCTGAATGATTCCAAATAGTAAAACCAATCCAGAAGAAGATGGTTTAATGGGGGAATTTCTTAGAGCCATTGTGAAGGGATTCTTAGGAAATAAAAAGGGTCAAACCCTGCAAACATCTCCTCAAGGATCTGTTGAGGACACCTGCAGGACAAAGAGTCATGGAAATAGACTTTTGGATAGTAGTAACATAGTACATCAGTCATTCCTTAAGGAAGGGAATGCCATGGACATCATGAGTCATGTCCAGGAATTACAGGGTCGAAAAGGCAGGGCTTGTACCTTAAATTGCATTTGTTAAGGACCAGAAAGTTGGTGTGCTCTGGAAAGCATCAGGTTTATGGCAGCATGGACTGCCTCAATGACTGGTACAAAAGCTTCTGCATGGCAGTAGGTGGTGACACAGTGAAAGGAAGGGTAGCAGAAGGTGAGGAATGCAGATCCTGTGTCTGCTAGAACAGCTGAAGTTTGTGAAAGGTATTCCTGGCAAGTGAAGCCATTTGGGAATCCAGGAAGAAAAGCAAAACTCATGAGGTGCAGAGAAAATGAGCAGTGCTGTTACAGAGGTGCTTCTCCTTTAGCCACAAATCACAGGAATGTGGTGCCTGCACGGAGGATGAATTTCACAAATACACCTTTCACACAACAGTCTGGATCATGCCCCAAACCTTCCAGTGCTTCAGTGCCACCTCTCCCTGAGCACACATTGCCCTCTTTCCCTTGCATTGGCAACCAGGTAGTCAGCTGTGGTAGTCCAAGATGCTATGAGAGCATCCTGAGGTCCTGACAACACTTTGCCAATTCTTTGACCTCCGTTGTGTTCCAAACTGCAAGAGGCTGCACCCAAAATCAGCCTAAAAAATTGGCTGATTTTCCTGTGAACCCCAGTCTGACCTTACATCTAAGTTAACATTTTTAAATCTCACCATGAGCTGCTGGCTGACATCCACCCGCCCCTGTAGCTCCTGCATGGCTGTTTGGTTGCTGTCATCTCCCCTCCACTTTGCAGTCCCACTTGCCCACAGACCCCTGTCCACTGCCATGCAACACAGGGGGTTCCCTGGCTCTCCAGCATGAAAGCATCCCTCTTCCCTTCCCTCCCTTCCCCTCTTTTATCTCCTCTCCCCCTCCCCAGCTAATGCTGAAAGCCACGGAGGAAAGCATAGCAAATTGAAATAAATGAGAGCAAAGGAAGAAAGGGGGAGGTTGGAGGGGGAGGTGAGGAGTGAGCTCCCAGGGTCCCATCACTTCAACTGCCTCAGGGGCCGTGGGGAGAGAAGAGGAGGGTGACGATGAGGCCAGGGCTGGAACAAAGCCTGGTCCTCGGCAGTGGTGGGAGCTTTATCACCTGTGACCTTCAGAGCACTCGGCACTGATGGGGAACATTCAGCTGATCGCATTAGAGCTGTTGTGGGGGTGGGAAGGGCATGTGTGTGCATGGGAGTAAGGGGAGAGCAGTGCGGGGTAGGGGGGGCTGCTGCCTGTTCCTGCCTGCCAGCGGGAAGGGGATCGCAAAGGCGAAGGTGCAGGGCTCGGGCTCGGTGCTGTTACCACAGCGGCCCTGAGCACAGCGGCAGCAACCTGAGGAAATCCATCCTTCGGGCTTTTCGGAGAGATGCCCATAGAGGGCACTGATTTGTCAACAAATCTTAGAGAAAAGAGGTGTTTGGGTAAGAAAGAGAGACACCAAGGGCCCAGGCATCATCCTGTATCCCCTGTAGGTGGGTTACTTCTGAGTTAATGATGGACTCCTTTTTTTACTTCCCCTGTCTCTCTTGAAAATGCAAACATCGCTGGGAGGTGGAAGAGGTGGCTTCCCCTTCCTGTTTGCTAGAAGAGCAGATGGCCCCACAGATGATTTCTCCTTGCTTCCCTCTGTCGGTAAAAGACACATAGCTTTGCTCTGAGAATACCGTTTTTTGGCAAAGATGTCCCTGAAAAATAGCAGGGAAATTCCCTGTGCTTTCATGCTTCACTATCGTCTTTTTTTATTTCCTTAATTCTACCCATAATGGGAAGGTGCACAGATGCAGCTGTGTTTAGTTACTTAGAAGACGTGTGTGGTGCTTCGATGCTACTGCCAATAGCCTGACCTCATGGGTAACACTAGGGAAAGGCTGCAGACTCGTGCCCTTGGCCAGGTCCCACAGCAGCTCTCAGGAGCTCTGCCCTCCACCTGAGGGGCAGCACCCACCTGTCTCCGGGCTGGCGTAGGGCTGGCAAAGCAAACCTTTCAGCTCAGCTCAGTGATCGAAACTGATTTTTCAGTTCCAGGTTTGCCGTGGGGCTGCAGCATGCATGGGGGTGTGGAGGAGAGGCTGAAAAGCCCTTGCCACCCTCCTTTCCCTGGTGGCTCTGCTTGCCCTGCTTCCAGCTAATCCCACCCTCTCTGGGTAAGACCAGCAGGGAGGAGGCCCATTAGCAGCAGCTTTGCTGCAATGCTCCTTTAAAGGAAGTGTCAGGAATAACGATTTACCTGCAGGTTTAGGAAGACAATTACTATACGTTAATTAAATATGAAATGACACTTAAGAGCATATCCATTGCCTTAACAGCGACTCTGTGTAATAATAATAATACTTAGCACTTACATACCTCTCTCCATCTATACAGCACTTCACAAACATTAACTAATGAATCTCACAACCTCCGTGTGAAGCTAAAGAGGCTGCTGGCATGACAGGGAGGGGGAAGAGGCGATGTATCAAGGGAATAACCTTTTCTTGCCCTGCTGCTGCTTTTCAGGCTGCTGTGGTTTTCCTTCTCCCTTCTTTCTGCCAGCTTCCCTAATTGTGTTTCACTCCAGCACCATGCAGTGGGCACGTCGCGCGGTGAAGAAGGATGTCAGCAGTATGGCGAGGAGGTACCTGTGGTCACTGCTGGAGCAGGCATTGATGCTCCCCTGGCTCCTAGCACTAGGCTCAGAGTGCCCATGGCATGACAGCAAGTCTGCAGCACCCAAAAATGCCTCCTGTCCCATCCTCTTCACCTCCAGGCTCAGCGAGGGAGCCTATGAGCGGGTTTGCCTGAAGCTGGAGTGTTTTGAATGTGGCCATGAGAAACAAGGTTCTGGCTTGGACATAAATGCCTGCAAAATGCAGAAGTCCAGTACTAGGACTGAAATAGTCTGGATTTTTACAAATCACTTCTGGTGAAGCCATGTATTGCCTTCAAGTCTTACTGAGGAAGCCAAGAAGCTTCTCCTGAGCCTACTTTTCTTCCCCAGAATGGGATTTTTGAGCTGAAACCCCGGGTCTTCTGGCCAGCGTATCTCTGTAGGACTTGACTGTCTCCTGGCAGATGTTCTTGCTCCATTCTCTCTGAGCTCCCTCCATGATGACCCATCCTTTGAGACCACTCTTGACCCAGAGGGGACAACAGATGCTACCTTGAGTTTGTGTTTGTGTTTCCTAACGTTTACATTTTCCTCACTGCAACTGCCTCTGACTGTGCAGTATCTTTGCTGGATGAGTCAAAAGAGAGATAAGAGAGAAGCTTCATTCTCTCCACGAGAAAAAGAAATGGACTTGACTCTCCAGAAATCCCAGCACCACGCTCTGCCCTCCGTTGGCAGTGCTCTCCTTCCTATCTCCCACAGCAAGCCTGTCTCTGCTTCTGCTCTGGCTTTTAGGCAGCAAAGTCCAAATTTGTCATTTTTTCTATGTTTTTCTACCTGGAAGCATTGAAAAGACACTAGGTCCATATCCTTCCCCTCTTCCTTTTCAGGGTGGGGGTTTCTGCACAATCTGCTTCTAGACTCTTTTTCCAAGCTCATTCCTCTTAAAAAGGTAATAAATACCCCAAACATCCTTGCTTAGATTAATAGCTATACTCTGACAGCTTCAGCACCTACAAAGCCAATGCCTATGTGTATCTGCTAAGCAGTTGTCAGACTGCATTGCTTGTAACATTTAGGGTTGGTTTGGAAGGAGGTCTCAAGGCTACACGCTGAGAAACACACTGTATTGGCCAAAGGGGAAAAAAAGACAACGTGACCTAGAAAATCTTGTCATCTTCAAAGTTCCCTGATTCTGCTGTTATTTATTTAGCACTGTAAGCCCACCAGATCTATTTCCATGCCACCGAGGTAGGGTTTTTTTCTTGTCTTCCAGAAAGGTCTCAAGCAAGCCTTTGAGTTCGAACATGCTAATATTTTCAGACATAGTCCTGTCAGCACTAGTGATTTCAGCTGTGTTCCTAGCTAACTCACAGGTGGGCTTCTTGAGGTTACATTTAGATATGAAAATGGCACATGGTGCTCTCTGTAGCTTGGTGCAAAATCAAAGGTTGCCTCTGATGTTAAACAGAACCTGGATCTTTCTGCATAGATCACAGTTATCTTCGCTTTTTGTATTGAAGAGCCTTTGATAAGCCAGTGGGAAAAATACATTTAGTGTGTGAGAACTCACCTGTCCAGCCCTAAAGGTACAGACTGATGGAAGCCAACCTCAAGTAATTTATTTATGCCTCAGTCTTTCCTGTCTCAAAAATTGTCTTCTCCCTGTTTTTGGCTTTGTTTGCAAATGCAGATCCTGACCTAAGGGCTTTTGAAGGTTCAGGTGATACCAGCAGTTCTGGCACCCTCCTCTAGCCACAGGCAGGTGACCAGAGTGGATGTGTTTGAGATCAGGTCTCCAGCAGCAGGACCGTGTTGTTGATTCCTCATGAGTGGCTTCCACATACGGCATGACTCTGCAGGACCCCTGCATTATGCACGGAGAATTGCATGGTGTGTACCTGTTTATTTGCACCTGTACAGCACAGGGAGCAAAATGCACCAGATCCAGCTCACCCAGAGCTCATCCTTCGAACCCCAGGAGATTTCTCCAGCCTTGGACTGGGGCTGGCTGGGAGCAGCCATTCTCCCTCCGCCATCCTCACACCCACATGGTCTGGAGCTGGGATCTTTCTCCTCCTTCACGACTTAACAAATTGGCTGTTCCCTGAAAGCAGATAATTTCTTCTTAATGGTAGCCATTTCTCAGCACGCACTTTGGCTGCCAGCTTTTGAAGGTAATTGCATTGTTATTTAGGAAAGTCAAAGGTGCATTCTTCCAGAGAGGCTCTGGCTGCGAGCAAGCATGCGGAGGGCTGGCCAGGAGGCTGCTTTGCCTGTTCCTGTTACAGCAAGGTGTCACTTCGGGCAGCCAGAAGACAGGGATGGATGTACATCTTCCTCCCCACTCCCCGCTCTTTTCCTCCCCAGAGAAGAATCAGTAAGAAGCCGTTTGCTGCAAAATAGAGATGGGTATTCCAGTGCTGAAAATACACAACACAAAATGTTCCTTTTTCTGATAAGAAAGTGATGTCACAAATGACCTTATTAAAAAAAGGTAAAATGCTTGTTTATTTAAAGCACTTGTTCAAAGAAAGCAAGGGAAAAGGTGGCTTTAGGATACTTTTATTTCTCTGTTCTCTTTCCTCCTAAATGAGATTGAAATACAGTTACACATTTGCAAGGCCCAATGCCCTTTCTGCCAAGAAATCCATTGACAGTCCAATCAACAGACATGTTCTGGTTACAGGAATCAGGCATCAGTCAAATGCTTGAAAGCCAGATCCAGCAAATGCAGCAGATAATAGTATTGAAAACAGCCGGTGGGGGAGATGAAAAAGTAATTGGAGTATAGGTAAGAGCTCGTATAAGCAGGATGGATCAGCATATTGGTGACATGAGAAAGGGAGGAGGCAGAGGAGGAGAGCTAATGAGAGGGGTAATACTAATGATAGAAGTAGTTCAATGTGTCAGGCTTTTGTTTTTTGAGGGCTGAGAGAAAGATTCATTTGTGCAGAGGCAACTCAGCCCGTGGGATTTATATGCCACCTACACCAGGAGTTCCCACTAGCTGCCAGAGCCTCGTGACTTTGCAGGGTAGATCCATAGCAAAAGGCTACGTGGCATCAGCGGGGAGGACAGGGGGCTGGACTGACCATGAAAATGCTGGGGCAGGTGTGGCGGTGGTTTGCAGTGGGGGATCAGCTCAGGGTCAGCAGACTCAGCAGCATGGGGTGAAGGGCCCTTGTGGGAGCCCTGGGCAGGCGGGGCTGCGAGCACCCGGGGGGGCTTGTTACTGTGAGCAAAGTAGCACTGGTCTCTGCATGCTCAGGGGCTATATCACTAAACATAGTAATTTCAATCTTGGCAAGCACTAAAATTTGCTGATTTCATCCCAAATGTAAAAATCTAAAGAAGACAGGAGTGAAAATGAACAGAATAGAATTTGATTGTGTGGACTATATCTCCTAATTTATTCCAGAGCCCTCGCTTTTAAAATACCCAGACTCTGATTAGAGTAGTGAGCACAAGAGAATTACTCACTTCCTATGGGTAACATGACGAGCAAATTACCTGAATTTCTAGTAAATCTGTAATCCTCTTCTGGGACTCAGCACTATGGAAATTGCCGAAAGGGGCTGTTGATCTCATACGCTGTGGTATGTACTCCCTCATACTGAGGCTTGGGTGGGTTCACCCTTCATACATCCCCCTGCCCTATCCGAGTTATTTCTACATCTCTTCAGATTCACCTTCTCTGTCCCACTGCTCCAAGCACTTGGCTCTGTTTACTTACCTGGCCCAGGAGGGGCTATTTGCAGGAGCGGCTCCATTCTGGGATGTTCTGTGTTGAAGGCAGCATGGGGGGGGGGGGGGGGGGGGGGGGGGGGCAGTGGGGTTGGCAGGGGAAGAACTGAACACTTTGTAAAGACGGCACAAAATATTCCAAAGTAATTCAGATCCAACTTGAGCAAGTGATAAATGAGAGCAGCATGAGAGTGACAGGTCAATCAAATATTTATAGAACTTCCTCCATTAGCATTGCAGCAGCAGAAAGGAAGCAGTGAAGTCAGGGTGCTCCTAGACCTGCAAGGGGCGCACATTGCCGATTGGCTTCCCCAAAATCTTCCGGCATGTGTGTGTCATCTGTCTTGCCTTGGAGGGGACCGGGACAGGCAAGGTAGTAGAAGAGCTAAAAAGAGGTTGGGATTTTGCAGCACCATATTTTAGAATAAATTCCTCTCATCTCCTTGGGTGGATTAATGTATTTGCATACTGGTGAAGAGATACTTGTACCAAAATGATGGGAAAGATGAGTGGCATGTGTAGCTATATACATACATGTGTGTACACGCTGGGAAAGGGCATCAGGTTTTGTGATTCTCTGGAAAAGCAGTTGCTGCAATCAGTGAAATGCCAGAAAAGGTTAAACCACAACAGCCAAGAAACCTTAAGCAGAGAGCAGAGTGGAATCGGAAAGCCTATTTTTAGGATCACATGACATGATTTGATTAATATTTTAGGAGGCAGTTATCATATGCTAAGAAACTGAAGGATTATTAGTAGCATCCTAATGTGCCTGCTTTCAGGGTTTTAACAAGGGGATATCATCCAAATTTCTCCCTCCTCATCTCTGATCAATCCCATAAGCCAGGGGTGCAGAGCAGTGATACATGGATGCACTGAAAGGTGCAAAGGGCTGTGGAAAAAGTATTCATTCAATTTCAGCACTGAAATGGAAATGCCACGGTGCAAGCCGTGCTGAGGCAGAAGGCAGTAACACACCTGCAGATGCATGCAGACAGAGCAGTGTTTGGCTGGGACCATCTCTGCAATGCTCCCAGACACCAGCAAAGCGATGCAACAGCAGGCTGGTGAGCAGGATGACTACTCTTGTCTCCAAGGGGTTAAATAAATGCTTGACTTCAAGCACAGGAAGGATTGCACTGGAGTGCCTCTTTGACCCGATGAGATCTATGTGCTTGGTCACATAAATGTGCATCCTACATCTCTTCTCAGGGTTCCCAGGGCTGTTCCCAATTCTTTGGGTAATTTGAGCTTCATTAAGTGTGGTCAGTGCTTAACTGTGTGCTGGAGCTGGGATTCATGTTCTGCCCCATGTGATGCTATTTACCAAAAGCTGAATTTCTATGAATTCTGGAGGAATCTGGGATGGGAAACGAGATCTTTTTTCTTCATTCACTGATCTCCTGACAAAGTTTCATTCATCTGGCCTGGGAGCAGTAGGGATGCCGTGTGTCAGAGGCAACCACTCAGCCAGGGGGGATGAGGCAGGGCCCGGCACTCACCAACAGCCCATTTGCTGAAAATTGATGATCCAAAGTTGCATGGGGAATTTGTATGAATGGAAGAAAAGACAGCCAGTAATTGGGATCGGTGGGTGAAGTGTCAGCAAACAGAAGAAAGGGATACTTTGGTGACAGTGATAAATGCTAGCAGCTTTTGGTCTCATCTGGAGGAGCGAATTGGAGCGAAGACTTTGTAAGAGAAGGAAGGAATAAAAAGACAGTGGTCTGATGGATGTTACAGTGGAAAAAGGCTCAGAAAACAAGAATTCAGCTGAGTGTTTTTAGGGGGATGATCAGAGGCAAGTCACAAGGGTCATTCCCAAGGCTCAGAGAGTCATGATTTTTTATACCCCCAGGAATAAGCCAGTAGGCTGGAAGGGGATCTGCTGCACAGCCCCTCCACCCCTGCACTAGGTCGCCTGCCAACCCACCCTAGTCCTCTGCTGGTGGAAAGCGCTGTGGCTTACTGCATCCAGAGAACTACCCCATGCTGCAGCACCAGAGAGCAACCCCTCCTGTAAGATTCCACTGCTCCAGTCCAACCGTGGCGATTCACAGGTGTAGTGGAACGAAGCTGGGTTAATGAGCATTGATAATATACAAGTGTGGGTTGGCTTCAGGGCCGGTGGGTTGGCCGATGTAGACAAGGTGCAGCTGTGGCTGGTTCTGTTAAGTGGTTGGGCAGCCGAGGAAGAGAAGGGGAAAGAGGAAGAAGCAAGAGAAGAGGGAGAAGGTCCTGGATGAGGCAAGATGAGGAGAAGGCAGCAGAGGGACTATATGAAGAGTATGCTGGATGAGATGGTAAAAGACCTTGTTGCAGCTTGATAGTTTGGTGAGTGCTACGACACACAGTTTCCTCACCCTACACAGCCAGCCCCAAACACCATCCTACCTTTGCCCCACCTGGGAGCCTTGCAGCTCCCAGTGTGTGTGCTTGGTGGTACAATGAAGTCACCAGGCACCTGTCCCCAGAGACTGGGCTCCCCCCATGCTGGGTGTCCTGCCTGCAGCTGCAAAGCCCCTGGGAGCAGCCGTGGGGCTCTCCTGGTTGAGCAGCACAGCTGTGAAAGGTCTGTGCCTTTGAGGGGGTGCAGAAGCTGGGGGTGTCGCAGCTGGGTACCCAGGCCTGAGGGACAAGGCAGCCCTACAAGCACGGGTCCTTGGCAGGCACTGGCACGCTGACCGCTCAGGGCTGGTTTGCTTTTGTCAGCCAGCCCGGCAGACGTGACTTGTGGAGGAATTTGCCTACAAACCAAGTCTGTGCACTAGCAAGATGCCATTTCCAGAGTAATTTCTCTGACCCTCACCAGCGTTTCAAAACTTGTCTCAAATGCAATTGGCACCTCTGCACTGTCAATTTTAGAAACGTTTTGCTTTGGAGGAAGGACTGGAGCACAGAGGTGATTATCCCTCCCCTCCTGGCAGCTTCAGGAGTTGTGTGACTTGCAGGGAATGTCAGAGATGAACAGCATGTAAAAAAGCTCCAGGAAATGCTCTTTCCCAGAGCACCAGGACGTGCCTCTGTCCTGCTCGTTTAGACTGTAGAGAATCTTTGTCGCCGGTGCTACTGTCTCAGGGCATGTTAGATGGATGTCTGAGCTACCTCAGCCAGGATCTTTTCTCTTGTAAGTAGCAAAGAGAGGGACTGATTCTGCTGTCAGCGGCGCAGGCGGGGAGCCAGCAGAGTCAATGGGAGTCGATGTTTACTTCTGTTACTCTGCCTCGCATAGACACTGATAAATGTTATGAATTTTAAAAATTGAGATTCACATTAGTTTCCTTTAACTCATTTTAGATTTTCTGCTTAGCTTTATTAAGTGGCTTTTAAAAGCAGTTTAGCCTCTACGGCTCTCACTGCAACAGCCCTGTCTCCCAGCCTGTCTAGTACCGGGAATAAAACCAAGCCCTGGGTGCTCGCAGGGAGGGAGGAGGGCACTGGGGATGGAGCGGTGTGTCCATCAGGGTGGGAACCTTGGTGGAGCAGGGAGATGAAGGAGGGACAGTGCAAGGAAGTGTCAGCCATGCCTCAGGGCTGGTTTGGGCAAAGGCAGCGGCAGATCCTTTCAGAGCAATGTATCATCAGGCATCATGCAAAGCTGAAGATCCAGAGATATTTCTGCTCCCCTCAAATACAGGCAGGGGACAGATAGGCATGTCTAGGCACTTCCAGGCAATAGAGCTTGGGCTGATCTCCTGCATATTAGTGTAAATCAGGATTAATCCCAGTGGGGTGAACTCAGCATCCTTCTGGTTTTTTAAGGCCTGATCCAGCTTTCCTTGAAATCAGTGAGAAGATGTCAGCTAACTGCTCTGGGATCGATCTCTGAATGCCTTGTAATATCTGTAAGCTGCAGTAAAACAATCCACATCTCCCCTGTTCCATCCTAAACTCTGCCTGCCACCTGCCATTTCATTTTTCATCACACAATTATCATTTTTAATAATGCCACTGCATTTTCTTGGCTAAAGAGCCTCTGGAGACCCTGTCTGAAAGAAAAGCTTCCCCATCTCCTCTTTTCCATGCCTGCAGGTATATCTGTATCATAGCAAGCCCTTCCTAAGCATCTCTTCAAAGACACTCACAGCTTCATCTCCTCTAATCTAGATGCACTTTTGACATCACTAAATAATTATGCAGTTACAAAGTAAAGTGGTGGTGGGAGATATGCAAGTGGCAAATCTCTGTTCTGGTGTCTGGAAACACTAGTCCTGCCTATTGTGTGAGGCAGCAGAGCTCTTCCCTATTGCCTGAAAACTGAAGCAGGGGGAAAGCAGGCCCAGTATGGACAGAAGAGTAATACTGATTTATGGGGGACAAACCTCTGAGATAGAGATTTACTCCCTCAGGAATTTTCCGAGAGATAATACCACACATCCGCAAGACTGGGACCAGGAGAGGTAAAAGCCGGAGTTGCTATAAGAAACTAAAGGGGACCAAGTGCTCTGGGGTGGGGATGTGCCTCCAGGGACATAACTCCCTTCCTCTATCAGCATTTCATTTTTTTACCATCGATTATAACAGTAAGGGAGAGATGGAAAACTCATGTAATTCCCTGTCCTTGGGGTTGTGGCCTGGGGAAATTGATGCTGTCTAATCTAATAAGGATATGGTGCAGCCTGGATCATCTGGGCTCTCCTCTGATCCTTTGGGAGTCCTGCCTAAATGAAAAGTACAGAAATTAATTAAAATTCCCCTTAAAAAAATAATCAAAAAAACAAAAAGCCAAAACCATGCTCAGCTGATTTTTCTGCTTTCTTTTGAATGGCCACTAACTCTACATCAGGGCTCTCATGTTGCCTTGGAAGGAGATTGCCTAGCAGCAGTGTGAGAGGATTAAGCTGCTGCCTTTACACCAGGGCAGGCTCTGCTCTGGCAGGGTAAGGCAGGAGCTGGTACAGGGATGACAAGACTGGAGAGCAGCAGAGAAGGCTGACAGCAGGTTTGCAGGGGGCAGATACCCTCTCTACACTGGAGGCATGCAATATAATTGCATATAAATTTTATAAAAAAATCCTCTCAGATTTCTTTATTCACTGTATGCATGTTGTTCCTGGTGCAGTGTCACACAGTGTTGTGACAGCACTGACATGCATTTGCTTTAAGCTAGACCAGGCCTGGCATGCAGCTTTTGCTAAGCTTAGCAAGAAGCCGAATTGGCCAAAGCTGGAGGATGTCCCAGGAGCCATGCTGGGTGCAACCGTGCCAGCCTTCGCCCTGCTTTTCACTTCTGTTGCATGGCATGTTTCCTCAGAGCCCCTGTATCTTGGGGTAGGATAAGAGGGGGTGGAAATGTGGACCTATCTTCCAGACAGCAGCAGCAGGTGGGAAATGGATATATTACATCCCAAGATGATGCATGCTCCCATTCCAATCAACTCACTAGTGCAGCTAGCCCCAGATCTGCAGAGAACACTATTTAGATGGTGGATTTCATTCAGATGGCATCTGAAACTTATTTTTTCTTGAATTTAATTTTAATTAATTGTGCTGCCAAGGGTGAGCTGAAATGGCCTCTGTTTTTAATTTTTTTCTCTCTGGAGTGGATGTCTTAAACTCCTTCCTATAATGATATGGTTGTAGCTTGCAAAAAGCCAGTCTGGATTTATTATTCTGCCTCTTCCCTTGTCCCTTCTAATCCTAGAGAGAACATTGCAATGACTGCTGGTTAGAAAATTAGCTAAGTGAACTGTATACTGTATTCTCTTTCGGTATCGCTCCTTATTAGGGAGAAAAAAGAATGTATTTCCCTCTCCCCTCCGCTCACCCTGCATTTCATCTAGAGCTCATGTAGGGAGCATTTCAACTGACTACTGCAGCCTTCTTGCAAAATGACACAAATCTCAAAACCCTTAGGATAACTCTCGACTTTTGGTGCAAAGCACAGCAAGTAGTATCGTATGTGTGGAGAAAGACAGTAGTGAGATTTGCTACTGTTGCACAGGTGCTAAAGAAACAGGCCTGTCAGGGTTGCTCCTGCACTAGACAAGCAGCACTCTGTCACCTGTCTCCTATTTGAGCACTGCCTCTGAAAGCACTCAGTATTTTAGGTGCTCACAACATCCCCCTGCAGTTCCCCTTTGGGTCCGTGTGGTTGGACCCCTCCAACTGAATGTGCTAGATTTGGTGGGTCCCAACACAGGGTAGTGCTGCAATGGTGAGCTGACCCATGTAGACAGCCCTCGTATTCAAGAAAACCCTGAATAAAAGATGCTTTCCACCAGCTGCAGCCTGGCAGCATGATTTTTTGTCATCAGAGGAATGCCCACCAAGGCATCCTCCTCCAGGTGGTCCGTGCATGGTGTTTGGAGGTCAAAAACATGGAAGGACTGCCAATGGGGGCATGCACAAGGTAGCTGACCTCTTCAGCAAAGTATGGACACAACGCCCTATAGCCTGGTTTAAAATATTGGCAAAATTAAACTGAATCTGTAGCAGGTAGAAAGCCAGAAATGTCCTTGTAAAACATTATTGCTATCCAGTTAATAGTAGATTTTGCTTGTCCATATGGACCAGTTAAAGGAAGGAATTTTCCCGAACTGAGTCAATTTATTGCACAGAGGCCATTTTAAAAGAATATCTGACAAAGGGATAGATGAGCCTGTTATGAGAATAAACTCCCACAGAACTAAAAAGACAGCCCCAAGGAAGGCCAACCTGATAAGAATGGAGAGTTATTAAATGAAGATACTCTTTGTGCTCCAAATCCAAATATATCTCATGCAAGAGCAGAGCTTTCTAAAACAAATCCCTGTGACAGATGAAGGATTTAGGCACAGCTAGGTTGTCTGTTTAATGAATTCTCTGCATTTACCCCACCGAGAGAGGAGGATCCAAACACTGCTATTCAGAACCTTTTTCACGTGGATTAGAGCAGCCACAAATGACAAAAGACTAATTTTGCCTCGTTACCCCCCTTCACAGCTCATCTGTCCTACTTTTTACTTTTAAAAGAATGAGTAAGTCAAAAACCCCTCCAATATTTATGGATGCTCTGGTTCTTTTAGGCTCACTGACTATATGTGAGCCATGAGCCTAATTACGTATTTTAGGCGTGTACGTAGTTCTTGCAATGTATCAGGAAAACCTTGACTTGGAGGCGAGGAAGATGGCTCAAAATGAAGTTATACATCCTTTCCTGTACCAGGCAACATCCTATCCCACAGGGACCTTTTCATGTGGAGATCCAGCCCCTTTCTGGTTCACTCCTGCATTAAGCCTGGCCTGTTGACAGGAGCTTTACAAACCCATGGGAAAAGAAGGCACAATGGATTATCTGATAGAGCGGGGCGGGGAAAGAAAGGTACATATCAGTCCAAGAGAATGTCATCTGGACTCCATGGGCTGTCAGCCACCTTTCAGAGGGTAACAAGCTGAAATCCCAATTTCCAGTAATTTCTTTCTTTGATTTTGTTTTGAAAGTGGATATTGCAACACTGCACGTGAAGCATTTCACAGCTGACCTCTGCTCACAATAAATACCCAGCTTGATGGCTAACCCCAAGCAGTTTGTAAGCAACAAGAGTCAGAGGCATTTTTTAAGGCTTTAGTTAATGAATTGATCCACCTGACAGTTGAAAGAGAAGCCCTTTTATCTTAAAACAAAATTGAAGCCCTCTATGCCTCTGTCTCTAGAAGCAGCCACAGGATGATGCTGGGTGTTTGTACCCAGCTTCTCTCCCTGAGCTGCCCTTCTGGCCTGGCTGTACAAAAGACACTCCAAAGAGAGCGACATGGCCTGACAGCTATAACAAACGCTGAAGTCCCAAATGAAAAGGTCTCCATGTGTACCAGGCATTGTGCAGCCCAGATTTCCGCAGCAATTTCTCTTACCAAGACATGCCCTCCCCCTCGTTACCCAGCAGCCGTGGGAGACTGACATCCCACCTCAGGTGGCTTCCCCAAGAACTGGCAGGAACAAATGCTGACCTTACTGCTTGCTGGCTACCAAATTCCTGCCCTCCGGGGACCACACCTCATGCTGTGACTACCTGGAAGGAGACAAACTGCTCCAGAAGGGTTAGGTTTCCCTTAGCTTCTATGTCCTGTAAGCTCTCTGCAGATCTCTTTGATAGATTCCTATGTCTTAACTGGCTTTAAATGCCTATTTGGGGCACCTGAGTCTCTCCCCAAGAGTCATCAGTGAATAAATGAATCTCCCCTTAGGATTATCAGAGGCAAAATGCATTGGGCGCCTACTGGGTTAAGTCCAAATCCAGCTCAGATTTGCCTTAGGAGCAAATCTAAGCTGTCTGTCTTCATCCTTGACCTTGTTTCCTTTCCCTTGGCATTTAGCAATCCTCTTTCCCAGACCAAATAGCGCAAGAGATGCCGGGACTAGGTGTTAGCAACCATCCAAGTGAAGGTTACTTTAAATCCAGACTGACTTTCTGACTTCTCCTCCTGTTCTCCTGAGCCACCAGCTACGGAAATTTTTCATCTCTGATAAAGCAGATTAGCTACTGGAAATGTCAGAGAGAGGCTACAGATGGCTGCACTGTGGGGAAATATTTCCTTGCTAGCCCTGGAAGCTGCTGAGCACCAGACCCCAAGAGAGATGCTCCACAGTCCATTGCATAAAGTGACTTGGCCTGTGAGGCTGTTAATGCAGAAACACCCCAATGTGCTCCGTTCAGTGAAGTTCGCTAACAGCAGCGAGTCAAACCTACAGACAGCTTTGTGGAGGGGAGGCGGGATGGGTTTTTTTCCTTTTTGCTACTTCCATTTCTTTCTTCTTTAATTTTGGTAATGGATCAGAGTCAAATGAACAACATCTGGCAATTAGCACATCCCTTGCCTGGCTCCGATCTGCCACTAAGTTCTGAGTGTTTGCCTTTATTTTTAAATGGGTGGCTGTCAGAGAGAATTAAATGGTGCCTAAAGAAGCACACAGACATTATAATTAAAGGCACGCCAACCTTGACAGGTAGCTGAGAGTGGAGTTCAGAATTTCAACTTTTCATGGGAAAGGGGGCTGTTGGCACGCGCATGTGCTCTTAAACTCCATGTGTTTTCCCCAGCTGATCTATCCCCAGGTGCTTTTTATACACCCGTGCTTGCAATTAATTGTCTCTGTCTGCTCCATTTCAGCAGCCACCCAGCCCAGTATTGCGAAAAGAAGCATACTTTAAATCTAAGAATAAAACTGGAATCCATTAGCTGTGATTGCATGTGCTTCTGCAGGGCTTTGCTGTTAACAAGGATAGAAATGATTTAGTGGAAAACAGAACAGGGAGCATAAACTTGCTGGCATGCAGAGCATCCTGAAATCATGTCGTCTGTAATCCAAGGCAAGTGACTTCTGCTAGGAATGAAATGCCCGGTGCTCTGGGCTCTTTCCTGCCAGGTCATATTATTATAATCATGGTCTTCCCCCAACTCCATGATTTCTCATTCTGCTCCTAATTCAAACAGGGTCAAATCTTCCTCCTTTCAGTGTTGACCCATCCAAACCACAATCTCAGCTGACTTTTTTAGGGAATAAAGGGAGCATGGAAACTGGGGTCATCTGCTACCTGCTCAGCTTTTGCCCCAGTGCTGAATGGAGGACAAACACCACGTTAACAGGATCTAGCCTGGCCTCACACCCTCGTTCAGACAGTTTCAGGCTCTGAGGCTGCCAGTCCACCACCTTTCCTGTCATTTCCTTAGGGCTGTATTTGAAGGGCACGTAAGGTGGTGGGCAATGGTCTCCTCTCAGTCTTAGGGCTGGTGCTGGCTTTACAGAGGTGGGCAGAGCTCCATCCCTGATGGAAAGGGCTGTGCTGCCATGGAGTTTCTGCGCTATCACACAGCTGCAGGTTTGAATATTACACCAGGCAGCACCAGCTTGGAGAGTGCAGCCTCCCCACATCTTGCCTTCTAAATCCGCACCTGCCAGTCTTGGGTCTGTTGGTGATTTTAACTGCTGTCTGTGGGTTTAAACTGGACAGCATTTTTACAAGATTTAACAGCCACACTGTCCCATCTGGAGCAGCTTCAGTAAGGCAGTGCTGGCAATCTGGCTCTGAAGTTTTCAAGCAAAGATGTAAACAAACTCACTCCACTGATCCTTGCATTACCTTCACGGTAGTTGCTTTGCTGACTCAGCTTGCTGAGATGAGCCCATCCTGTCAGCGCTTAACAACAACCTCATGAATGTCTTCCAGCTGCCCATCTTATCAGGGTGGGTTCCCTGCCCACCCTGGAAACCCAAGGTGAATGTGGTGCAACTTCAGTTAGCATCCTAGGGGAAAAGGAAGCAGAGAGGAGTTAGAAGGGAGGAGTAAGACAAGCATGGTAAAGCAACTGTAAGGCCGAGGATCACTTGAAGCTGGTTACACAACCTCCTGCTTGCAAGTGCTAGCAGTGCTTTAGTACTGAACAGCCCCACCTGAGGAAAGCAAGGAATCATCCATCGCCCTTGTGCATCCGGCCTGGCATCCTTGTGAGTCCTCCCTGGAGTGAGGAGGCGGTGGGATGTCCCACTGGTCCCAGCTCACCTGACACAACAGCATGGCAGGATGAACCTGCCTGACCTGGGGCAGTCAGGAAGCTGTGACTGATAGCTTTGCTGCTCATAATGGGTTGCGATAGCAATGCCAAGGCTCAAAGCCAGGCTAATCAGTGGGAGTCTGTTAGGGAATAAACTCTCTTCCCATCTTCTTGCTGCAGAAATGCTGTAGATGAAAAATGACTGAAGGAAGGTAAATTCAGGGGGGAAACACCAGCAGGATGGTACTTCTCTATCTCTGTCCCACACCTTGATTCTTCTTCCCACCCTACTCCCTACCTTCCTCTCTCAACTTCTGATATCTATCTCTGTCTTTCCCCCCCCCTCCTTCCCCTGCGCTCCTCCCCGATCCCTCTCTCTGTCTCTGATGGATGGAACCATTAGTGGAATCACTGTAAATAATGTGTAAAGTTAGAAGTTACAACAAGGTATCTCATTAAAGCCGCTTCACTCATCTTACTTCCCAATTAATGTTTAAGGCTTCGCTGGAATGTGGTGACAATATGTCACAGCATATCATTGTGGCAGGCGACAGGAAGTTAATAACCCACTGGCCCTTAAAGGAGCCTTTAATGTCAGCTGCAGAGGAGTAAATAACATTGGCTTCTTCCCCCAGCCCCCCACCCTCCTTTCATTTTCTTTTTCCTCTTTTAATTCACTGCAGGAATGAAAGAGTTTTGTGCTGAAATAACATCATTATCTCATAAAGCCATCTTCTCACAGAGGCAGAGCACGAAGGTGTCGCTCAAGGGACTCTGGGATTTTCGGCAATGTGACAAAGTTGCTCCAACTCACCACCCCGAAAATTCTGGAACTCGTGGAGTGTTTGCCTTCACCCACCCTTTCTGCCTCTATTTGTGGCCTCTTTCCTTCTTTAATAAAAGAAATTCCCCCATCCATCTTTTCTTCGTATAAATTTCTACCCCCTTCCCACATGTGCGAGCCCCTAAACACAACTGCACAGCATCAGTGTAGTCAAAAGTTTCCTTTCATGTGTAACAGTTTTATCTGTCATTATTGAAACTTTCTTCCTTTGACATTGCTGCTTTCCAGGGGACAAGTAATCTTTGCCTTTCATTCCTCTAAGTACCTGTTCACTTCAAGTGCAATTGCTGCTCTTTACCCTCCTGTTGCCATGTGATGGGTCTTGAGACCTCCTGAACATCAACCACCACAGACTCCAGACTGGGAGTGATCCCAAGTGGCTCTTACTGGAGTCAAGGAAACTGTTCCAGTTCATCTCAGAGCTGCCAAAACTGAAACCAAGCTCCTGATTTCAGAAGAAGTGGTGTGGCATCAGTGTCACTAGCCTGATCCCCTCTGGGGATATAAAGATCCATTAATCACACTGTGATACAACATAAATGACCCATTATTGAAAAATCATTTTTTAAATATATTTCTCCCATGAGCAGGAAGAACAAAACCCGCACTTGTGTAGTGTATTTTTTTTTTTTTAAATTACAAGGAAATTGTCTAGGGCTTGGGGAATGAATCCCACAAACTTTCTGCTCAGCTCAGCCACAGACCCAATACGCTACGTCGGGCAAATCATGTATGGATTTCTCATGGTCTTGATTTTCTCCTGTACAGTGGGTCTAAAAATGTTTGCTTTCCACACCTGGGTTATTGCTTTAGTGTTTGGAAAGGTCTTTCAAATTTCAAGCTAAACAGCCTAGTGTTGTGACTATATAAATACTTATTCTACTTATTGTACAAGGGATATTACAAATATGTCCCTAGACTTCTGTTCTAATAATAGGAAAATTCAGGATGAATATCAAAGGCAGGTTCCCAGCAATGAGATTAACTGTTATTGCAAAAAGGTCCCAAATGAAAAGTCAATATTGGTTCTTTCTGAGCATTTAAAACTTCACTAGTTCCAAAATGTTGGAAGCCATGTTTTCTCCAAGACAATAAGGATGGCCAACCACGCTCTGTTGCACCTTCATGTGAGCCTGAATGGGCCATAAAACATATTGTGCAGCACAGAAGATGGAGAGAGTTCAGGAGAGAATCACAGGTGTGACAGGACCCTGAATCCCAGAGAGGTGCAAGCAGTAGCAGGATGAGCATGGAGCTGAGTCTTACAGCAGCTGAAGTTTGTTTCGTGCAGTTCTGGAGACAGACCAACACCTCAGACTGGAAACCACAAACTGAATGGAAGTAGGTGGGAATTCAGCATTTCATGAGAGTCCCCAGTGAGGTAAGAACTAAGAGACCCCTGTCTTGTGGGGAATGTGGCAGGACGAGGTCTGCCACAAGCCAGGGGTCTAGTATGTCATCTAAAGCTCTGTCTGGATCCAGACCTTTGTCCCTCCACCTCACACAGACCATCCATAAAGGTGACTCATTAGGCCACCAGGTTCTGCCTCCCTTCACTGCTGGAAGTTTAACGAATTGAAAGTTCACACAGTGCTTTGAGATCCTCAACAAAAGCCACTGCAGAAATGCAAATGTGCTCACTTCCTCCCCCTCTTGTCTAGCTCAAATACATTATTGATTTGCTCATTTACCAGGGGCCACTTGTCAAAAGTGTAACAGCATTAGCAGCACTTGACGTAATAGGGGAATGGAGAGGTCTGTGATTAAGTTTAGACAGCCTTGTTTGACTTAGTTAATTGGTTAAATATATTCAGTTACATGTGATGCTTCAGAATTTCGGCTCCAATAAGGTATAATATTAATTTTAATTAAAGCTCAACAGACTTGGCCAAATATTTCTATTTTCTGAATATTTTTTCTTAATGACATAATTCAAATTCTGCTATAAGAGGGATTCTGGTAGCAAGTAAGGCCTGGAACATTTGGCTGACCATGAAAAGTTGAAAGAAGAACTAGATAGGCTAACGCTGAAAAGAAACAAATTTACTAAAATCTTTCTAAACTGAAGAAAAAATGAGGTGGAGGAAGGAAAAATTCCCCTCTCCTGACTGAAGTTTTTCTGCTGTTTCTTAAAAATCTAGGATTCTCAAAAAATCCATACCTGCAAGAAGTTGCACCTCCTTCTAAGTTTGCCAGGGAGCTTTTATGTTGGCTGTCGACCCTAGGCAATCCCTGATCATTAGTGTCTGTTTTGTTTCTGAAGACCTCCACCCATCACAACAGCAAGGGCAAATAGCATCCTACCGGTTGCCCTTAGCCAAGGGTCCCAAAAAGTGGGGACTCCTAACCATTGATCCCTAATTGTGTCCGGAGACAGAATTCCTACTTATGGACACTCCCATAGGACACTGAACCCCGTCTCCTTCACTTCAGCATTCTTCTGGGGAGGGAATATTTGTGCCAGGGACATGCCCACCTGAAAGTCAGATTTGCAAAGAGATGTTCCAAGTGGCCAGGTAACTTCCTTTAGCTCTTGCCTGGAGAGGCTTCAGTCTGGCTTACCCAACTGCTGTCATCCTTGGGCCATAAAGATCTCTGTCCGAAGCACATCTGTAGTTACATGAGGAATGTGCAAGCCCCAGTGACACTACCAGACTGGTATAACTGGAGCACACTCACCTGACCTCTACAGCATAGCAAGACATACAGCAGGTGTTCGAAAGGGGGAGGTGGCTACCTCCGATGAACCACGCTGACGTAATAATTACTAGACTCGGTATTGCCTTCTTAATGACAGCAATTGAAAGTGCAAATACAGCCGCAGCACATTAAAAATAGCCCACTGCTCCCATGAAGCAGCAGCTGCATTTGAGGACTTTTCCCAATGCAGAGCTCTCAGGACCGCCCCCCACCCCCCACCCCCACCCCGGCTTTCCTGCCAACTCCCCACCCCTCTGCTTTGCATTCCAATTATTTTTCCTTCTCTTTTTAGATGCAGACTCAAAGATCTGAAAGAAGAAAGATGGAAGGCAA
This sequence comes from Falco naumanni, assembly GCF_017639655.2. Classification (NCBI taxonomy): domain Eukaryota; kingdom Metazoa; phylum Chordata; class Aves; order Falconiformes; family Falconidae; genus Falco; species Falco naumanni. The sequence continues at coordinate 101,276,986 of NC_054057.1, forward strand.
CTCTTATGCTGCCTACCGACCATAGTCTGGATTTCTTTATATTGGATACACAGACGGTCAATTAAAAAGATGTGATGTTTTTCTTTTGTAGTGTTGGGATCCAGTTCTGCAAGCCTTTAATTATCTGTATAGGTGGAGCAAGGACCGGGAGAGGGTGGAAACAGCATCTATTCTTTCAGCTGAATTGTCCCTGAGAGCATTCAGCTCAGGTATTTCGAGCCTACTGATATAAAAGAACCACCTTTTGTACATTTTTCCTAGTGTTTTCTGCTGCAAGACCATTAAGGTTCTGATCTCCTGACTTCCACAGGCTATAAATGGCCAAGGACATATATAAACATTTTGTTGAACAAGGTCCCCAGCGTGGCCCAATGGTCACACCTTATCTAAAAGGTGAATTCATAGATCTTCTTTAGACCATCTGTACAGGGTGGATGATGTCCCTGACATGGCTGATAAACCTCAGCACTGACTTCTGCTGGTTTACTTCTGACTGTATTTAATGACGCACCCTGCCCTGACTTTATATCACCTATTAATTGTGCATCTGCCCCTTAGAAACAACGCAGAGGGGTGCCTGTAGTGGAAAGCATGGTGGCCCATTTCTTCCCAGGGCTCTGGCAGAAATGCTCCAAATCTAAACGAAATGGCTCATTGCCAGCTTTGGGGTGAATTTCTCTCCCTGCTCAGATCTTCTTCTTAATCCACATTGGACATCAGAAGGGTGGTTTGACTGGGCAGCCTCCAACATCAAACGGAGGAGGCAAGAACACAGTCCTGTGCGTTGTGTTAAGGATTCACGGAAGCCTGATGCCTGGGCAGCATGAGGGTTTGCAGAATCATGCTGTTAGTGGCGTTTAACGAGTATGGCAGTGGGATAATGCATAAAAGGCCACAAGCAGGTTGGGACCTACTGTGCAGCAGCCCAAAGGAAAAAGCCTGACATCTTGCTCTTGTTCAGGGTGTCAGAGAAACCAGAGTTATGTTCCCAGGGGAGTCGGTCATGGGGCTGGAACAGAGCGAGATATAATTATGGAATAATGCGTGTTCTTTTCCCACCACTCCCCCCTTTTCTAAATTAGCTGTCATGTCACTAAAAACGTTTCTGTGTTCCACAATCAGTCCACGTAACTGTAACAAAGCAGCGCAGATCTATCAAACTCAAAATAAACTCTGCTAATGACCGTGGAAATTACCAAATCAGTCCTGCTTCCCAACACCCTGGCCTTACCTCCGCGCCTCTCGCCAGTCATCACTCTCTCGTCGCCCAGCTTGGTGGGAAAGGATTGTGTCAGAGCCTGCATCCAGCCACCTAGTATGTTGTCACTTTGCCGTGTAAAACTGTTCTGGATGAAAAGTGTTGAGGTTGTTGGATTTATGCTTTTTTTTTTTTTTTGACTACGAGGGGGCTGCTGGTTGCTGGGGAGGGCTCTAGGCAGTCACTGGAGGCACTGAAGGGAAAGAAGCAGAGGTACAGCCAACAATAAAATACCAGCAGAGTGCATTGTTCCTCATCCCTGATTATGCATTTAACTGCATTGCTAAGCACATCTTTTTTTTTTTTTTTTTTTTTTTTTTTTTTGGTAACGGCTCCTCGGAAGTGCAATCTCACTGCTATTCAGATACAATGTGGTTTCTATTCTCTCTCCCAGTTTTAATTATGTGTCCGCCACTGCTCCTTCTCCAAGCTGGCGGGCTCTGAGATTCATAATTTCAGCCTGACACCATAGTAACCACTTAGTTTGATTCAAGACTCTAATGCCATCACTGGCTGGTCTTGAATAGAGCAGGGAGAGAGGGTGTAATTTGAAGGCAGCATCACATAGAAACTGCAATTATTTCTCCCTTTCGGAGGGAAATGTAAACAAAAGGTCATCGCTGGTCAGTGCTCTTCATTTCCATCCTCGCACACTGACAAGCTGACTTTTTTGTTTATTATTTATTTCCTCACCACCCGCATGCCTCCACACCAACACCAGGAGCAGCAGCCAGTGCTAGTTGCCACCCCTCTGCAGGGATATGACTACACCCCTGGGAGAACTCCTCTGGTATTTGAAAATGGCCACAGACACCTTTGAAAACCACTTCGGGGTCCCATGAAGAAACCAGAGGTGACTGTCCCTGCTAGACCATGCAGCCACTACAGCCCTCCACAGCCAGACGCTCCAGCAGCCAGCACACACCAGTGACAGGCAATCCCGGCTTCTGCTGTCCTTGCAAGAAAGGGACTTGATTCAAATTCTCTTCTCTTTCTTTTTGCCTTCTCCCATGCAGATCCCACGCAGCATTTCTTACCTCATTCCCCTGAAGCTAAATATGTGAGTCTCTCATCTGGAGCTCAGAATCCATGACTCCAGGAATGAATCCCCAGCCCCCGAGAGCCATCCTGTCCTCTGCCAGCTCGGAGGGATGCCTCATGGTCACCAGACTCACAGTGAAAGAGCTACTGGACAGTAGTTCCACAGTCCAAGATATTAGCCCGTGATCCGTGGTTTGCCCCATCTCTGGACACAACCTTTCTCTGATACCACTGGGAAAGGCAGAGACACATAAGACGAATATCAGAAAGACAGATGAATGTGTACACACAGTGAAATGCAATTCACTCGTAGCATTTGCTGCAAATCCCACTGCACTAAATGAAGCTCTCCTGCCTTCCCCCAACGGCTCTGTGATAGAAAGGAGTTAAGTGAAAATAAATGCTCATATCAAATCACAGGTATTGATTTTCTGAGCTAGTAAATGAAGGCGCTTTATCTCCAATGGGAGATTGAATGTCTGTGTGCCACATTTTGCTCCATTTTCATAAAAAGGAAGGCATGGTGGAAATATTTTACCTGGCTTCTCATAAAGTGTAGAGGGAGCAGATTCTTATGTCAATGACAAGAGGTATCAATCAGGAAAACGTCATGACAACAATGGAGCCACTGAGGATTGACGATGGAATAACGAGCCTTGGAGGCCATTCTTGGACATCAGCTCGTCCTTCAGCAAATGTGGCAGCATCTCTCACAGGTCTCTGTAGTCCCTTTCCCTGGCCAGGTGATGAGAACAAGCAGCAACCTGTTCTCTGCAGTTTTTGCTTTGGTTTGCTAGAAGGTAAGCTCACATTTAAATCGTTTAAGTCTACTGGATGGTTTAAGATGGCAACAAGATGGTTTCACTGCTGCTTATGCCTGTTTGGAGCTCTAATGAGTTCTGAGCAGGATGTGATATTGAAATTATAGATATCTTACATTTAATAATCTGCAGAAAGCCTTAAAGGGGGCTGTCCATGGCCTTGAGTAGTAGTTTAGAAGATCAAAGCTGACTGATGCAAAGTAATTCATGTAGACAGGGGGAAGTCACACTCACAAAGGTCCTTTTTGACCAGGACCTCTTTTTCACCAGGTTCATCCACACAGGCATGCCTTGAAGTGAAAGAGCTAAATTTCTGCATCTGAGATCTACAGATCTGTGTTCAAACTTTCCATCTTATCTGGCAGTTACCATCTTATCAGGCAATTTTCTGGCACTAGCAATCCATCTTTGCAGCCCTCCACCCATTTCACTATGCAGTCAGCCCTGATGTATTTTGCTGCTGATATTTCTCAAAGTGGAAAAGATCAAATATATATAAAAATAGATACAAAGAAGCAAGTCATTAAAAAGCAGACTCCGTGCTTTTGCAGCAGAACATGGATTCTTCTGGTATAAAACTCTGCTGCTAACTGCATTTTCACTCCCTGCCTTTTGTGACCCTGCACACCAAGACAGATCAGAGAGGATCCAGTTTAACCCATCGACAGGGAGAAATGAAATGGCAGGTGGATTTCAGCCAGGAGTGACTCCTGCATGAGTGAGGGATGATTAGGAGACAATTCTGTTACTGACTTGGAGCCTGGCTACCTTTTATATCCCCGTAGTATTAAGTGGGGAGCCAAGCGCTGAAGCACAGTTTCCAGGTGCACAACCACTGATCTTAAACTCTGAGGCTTCTCTGTGTCAACTTGAAGAGAACTGGGGTGATATTCAGAGTTTAAGAGAGGCTTTACCATGCTGACATGGCCTGAGGCTATTGACCTGTCCACCCCTAGCCTGGCAATTTCTACTGAAGTCTGAGGGAACACAGCTAAACCCTGGTCATTCAGTTTGGTTGCAAAAAGCTCGTTTATCCTGTTGTGGATTTCCACAGGACAGTAAGAGGGAAATTTGGCTCTTGATTATTACTGGTTGAATCTGAGAGCTGAGGAGTGGCAATATGTGTCTAAAGAAGTGACAATGTTCGCTTTGCTGGGAACATGGGAAGCGTATCAGACACTGTCCCCATCAGCCCATCTTCCATCAGGTATTGAACACAGCCCTGTAGGGAAATGCTGCCTTGATGTCAGGCCCCAAAGTGGTCTTTGCTGTGCAGTTGCAAAGCAGCACTGTGATAATAAAAGAAATAGTTTTGTGACAGCATCCTTTGAAATTTACTTTATTATTTCCTGGTTATTGTACAGCCCTTCTCGAGGTGGTATGTGAGCATCTTGCAGGAGTTCAGATCTGCGCAGAGAGGCGGGCGCTTGAAATAAATAAATGGAACAAGGCACATTTTTGTAGATCTCAACTGAAGCAGTCAAGTTACTTTTGTCAGAGCCATGGGGCAAATAGGTGAGATTTCCTTTTCATTCCCAGTGGGAGGGTTGAACATAAAGTGTTATCATTCTGTTTTGGTAGGATTTTAATTTTCATGATGACAATCATTTCATGCCACCAAGATCTGTTAGCCTCTCTTTGCAGCTGGTTGTGGTGGCTTGGGGTTGTTGTTTTAGTGGAGGAAGAGGACAGGTGAGTTTTTATTATTATCCCCCCACCCATTTGTCTGAGGCATCTTTTTCAATAATCTTCTTACTGCGACAAACAGAAACACCACCCTGCACAACCTCTCCATAGAGTGCGAACATCAATCCTTTCCTATTAAGCTGAAGCTAAAATACTCATAGACAAACTGTTAAAAAGAAGAAAGCATCCACACTGTGGTGGAAAAAGTAAAATGCAGTAATTGTCCAAACCTTTCAACAAAGAATGTCTCAGTAGGGTGGAGAGGACCTTTTCCTTTTTGTGGCAAATTGCCAGAAGACTCCAGGAAACTTCACTTCACCAATATATATTTATTTTTAGGCACAAAATCACATTTATTGCCCTTGATTTGTTGCAAAGAAAGAGGAAAAGCAAATATCTTTCCCTGCCCAGCTTCCTGCACATGCTATCCCTATCTCACATTGATGCTCTTTTTTGAATGCTTTCTGAATCTGATTTATTTGCAGTCTCCCAAGGAAAAAAAAAAAAAAAAAAAGCACTCCCTGTCATGTCTACACAGCAACAAGAGAGAGAACTGGAGCATGTGTAGACATATAGGGTGGATGAATCTGATTAAATTCAGGCTTCTAAGTTTAAGCTGGTCACCCAAAGCTCCTTTCTTATAGTAGACAGACATCTCATCAATATGCAGTCAATGGAGCCAGAGGTGTAAATCACCTCATTCCAAAGCAGATGCCTAAAGTAGGTCACATGAATCACACCCTTAAGAGCCTGTTTCTCCCCATTGACTATAGAAGGGTCCTAGCGTGACTGAATCATTTGTAGATACTGAAACCACCGTTGTTGACTGAAGTGACTTCTATGCATTCATGCCCTTGAATGCTTGCATGAGCAGTTCTTCTGCCCTGATGTCTCTGATGCTGTGGTGGTGTTGCTGTTGTTACTTACCACAGGGAAGTAGGGTAGGTTCAACTACGGAGATCAGGCTAAAGGCAGGTCTCACTGAGGGATCCTGAGGCAACTTAGGAGAGCACTGCAAGCAGCACAGGGCAACACGAATGGTATTTTCATACTGATCTTGGATACAGTACACCAGACAGCTTTGTGCAGCTTTATGAATCAGTCCTCTGAAAGCATCTTTCAGCAATCAGAGATGACTAGGCCTATGAAAGTCCTCGTTTTATCATCATCATCGTACCTGAAGTAACCAAGGGGCAGAGAAAGAAGATGACAAGACGATGAAAGCACCAGAAAAAGGAGCTCAGCCCTTTTTCTCTGCTATGCTGTATCTTTGTGACTTCTGGCAACTCGCTGCCTCTGTGATTCCATCTCCTACCTTCAGCACTGAAGTAACTGTCTTCCTTCACCCTCCTCAGGTTTATCTCTTGGACCACAAGTACTAGCTGATAGGAGATGAAGACATAAAACCATGGCCCAGAAAGGTGTTGATCTGTGGATTTGATACACAACTTCAGTCCAAATAGCAATAAATGTAAGTGTCTGAAGGCTGGAGAAGCATCTGAGCTTAGTTGGGGATGTGAAATGGGTTGACTGGGTCACCTTTTTCCTTTCTCTACCAGGAGATTCTTTAAATGACCATTAGAAAAACAAACAAACCAAATCAAACCAAACAAACCAAAACAAACAAACAAAACCAAACTTAAGCAAGACAGCATGAAAACAGACCTGTGAAATATACACCAACCTGCTCAGGTCTAACCAGAAGTCTTCCAAAGCAGAATCCAGAAGTTAGACGTGAGATTTTGATGCCTAGTGAAGATAACTTTTTAAAGAAAAGAAACTTGTTATAGCCTGAACTAGTCAGTGCTTCTCACAGCTATTTTCACGAATCCAGAAAGACAGTCCATGTATTATTTAAACCACCCAATTTATTGAACAGCTCAAACAGGCTCTCTCTCCAGCAGTCAGGGTTGATGAGGACTCACAGAAAACTTTGCAAAACATTCTGCTTTCAGCCAGTTCTGCTCCAGCTGTAGGAAATTTTGCTCTCTTGCCTGGATCATTTGCATGAATAAAGGTCTTTGCTCCTGTCACCTCTTTCCTGCCTCATAGTAGAACCTCTAGTGATAACAACAGAGTCACCTGTGCTGCTTCAGAGAGAGGTGTTGTAGAGCTTCATGGCCCCAGGCCAGTGCCTTCATATGCAGTGATGACTCCACTGGCAACATCATAGCACAGGTGTATCAGAGAAAGCAGGAAAAGAAGAGCCTTTAATAACATCTATTCTGCGATCTGTTGGAACTGGAATAGCAGACGTTAGCTGGAAGGCAAGTGCTCCCATCCATGGGTTTGAAAAGAGGATTGTGTTTAAAATCCTTTGCGATATCCAGCAGCGAGCTGCCCATCTGGAGTTCCTTGGGTATCAAAATTCTGCATATGCCATAAAAGGAGGTAGAAGTCTACATGTTTCCAAATAAAACCCACACAGGCAGGGCTCTAAGAAGCTGTGAAACTGGGAAGTAAACCAAACTATCTCACCCTTCAACTAATCTTGGGTTTTCATTTTTCAGCCTGCGCTTGGATGAAAGTTGAGGTATCCAAACGAGTTATTTTTTTCCTTAGTAACAATCCTTTGCCTCTCCTGGATTTTCTCACATCTGAGTCATGAAGAGGTGCATTTATATTGGAAATGTGTGTAAGCAGATCTTCCCTAACTAGTAGGGGATTGGAGAGAAACAGCTGAACACGTAGATGCTCGTACATGCACAGATACACACAATGGACCTAGCACAGCTAGTTATAAATCTAATAAACTGGCAAGCACTGCGATCCCTGTGCTGCCCATAAATAATTCACTGCCAAGATGCTTGTAGGAACAGCACCTTCTGCATAGTCCATGGGAAATTCTAACGGGTACCGAGCCCTGCTGACTCCAGTTATTAATCCTGTTTATTGCTGCAGTGCCAAAGGGCGAACACAGAATGAGCCCCCTTTGGGCTAAGCACTGTATAAACACAGACTCTTGAGTTTAAAAGGACTTTGGGAGGAGAAATCTCTGGTATAACTATGTTAGCCCAGCCCCAGGACTGTCAAGATTCAAAATTTCTTTCCTCTCCAAGAGACAGCAATAGCTTTTAGGCAAAATTCTCTGCTTTATGTTAGAAATAGACCCCAGATGCTGGGTCTGGAGTCTGATAAGGATGTGAGTGTCTCCAGCTCTAAAGGATTTGGATGAGTTTTGCTCATTAGAGTGGTCTCTGCAGCATATATCACCCCACTGGGAGGACGTGGCAGAGGAGGGAGGAAGATTTTGCCCCTTCTTCTGGGAATGCATTGTTTCAAAAATGCAATTTATCTGCTAAAAAGTACGTTTTCTCAAACAGAGGGACTGCCCTGCTCTACAAATGTGCAGAAGTCCCAGGCCTGGTGGCTTTCCCACATGCTGCTTCACTGAAACATTTGTGGGGAGGAAAAGGGACCAGTTTCTGTGCCCCCTCAGCCCTGGGTTGGTTTGCCACCAAGAGCCAGGGAGGAGAAGCCGTGGAGCAGGTACTTTCTACAGCAGCAGTAGTCAGTGAAGTGAACACAATTTCTTTCAAGGGGCAGCTGAGCAGCCATTAGACCATCACCAACCTTGACCAGTAGCCTGTGGGTGGAAGAATCTAAAAATATCCCATTGTCTTAAGAGCCAACCTGTCCCTTTCCATTGTGGTTTCTAAACACACCCCAGTGGAGGCTGAGTTTTCAAAAGTGTTGTAGAAAACGTTTGCTTCAAGGGGTCCCTTTTGCTTTACCCAGCAACGAGTGGGTGAGACAGGATTCAGCAGGGGTAGCTGTAATCTCCCCTCTACCGCAGCTTAGAAATGGCATTTCAATTGCCTTAGCTGTAGAGGAGAGCTACAGTTCTACAAAGCTCTCTCAGATCTACCAGGAAATGCTCCCAGTCAGTGCTAATCAATATTATTGATTATTTTTTTTTTTTTAAATCCTGAATCACAGTCTTGATTTTTCATGGGGCATGACCCAGGTGAGGTGACCTTATGGTTTCCTAAGAAAAGCCTCTTTCTGTGACTTCTGCTGGCCACGGAGTACAAGAGAGGACTTTTGCCGCCCAGCTAAACTGCTCACCTCGTCATAGACTACCAGAAAGATCCTGCTTATACTTCAATCTGCATATCAACCTGTCTTCACTTTGCTCCTGCCCATTCCTGATGGAACAGGCTGCTAGAAGGTCATTAATACAGCTGAGCCTAAGCATGAAGATTGGACACACATGGGGAGACACAGGATTCAGGCCTGGGAGCTTTTCGAAAAGAGCAATGCTTGCTCCCCACACAGCAGCAGCTGTAAAGGAAAGGAGAGGTGCTGGTGACACCAGGCAGGGAGGGGGTCACAGGAGCCGTGGTGGTCTCAGAGTAATGAATAGCTCCAGGCTGTGCTTTGAGTCTGATGCTGGGGACTGTGGCTGTGGGCTGCAGCCGTGGAGGTGAAATTCCCTGAAAATAGACATTTTTACATATGTGTATAATATAAACTTGTAAGCCATAAAGTGAAGGTTGGCTCTACCTCTTCCAAGGTGGGTTTCCCAATAACGCCTTAAATGAAGTGTCTCAAATAAGGATTTAATTTAGACTTAATAAGGAGAGTTATTGCTCTGTAATGAAATAACAAGTAGTTATTGCAAACATATTCAGTGAGGTTTAACAGCCTTGTAATAGATACATAGAAGCTGTGGCCTGGCTAGGAAAGTTCAGCGAATATCTTCTTAATCTTTATACAGGGTTTGTGGTTTTTTTTCTCAGCACACAATTACTATTTCATTAAATTTGTATTAAGCAACAGCCATGGGTGGGAAAACCCAACTATCTCTCCAGCATTGGCTACTATTGTCACCCCTATTGTCAATTCAATGCTTCTGTTCCCTCCATGGACTATTAAATGTATTAAATTGAAGCTGTTTTCAGGAACTGGAGACCTGGGTAGGATCAGGTATGGGATGCTGATATTTCATGAGCCACTTAGGAGAGATTTTTAACCTGAAATGTGATGTCCACATCACCTTCAGTAAGGACCTGATCCCCCTTTGGACCACAACAGGATCACCTGTGGGGTGGTGTTCATGTTCGGGGATCCTGTGCAGCCAAGAAAAATAAAACCAGGCTTGGTTTGGGACAGGGAGCCCCCCCCGGGACCAAGGGGGCAACAGCATTTGAGGGAGACATGGTTCCTCTCCCTGTGCTCAGCCACCCACCCCTGGGGCTCACCACGTTAGTGCTCTCCTCTCTCTAAATATGAACACAGAAAGCCTTTGGGCTGCTGCCAGAACAGATCCCCATGAATCCTGCCTTAGTCTGCTCCTATTATTTGCAGAAGTTTCTGCCACAGAATCGCCTCCCCCAAAACCTCCTACCTGCCCATTAGGCATTAGCCTTAGCTAGATGATCTCAACCCAGGGCAAAAAGAGGAGCTCAGGCTTGAAGTTAACAGGTACAATAGAGGATGCAGGTAGAAAGCAGAATTGATTACTTGAAGAGAAAAACTACAATCACACCCCATGCTGTCACAAAAGAAACCCATGCCCCAGCTAACAGAAGAGAGAATCGCACTTTCTTTCCACCAGCCAATGACTTAAATTGATCTAATGTAGGAAGTCATCCTGGCTAATTCTAATTTTATAGAGTCTAATGGCCATCACTTAGCTGTGATCACACTTTACCCAGTGTGTGAAAGAGACACAGCTCGAGTCAGGGTGGATGGGAAGGCAAGTGAGAGAGTATCTGCTTTACAGCTGTGGGAAATGAGGCAGGGAAGGGGGACAGAGGGAAATAAACCCACCCTGAATGAGGCGGCTCCTTAGCACATCACAAACTGCATGAACGGATCCTGAGCAATTACAGAGATCTCCCCTCTGTATTGGTTTTAAAGATTACTCTCCCTGTAATCTGTCTTTTCGGATCTAAATGGCCTGTGACAAAAGGCCTCTGATTAAGCACATCTTTTGCTTTGTTACACCTCTGGGTGAAACTGGTGCTGCTGAAAATAACTGAATAAAGATGAAAGGAGAGATGGCTGACTGCAGGCTCCCAGTGTAGGAGGCTCTTCAGCGTCAGGTCCAAATTTGTTGGAATTTTAGCTACAATTCATTCCAGATCAAACATAATGTTCCACTCAACCTGAAATAAAACATTTAATTTTAGGTTTTGGGAAACTTATTGTGGATCTATAAAACTTCCATGTGAAAAATCACTTAGTTTATTGTGATTATACTTTGAGGAAAACTTCTTAGGTATTTTTAAACAGAACCTATCCAGCAAAACATACAAAGGTGCAAAACTATTTGGCTGACCTACGCCTGCAATTCAAATGCTCATGAGCGGATCCATCCAACTTCGCTATCAAAGGAAAGTAAGTTTCACATTTAAGTTTCTTTTTTCCAGTGGGATTTTACAAAGCTGAGACGAGAAATTTTTTTCTAATTTTCTTTAAAAATTACCCAAGAATTAGCTTTATAAGGACCATGGTGGCTGCAGGGGGAACAAGCAAATTAAACTTACCAAACACAAAACCAACAAACATAGCAACGTTGTCTACACTTGGGAAAGAAAAGATGTAATTGAACAGCCCTGTGCACAGGGAGACCATCTTCTTTCCCTTTAGCAATCCAAGTACTTGCTGTTATATCATTTTCAGCCATTACAACTTGTACTGATCCACAGCCATTTAGCAATACAGGACACACACAACTTTAGCTTATAGCTCTGCTTTTTTGCTTTCCCTTAGGACAGGTGAAACACTGCATTACACGCGTGTAGTACAAGCAAGTGGCATCTCTGCTGAATGATGTGGGTGATGCTTGCTGGGCACATGCATGGCTGGAAGGCAAAGTCCAGAAGTGATGAAGGATGCCTGTGTGGAGGAGCTGGGGAGGGAAACTCCTCTTTCTTCTGAGATGGCCATTGTGTTCCAGTAGAAAGGAGAGGCTTTTTTTGGCTTTTTTTCTTTTTTTTTTTTTTTTTACACATCATCTACACTGCATACAAAATAGTGTTGCCACAGGGTGGAAGATAACAAGCCTGAACATCTCTCAGGGCTCCACTTCTGAGAGGACTTGCTGGCAAATTGGCAGTAGAGGAGAAGGAGCAGAGGGAGTTAAGTCCCAGGGCCTGTGTCCTCAGTCCCAGGCACAAACACTTGAGCCAGCAAGGAGGTAAACATTGCTGTGGTTTGTCAGAAGCAAGAATAAGGATAATATCCTCAGCTCGGTGAGCAGTGCCTGTCAAGGAAAGCAGAATTAGTCTTTCTAACTCTTTGCCACTGAAAAAGTGATTCATAACTCCCAAGTCACCAAGTGGAGGGAACCTGGGTTGCAAAGCATTGCTGATACAACTGCACGTGCAGCGATCCAGGAAAGAGGTCTTTCACTGCCTGGAAGAATTGTTTCTCCTTCCTCTCAGAGGGAATTTTTCATAAGCCCTGGTTCCATTAGCAATCTAAATATACATCTATTTTTCCTGGATCCACCCAGTTCTCATCCAGGGAACCGAATGTAAATTTTGGCTGTTGAAGCACTCAAGGTCTGGGCCACTTTGTTCCAAATGGCTCCTCAATTAAGCTGCTGGACTGGGAGGCCAGAATCATCCCAGTGAGCAACTGGCCAAGACCCTGTACCTGTAAACCTGATGGGCTGAATTCTGCTTTTCTTTGCCCTCCTACCCTGAAAAAGTTCAGGGAAATCATTTCACCCCATTAATTCAGGAGTAGCAGGCAAAAGCAGAGGTATATCTTATCCATTGCTTTCGTCAAAACAACTTTCTCCTTCCTACCTCCATGAGATCTCACGCAGCTGCTTCATTATTCTTTAAAACAAAAGGGCAGTTGCTGTTCCAGATGTTTCAGTTTGCAACTGAATGATTCCTTTCTTGTCTCCCCCCAGCATCCATCCCCATGCTTTCTTTTGCAATTCTGTTGTCTAATTTGCAAAAGCAAATCACATGGGCAAAACCTTTTGCTTTTCACCTCTGCTCCATCCCAGCCCTATCATTGATTAGATATGCAACTACATTCAAAGGAGATACTCCATGGACAGAAGCAGGAGATATCTGAAGTTTCTGCTTTTGAGGGACAAGCTCTGTCTGCTTTTGGGGCACAAGCTCTGTGGATAATTGTTGAATGAAGGAGATTAATAGGGCAGTAGGAAACCTGTAGGTTTAGTGATTCAGTTCCTTTCCTATCAGTCCTTGAACAAACGGCAAAAGATATCCACAATTTGCCTAGGAAAGAAGGCGATCAATTTAAGTAGCATGCATGCATGTTTGATAAACTCATTCCTCAAACCCTCAATGGCTGTTCCAAAAAGTGTGCATGAACTTGGTACACCCACCAAAGAGAAGCATTTCCAAAGCTCACCATCAGAAAGGTGCAGTGGACAGAAGAAGGAAAGCAGCGGGAGGTGACAACAAGAAATGGAGTTATCCAAACTGAGCCTGCAGAGCCACAGCACTGCCCTCTTCAAGGTGTCCAAGCCCTGCTTGACCTGGGAGGCTGCGCCACAAACCTATGGACTATGCAGTCAGCAGAGCCCCAGCCTAGGACATTGGAGCCCTTTGATCCCGGCTCCACTGCAGGAAAAGCTTAGGGAGGGCTGACTCCTCGCTCCTTCCAGCGCACAAATATCTTTGACTGCACCTCCGGGCAGAGGAGATTGTCAGCAAAGTAAATTCCTTTTTGGGTGTCCCATTGTGAGAGCTTCACTTTAGAAGCTACCATGGAAAGGGGTGACATGGCCAGGTGAAAACCTCACATCCCACAGGCTGCTGCAGGGGTGCGATATGTTAATAAACCATTTCCTTACAGCTATGGCAAGAGCGCAAGGCAGCCACCACTTGTTTGGAAGACTACAGTTTTCTGCTAGAGCGGTGGGGAGAGAAAGACCTGTTTTATACCTAAATAATAAAAATCATAAAGGGAGACAAATAAATAAATAAATTCTTCTTGATAAATGCATTATTAGCTGTAATAGGAGCAATTACAAGAAGAATGGGAAGTGACAGCTGCAGGCCCCAGATAGCCAAGGCACAAAAGGGGAGTTTTAGACAAATATCTTTCAGATAATGGGTTCATTTCTCGACTAGTTTGGGGAGGGAGGTGGCAGACATGGGAAGCATTAGCAGGCTGTGCTGCACATAGGGAGCGGAGATGCTCCTGTACCAACCCTCTGCAGAAACAATTTAGCTTTTTTATTTTTCTTCCCCCATGCATCTGAGTTCATATCTGCTTAAAGCAGTGTGGGTTTCACCGTCCTCACCCTCCCTTTTCAGAGCTGTTCCCATAAAGAGAGGGAAAAGAGGGTCCTGGGATTCTTTATGTCTGTTGCAGGACTGGGAGTTCAGATTAATAAAATCACAGGGTGACCTCTGGGAAAGGGGTCACAGGCTATGGGAGTGTCCGCATTGGGGAGGGGAGGGCAATGGAAACTTGTTGGCAATAGCCCAAAAGAGATCATCCAGAGACTGCTATCAGGAGGTCCCTTCCTCCAGATATCTCAGGGACTTGCAGAAGTAAGGTCTGCCCAGGAATATCTCATTCACCAGGCATCTGTTTGCTTTCCCTATTCAGCCTCCCCAGTACCTTAAATACTCTCTCCCCTTAGCATAAACCAAGTCTCTTGCCTAAAGCAACACATTTCAGCACAGCAACCTTGCAGCCCTGGTGGGCAAAAACAGCATCTCTTCCACCTTGACTAGCTTCTCTATTTGTGAGCCCTGTGTAGCCTGATCTTAAATCTGTGTATCCCTTCTGCTGGCTGCTGCTTGGCTAGGACACAGAGATGAAGTGGCTTGATGGGGATCTTAGAGGGTCATTCTCCTCCAGATCTCGCACCAAATCTTCAAGCTATGGTTGCTGGGAACTCACTTTAACCTCTTACCTTGATGCTTCTCCCACTAAGGACTGTCCCACTGTGGACAAAGTGAAGTCTTTTTCTACTCACCAGCTCTATCCATGCCCCTGAGACTGGGGTTCAGAGCCCTACCTGTTGCCCTTTTCCTGTGAGGCACACACCTTTTGCTGCTTTAACCCGTGGCACTTTTCCAGTCACAGTAATGAAAGCTTTTGGCCATTTCAGGAGCAGGGGAAAGTGCAGGTGATGGAAGGTGGAAGGAGAATGATTCCCCTGTACAGCAGCGCGCTCCATAATAACAGTGTGAGAACCAGTTGCAATTTGCTGGGGATGATGACACTGAGGTCAGACAAGCTGTATTGTAATTTACGTCCAGAAAAATGTAACCAGACATGACCAGACAATGAAGGATCACTCTTCCAGTTATTATGAACAAAGAGCATGCAGTGGGAAATCATAAAGGCCTCTCTACAAGACCCCTCTGCCTTCAGCTTAGCTCCATCTCAGCCTAATTACACAGCCTGGTTTGCATTAGTATTGTCTACTGGCTCTGCCATGTCCCCTTCTTGCTGTGTGTCATTCAGAGCCATTAGCACAGACTGCACAGCCTCAAGATTCCCTGAGGGCACATATAAACAAACTTTCCAAGCAAAGTGTGACCAGTCCATCCCGAGGCAACACCCAGGAAGGGAAGATTTCGGCCCGAGTGGTGAGAATTGGGAAAAGTTGTAAGCAACAGAAAATGGGGTCTAATAATAGGAAATGTTAGGCAGCCTTAATAGAAAGCACATTAAGAGGCCTGTGCTCTGCATATAATGTATCGTCTCCAAGTTAATTGCTCATCAGTTCGGTACATAAACAAAGACTGATGCTGTGACTGTGCAAGTGGCAGGGCTCATTCCACCGTGAGTTTCCTGCTGCTAAAAACCGGCTGGCTCCGAACACCATCCCCTGCCTGCCCGTGACAGCAGAGTGGCTGGGAGAACAGCTTCCTACAAAACCAGGTGGCCCTCCTGGACCTAAGGAGCTGGGGAGCTGTCACCCTGCGATGGCCGTTCTCTCTCCTGCCAACAAATACATACAGCTGAAGCAGGGTTACTGCAGTGTCCCCTCATCTTGAATGCGATCCCTTCTCCAGCCCCAGGAGGGCTCACAGGCAGCTCTTCGGTAATTGCAGCTCCTGCCTGGTGGTTTGAAAGCCTGCCAGCTTTGCTTTTGTGAAAAACAGGCACCTACAGGCGCTGCCCGGGCAGTGTTATTAAAGCAAAGACTGAGGCTGGGGACAGGGAGCATCCTGCAGTTAGGATGTGCCCAGGGGGCTGAAGGCAAACCCAGAAGTGTCTCTGCTGATGTGTAGGAATATGTGTAGGTCTGAAGGTGGAGGTCTGATGGACTCTGGGGGAAGAGGAGTTAGCGGGTGGGATGGGTAAGGGTTGGAGGGTAATAAAACAGGATGTCGAGAGCATCATAGACATTACAGGTTAACCACAGATACGCGTGGTTATTCATTTCTCGCAGGAATCTAGATTCATCTCACCTGGAGACGGGTGGGATAGGTTCATCCTACACAGTCCTCTGAAGGTGCCATCTGGGTATATGTTGGCACAACCAGGTGAGAGCTCAGATCAAATTTACAGATGGTTGAAAAGAGGAGAGACAAGTTTTGCTCACGATAATGGTGATTGGATTTGCAGGATTTTGCTTCTCCATCCCTATTGCTATTTGTGTGTGCACAAGACTTTGCTTATCTCTATTGATATGTTAGCACAGTTCCTGCACTGGGTCCTCACTGCCATCCTTCCCCCACAGATGAGCCCTCTGAGCCTGGGGTGGGAAAGGGGAGAGAAGGGGGAAGCAGAATTATTCAGTTACTAAGTTGTGAGAGATGGATGGTGAGACTGTGGTCACTCACATCCAGGAGAGGTCAGTCCACACCACTAAGTGAAGCATCACTTCTTGGACATGCCCCACTGTCTCAGGACCAGTTGTTCCTATGATGGCAGCTGAATTTCCAACAACATGGTTGTGACACATGTGGAAATGAGATCACGTATCTCCCAGGTAGTGCCAAAATTTTGCCTGTTCCCACCCTTGTGCACAATTAATGGGAAAAGGTGGCTCAGTCCCAGGTCTCAGCACAGCCTTGCTGGGACAGCAGCACAAAGGACATGTTGCAGGGAGATGCCCAGTGACCAGAATTGATCTTCACATCAACAAAGATATGAATATCTGGACCTGGATCCAGAGATCCATGACCCATGGGTATCCTTGGGTACAATAGAATCTTGTAGGGCACTATTTCCAGAGCTGTTTTCTCCTTTACCTACAGAGACATACTTTTCCTGTTCTGGGTATAAAGACAACAACCATACCTCGGAGTTTGGAAAGGTTGTCTCCATCACACTGGGAAGTATGCACAGGCATCACAGGCAGCACTGATATCCCTTCTGCAACCAATTCTGCTTGGTCCCTGAGACTGTCCAGGATGACTTTGCTGGTTTAGAAGGGTATAAACACATCTCCTAAATGCGTGTGCATGGACTTTGGTGGACTGGAGCAGGAACCTGATGTTTACTAGTAAGTCAGCAAAGGTCAGTACCTTGCAACTAGCCTGATGGGTCTTTAAGTCTGCACCAAGCCTGTGGCCACCACACAGCACTGAAGACTGAATTTGCATGGCTTGCTAAGCATCGTATTAGCATCTTGGTCTGTTCCTGCTGGAACAGAGCTCCTTGGCGCTTGGCTCGGCAACACTTTCTGAAGTAGCCTTAAGGGTTGTCCGTGAGAAATGTCCGAAATCTGGTATTTCTGATGGCATGAATGACTCGTCTCACCTGGAATCCTACGGTAGGAGATGTAATGAAGTGTTGGTCTATGGCAGCAAATAGGTCTAGACAGATCACCAGGCTGTTTCTAAATGGCAGAGAATGAATGGCCAGAGGTGAAAATTGTCTGCTCTTGGGAGTCTGCTGTTTGCAATAGTCTCACTGCTCAGGAAGGTAGCGTAAGTTATCCCGATGCAAAAGATATTCTAATTTGTCTTTGGCTCAGCCTGCGAGTCTGTAATCAGTGCTGCTAATCTTTAATAAAAGGGGTTCACAGGAGCCTTTGTTTATAATGACATAGTGGGTGATAGCTCTTTCTTGTTATAATCCCCTCTCAGAAAGCATCTGATGGGGAAAATGTCTCCCTTGACAGTTTGCTTAAATTTTCATTTGCCAAAACACTGAATAAACTCCTTGTTTGTCTAATGGAACTAGAAGGAATTGTGACACTTTTATTGTTTGTTTACTTCCTCACTGGGGCACCAGCTAAATTGAAGATGTCATCACACAGCAATGAGAATCAAGCTTCTTAATTTAACTGATTGGTTTGCAAACAAGGTTCTCCGAAGCACCACTCAGCCATACAGGCTTTACAGTGACCACAGGCTGAAACACATCAGTGAACTACAAGCAGGAGAAGCAATGCAATGGTGAGGTAATCCCAGAAAAGCTGCTTCTTTTACAAGGTATCAGACAGAAGCACTGGTCAAATGGCATCTGTAAAACTGGCAGCGAGAAGACAAAGAGAGCAATACATTTTCCTATAAATCCTACATAATTAGCAGCTGCTGCTGGATTAATGCAAGCACTAATTCTGAATAGGTGGAGGGGGACTGGATTTCTTGCCTGAATTCCCTCTATTATTCACTCTTTTTATGCCCTTAATACCAGGAGTAGAGTTACTCTTGCTTTACGCCGTGCTAAGCAAGGAGAGAAGGCACATTCAGGATGCAGACGGAGGAGCAGTCCCCCACGGATTGGTGAGATTTTCAGACAGATCAAATGTTGAGCTTCAGGTAATTGGCAGAGATCCTTTAATGTCTGAGTTTAACACTCACCTACTAGAAGAGAACACAATTAGGCAATGAGATGTGGAAGAGTCTGAAGTGCCAGATATAATAATTCAGCCGTAGTACGCTGTTCAGCGGAAAGCTGAAGGCTGAGAGCTGTCAATTACACCAGGGGTGAATTATACAACCAAATTCATACACTGAAGCATCTTATTATTGCTATGATCACATTTTATTATGAAGCAGTTTGGGTGAGGTTATTTTTTTTAATTTATTTATCTATGTTAATTTTGTACAGAGGCAAATACGTTATGAGTTGGGAATTGTATTAATTTCACTGCTTGGAAATATTTTAATAGCCGATTAGGTCGTTTGCTAGTTGTTGCTCTTTTTCTTTCTCTTCTTTCTGCTCATTATAAAATTAGCGTTTTGTAAAAGAAACACCATGGGGTAGCAAACCATAATACCTCTTGGTTCTCATCCTGTGCAATATTTACTAGTCACCCCCTAAACTCAGCTTCCTGACCATACGTATCCTTGCCTCCCCCACGTGCATTTTAAGGGCTTGCCTTTCCAGTGCAAACAGAAGTCAATTTTACAGTCTGTAGGGAGTTCTCCCCATCCTCCCCAAGGTGAATGAACTGCATTTCGCTCTTACAGCAGGCACAAGAAGGCTCAGTGATCAGAATCCACAGTTGAGGAAAATCATAATTCAGCCACATCCAGCAAATAATGTCACATACTGAGGGCATGATTGCACTGTGCCACCCCAGCCTGCCATCAGCAGTGCTGCTCTTTGCAGGCCGGGCGGGTGGAGGGGAACCACGCAGGTCAGGGAAGCTGCTAAAGTGCCTTTTGTTTCTAGGTCATGGTATCTAACCTAGGCTGACACCCAAGTGAAAGCCACTGGTATCTGGTGCACATTTGGGATTGGTAGGAGGCTGTCCCTTCACAGGACACGGCATGGAGGACACCGAGTGAAGCCAAGGACCATGTAGATAGACTGGACATGCCACAGGAGATCGCAGGCAGGTGGTTGGTGCCTGTGCACTTGTTCTTACAGTGAATGATGCTCCTGGCCTCTCCAGCCAGGGCCTTGTAACTGCACAGATCTGATCTTCGTGCAGGAAAAAGGGAAAAGGCAGGGTTGGGAGAGGAAGAAATAACTTGTGTGGCCTCTCTTGTTTCCTTATAAAACTATGCAAGGCAGAAACAATAATGTTTAAAAGCCCAGCTGCCCTGAGATGATATTGAAAGAGATTTTGCTTGTCCCATTCAAAGAAACAGAGTTGTCTGAATATTTGCTGCTTTAACAGCTTAGAGTGAAAGTCTCAGACAGTCTAGAGATGTTAACTAGTTCTTCACCTGGAGAGGACAGTGCTCCAGGACTTTCCTCCTCCACCTGCATGGCATGGGTGATGTGGGTTTTGTGGTCTCACCCCTCTGCTAGATATTTACCTGTGGTGGAGCGGGATGCCTGCAGATGACAGCCACAGCCCCCACCCCCGGCTGGTCACTCAGCCCCGGGGCTGGCTTTGCCTTTGCAGACACCTGCTCAGAATGGGAAGAGCCTTTAAGTGCCCCAGAGTGACAGAAAAGGACACTCCACTGCCCTGGCCACAGATATTTCAGCACAGGCTTGACGACTTTAGCTGCTAACATCAGGAGCTCAGAAACTTAGAGGAATCCTACAGTAACATTTTTCTTTGGCTTAATTACCGAAATAGACAAATTAGAAATTGGCCCATCATGAAGATAAATAGCAATAAAAAAAAGCAGTTGAGAAAAGTGTTCCTGCTAAATTATAATTAACCACCCACCAGCAGCTACCTGACAGGTGAGAGGGGGAGGCTGCGAGCAGCCCCTTGAATCGGCCGGTGGCGTTTCCCGTGATGCTCCTCGTTACTGCACCTCCGGGGCACTTAATGCCCCATTTTGCTTTCAGTGCAATTATAAAAGGCCACTTACATTTGCCACCCCCCCTCTTTGTCTGCCCACCCCAAGATCTCTAATAGTCTAAATTATCAGCAAATTGCCTATTTGATAAGGGCAAGCCATTTTGCATTGAGAGCTGAACTATTTCCCACTTCTGGGGGATAATATTAGGCAAATAACAAGCATCATTCTTTTGACATGTACAATTATTTGCGAAGTGTATGTTTGAATAGCCTGCTCCTTTGTGTGACAGGGTCCATTCCCCATTAGCATACTTGACAGATGAATATGCTGGGTCCTCGTGGAAAACCTGGCAGTAACCATGGTGATTGGAGACAATGTTTTGAGTGAGGGATGTATTATCAATTTCAACTGGAAGGAAAAAAAGTGTATCACTAACGAGCTGATCTGCAATACAGGAGAAATACGTTGTTCCCAGGTAATTAAGCCAATCTTGGTACTAGTTTTAAACTCACATAAATTAGAGGCAGAGGTGTCTACCTATTTTGCTGTTTCGCTGGTTCCCGATGGAGGTTTTTCTCCTTGATTTTTAATTAAAGTTCTCTTTGAAAGTACTGAAATGTGGTTTTCTTCATGCTACAAAGTTTGGGGGGGCCAGGGCAAAGTGGTTAACCAGGACACTCTCTCTCCTTGGGTGTGTTAGAGAGGGGTGAGTGGCCAGCCTTGCAAAACAAAGCTCCCAGGGCAGCTCCCATCACCTTTTGGGTTACCCTGCCTTTATTCTGAGCTTTCTCTTTGGAGCTGTGCAAGGAGATGTTGCCCTCATGTCGCTCTGGTGAAAGCAGGCTGCTCGGCAGCAGCTGTAAACACGTCCTCTCCTGACCTTGCTTTTGATCCTCGGAGTCTTCCAGCTCCAGGGCACATTGTGGCTGTCCCCTCTGAAAGGAAGGGGCTGATTGAGCCCCTGGGGAGCCCCGCTGAGTGCCTACAAAATATTGGTTGGAAAGTACTCCCTGAACAAAATTTCACTCCTCCTGCAACTGGTAGGGCAACCCCCAGCCTTACAGGGGAGAGAAGTGAGAAGAGCGGACTATTTGCTTTTGCCAACTGCACCATCTTGTTCCCACCCTGTGGATATGATTACAGCTCCAGAGTAGCTCCAGCATTTGCACTGGGTCCCGGCCCCTCCAGATTTCCCAGTGGAAGTCCTAGGGAGAGGGGCAGGCGGACACCACCACCCACTTACCATTACCTGGTGCATCTAAAGAGGCAGCTCTGGATGCAGCACCAAATCCATCACAGGGAGGAGACACATCTTTATGTCTACGTTTGATTAGAGACGCTGCTCACATGCCTCTCTGCCTTGGGAAAGAGACTAAATAACCTGTGCATAGCAATGCTTTGCCTCGAATCTTACCCATTTAAATCTATACAGAATAGGTGAAAAAACATCTCCATTTTGTCCTGGTAGTTATTTTGCATTAGCTTTGCCTGGGGATGGACTGACACAACACCCAGGCAGGGAGGAACAAGACCAGCTTTTCCTTCATGCTCTGCTAATAAAACTGAGCAACCTGTTTGAAACCATTGCCTAGTCCCCCTCCAGCCCCCCTAAATCCCTTTACACATAACCCTGCTTTACTGAAAAAAAATAATGCAGATTATAGAAACAATGTTATTATTAGCGGTTTGATTAGGAACATATTCTCTACAGTCCTTCATTAGAAGGAACGTCCCTGCCTTTTTAGGCACAAATTTCCCCTCATTTCCCACACACCTGGTGCTCTCTAGCTTTTATTATTGTAAAATATTGACTTGGAAAATGCTGAGTCAGGTGCCCGAGGTCAGCGAAGGTGATTTTTACTGGAGTAATGAATTCTTCTGCCTTTCAGGACATTTTTTCTTTGCCTTTTCCTTGTTCCTGGGTCTTTTTCAGCCAAATGTTTGATTATTTTTCTTTCCCCCACCCCCAGCCTCTGTCCCCATCACTCTCCCTGTTTTGGACTTTGGCAGGTTGAGAGCTACAATTAGAGTCAGTGTTTATGGTGCCGGCCATATGGCTTGCAATGCAAAGTAGCAGCTGCATGGGAATCTCGAAATGAGCCCTCCTCAAGGTCACCGCGCACATGGAAGCGTGCGCCTGCCCAGGTGGGACATGCAAGCTTGTCACCGGTCGATCTGTGATCACGCACGTACCCATTGAGTGCCTCTGCTGCAAACTAATGCCGGCGCAGCTGCAGAGCACTAATCACGTTGCAAAGGCGGCCGCTTTGCACAGCACCGGAGTGGGGAACGCCAGAGGCTTCTGCCTCCTCTTTGAGAGACCAGCTGCAAATTCCTGCAAGATCGCACACCGCAGAGCAATTTCTCTCATCGTGGCACCCATATGGCTCCCAAAGCTTCCAGCCAGCCTTGGTGAACTTGACTCTTGGGACTTGCAAGTGCTTCTGTTTTTTTTTTTTTTTATGGGAAAGAAGGGAAAACAAGGTAGGAGATGGGCTGAGGTCACTCAGGAGCACACAGTGCCTTAAATGCAAGGTCTGGGCCAGCACTGGGGTTTCCCTTTCATCAAAGGGTCTTTTAGAGGGAGTCCAGCTCCCTGGGAGAGCAGACAGCCTGGGTACCGCTCATGGAGAGCCACACAGGCAGGGGTTCTCAGCACCTTGCTCTCCTGAATCGAGCAGATTTCTGCCCATTTTTGTTACTGCAGTGACCCTCTCCTTCCCAGCCCAAAGATAACTGACAGCGTGGCGAGCACTGTGGACCTCTGCCTGATCTGTAGTCTCAGCTGTGCCAGTCATGAAAACACGGCAAAAAATCCCATCGCTGCAAACACAAATGCATTAGAGCTGTGTCTAAAGAGCAGAGCTTTGTCTGAGATTGGGGAGATTTTCTTAATGGGAGAAGAGTGTTTAAATCACTTGAAATAGCCCTGTAAAAAGCAACCTGAGCATCTTCTACACCCAGCTGCTTTTCAGGAAACCTAGCACCAAGCTGACCAAACTGGGATTTCCTCCAGGTCTCTTGTGACATTAGCAGATATGCTTTTAAAGATGTCACATTCATAAAAGAGCAGGAATGTGACCTGACTGAAGCAGGCACTTCCCAGGCTGCTTATCACCCTCCGATAAATGAATGAGAGCATTTGATGCTTAAAGGCTCTAACTAGACAAGAAGGGCACTCTCTGGGACCATGCCAAATGCCCTGCTCTTAGAAAGCATAAAAGCACATGTCCCAGGGACTAGCATACGGGCCACTGAGCAGCTCCTCATCCTGAAGGAAGCTGGGAAGCTTTACATATCGCATGGCATGGCCCATCTCTGAAATGCATCCATTGCTGCATTTACAGGATGTCCCTCTTTAATGGGATATGGCAACACCACGCAGCAGTTCAACAGGCGAGGAAGGGAGGCTGCCACAGCTATCTAGTACTACCAGGAGAAATTAGCCCAGCGCTAGCCTTTCCACTGGACACAGCCTCCCAGCCCTCAGCAGCCTGACTGTCATGGTTGATTTAGGACCTGAGGTTCTAAATCTTGCCTAAAAAGCAGCAGGCAAGATCTTGCCTGCCTGTGTTAAGGACTGCACACACACACACACACACACACACACCCAAATAAATCTGTGTGAAGGGGTGGGAGAGGTTTCCTAACTAAGCACTTCATTCCCAAATGCTGTTATCTATAGTAACATGTTCAGTCTTCACGTGGTGCTCACAGAAAGTAACAGATACGGGAAGAAGTGGGCATATATAAAATTTCTCATAAGCTTGTGTAAAAAGTTTTATCAACGCGTCTTCAGAATTCTAAAAGAAGTGGGAAGTGCCTGAAACTGGAATAGTTAAGGTATGTAATAGAAATGTTAAGTGAGAGAACAAGGAGAACAAAAATAACTTAATAACCTGTGTTACCTTGTGACATCCCAATGCCCAGTCATGAAAAGCAGGCACTGGGTGGCGGTGAAAGAGAAAGGCAGAGGAGGTGATGGGGCAGGAGTCTTTTCTGGGATCAGACACGTTTTCCTCCAATGTAGACAGAATGCTTAAACTATGGACATCTTCCTGTGAGTCTTTAACAGTGCTTAATTTAGGTTTTACACTATGTATTGCTATGCACGTGGCTGCAGAAAGCAATTGAAAACATCTTAATGAGGTACTTGGGCTCCTTATATAGTCCATGAAGAGAGCTGGTGACTGACAAACAGCTGAGAAAGCCTGGCTCAGAGCAGCTCTGCTCTGTAGAAAACACAAAGCACAGCACAATATGAACCTTCTCCCTTCAGGCAGGAAATAATTGCCTGCCTTCCCCAACCAGGGCACCTCTGTGCCTACATGTCACTGGATAAAGTTTGCAGCTGAGCAAAGCACAAAATAGGAATGAGCCATCTTCAGGGTCTATCAGTGTAGGATGGAGGCTTTGTGGGTTGTTCTTTGGGGTGCAAATACCCCCTCACGTTTTGCTGACCAGCCTCGCCCCTGCAAGGCTCTGAGGAGCTGTTTGTTAGAGAGAAAACCCAAATTGGTGAATTCAAGGTTCTGCGGCCGGAGTTGCTTGGGACCTCACTGCTACCTGCGTGCCTGTGCTCCGAGACTGACAAGCTGGGTGCTGAGGGGAAGGAACGACCAAGCTAATTTCTTCCTGTGATAACCCCACCTGGGCAAGGTGCTGACCTGGGTTGTCTCTGGTGGTGGAGACACCATTGTGGACTTCCCGATGTTTCTCACCATGAGGCAGGGGCCACTGGTGCTGCCCAGGTAAGTGAGGTGCCCAGCCAGAGTCGTGTCCCACACGCAGGCTTTTCTGGGCTGCGGCAGCCAATTATTTCCAGAGAAATCCAGAATGAACGTTACTATTAGACATAGGCCTAAAGACACATTAAAACATAATGAAGTGTCTTAATCACCCTTTACAAGCTGAATTTATCACAGGGAACCCTGTAAAATGAATGTGAAAGAGCAATTCCAGAATGACACTTACCCAAGATGGATTGAAAGATATTATTTGTTGTTAATGAATGGTAAATTCATTGCCATCTCATCCCCATGAATGAAATTTGTGGGGACGTGGAGTAAGGGCCTTGGGCTGCACAGAAAACATTTTGCAATCAGCTCACGGCACCTGTTTAAACTGCCTGGAAGCTTGGTTACACTGATGCCCAGACACAGGCGTGTCTGCCTCAAAATCCTCTGCTAACCTGGGGCTTAATAGCTTTCTGGCCCCTCCAGATTCAGTTGACTCCATCAGCAGGATTTTCCTTCACAGAGCCCAGGGGAAGAGCACAATGATTTCTGCAGCTTCTTTAATGAAGCCAAGATATCTCAGGCTGAGTGGTATCTTCCCCTGCATAAATAAATATTTGGCAGTGACTAAATACTGGGGGTAAATACCCCGGGTACACAATGTCTGCTGGGCTGCTGAGATCCCAGCAGTACTCTAGGTAGAAAGCACCTGCAAAGCTGCTGTCCCTGTCCATGTGCATCCCCATCAGATGAGGCAAAGCACAGCAAACTTCCAGCGTTTCCTCTCCCCATAGCCCCCCCCCCCCCCCCCCCAAACCTGCACCATTCGCTGCACCAAGGGGCAGTGCAGGCAGGCATCTCGCAGGATCACTCTCTCCCACAGGCTGGCTCTTTGGGCATAGCCTGGTCCCAGCCTTCAATGCTGCCCTGAGGAGCGAGGGTTTGATGAACACACGGAGAGGCCAGATGGATCGCAACCCACAAGGCTTCGTTACAGACCTTTGCTCTGTTCAGCACAAGTGGTCAACAAACTCTGTCCTCTGGATGTGCCCTGGATGTGCTGTGTTCCTGTTGCCTTAATGACAGCAACACTGTGCGTTGTGAATGCAGAAAAATCCACAGGCAAGGCAGAAAAGGCTTTTTGCTCAGATCCACTTGAAGCCTCCGAGGACCTTAGGGCTGGGGGAGCGCCCAGCTGCCTCTCCAGCTGAGCAGAAGACCTTGCCTCCGACCCTCACCAAAGGCATGTCCACTGGGCAAACCAATGCAAGCTGCTCTAAACACAGAGGCGGTGAGTTTAAATAACTGGCTTTCAAGCCCAGATCCACCAGACATCTCATATTCTCCTGTTCCCATCTCATGCGTGCCCTTTCTGTGTGCCCTTCTACTGCTTTGACCATAAATTTAAGTCAATGTGCTTTAAGATGCCAGATCTCTGCTCTTTGCCTGCTCTAGCCCTGGCCACTGCAAAGCTGAACTTTTCTTCACAGGGCTGATTTCTGCACAAAGCAGCAGGGGAAGAAGGTACTTTGAAAGGGTAAACGTTTTAGGACTGTTCCAATGGACATTATAGGAAGCCTCAAAGCACAGCTGGAAAGGTCCAGCTCCCTGCTTTACCACCGATTCACTGCATGAGCGTGGATAAATAAATCATTTCACCTCTTTCTGCCCCTATATAAAAAGAACTGATGGTGCCTTTCCTTTGTCAAGCACCATGAGATCTCAGGGTAGAACACACTCAGAGTTTTATTAATTCTTCTTTTAGGCTCTTGTCATTATGTTGATCTGTGTGGTCATGCATCTTTGAAGTAAATATCAGCTGGAAATAGAAAAAGCGAGCTCCCCAGCATCCAGGGATCAGACAGTCCCATTGATTGCAGCTTCATTTAAATGAGTGGGTGCTGCGCAGGCACAGCAGCCGGGACGGTCTGCCACTGGCACAGCTCAGCTAGATGTCCTGAGTAACCTCCCAGACACATATCCAGTCACACCGATGGTGCGGGGAAAAAATCCTTCTCTATACATTCGCAGATCTGCCATCATCAAAAGCCAATGGCATAGCGTGACCTTCCTGCCAGGAGACGCTGGCTAAGCTGTGTATTTTCCTCGAGGGTCTCATATATCGTCCTCTCCTGAAATGCAGCTGAGGCAGGTAACTGTTTTTTAGGCTGTGTGTTTTGCACCTACTGAAAGATTGTACAAATACAGCATCATCTTGCCCTTGAAGAGCCTATAAATAAATGGGCTCTTACCTTGACTGCAGGCTGCAGCATTAGTCAACACTCAAGCAGTTCATTTGTGAATTTGTACACAATAGAATCCAAGACACTTGAAAAAGCAGCAGAATGTACCTTTTTTGTGTGTGAGTGGATTTAGCGCTTGAGCAAACTGTCGGACTAATAAGCTGAGAGACCAAAGGGTCATATTTATCCACAGCAACACAGCTCAGACAGCCGCGGAGTTCGTGCTCCCTCCTTTGCTACCCCAGCAATGACTCCAGAGCTTTCGGGCGGGCTGAAGGGACCCAGGTGTCCCTCTCCTCCCCCAAAGGCGGTTATATCACATGGCGACTAATCCATCCCTGGGACGTGGTTTTTTTATCTGGCCTTGCAACCTGAGAAACGACAGGAGTAGATCTCCTCCCACTGTCTATCCCCTTCTGGCCTCTCTCCTTTGGTCCAGCTTCTGAACGGAAAAAAATTACAGTCTGTCTTGCCCAATTCTGGGTACTCAGTACACCTGAAAAACAGGCCCAAAGTAGTGCACAGAGTCTGGATGTCAAAACACCATATTTCTCTGCTGGTCACTTGTTTTTTAATACATCATGGTTATAATATTTTTTTCTAGCTCTTATTAGCCTTATAGCTGGACGCCTTAATTTATTCCTCATTGACTGTCTTTACCACTTCAGTAATTTATAGCGTTTATGGTCTTGCCACTTTGAATTATTTAATTTTGCACAATATTTTGGAGAGATGTTCGTCCAGTGCAACGTATCATGTCACCCTGCTGCATCCTCTATCGCTGGGATTTCTGACAGTCCTGCACAGGAAAGCAAGGGACAAAACAAAAGGAGGCCTCAGCCTTGTCATCAATGTGAAATGAGCCCAGACTGGTCCTGATCGGTCTTGTTCCATGAGCTATCGTCTCTCACCTCAGTTGCATTGTGTGGGATCCTGTGTTATTATTGAGGACCAAGGACAGGCTCTGTACAAACGCCTCTGAAGGAAGAATTAAAAACCATCACACACTTAGTGTGGCTAAATGAGTATTCAAATCTGCTAATAAAAAAATAATGAGGAATGCCTGCAGCCCTGAGCCACCTAAAGAAAATCAACAAATGCCAGCTGCAATGCAAACACTTTCCATGGTCGGCAGTGAGGATTTCAAAACAAGGCAGGGAGGCCTTGTGGGGACAATGGAGGAAAACCACACAGGAATTACAGCTGCTGGAAAAAGCACAAGAGAAAATCAGGGGGGAATTTCACTGAAGGCAAAGACAGAGCAACTCCAGGGAGCTTCCAGCTGAAACAGAGCACAGAGCCAGACTCCTGCCCCATCTTTCCCAAAGCAGCTCCAGGAGGAAAACCTCACGTGGGCATTGTACGGTCTCCCCGATGGCCGAGCAACAGACTGCCAGGCTTTCTTCTTCAGCCCAAAAACCTTCTGAGTTCAAGCAGGGTCTCCCAAGGATGTCTTGGTTTGGGTTCATGTTCTTCCAAGCCATCCCCAGGCTGCCAGGGGGACACTCCGCTGCCACACGTGGTTTCATGAAGCCAAAGGCCATGCCCTCACTGCCTCATAGCAGTCTCATAGCATGGTCCAGCTTAGGGTTCTTATCCCAGGGCTCACCTCCCCTAAAGATGAGGGGATTTAGCCCACACAAGGCTCCCCACCATTCTTCAGATGAGCAGAATTCACCTCTAGTGCTTCCTACATTCTTCCATCAATGGTGGGTGTAGAGGTATGAAGCTGGCTTAATTAACATTGATAATATACAGCTGTGGGCTGGCTTCAGGGGTGGTGGGTTGGCCAATGTAGATAAGGTGCAGCTGTGGCTGGTTCTCTTAAGTGGTTGGGCAGCCAAGGAAGAGAGAGCAGCTGAGGAAGAGAGAAGAAGCAGAGAGAATGCATGCCCTGGATGAGGAGAGACCAGGAGAAGGTAGCAGAGGGACTGGCATGAAGAGTATGTTGGTATGTGGTGGTAAAAGACCTTGTTGCAGCTTGATAGTTTTGAGAGTGCTGTGACAGGTGGGAGCTTAAATTCCATGTCTGATGTTGGGATAAAGAAAGTTGATGAGATGTGTGCTACTCAAGGGGAAACACCATGGTGCAGAGCATTGGAATGGGCTGCCAAGCCACCACCTCCCTCGGTCATTCTAGTGGGATGAAAGAGAGGAGGAGGTGACAGTAGATGGGTATCTCTCAGGAGTGTATGAAGAGAATGATATCAGAGATTGTGAAATGCTCAGGTACCCTGGAGAGCATATAAGTATGACAAGACAGTGAGAATAATTAGCTTGACAGTTGTGAGTACGGATCAGGAGCATTTTTAACAACATCCTGTCATGTTTGGGTCTATTACTACAGTCCAATGAGGTGTGATGCCATTTTTCCTGGTCATGGCATTCCTTCTAGGAAGAATTGATGTGCACTTACATTTCAGTAGGTATCTTGAGGGTCCTTGGCATATTCTGTCCCTCATTTAAAACTCAAAGCACCTTTTAAAAAATGACAAGCCAAAGAACTTGAGTCTAACAGACCTGTGGGAATAAAGGCTGACTCTGCAGGGCCACGGTGTTAGAGTGTAAATGAGCTCAGAGGCAGGCCAAGCAAGCTTTAAAATGCATACTTAAATGGGTAACGGGATTTCCTGGCCTTCCAGGCTCAAAATCTTTCCCTCAGCAGGCTCTCTTATGTTATTTATCTCTTCTGCTCAAGTACCGTGTCTTAGCAGAGCAGCCAAACTTCAAAATGTGAAGTAACAAGGGTAGGAAAGTTGAACGAAGTGCCATCCTCAGAGGACCCAAAGTTCAAACTGGGGCGGCAGTCTACAGGTTGGCACTCGTGCTGTCACAGCATGCTTCTCTAACGCCCTCCAGAACAAGACCTTCCCCTTGCAAGAAGCTCGAGGGCCAGCAAAGGAGAGACAAGTACCGTTGACTTTTGTACTACAGCTAGGAATGACAGAAAAGGAGTGTGAAATAAGAAAATCCTGGAACAGAGCCAGGGAATGTGTTTTCCAGAAACATATAATCCGTAATTGGGCTAATTCTGATGTATTTGTGTCTCCAATTCTTTGTTTCCCTCTTGTCTGTATAACTCTTGATTGGAACATTCGATGTTGCTTTTGTGAGTTCCTAAATCCAATCCTCTCTGATGATGTACATGAATGTGCATCTGATGGATGTTTTCCAGCACCTTTTTGTTGCCTCAATTAAGGGATAATGAACAAGAATTGTTCCTATTTGTAAAACATCTCCTGCTATTTCCTGCTTCCCAATTGGTTGGACAATGTGTCTTAATTAAACACAAAGCCTTGTAACATCTTTCAGGGGAGAGAGACCAAGACTAGGAAGATAAGAAGAGGAGGAGGAAGGGAGAGGTGAGGGCCTTTTATACTTTCAGTGACTTGTTTGAGAAAGCATATTAGATTTGTTGTAATAATGGTCACACCTTGCAGTTTTCCTTGAGTCTGATGCTGAGGCCTGGGATAAGGACATCAGAACAATCTCCACTCAGATCCATAACTCTATAGAATACCAAAATCGATGCCTCAAGGAATAAGAAATGAGATGTAGTGCCTTTCCTTTTTACTTAACAGAAAAAATGCTGTTCATCTTCCAAGGTGCAAAGAGAAATAGCCATCACATAGATACCTGCTAGGTCCTGCGTAACATAAGCTTATAGATAACACATAAGGAAAGTAAAATAAATAAATAAAACCAGAAGACACCACACTGTATCTGTCTCAGCAGAGGTGTGCAGGAAAGATGAAGTAAAACATTTTTAGTAAACTCATCGCTTCGGGTTGATATATACTGGATAGGGGGCTGAGGCTCTCTTTGCACTGCCTCTGCTGCCCTATGAAGGGACAGTGAGCATGTCATGCCATCTTTTGCCAGCACACAGTTCATTTGTTATAATGATTTTAATCCAAGTCCATCTGGATCTGAGCATGAGCATCAAACATGCAATTTCATGTTTTAGCCTAATAGAAGGTATTACACATCGTCATCTATTCTGCCCGTGAAAAGGCAGCTTTAGCATGATCTTTAGCCTCTAAGATTTCCTCCATTGTCTGATCAAGTGTGTTTCTTTTGTACTCCTTGGTTAAAACCCAGAATGGGTTTCTGCGTGGCTCCTGCAGCTTTGAGCCCGAAGCCGGTTAGATCAGCTGCTCCTCCTGCCTTGCCCGCTATTTCCAATGAGCGGCAGGGTGAGACATCTGTGGGGAGGATCGGATTATGCACTGTGATGCCATCACTGACTAATCAGATTCCATCCACCCTTCGTACTCGCTGCCTCCGCCAAACTTTCCTGTTGCAGAGGACGAGGGGCGACCGCAGGAAATCCTCACCCCGCGCGGGAAGCCTGGCCCCTGGTTTAAGTGGAGCCATATGTTTAATGCTTAGAACACAACACTGGCAAAGGAGGGAGGTGATAAAAGTCTTTGGAGCCTGTGTTACATATGCAAATATCGCCTGTGAAAGGCAAGTCTGTCTCCTTTGACACTGCTTGTAATCCTGATGTCATCCTCTCCGCTCACTCTCACACACAGAGTGTTTATTTTGTCATGGTGCATCTGAACACAAGACTAAACCCGCGTGGGGCAGCAGAATTTTGCACGTGTTCCAAAGCCAAATCTTCATCCCCACAGAATATGTACGTTTAAATTTAGAAATGGGGAGGCGTGACAGAAAGATGAGGGAATTGTGTCTGGTCTTTGTCATACTAATATGACCCTGTAGTAGCATCTGTGAGCTTAGAGCAGCTCCAGCTGAAATAACTGGACAACCCTTCCTGTCTGCTGGGATATCCCAAGCAAACCCATGCCCTGAGCTCTTCTGTTTCTTTATATTTTCTCCAAGGAAGCTGGGAGCGAATATTGGATCTGTGCAGCAAAAATATTCCATTTTTCTAGGGTCTAATCCATCTATCGCTGTGAGTGAGGAGACACTGATAGATGTTAAACTCCATGACTTAGTGTGGATAAAAGAAGGCACGTTAACGTATCTGGATCCTGGCATCATCTTTTGGTTCATGAAATAAAGAGCAGCAGCATAAGCATCTCCCATTGCTCTGCCTCAAAGGCTGGATCTGCAAGCACCTTGCCAGATAAGAAAGAAGAGCTGAATTTCCACGGTCCCCTCAAACCCAAGCTTCTCTGAAGCTGCCAGTGAAAGGATGGGCTACTTTGTTCTCTCTGTTGATACCATGTAAAATGTGCTTAGGTACTCTAGAGATGGAGGCTCCTGTAACAAGGAGATAAGCTTGAGGTAGTGGCAGCTCTGGTGATAGGGATAGGGATGTTTGAGTGCTGGACACAATGCTGAGGCTCTCAGGAAGACATCAAATGGGCTGATAAGGATATTCCCCATCCAGGCAGAGCAGAGACCTGGTGGTCAGACCTTTATCTTTCCCCCCAGATGGGCTGCCTACTCTCCTTTGTGACAAAAAGCTTTGTGCATAGACCAAAATAAAAAAGAAGGGCCAAACATCCTCAGGGCACTCCTTCCTCAGGAGGAGACCATGCCAGCTTGGCACTTTATCATCCCCTCCTTTCCTTCTCAACTCCCCATCTTTTCCTGGCTCCTTCTATCCTGTCCCTGTTCCTCTTGCCTGTACCTTGCTTCAAGAGTCAGCAAAGCTAGGGACATCCTACATGGGAGCATTGCTGCTCTGTGCACCAGAGATGCCATTGCGTTTTTTTTCTTTTTTCCACTGCAACTTAAAAAAAAAATATATTCTGCTAGCCGCTCAATAATTAATGCTTATGAGCACTGATTCAGCATGTCAGGAAGAGAATTTTGTACTCTTATTGTAGTCTTTTGTAATTGAATCTTATGCTGTTATATTAGTGTGGCCCCAGGTGAGTATGCAGTAGCTAAGGGGGGGAAAAAAGGTAAGATAAAGGAATTACAATAGAGCCAAGCTAATGTGAGTACAAGGCAATGTCTTCTGTGCCTCAAGGTGTTAAGTTAATCTCTGATAAGTTATTAACTTATTAATGGGCTGAGAAAGGATGAACTACTTTTCATCCAAAGTCCCAAGTGCTCCTTGTTTTCTTCTACATGTTTCTCCTTGTCAACTAATTCTCCTTCGGTGCTGCTCCCCCATTGCTCTGCCTCCCTTCCTCCACATATCCTGTTTCAGCCGTAATGAAATCCGCTCGGAGGAGCTCCTCCAAGGAGCAATCACATTGTGCTCGAAGCCTGGGATGTGGGGACTGCAGGGAAGATTCAGGGACAGAAACTGAGAGGATGAAAGCTAAAGAAAACTTTACAGAAGTTCCTAATTAATCTCTCCTTCTATTGTTGACTAATCACTGATGGGGAAAAGCAGAAAGAGAGTTTGGTGGTTCTTCAGATTAAACAAAAGGACTCGGAGTGGCACACCTCCATCCC
The DNA here is from genome assembly GCF_017639655.2 of Falco naumanni. NCBI lineage: Eukaryota > Metazoa > Chordata > Aves > Falconiformes > Falconidae > Falco > Falco naumanni. Next base: position 101,310,727 of record NC_054057.1, read on the forward strand.
AGCTCTCAGTCCAGCCCTGGGTTCACAGGGAGCATTTCTGTGCTCAGGGCCTGATGTATGGTACGTTATCTGAGACCATGGCATTTGCCAGCCCTTCTTCTGAGGTTGTTTTCTTCTTCTCCCTAGTTCTCACTGATTCTAGTTTCTCCAAAACCAGTGCAGGAGTTTAAAACTAGTGAAATGAGGTGAAATTCTGAAAAGTTCAGGGGAAAGCTCCTGTTGAGGAAAGAGGGACAGGTCCCAGCTCACTCTTGGGAGACGTAATTTCTCCTCATAGTCGAATTTGCAATGCCACTGGATTGTCTCATTCTTTTGAAGCCACAATGAGGTGAACTGCTGGGCTGGAAGGGGGCTGTTCCTCACTGTCCCGATTGCAGAGCCTCAGAGCACCCCCAGCTCGTACTTTCCTCCAGGTCTCTTCTGCCAGGGAGGGGCATCTCCCAGTGGTGCAATGAGGATGTGTTGAGCTGGTTATCATAAGGCTTAAAGCTCCCTTTCGAATGTGGCTCAACAAGGTCAGGGTATCTGTCCAGTGCCATTCCTTTCTGGACAAAACCAAAAAAGGACATGATTTAAGGATGCTGGGGGGTGAGTGGCCATCCCCTTGGCCCAGAGGAGCAGGCTACAGAGCGTTGGCACGTCAACACAATAGGTTTCTGACATCCTGACTGCACCGGAGACCTTCCTGCAACACCCCACCAGAGCATGACACTGTTTCTCCAGTGTTAAAACAAACTGTGCTTTCAGTCCTCCCTTCCAAGCTCAGACACGGGTGCTGAGGTTGCAGGAAGAAGATAAAAAGGGTACTGTTCTTTATAATCTACAAAAGACGATGAACCTGATAATTCTTCCACATGAAAAATCAGTGACCTTTCAGCTGGGGAAAGGCACGGGCCATTGCATGCCTTAGCACAAAGTAGGAGGGGGACAGAAAATAACCAGCAGCCAACTTTGAAAAAACACCCAAGGGGTCTTTGAGTCAGCTGAGGCTTCAGCCCAAATCTTTCTGTTTGCTCGGAGACAGGTTGGCATCTCTGTCTGTGCTGCTGCTGCACGGGCTAGAGAGATCACCGGAGCATGAAAGAGATTGTGATAAAGACACACTGACTGCCATCCTCCTTCCACTGGAAGCAGGCTCAGCTTCATATCCCAATGACATCTCCAACACCAAAGAGGGGGGAGAGACCTGATCTTTCTTTAGCCTTTCTGGTTTTGATATTATGATTATTTGCAATTGTTTATTGCTAGGGCAGCTTCTCAGGTGTATAAGTAGAGGCAAAAGAAGTCCTCTTTCCCCTCCCTGCTTCAGTGCATGCAACCTCTTTCATGCTGCACCCAAGCTGGTTGAATTGTTCGGTGGATAAAAGCCTTTGTTGAAGATTCCCCCACATTCCCACTCTGTGAGCTATTCCCGTGTCAGTTCTGCTTTCCAGCAATATCAGCTGTGCATATAAATTTTCAGACTCATCTGGATGAATCTTCTGCCAACCAGCTGTTTGAAAGCGTTCTCTGAGATCACATGCTGTTTGCTCTGCGGAGGCTGGCTGGCACCTACGTTCCCCAGGATGCTGCTGTCCTGCCAGGATGCGATGCGCTTGTCACCATGATGGGGAAGGGCTAAAACACCTTCCATCTCCCGGGCTTGCCCACAGTGGGTTAGTTCATATGCAGGCTCTTCTAGCCTTTGCCAGGTAACAGGAGCTTCAGGAAGGTCTTGTGTCAGCTGAAGTTCATAATTTATGCCAGCCTCATGGGAGGGTACCACAGGAAATTACCAAAGTACTTTCTGTGTCATGAAAGCAGTTATATTTGGGAAAGTAAGACTGGGTCTTGCAGGCATCCAGCCAGCAAAAAGCAACAACCTACAGATAATCGGTTAAATCTGCCCTCTGTCCCAGATGCCTCATGAAACCTTTGGTGTGTTGCTTCACTGAGTCTCAGTTCTCCCTCTGCAAATGTGGGGGAAATAACAGTGCTGTCCCACTCCCAGGGGCACTGTCAGGATTAATACCCCACTGACCTGGGTCCTCACATCCTCCAGCATCAAGGGCCACCAAAGACCTACAAGAAAGAGTTTTGCTCCAATAAGGTGGTATAAGCATAGCCAAGGATGGAAAAAAAGGGTTTTCCTGTCCCAAAGAGTAACTTTGGATAAGAACAAGGGAAGCATGTCCTACCAACCCGAATCCAAATTGTCATCCCCATTCATGTTTATGAAGCATCAAGATCTATAAGCATTTTCACAAAGACCTAATGCTTGGCCAAATACCCAGGAATCAGAAAGAGATTGTGAAAAACTCATGGTTATGATCACAGCATAAATAGAAGGAAGCAATCCCAGACCACAGCCAATACCTCATCGTCAGATGGAGATAATCATCCAAGCAGATTCCCAAGCGGTGAACTCTGGTGATGAATGGGAGGCAGACCTCCCCATGGACATGGGAACACAGGCATTCTCTGTGTTTTCTGCATGAAACCATAAATCACCCGCAGCATTATAATGGCTGGAGAATAGATAAAGGCTCTCTGTAAAGCTGAGCAGGAATCTGAGACCTCCTTTAAATGCAGGAGTTGGTGTCAAGTAGTTAGTGCTCAGTTGATCCACATGATTACACTGACTCCTTGTGTGGAGAGTCTTGCTGTGTGAGGAATACAAACCACAGCGCTGCTGTCCTACTCAGCACAAAGGGTGTTCATGCTCCCCCAGCTGGGGAAAGCAATAAGGCCCAAGTGACCACCACTGGACCACACCAAAAATGAGCCGAGCATGAACTTGCATCTGCAAGCAAACCTAGTTACCCAGCTTCTGGTATGGAGCTTGCTCGTGTCTGACTGGTTCCCCTGAACAGACCAGATCCTGAAGGTACCAAGCTGGTGTGGTGAATGGAGCCCAGCACACAGAAGCAGTTCAAATACAGGTTTGGTTTCTCTTGCTTATCAATACCTGTTGCTAGGCCAAGGAAATGTCGTTTATCCCCTCCATGCCTACCTGCCTTTGATCACGTGCAAACCAGAGAGGATACCTAATATGCAACTTTATTCTCTCCCCCGAAGAGAGAAGTGGGAGTCACGGCACTTGCATTGCTTCCCATCTTCCTTAACCTGCACTTACACAGCCTCTTGTGTCCCCAGAATTATTGCCCTGTGATGCAGCATTATCCCATGTTGACTTGTTGTCATATTCATGGCAGCATTACGTTCCCTGGGGGAAAAGGGCTCCTGGCAGTACTGCTTTGAGAGACCCTTTATTATATTGATGCCAACAGAGATTGCCTCTTTGATAAATGAGCATGTACCTATGAATAAATACAGGAGTACATTTTATATGTATTGTATATCTGCAGTGACAGAGCAGAGGTTTGTGCAAGCGTGTGCTTTTAATATGCGTGGAGGACACAAGGCAGGAATAACTGGCAGCCATAGGTTGCTGCATATATATTCCAATGACAAATGGAGGATCCCAAACAGCCATCTAGGCAAGATGTTTCCACTGCATCCCTTTTTCACAACATTTGGGAGATATTCACTCTGCACTCTGACTGGGTGGGACACTGTTTGGATGCAACAGGACCTCGCTCTGAACACAGATTTCCAAACTCAGCTATGCTGGTGTATCTTCTGGTCTTTCCTGAGGCAAGAAAGCTAATGGACATGGAGTTTTCCACATATTTCCAAACTGACACAAAGAAGAAATTGCACACGAATATTATTGTCCTCTTGAGAGATCTTCTTGGAGGCACTGCGTGAGTGTGGCACTGTCACTGGGATGCTTTGGTGCACACCAGTGGTTAGGAAGAAGCAGGTCTAAAATGGTCCAAAGAGCAATGCCAGATTCCAAAGCCCATTTTGGTTGCCCAAGCCTCCAGAAGAACAACAGCATTTCTACAGCCCTGGGCCTGAGAGCCCACGCCAACCCACACTCGAGACAGAAGTCTCTGCCTACTACCCTGGGTGGGGAGCAGCACGGGAGGAGACACCATCATGCAGAAACAATCCCCAGCAAAAAGCCAATGCAGGGACAGAGCATCGTTTCACTGAGGAGCTAAAGGGTAAAACTTTCCCCTGAGTGCTTAAGGGAGAGGTGCTGGGCAGCTGACCCAAACCAGAATTCATACTCTAACCTGGCTGTGAGAGAGGGGCATGGGGAGGGAAGGGAGAAAGCACTTCAGCCATTCTTGTACTTCTGCAAAATGAGCTCATGGTCTCCGGAGGAGGGGGTCGCAGCCTGCCCCTTGACTGGGACCTCCCTGCCTGACCCCTTGCCTCTGCCCAGGGAGCAAAGGCAACTCATTTCCCAGCTGCTGCTAACCCTGCCTGAGCAGCTTCTTGTTATATTCTCTGAAAAGTTTAGAAGTTGTCTTTGAATACCATAACAGCAAGGTGATGGTTACCAAGGGAACAGGCTGGGAGAAGGTCAGGCTTTTCTGGGTATTTTTTCATGCTTTAACTTGGCTGGAAGCTTTTCCAGGCAAATCAGATGGGTGTCTTCCATCCTGGAGAAATAAAGCCATCACCCACTTGGAATAGAGCTGATAAGAGGGGAAAGGGATAGCTCAGATTTCCCACAACTGCACACCACATTCTGGGGGAGTTACCCTCAAAATTGCCTGTGATGGGAAAGCCCTGTAGTACCATCAGTAGGTACCATTTCCACCCAGGGGCATAACCAGGACAGCCCTGTGATGATGAGTTTAAAACTGGATTTGCCTGGAGGCCACGGTAGAGGTACAGAATAAAAATATCCCCAGAGCATAAAATAGAAAACAGAACCAGCAACTTGCCTGAAGTAAATCAGCACCGTGCTCAGAACTCTTGCATTTCCACGGAGTTATGTCGCTTTCACCAAAAGAAAATTCAGCTCTCCAGGAAAGATGGTAAAGTTGAGGTCTAAGTGTAAGGTCTTACACACCAGGGCATCATGTGGCCACCAAGTGATAGGGATATGGAGCAGTTTCTGCTGTAATAAGAAGAAGCTTCAGACATGAAGTTAAAATTGAGGTAGCTAAAGAAGAGCAGAGCCTGATGCTGCCCTTCATGTGCTAGTTGCTCAGCATGGTTGCCTCCTGGCCACCAAGGACTGGACCTCTGCTCTTTTAAGAGGGTGATTATCCAATGACCAGGTTCTTCTTTCATGCTGCACATGGCAACTATGATGCTACTGCTAATATCTTTGATCTGCAGTGCTGCTGTCACCCCAACAGGCTGTCTGAGTTAAGTGAGAAACAGGAACCAAGGAATGGCCATTCTAAGTTCCTGGTGTATGTTGAACGCCAGCCGCTGCCAGCTTTTCTCCTCTAAGAGCCCTGCCAAGCACCCTTACCCTCTGCACTTCGGTTTGGATCTCTTTCAAAGACCTTCACTTGGAAAAACACTTTTGCTAATGAAAACCTATAGCTTTGCTGGCCCCAGCTCTGAGTGCTGCTAATGGGGGAGTCTCAGGAGACCCTGTTTCTGTGCAGCAGAGCCACTTGACATTAGTCAACATCAGTTGCCCTTCCAGTCCCTGATAGGGTCAGGTGAACAAGCTCTCTCTACTGCAAACAAAAAGCTGGCTCTTCTAAACATCTAAATGTCAAGGCAGGTCAGCCAAGGTGTGATCAGCTCTCATGGCATAGCCATAAGCTGCAATGCTTTGTACCGGTGGCCAAGCAGACCACTGCTGGGAATGAAACTCGTTCCCAGCTCTAAAAGCAAATCAAAACTCTTACCTCCAGCTTGGCCTTCACAAAAGAAAGCCCAGCTAATCGGGCTGATCAGTCAATGACATACGGTTTTGAAAGAACAGGTTTTGATTTGCAGACAAATGTGTGTTCCCAGCACTGAAGTGCTTGTGGTTTGTGCTGAAATGGATGTTTTAGTACTGAATTTCTGGAACTGGGGGCTTTTGTTGACTCTTTCTCAAACAAAAAGTCAGTGCAAGCAGCCTTCATGATCTGTTCATGCGCAGCCTTCGCACTCAACGTGTGTGTGTGCGTGGCAGGGGGGCGAGGGGGGGAGTCTGCCAGTGCAGGTGGCCCTGAGCATAGCCCTCACCAGCACACATTCATCAGGCATTAGACAGGCACACTTCCAGCTGATTTATCGTTATTTAATATTTAAATAGCAGCTGATCATTCAGCCCTGGTGAGTAGATGTTCAATAACAGCAGATAGGAGCCTTCTCCTGCCAGGCCACCCACCCTCCTCCTTTACTTAATGCCAAGTGCAGAGCCCTCCCCTTGCTCCCTGGGCTTGCTGGGGGGCTGTGCACATGCAGCTCAGCTCCCCCAGCCCCTGCCACCCTGCCCACCCACCCACAGTGCTTTGCCCATGTCAGAGGCCTCTTAGGATTCACAGTTTCAGGACCCAGCGAGGAGATTTATTTGAGGTATTTCCTTAACAGGACTGACAAAGCTCTGTTCCCCTCCTATCACCCTGTGGGGTGAGCAACCTCTCCACTGCTGATGTCCGTATCTGTTTTTCAGTGTCATCTTTTGCTGGGCAGCTCTTTAGCCTTGTTCATCTGTCTTAAGACTGCCCTTTCTTAGCAAGCGAGGACCCTGCCTGGCATCTAACAAACTGCATCCCTCCCTTCAGTGCCCTTGCAATAATAATTCACTGTCCTGACACTTGCGGCTGGAGCATAGGGGACCTTGTCAGCTTAAAAATCGCTGCCACACTTCTGGGATTCTGAATCCAGCAGTACCTGAGATGACTGAAACAAGAAGAGTTTTTGAAAACCTATTTGCTCTCCACTCTTTCTACTTCTTTGTTTGCATTTTCCATTTCTCTCAGCCTGGGGGATGAGGCTCGGTGTTAGGCTAATGTTTATCTGTGCTTGGCTCTGATTGTCACTTTACAGCCCTGTCTGCAGGCCCTGCAGGTGGCACTTGCTTTGCCCTACAGAAATAGCACCCCCACAATCTTTCCTTCCAACTTCTGTCCAAAAAATAAATAGTACAGGAACGTTTCTGATGGTGTCAGGCTTTGTAATAGTTCATTCATTTCAACCCTAAACTTGGGACTGAATTTGAGCTGGCAGTAGCTCTTTAATATACAGGACCTGTCTTATTACATCTCCGTTTAATGCATATTTGGGAGCTTTCCCTGAAAGCTCTTGTATAAAGGAGTATTATGACATCAGGAAGTCTAAAAGTACCTGAACTGCAGATGTGATAAATTCAGCAGGATGATACGTGCCTGGAATTCTTACTTGCCTTTTTCCATTGGCAAATGGCCGCCTGGGCTCCATCCCCAGGGATAGCTGTAGAGAGCCGCCAGTTTGATGAGCCTAACCAGCCATTGGATGTCACTTTGGCTCCACACTAATTCAAGGGAAACAGCATTTATCTGGCAGCCAGGCAGCCAGCTCTTCGGCAGCTGAGAGTTTAATTATCAAAGGTTCAGGCGAATCTTGCTCTTGCTATCTCCAACCAGCTGCTGCAGAAAAAAAGACCTTCTGGCCCCATCCAGAAGTTTGTGAAGCTCTTGCAAGTTCCCTTTTGCTGTTAAAATGAGTCCCAGCCCATTTGCCCTTTCCTGTGAAAGCTCTGGGCTGGATGCCACTAAAAAAAAAAAAAAAAAAAGAAACGGTGAAAATAATACAGTGGGGAAGGGCTCTGGGTGGATGGGGCTGAGCAAACAGCAGCCAGGAACAGGAACACTGGGCAGACTTCTGCTGGTGCCTTGATCCAGTCATAGGGGTTTGCACTGACAGATGGACAGGGGCAGGACTTCTTCAAACTGCAGGATGCCATTCTTTCACAGCCTCATTCTTCAGTGGTGGAGCAGAGTCACTGGCTTGCATTTAGTCCAGGCTAGCTGTGTTTCTGCTGCTGCACCTCGGCCCCAGCAGTGTCTAAGCACAAAGCAAGGGCTACACCTGCCCACTCTCTGCCCCACTTCCTCCCTTTGGCTAATCCCCGTGAGGAGGGTGGGGATTGGATGGGCCAGAGGAGCAAGATGAAGGCAAGAAAAGAAGGTAAGACAAGAAAAGAAACGTCTCTGCAGAGGCAGTCATTTGCACAAGGCGCACTAGAAAAGTAATGGAGAGGTGAAAGGAGCCCCTAAATGAAGCCACCTTTCCCTCCAAGAAGATGAGAGGCCAGCGTGTGAGGAAGGTGGAGGAAATGTTGGAATCATGGGGATCATGTCCTGCTCCACTCTTCACTCAGCTTGTCCCAGTGCCCCAGACGCTTATCCTGGTTCCCCCACGTCTGGGTTCGGGTGTCCCTGGATTCCTCTCCCAGCCTTGCTATCAATCACTATCAGTCTAAAACCAAAAGCTGTTGGTATTCTCCCAGGTTCTGCTCAATATCCAGGTCTACCATGTAAGTGAGACACTCAAGACCTGAATGAGGTGCCATTTCCAATAGATCCTTTGCACTTTTGTGGCATGGATGTCCCTGCCCCTTCAGTCCTGCAGTGGCTGGTTAATAATGGGGCCACTTAAGTGCCTATCAGGAGAGTTTGTAACTAATGTGCTAGTGATGCACCTGCTTTTTGTTATTCTCAGGCTCTCTGCAGACACAATCAGACACAATTGGCCATTCTCGAGGCACATTTATCTTTTGAATATGAAGGCAAGAGACTCAATTATCTTTTTCAAAAGTAAGCTACGATTCCGGTGAGAAAATTAGTTATCCTCCCCATTCTTCTTCAAAATGCCATCAGGAACCATCAGAAGCAAATACTGTCAATCACTGTTTTGCCCGGTGTGTCTGAGCTGTCAGTAAGGATCCACACAGAGAAATACATTGTCTCCGCTCCCCATCCAAGAAAAGTCTCTCCAAATCCTGGGCATGATTTTCACAGTTGAGACTCCAGGCTAGATGCAATATAACTAGGCAGCTCAGGGCATGTGTGAACCTGAAGAAGATAGAAGGAGCAGGAACCCATAAATATCTACTACTGGTTGGAAACATAAGGCCTTCCCTGCCCCTTCCCCACCAACTCACACTTGAAAGCCACCCAGACAACTGCTCTAGATGGAAGAGAAACACACCCTGTAGCAAGTTCCTGCTATAAGTTTGATCTTGGGCTCCCTTTTGTAGTCCAGAAGCACTGTCACTAAGGCCAAGTTACTCTTGGGTGCCTCATTTTCCAACCTGTGTGAACAGAAATGTTTATTTAACAATATCACTCCAGGGTTTCCTCATCTCCCTAGTCTCCAGACCTGCCAGTTTGCTTACAGCACTGCCAACTGCAAACTGATTAGTCCAGTCCCCCTTCTCTTCTCCCCTATGGTTATCACTTTTACTAACAGCAAGGGAGTGATAATGGGGAAAGATGATCAAAGCTGCTGGTATTAACGCAGGGGATTAACAGTATTTATATTCCTGATCAGTGCACTCTCAGTGTGGAGAGAGAACCGCCACAAATCAGCCTTTTCCAACTGAGAGTTGCTGCGGTGCCACTACCTAAATAGCTGCTGGCTAATGAGTCCTTTGCGGCCGGCGGAGGGAACAGCTCGCTCGCTTGGCTACTTCCCTTGCAACCTAATGTGCCCAGGCTTGCATCCACGACGGCTTGCAGGTATCTGCTCTTGGGTTTCAAACTGCTCTTGAGGTCTTGGGGGCAGGGTCCACTGTTGAGATCAAGCCAGCTGGTGCTGAACAAGCAACTGAACTGACGTGGCCGGTTCACACTGGGATTGCATCATACGATCATATAATCATAGAATGGTTTGGGTGGGAAGGGATGTTAAAGATCACAGGGGCAGAAAACGCAACTTACGTCCTGGTCTGGGACTTTGTGGGAAGTTCAGTGAGCACCGCATTGGGGGAGGGTAGGAAGACAAAAACGAAAAATCTATGCCAGGTGTCACATGTAGGGCAGGAGACTGAAGTCCTCTGCAACCACTGAGAGAATTGATGCGGTGGTGTATATTGATTCCCCTGAGATTCCAGCAGCCACTCAGTGGGCAGGCAGGGATGCAGGGAGAGGAAGCAGGACCATCTGACCTTGGTCAGTCAAGGTTGCTGGCCACCACCAGCAAACCAAGGTGAAGAGACTTCACCCGGCAGCAGCTAGAGAACAACGCAATGCTCAAAGAAGAAATGGAGAGTACCAGGATCAGGACTCAGGCGAGAGACACTTTTGGGGATACAGAATTTCACTTCACATTGAAGAATGACACAAGGAAGCTTTCCACTTCTCTTCTGCCTCCCTTGAGGAGTCTTTCAGGGAGCACATGGCTCTCATCCTCAGAAAGGCCACAGACAGACCCCACTGCAGCACCCTCTCCCAACCAGAAAGCAATGTACAGATGCTCAAAGATGACCTGAGGAACCCAGACAACTCCTTTCCAAACCATCCAGCCTGTGTAAGCTGGTCACACTTCAATATTGAGACAAAGAAGTTAATCCAAAGCCAGGGCATTCTTATAAGTAAAACTTTACAAAAGGCAGGAAAACAGATGTCTTGCCCACCAGCTTTGGTCAGCATTTTTTGTCAGCCCAGCAAGAAAAGAGCAACCTGACTCTGATTTGCAAGTTTGAACACTGCCATCTGGGTCATAAGGGGCTTCCTCAGGAGAACTATCTGGAGACCGGATGGGAGCTCTTCTTCTTAATTATTGCTATTAAGACATAAGGAACTTAAACAATGCCATTTATTTACACATCATTTAGGGTCATTACTCCCTTCATGACCAGCTAGAGTAATCTTTGACTATCTGCACAACTATTTGTTCCCCCACCCTAGCCTTAACCTGTTGCTCATCCCTCTGCATCTCTTATTTATTTATGCAGTGTAATAATGTCATAAGGGTTTATTTATATCATCGTAATTGGTTGCTGTGGAGATGATCATTATGTCACAAGTACAGGCCAGGGAGTTTTTGCTGAAGAATAAATTACAAGGGGCCATGGAGGTGAGCCCTGTTGTTTTAGTGCACACTCCCATCCTCCCACTCACACTATGGACCACCTGCAGCCACACGCATGCCCAGCTCCACTTGCAGATGTTGGTCCCACATGTGGCCATGTGTAAACACAAGCTGACTTGCTCTGGCAAAATCTCAGAGCAGAGTATTTTTATCCACATAACAGAGCAGTGGTAACTGTGGGGAGAGGAGACACAGTTGTGTACCACAGGAAAAGGCTAGAGTCAGGGTAAGGCAGAGGGCAACAACGGTTCGCCTAAAACTCTTCCATCCCCACCCCATCCCTTCTCCAGCTTCTCCCCACACACATGCACAGTAAAAATCCCTCTGAAGGGGTTGCAAAGCCCCATGGATGACCCACGGGGACTAACGAACACAACCCCATCACTGTTACTCACTCATCAAAGCTGTTGCAGATTACCCTGCTGTCTCAGCCTTGTAGCAGCTCAACCGAGATCTACTTTTCTGGAGAAAACCTTCTGTCCCATTAGGCTGCTTCCAAGGTCATGACACCTAGTACAGTATAGCAGCAGCCTGTCATACAGGATGATGTGGACTTCTTGTACACTCCATCTTCAGGATGTGTTTGTCAGCAGGTCATGGTCTGCTTGTGTCTTGTGTATAATCAGAAGGAGCAAGCAAGAGATGAAGGCAAGTGTTTTCTCTGTGTGCCTGCATCCATCCAAGGTCAGCAAAATCACTAACAGACTGCCCTCCTGGCCAGATCTGATTGAAGGTGAATGTAGAAGAGCTGATTGGCATTAGTGGGCTCTGGATAAATGGAGCTGTTCGCCTTGGGATCGTGAGTTCAGAGGAAGGTCAGTTCACTGTTGACCACCATTTGTTAGCCTCTGGCAGCGACTCAAGAACTTCTGTGAAATAAGGAGCCAGTCTTGGCTTGGGTCCCAGTGGAACAAGCATCTGTGTCACTGCAGTTGCTGTCCTTGCTGGACTCTTGGCTGGCTCCACAAGGAAATAACAAAGCAGGTCAGAGAGCCCATTGTTACGGCTTAGCACTTTTCTGGGGGATCACCCTGGAGGAGTTTCTGCTGTGTCTCGGTGCTGGTAGGCGCAGGAACAACTGCTGAGCTCTGGTTCTGATTGATGGGTGAAGGCCAGACGTTGCCACAGAGACTTAAAGCAAGGAAAATCTCAAACTAAAACGGGGGAAGTGGGAGAAAGATCAAAATCCCCTGTGGAAGAAGTCAATAGAAAGGCAACTAAAATGATGGCAGAGCAGCTAAGACGTGAGGACAGGAGGCGGATGGTGTGGTTAGAGACTTATGTGAGGACCCCTCTCTACCCCATGACTGTTGTATATCTTTGGTGTTTAAGGTGGGGGAGAAAAGCCTTCTCCCACCCTCCTAGCCCCCTTCACCCCGTGCCCAAAGTGGGTGCGGGGTCTGCAACAGTAAAGCTGCCCTATAGCCCATTCCTGTGTGCTCCTGCATTGCTGGACCACAGACACTGAGGGAGGGAGGGAGGGAAATACTGGCCAGATGAACCATCCAGACAGCCTGTGGGCCTTAAATTGAGCATCCCCATATGTACTGAAATAAATGCAATAAACCAGGTCGCTATCACTTGCGTGAAATTTGCTTATTGTTTTAAATCATCATTATCACCATCATAATTAATATCAAGCAACAGCTTAAAAAAAATAATGAATATTTTTATATGTGAACTTATCACAGGAAGGGGGGACACACACACAACGTAAAGTGGAAATGTGCCTGTATTGCTAATAAATATTATTGGAGGGACTCCCAGCTTTTCACATTACCACAGTGTGATATGACAGCCTATAATGGATTACTCAACTGCCCGGAGCCATTGTAGGAATAAATCCCTTTTAATATTCATGTGCGGTCTTTGAGAAAATAGATGTAAGCAGTTAATACTTTTCTATAGACAAAACAATGTAGTTTATCAAAACAAAATGTGTGCTTGAAAACAAAAACCACAAAGCTCCTGGACTCATCCATTTTTTGCAAATCAGAAAAAATAGGATCCAAAGAAAAGACAATTTGGGGCATGGTGGTGCACAGAAAGAAAGATAGGGAGGGACAGGATATTAGCAAGGGTAGGCAGAAAGGGGGGGAAAACCATAAGAAAATGAGTATTTTGTGAATCTGTGGTTGTAAAGGGGGCATCAAAGCAGGGTGTTGTGGGAGGAAGGTGCTGGCTGCAGTGGGGCTGCTGGCTGCCCTACAAAGCACTACTTGGGACGGGAGGGGGGATATGGGTGGCAAAGGAAGACGAAGCACTTCCCAGGCGGGAGGTGCAGTGCTCTGCAGGGTGCGAGGATGCAAGGTGATGCTAGGGCTTAGGCGTGTTTACAGGACAGTAAAGGATATAACAAAAGAGGTGAACAGGAAAGCTGCTCCCTCCCAGCCCTCTGCTCCATTTTGCTTTTCCTTTTGCGGCTGATCTATAAAACTTGCTAGGTTTTTATTTCTGGTTTGTTTGGGGGTTTCTTTCGCCCTTTACTGAGCAGAACAAGAGAAGCAGCGGTGCAGAGGAGCCTCTGTGTCTTTTTGTGTGGTAGGGAGTGAGGGAAATTGAGGTTAACCCTTCCTGCCCCAGCTTTTTGCTGGCAGTCAGTGCTTAGAGGGAAAACCAGAAAACAAAACTTTGTTAGGAACTGGAGGGAATGGCTGCAGCCTCTCAGAGGTGAGGGCAAAAATGAAAGACTTGATCTTACAGAACTAGATGCAGCTGAGATGTGAACCCAGCTTTTATTTGGGCTATAAATGGCTGCAGATGCATCTGAAACTGTGAGGGAGAAAGAGGCAGAAACTCTTCAGTTCCCCTCCTGCTGTGAGATCTAGGCAGCAAAGACAAGCTTAAACTGAAGCATCAAGAATAAATAAGCTCCCCCTGGGACTCATGGAGCTTTGATATCTGTGGCTGCCTGGTGGGCGAAAGAGTTGACTCATCAATGCCTTCCGCTTGCCCATGTTCAGAGAGAGCCGGTGATGACACCCTTTGCCTCTGGCACAACATCAGCAAAGGCAGCTCAGGGTCTGTCCTGGACGGGGGTAGATGTGGTCCAAGCTGAATGAGACACCATGGTTTTGAACCAAATTCAGCTCAAAATGTAACCCAAGAGACTGACACTGCTCTGAATGCTGCAGGACTTGGCCGAAGTCATGAGTCTGCAGAGACTTAACTTGACCTTCTTGCCTGGGAAAGAACCAAGCCACTGGCTTCCATGGAGTTGCTTGGAGGAATTTGGCATTGCCATGTGTTGAAGCAACCACAACACCCTGAGATGCTCCCGTGCTTGAAAATACTTGGGGGAGGGGCACTATTTTTTAAGATATCTAGTTTTATAATAGTAATTCCAACCACCAACATAGCTAAAAATCCATGAACTTACCACATTAGCATGTCAGACCAATCCGCTCAACTTGCTCAGATTTTATTCTCACGTCATGTTCATGGAACAGTGGGGTTCCCCATCTGGGCAAAGCTTCAGCTGTGTAACTGCTTGCACTGCCAGCAGTGTTGGAAATACTCTGTAATTAGAAATATTTCAGCACCATTTGTACAGACAACGTTTTCCTACATCTCTTTATTAATTCATTGTAACAGAAATCTTGTCACCGTAAATACCAGGAGTGTCCCTTTAAATGCCAGATAGTTTCATAGGCTGTATTGGGTGATATGAAAGTGGGCCAGTTTTATAGGTCATATTCTTCTTTGAAATGGAAAAGGTCCAGGAGACAATTGGGAACCAGAATGGGAAAAATTCCTCCCACCCACCTCCTTCCAGCTGAGCAGAGGTGTGTCTCGCTTCGAAAGGGAAAGAAAAAGTTTCACCTTCTAATTGTTGTATTGAGTAGCTCATTGACTGCACTTTTTGTTCAATACCTTTTTTACCACTCAGATTGTCTAATCAAAGGCTTTTTCCTTCCTTGGTTTAGCTTTGCAGCCTCTAGCATTGATTGAAAATCAGAAACGAAAGAGGAAAACAGGCTCTGGGAAAAGAGAACACAATTAACACCCAAGCAGCTTCATTTTTCGGGGTGCCTTTAAACATCTTGCACTTCTCAGTCTGTTCTCCCATTCTTTTATTTTCCCTTTTGTGTTCTGGAGGTTTCTTTAAGGAAAGCCTTTATCAGCAGCTCAGGGAGAAGATTAAAGCACCCGTCACAGAGAAACAGGTTACTTTTTGTGTCCGAGTTCTTAATCCACTTTATTAAAATGTTCCAAATCTTCCTTCAAGAGCAGAGATCAGAAGGACATTTCCCTGTCACCCCTGGCATGCCTGCCTTCCGGATACTCGCGCTCCATTAGAGGCTGAAAAAAAAACCAAAAACCAGTCAAGGCAAGGAAAGGAAGAGAGAACAAGGCTGCAGTGACTGGTTAATATGGGATGTGGAGCCTTCTACTTCATGGTCACTGGTACTGCTCTGTCTCCAGGCTGGAAGCAATTGAAAGCTTTTCCCATCTGAAAGACACTTGTGTGAATCGAGTCAGAGATCTCTGACTATTTTTACCTTTGAGGTTCAAAGAAGAGAGCTTTGCAGTGAGCAAAGCCAAACATCCACCCAGCCTGCTGTCCCGTGGCTGACAGCAGCAAGGAGAGGGCACAGAATGGCTGAGACTACTGAGTCGGCTTTGCTATACGCTCTACCTGCTCCCACAGACCTCAGGCCTCGTATTTCCCAACTGAAATAATGGATCCCTGTGGTTAATAAACCTTTATGGATTTTCTTCCATGACATTGCTTAATCTTTTTTTCTGCATGTTCATAATCCACCTCTGCACTAACATGGCCCTTCCAGAGCAAGGCTGAAGGACATCAGCACAAGCTTCTGCAGGGTTGCCTCTGATCTCTAGAGGTTCCCATCACTTTTTGTGATGTTTAGCTTGAAGGCTTTCACATTAAGACCCCTGGAAATGAAGTGTGTGATTCCTCTGGACAGCCTCGGGAGATGTCTTGGGGGAAACAAGCCTAGGCACAGGTCTAAACCCTGTCTTGGATCTGCTGCCAGCTTCTCAACCCGAGATGCTGCGTCCTGACCCTCTTTCCCCTTCCCTTCCCCTCAGGCTTCTCACACCGGATTGTCACAATCTGCCTGCCATAGACCAGAGATATGGCCGCAACACAACGCAGGCTGTCAGTGAAATGCGCTGTCTATGATGGTGGAAAACTAAAGTAAGGATAGGATAGAAGCTGCTCCAAGTAGCCACGATAGAGACCTAATGGGATAACTGTCATGATGGCTTTCCATGTACCCAGCCTTGGATTTAAAGGCCACTTGCTTTGCATAAGTAGCTACTGTTGTGTAAAGCAAGTGTATATGATGCAGACACTCCTCATGCTTCCTCAGGGTACAATTACTTTCTTATCTGTCTTGTACTGCTGTTTCTCTTCAGCTGAAGTAAGTTCTCCAGTGTGAGACTGTGGGGTTAATCTTTTCAGTAGGGAAAGTCTAAAAGAGCTGGGGAGAAGCATGGCAGTCTAAGAGAACGAAGAGCAAGGAGGTGACATCTTGGCAGGCAGAGACAAAGTGTTAGGTGTTTCTGAAAGACGACCATCGCATTTCCCATCAGTGCTGACTCATAAAGTGGCAGGTTCATTAAAGGTGAAATACACACAAACTACAGCTTAAGCAATTTCATACTCTGCAAAGCACCTATGCAATTGGCTTTTCCCCTGCATCTTGACTTTTCTGAGTCAAGACTATCAAAGTAATTTGATTTTAAGATGTGTCATCCCGTTAATAAAACTGCAGTTGAAGGCTACATTTTATTTATTATTCGAATTACTGTACTTCTTCGAGGCCTTGGCTGCAACGCAGCCCTGCTTAGCTAGAGACTGTCTATCCACAACTCGAGGGACGAGTCCCTTCTGCTCCCCACCCCAGACTGCCACACGACTGGGGGAGATTTCCGAAGGGTTGCAAAGGTCTGGGTGCAGGACCCTGTTGATTTCCCTGTACTCCTGACTGCCTTCAACACACTTTTGCAAAATCTCCTCTCCAGTCAACACCGCTGATGAGCACTGCGAGAAAGGGGGCCCAGCACTAAGATCACTTGCAACAGACTCCCACCACTCAGTGTCACTGCTGTGCCCTAATCACAAATCATCTCTTTTCTGCCTTTATAGCCAGCATACTACCGTGTTTTGTATCCACTGACACTGCTGTTCCAGGGACGGTACTGTACAGCAGCCTAGCCTGCAGCTATCTTGGTGTCCCATGTTTATCTAGTCTCTCCTGATGGCCTCCACAGCATATTTGCTCTATTTTCAAAGCCTGGTTTTGAGCCGCTTTGAATTCCCTTTGTGCTTAGAGATCCGCCTCGCTCTTCGAGCTCTGTGCACCCTCACCGGCAAGGTTTTTAAAGCAAGGCCGTAGCTGAAAGTTGTCATTGATACGTGATGCAGAACAAAATCCAGCTCGCTCGAATGCAGCTAGATTGGCTCAGCGGGGCTGGCAATAGATGAGCTGGGTCTTATCAGTGAAGGGAGCAGATACAACACGGGAGCAGCGTGCAGGGAGCAGATAGGAGCTCTGCGACCGCGGACGGCCTGTCTGGTGATAGTGCGGGGGGATAGGGTGGGTTGGTTGGGTTTGTTTTTTTTTTCATGGCTGTTTTTGAGGCTGTTGTTTTAAAGCTGGCACTTTTCTGACCACGGCCACTGCATTAACGGGGAGCAGAAGTAAAAGTGACAGACAATCCTACGGAGGGGCTCTGTGACAAAAGGTCTCAGCGGGGCACGTTTGTCCAAATGAGCTGCTGCCTCCTTGGGCAATTTATCCCTTGCTCCAAATCCATTTGCTGTATTTAATGACAAGTTGGTGGCATTTCTGCAATTAATCCTATCAAAAAGAGGTGATTTTACACAGAGCCCGTCCTGTATTGCTTACACTGTGTTTTTGTTTATGAGGAGAGGGGCTGCCAGCTGTCTCACAAGTCAGGGCACCACAGCTCATGGCAGTAACAGCGGGTTATTAACCAAGTGTCTTCTCCCAACATCTGAAACCAGCACAGCTGAAAAATACAACTTCAGATGGTCCTAACAAGCAATCTCCAAACTGCAAATATGCAACAGTGAGCGAAAGTATTTCTTTGCCAGTGTAACACTTTAATGAGTGGATGGCTCAGCAAATCTTTTATGCAGCTGCTTTCCCTGCTGCAGATACTGAGATTTATGGTAGGAAGGCAGGGGAGAAATAAGCAGCCGGGAGAGCGCAGTCCCTGTGTGGTTGGGTTCTACCTCTTCCTCTGGGTTTGGCTGGTCTGATCCTTCTGCAACTCTCCTTTCCTTGGATAAACCATTAATGGTCCCATTGACTGGGGACTTGGAGCCAGGAAAGAAAGTAGCTCCCAGTGCCAGAAATCATGACTTGGCTAAGACAAGAAGGAACAATCCATCCTTCCAATGGGAGCAGTGATGACATATACCCAAAGCTTTTAAATATTCAGTGCTCTTTGAATACTGATGACCTCTCTTGAAGAGAGAGAACCAAAGTAAATTAAGATGATGTATTCTTGCAATTTTGAGAAGCTTTTCCATGTTCCCTTCCAAAGGATGGGTTCTTAAGCTCTTTATCCTCCAGTCCAATTAAATGCCATTTCTGATGAATGCTAGTCCCAAAACCAAAAATTACAATACCTGGAGGAATGGGATCCAAGAGTAACAATCTTCCTTCCTGACGGTGGTGGACTCAGAGGCAAAAGAATAAGCCCAACATGCATTTTCCAGAAAGCCCTTCCTAATGTTCATAACCTTCAACAGCAAAGTCTTTTTGTAAAACACAATCCTTAGAAATGTTATTAATAGAAAAAAAACCAAAACAAAACAACCAACTGAAAAAAAAAAAAAAACACAAAAAAAACCCCAAAACAAACTATACAAGCCAGCATGTTCTCAACTGATTTACAAACCCTCTGAGCTGGTCCTTCAGTCACTCTTCCTGTCATAATGAAATTGTCACTGCCCTTGGACCTGAGCTCCCAGCTGGAGGAGAAAACTCACACCCCGACTTGCCCAATGCCAGTAATGTTCTCATCTGGGGAGCCTGCTGTATCAGTGACAGTGTAAAGCAATTCTTGTTCTGACACTGCATCATAAATTTAGCAATTTAATAGTCATAAACCAAATAATAGTTATCCTCTGACTCTGAAAAAAAACAAAATATTTTTTGCTGTTAGCACACCTTGGTGTTGCAAACTGAGTTGTTCAGTCTTCTAGTTGCTAGGAAAGGTTTTATCCAACACCGTCTCTGAAAGCACTTTCTGATTCATACTTGCTTGCAAAAGCTCTGAAGAAAGACCAGCGATAGACGGAGACTTGAAGAAAGCTCCTGAAGGAATGTGAAGGTCTTGTTGTTGAGGACACAGAGATGAAAACATTGGCAAAATACATAAGATGCTTGCACTTTCCTTATTTATCCAAAAAGCTATTTTTGTTTATTAAAACCTAGTTACTAGCTGCATCTCGCCAATAACCTGGAGTGCTTGCTTGGTTAATTTAAGCAAGCAGAGCTTTGACGAAGTAATTTTACCGTCCTCGGGGATCTGCCAGCTTATGCCGGTCTTCACTATTTCAGATGAAATTGAGTTAATTTTCGCTGAAATTGCTTCTTAGCATACAAACACATTCCCCATCATTGCAAGCTTATGCCTCTGCAGCTCTATTATTCTTTAATTTACACACCCCGGCAGCGAGGGATTAATGCCTGAGACATACAAAAGGCTACAGTGTGGAGAGAAGGGAAGGAGAGAGAGAGTGGAGCTCTGCAGGGAATAGGTAATGGTGTTTCAGTTTTATAGTCAAAACATTTAAAGTCTGGCATTAATATGGAGTCAACTCTTGTTGTCCTTTCACTCTGGAAACGCATCGTCTAAAGTCTCCAGGCAGAAAACACCTCAGCTGCTCAGCCAGGCCAGAGATGATGGCAGGCTCCCACAGGATTGCCAGGTTGAGAGGGCAATCACCAGAATATTACAAACTGCTCCACATCAGGAACTGATTGCAGGGGGGTCAAGGTGGTGTGGAGCAGAGCTACACAGGAAAACCAGATTTTGCTTTTGCATCTTCCATGACGCTCTTGCTTCAAACAGGAGTTCCCCCAGGAAAATGCTGCTGCCAAGGCTCTGGGGATGCCTTCACATGCTCAGAAATTAAAATGCCAGGTTCTCATAAGCATCTAGACAAAAATATAACTAGTACCAAAGCACCTGTAAATGGGTGGAAAAGGGGGATTCCACTATCTGTCTTTTCCAGAGAGAAAAGGCAGAAGTGCCAGCAGTCCCTGTAAAGTCTCTACTGAGATTTTAGGGCAGTAGCATTTTGAGGAAGTCCCGGATGATGATTGATCAGAACAGCAATTATGCTTTTTTTATGTGATCACTTCAGTTTTCCTCCCCTAATTAAAAAACTAACCTTTTCTTTTTTTTTTTAGCTCTTTTTATTCCTCTTTTATTGTATACACCTCTGAGGTATATACAGGTTGTCACATAAAATATAGCAGTCCCATATCGTGTGCTGGTATGCACGCAGCAATGCTGTAATGAGACGTTTAAATTCCTTATCTTCCTTTGACGGCCTGCCCTTCCCTCCCCTTCCCCGACTACTGCCGGTGCTGCATGAATGCCACAGTACATACCAAGGTCCCACTCCACTGCCCACGCATCCTACTTCCACACCAACATGTTAATACTTTCTTCTCGTTACCCTCCGCTTATGAGAAGCTCTCCATCAGCCTGTGTTATTATTCAGCCTTCAAATCTTTTCTTGTTTCCTCCTTTACCATGACACCTACCAAATCTGGACACCACAAGGAAGTTGCTGATGCGCTGGACCACTGCATCTTACACTAATTCATCTTGTTGTCAAACATCCAGCTGTTCTTCCTGGCTTTTTATCAGATGGTAAGCGCTTTGGGGTGAGGGCAATCCTGTGCCTTTGGCTTGATCACCCTTCATCACAGGTGTATGCTGTGAAGTCTTCAAATTTAGCAGCAAAAAAGAGAAAGCTCTTGGGCTCTAAAACAGGGCAACTGTATGAAATATGCTCTTGTATTCAGAATGTATATCTTGTGATATACAAAGGACTAGACAAGGAGGGTCCCTCCCAGGCAAGAACTATTTCTATCTTCAGCCTGAGAGACAAACAAGTGGGAATACTTTGTTTTTTTGCTGTAGAGTATAACAGACATCCCAGCACCCATGGAACACCAGTTTGCCTTTCAGGGCTTCCCAGGCATCGTTTTACCCTTCTGCCAATGTCCCAGATGTTTGGCTTTGAGGCCAGTGGAAGCAATATTGCTTTTCTCCTCAGTGTGTGGGCAACACTGGCCCCTTTCTACCACCAGAATGACCAGGCTTAAATCTGCCTAACACTAACGCATTAAGTTTCCTTTATTTGATAATGTTCCCTCCTGAGTACTGTCATTGCTAGCTGTGGGTACGATAGCAGTGGGGAAGGAGGTCTTCAATACGATTCATATTGAAAAAAATGACAGGAACTCTGGTTCCCCCCAAAAATAACCTCATCATTTTGCAGGGCTAACACCAGCTCTGCTGTGCTGCTGGAAAAACCCAGTCTCCAGAGCAAGTCCTACCTGAATCCAGGAGTGAGAAAGGTGAGAAAGGACATGTTACTGTTTTGCACTATAGAGAGACTCATGAGAAACTCCTGTGCAGTCAGAGCAAGACCAAATCCGAGAACAAGAGAAACCCCCTCCCCATTTGGAGAAGAAGGAAAGGAGGAAAAAGCAGGAGAAAAGTGTGACAAGAGAAACAGTTCCATTGAGGTGACTGGTAAATACTGAAAAGGACAAGGCACTTGCAGCACTTGGGGTCCAACTTGTATTGGCAGAGCACTATTAAGTGGCTCTGTTGGATCTGCACAACCATCTCTTGAAAACAGCTGAAAACCAGCCTAAAAAGTTACGTTACACCAGTGGACTAGTAGGGCAGGGTAGCAGCAGCAACACGCCGACAGCAAGGACTAGGAGCAGTGGTTCAGGCAGGTGTACTTTGTCCTCCCTCTGCCATCCAGGAGCAATTTCTGCCATTTTCCCAGCAAAATTATTTCAGAAATCAACTGCTTTCAGCTCAGCTGACTTTTAGCCTCATGCATTTTTATACACTCTCTGCAAGAATGAGAAGGATATTTACATTTTTTAATAAGCCTGACAGTTTGAAAGTAATTGGGGATTTATAATGGGTTTGTTTAGGTCTTTTTCACTTGAATTCCAACAGCTAGTCTGAGGCCTAACAAGCAATATTATCTCTATGGTGATGAGGGAACCTCAACAGGAGGCCCTGAAGCCAAAGAGGAAAGCACTGGCATGTTTTGTTTTGTTAAGTTATATTTTTTCCTTTGAACCTGCATTTAAAAGCAGAAACAGCATAACAAAATTTAAAGCAAGAACAAAATTCCTCCAGCCATCCAGTGTTCATAACTCTGGCTTCTTCCGCTGGTTCTCCCAGAGGCACGTAAGCCAGTGTCTGATCTCTATCAAGGTGGTTTTTTCTTCCTAGCAAAGATTTGCATTTATTTGTTCTATTATGGTTCTAAAATGATCTTAACCCTGATTTTTCTTTTGGGGGAATCAGATGCTTGGTGCTAAGGATGGAATTAACCTACAAAACTCAAGGTCTGGGATCAGATTCCTGCAGATGAATCTCAAGGACTCCGTTCTGCTTGTTCCTGAAATGAAAAGACAGCTGTACCAGGTGGAAGAGAGTAAGGAGTGAAAGCTGAGAAGGGATCTGATCCAGTGGTGATAACAGCATTTTCAGTGAGGACTGCTATCAAAACCAGAGACAGACTCCTGGGAGTCTCTGGCTTCCTTGACACTGCTGAGAGTGCAGCGCTGGTGTGTCCCCAGCTCCACTAGACAAGGGCTGCTGACATGTTGCAGGTGAAATGCTCTGAACTAACTTTCACATTGGGTCCTTGTTTCTTCATGCCTCAGTTTCCCCTCTTTTTAAGAGAAGAAACAGCAGTCCCTGTCTCCTGCAATAGCAAGGATATAAATGCAACAGAGATCATCAGCAGGGCTTAGTGCTAAAGTAGGAAGCGTTCACCAAAACCCACAGAAAACAATCATAATGAGGAAAAACACCAGGACCAGCACTGACACCCCTGATCAGCAGATAGCGGCACAAGGGCCCATTTCAGCATAAGCAAGCGCTGAGCAGGGGTGCTATGGGGCTTACCTGACTTTGCCAAGGGCAGAGTCTCTCAGTTCACGTTTTCTCCTCCCCGTGCCTCAGACCTCCGTGGCATGCAGGGCACAGCAGCGAATCGCTTCCCACGGCCTGCGTTGCTATTCTTTTCTGAGGGCAGCTAAAGCTGTGGAAAGAATGACTTTCATAAGCAAAGCAAAGAGGAGTGGAGGTGTTGCCATTTGCCATTGCTCTTGCTTGCTCTTGACTGCGTGCTTTGGTTGGAAACCCATGCGAGCTGTACAGCCAAGGTGTAGCCTAATCTACTGGGTCTCAGGCTGCGACTGTGCAGCCTTCTTTCCTTCCCTTGTGGAGCAAAGAGGGACAAAAGGGACAACGCTCATTCCCTGGCTCCCACAGCCCCAGGAGGGCCTTCTCCAGCCCCCTCGCCGCAGAAAGCCATAGGGGGCACCCATTGCCCCAGCACCCGCAGCAGTGCTGCCCACTCCTTGCTGCGCCTTCCCAGCACAAGTGTCATGAGTGTGCAGCGATGCACTGGCCTCAGCACCCTGTGGAGGGCAGCAGGCAGGGAGGGGGCTGCAGGCAGGGAGCCATGGCTGGTGGGACACGTGGAGGGAGGGGTGGAGTGAGAGGAGATAAAGAGAAATGGGACGGGAATGGAAGAAAGGCAGCAGGGGGGAGAGGGGAAAGTGGGAAATGAATTGAAATGAGTTAGAAAATTCCAGGCAGATGAGCTTGAGCATTCAGCAGCTGAGATGTGGGGCTTCATTAGTACAGACCGACGGAAGATAGAGACATTAAGGAAGGAAATGTGTGACTCACAGGGGAAAATGGGAAAAACAACACACACCATAGCAGCTGCTCCGTTTACTTCAATTAAAGAACAGCTCAAAGGGTATGTTAAGGGGGAAGGAGGGGGAAGCAAACAAAGGCACAAACAACAGAAAAAAACGCCAACCAGATGAAGCAACTGTTACCCTCAAGCACCTAAATGAACCGACTCAGGCATTTGAACACGGAGCCAGCGTTCCTCACCCTGTACCTCCAAAGAGGAGCCGAGTGCTTGCTCTGCAGAGTCAGGCTGCGGCAGGAGCTGCTGGCCAGGGAGCGTGGAGCTGGGCACGGGGCAGCCAGCACTCACAAACATACTGTCCCAGCTATCAGGGGAAGGGAAAGGCAGTTTCCTTCAGCACAGCTCTGTGACACCTTGGGAATGGGTGAGCAGGGCATCCCACCACAACTAAATCACCAGCCACAGCATGCCCAAGCAAGGAAGGCAGGATGGCAGTGGGGGGTGCGTTAACCACAACCATGACTCACAGCAGAGCTGTGTTGGCCAAAGGGAAGCACATTGCACTTGGCTCCAGGGTGGTGGGGGATGATGCTAGAACCTCTCCATCCTCTTGGTGCCACTCCACAGCCATCCCAGATCACCTGCCCTAGGTTTTTCTGCCAGCATCAGCCAGAGCCAGTCAGCCTCTCACAGTTACCTCACCAGCCACCATGCTTGGCTGGGATGCAAACACTTCTCTTACCTCCTCCCATGGTGTGTAAGGATGCAAAGAGCTCACTGAGATTGACTTGTGCTGCTTTTCCAGAAAAAAAGGTTGATGTTCATTCCAGTAGAAATTTTAGTTATATTTCAGCCACATGGACACACTCATGGGAACATCCCGGCACTGGGAAAAGAGGAGAATGAGCTTCTTTCTTCCACTAATTGCCAACTGTAATTACTTAGAACTTATGAGCATTAAGAAATGTTATAGTAAAAATTTCATGGATTCAAATGAATCCTGTTTTCAGGTGATAAAAGTTGGAAGTGAAGAACAGAGTGGACCTGGAAGAGCAAAAGTGAGACACAGGAGAAGGAAGGGACAGAAGACACTTTCATTTCTCTAGGTGTTTCCTCCTTGCAGCTTTCACCAGGACAAAAATATGTTAAGGATTTATAAGCGAAGGAAAGTGTTCTGTTTAGCACCCAATGACTGCCATAGATCTCTGCTTTCTTTACCGGTTCCCTCACGTAAGAGGTTTATTGCTTTGCTCCAGCTGTGACACCAGCCGGCAAGGGTTAGTTGCTTTGCTTGGTTGACTGAAGCCTCAAATCTAGAGGCTACTGGGTCAGTCCCAACTCATGGCCTTCCCAGATGATCAAGACAGAGAACTTCGCAATGTCAGGACAGGTCTGCTTTCATTTTTGATTGAGGAAAATCTTTGCTCAGATTTTATCTTTCCCTCCTTATCTTTGTGGATGCTTCCCAATTCCTGGATACAGCAAATCCATGACCCTTGGCTGACTCATTCCCCACACCAGCCGAGCAGTGGATTTCATTACAAAGTCCCATGGTCTCAGGATAATTACCTGCCCAAAGTCTCAGATGGAGCGCCTAGATACAAGCAAACTCCCAAACTCCTGACATTTATCACTCTAAAGAGCAGCCAGCAGAAAAGCAGCCCCTATCAGATAAGAGGTGTCAGTCAAGATTTCAATGTAGTTGGCTGCAGTTTGAAAAGGACACATCACAGTATCTCTGCAGAAGGAGCCGTGGCAATGTTAAGTCTCTACAGTGTGGGAATTAGCACAAATGATCCCATCTCCATAGCTGATAATGGGAAACTCATAATTCTTTCATACAAACTTTAATGCCAAAAAGTTGCCACAGAGAACCACCGAGGACACAAGAGCTTTTTCTTCAAAGGTTCTGAGATAGGCAGCATTAAACGCGCTTGCTTTGAGCTGGCTGTGTGTTAAGTTTCCTCCCTGTCCCTTCATCTCTTTCCAATCAAGCTGTGTCTCAGTCAGCACCCAGTTGTTAAATTCTGGATGGATTAAAGAGCATGAGAAAATGCTTTTTTTAGGAAAGTGATGTTTATCCATCACTCATCTGGGTGAGTGTTAAACTTCAGATCTTCTGCTCCTCTAATGATCGTTGCATGGCGGTGCATTCAGTCTTTGCTTTGCACAGTAGTGGGGATGTTTGATCTAAAGGCTTCTCTTTGCCCAAGATTCAATCTGAATTCGGATCACCCTTTGGGGTCTAATTGCACAGGATTTTGGTGGCAGTGCAGCAGGGCTGCAGAGTGTATTGGCAGGAAGAAGAGGACATGAATTCCCCAAATGACCTGACGGAGCCCAGGAGATTTCAATAACGTTTTAGGTGGAGGAGAAAATGAAGTTCAAAGACTGAAAAAACAGCTTTCCTTGTTCAGTGTTAAAAATGGAAAAGAAAAAAAAAAAAAGGAAGATAGTATCTCTAATCAAATTCCTAGAATTCATGCAGACTTCCAACTAATGCCAACACAGAAGCAGCACTGACCGGTTTCAGACCCTCCCTGAACGAGACGTGGGTGGGCAGGCATCAGACTGACAGCAAGTTCCTCAAAACTGCAGAGTTTCGACGCTGCATTAGGCATAATTACACCCATCAAAGATGACATACTCCTGGTAATTTTCTGTGCCAAAGAGTTTCTTGCAAAACCTTCCACATAGTTTCTGAAGGCCTGAGGCATCCAGAAATTATCTCGACAAGCAGACGATGGCTTGCTGTGCAACAGGAGGCTCTGGTTTAACTACAGGTGGTGTTGGACCAAACAGTTTGAAATACCTTTGCTTTTATTGATCTGGAAAAGTTCACTCTTTGCATTTTGGGAGTACCAGCACTTAAAGGTATACAAGAAATAGCATGTTATAAAATGACCACCTGCCAGTTAGCTCCTCAGGCCTGCCACTGCCAGTAAAGAGCAAACACTTCAACAGAGCAAGGAAACAAATGATGATACTGGGCTGCCTGGTAAGACAAACACCTGGTTCCCCCTCCTCTCAACCCTTCAAATGACTTCTGCAAAATAAAAGGAGATGTTTCCCCCCCAAAAAATGTACCCCTGAATGGAACCCAAGGACAGCACCGATGGTAGCCAAGAAATACATGCAACAGCTGCAATATCAGCCCCTGGTTCAACTTCTTGCCAGCCCAGCAGTGCAAAGGTGATGTGAAGCTCCCCACAGAGCAGCAGCTTTCCTCCCCACAAAAGAAAGCTCAAGCAGATCATGGCTATGTAGGAAGGAAAGGCTTGTGTCAGACAGGACAGAATCCACAGGGCTTGCTACAGCTTCTCCTCAGCCCTTAGCCTAGTAGATCCTAGTGCCCACCCTGCCCAGGTGGATCTGGAACACTGCCTTAGAGATCCTAGACAAAGACAGACTACACCATGTACATATTAACATAAGCCAGAGCCAACACACACAGGTATGTCAGCATTGCATCAGAGCCTGCTAACCATGCTGCAGATGAGGCTTTTTTCCTGCCCAGCAGCACTTCTTTCATTGCCACACCACCACACGCTTCCAGCCCCAATTTCACGTGCCCTGGGGAGCAGGTAGGTCGGCACTCGGTGTCAAAGAATGGAACATTGAAATCCTCATCCAGCTGGAATTAAATTAAGGGAGAAGGGATGGACCACGCCAAACAGTGAGCCTTAGATAAATGCTCATTGTCTTCACTGGGAGCTGGGTTCGAATAAGACGGAGAAGTTCAGGATTTGGCAGACTAAAATGCTGCAGAATGACTGCTGTGTGCATGCAGCTAGTTTTCATGCATAATATATATAGGAGCACACCATATGTTTAAAGCATCAGGCAGTCAGGCCAATCTTGGATCACATTATAAAGCTTTCCTACAGTGTTGCATTTGTTCTAAACAGATGCATTTCTCCATGCCCCCCTCCTCCCCTCCAGCTTCCCAGCCTGCCAACACTCACTTATAAGGAAACCAGGTGTCCATCTTTAAAAAAAGAAATAAATCAGTATCCAAAAGAATCTGTCCAGGAAGAAAGTAAGCACCCATCTCTGCTATTTTTGTTTCAAACAGGAAATGTGTTGCCAAACAAACTAACAAACGGACAAACAAGAATCAAAACAAGAAAAAGGGAGACATGAAAACTCATAGGAATTAGGTTCTAAATTCTGCAAAGCCAAATGCTAATTGCGCCAGTCCTCAAATGTACAGAACAGATGAATTCAAGAACAGAAAGTGCGCCAATGATAGAAGATACACTCTGGATGAAACATGTCCTGCATTGGTTATGAGAAGGGCTGGATGCTCTTGTCTTTAAAGTGTATGGTTTGATTTTATATTAATTCATCAGCAGCATCACAGATCTCAGGGGCTCGTCTCTGCTCATTATAGGTGTTTTGCATATATGGTTGGAAAAGAACCACCATCTGATTTGTCTCGTTGCTGCTCTCTGCTGTTGCTGTATTATCCTGCTAAGGGAGCTCTTGGCAGACCCCTCCACATATCAGGAGCGTTGCCGGGCCCTGGCTCAGCCCCAGCGGGTGCTGGGTGCCCCGCCAGCACGAGCAGCTCCGACGGCTGGGAGGAGAGCCCAGCATCTCCCAGTGTGCTGGCTGTTGGCAGTGGCTGGGCAGGGATGTGAAGGAAACCCAAGGTGAACACACCTTGTGCACGTCACCCTCATGTGAGCAAGAATAGCTCTGTCCTCTTGCGATGCTTCAGGAATCATTGCCTCCATCAATCCCTGGGGGAACAGCAAAACCACCTTGCAGGCGAAAGCCAACAGGCTCAGCAGCAGAGCAGCTGGGAAACACTTGCAGCTGGCTCCCTATCCTTTACATGGAGTTCCCTCCACTCGTGCGAGCTTTTAAGGCCGTGTTTTATATCCTAATTAAACTGAAAGAAAAGGAATTGGATAACAGTCTGAAAGATTTGCAAGCTACATCTATTTCACAAAATGACTCATGTTCCCACTAGTGTAGCTCATCAGGTCCAGCACATGCTCTAATGTGTGGGACTAATAGATTTGTAACAGTGATATCTAATATGAGTCTGTTCCGGTTACATACTTATCATGGGTCCTCGCAGGCTTTCCATCAAAGCTACTGAATGAAAGCACTTTTTATTAAAGAAAGGGAAAAAAAAAAAACCCAAAAACCTCTTTGCCCATAAATCGCTCAGCACATTAGCCCCCAAAACAATTCACTGAGGCAAGGTCATATTTCCCTTACATTAATTTAGATCCTTGGAAAGTTCAATGAGATGAGAAGACAAGACAAAACACAAGAGGCTGCGTTTTCAGCTGCCATGAATCAGCGTTGCTTTCCATCAGCTGAGAATCCAACCATATATCTGGAGAGAACTATAGGAATACATAACAATTTCTTTACAGTCTTAGGGTCTGGTAATGATAATCCATATGTTGCCTTATTACTTGAGAAGGAGGGGAGCGACTACAAGGACAGATGACACCTGGCAGGTGAGAGTGGCTTTTACAGCCCCATGGGGAAAGCCCTTTTGATTTCAGCAGTCTCGAGTTTGTCGCGTGATGTTGGAGGTCACCATGATTAAGTGGAGGGGAAAATATTTTGTTGCTCTATTTCCAGGCAGCATTTCAGTGGGACAAGTCCTGATGCCAGTCACAGGCAGGAGTAGGACGTGACAAATCAAGTCGCAGAGGGATAGGCTTAAGTGAAAATATAGTCATGATGATGATGCTCTGCCTCTCAGTTATCTCCCATCCGCCGCTCCAAACAGCAAGAAAAGCTGCCAGCTCTGAACCCTGTACCGTGCGCTGTCCCTTTGATACCGCAGCTCTCTCCTTCATGTTTACACCCTTCAGATATTTTTAGGCTTTTTTTCCACACACAGAAGTACGCCTTGTCATCTCCTAGCCTTGTTTAGTGGTTTGAGGCTTCCCACATAAATCATTTTTTTCCAAATGTCTGATCATTTAGTGATCAGAAGGCAGAAGGGGTGATCTGATCACTCTTCTTTTAGCTGCCTCCCAAGTCTCATTATCTGGTCACGTTGTGGTGGCCGGGACTAAGCATGTGGTTCATTCTGAGGACAAATCAGAACCACATAGGGAAGGGCTGTTTCCTTCCCATGGTGTAATTTGCCTCCACGGAGGCAGACAGTTTTATTTACAGTAACATACTATTTCAGACCGATCTCAAATTCGTCATCTGCTAGCACCTCAAGGACCTGTTCTGTACCTTACCTGTAACGGGTGAAAACAGGTTGTCAAAACTGTTACTTTCTGATATAGTTGGAAGGGGAGAGTGTTCCCTGAAAACACTTCGTGGTTGAGGATGAATGCTTTTTGGTGGAGGGAGCTTGTCTTTTTAAATTATTTTTACAATAGAAGCCAATCTTCTCCCCAGGGAAATAAGGTTTTAATCTGCTTCACTTTGAGACCTTCCAAATCTCTTATTTTTGTGAGTTGTCTCAACTATTTTGGGTAGTGTTCTTGCACATACACATATTTGGCAGGTTTAACAGCGAGTAAATATCAAATTACGGTAACGGATTTGTGGGCACAGCCTGGCCCAACTAGGCAGACAGCTAAGCGCTATAAAGTGTTCTGTCAAATAATTATTCCCATAACATTTCATTATCCATAGTGGTCATGTTATCCCGATCAAATCCTTGGTCCTTCCTCAAAAATTTCTCAGAACATCCTCATTTTCCCCCTCAGGCACCATTAAAACAAGCCACCCCAGATCATGAAATAGAAATGCATTCAACCTGTTATTCTGGGAAGAAAAGCTGTTTCAGGCCCGATCCAACTATATACCATGCTCGTAACTTCATTCCAGAAAACCTTTGGAGCCAAAGAGGTCCATGTTAACTCTTATGGGACGATTCTTAGCAAAAAAATCTCCTGTTGCCATAGCCACTCCTCCCCGTCCCACCCCAATGACGGGCAGATCCGAGCTGGTTGGTGACATGAAGGTGAGAAGCTGGGCGGTTGGGAGCAGCGTGACAGTTACCTGGGGCTGGATGAGATCTCCCCACCGTGCCCGCCTCTGACCCCTGGCATTTCCCAGCAGAAGGAGCGGCTCCCTGGGCTGCAGCTTTGCAGCCAGGACCTGACCATGGGTTAGCACTTCACTCTTCATCGGGTATTAAGCCCCTCACTGTACATGACAGGTCTTGCTGCTGTGAAATGCAATCCTGCCTCTTTACGGGCTCCGTGGGTTACGGAGGGTGGTGGGTAACCATAGAAACGATGTTGTAAAACACCATGGGAGATGACATGTAATAAAGTGTTACTGCTGTGCAACACCTGAACGAAGCCCTTCAGGAGGAGTCATTAGGGATGTGCTCGTAAGGGGTTTGCGCTGGGATGTCCTGTACAGAAAGTCAAGCACGGGCCGAAGGACAGAGTTAGCACAGGAAGGCAGGTACCAGCCATTAACACAACTTAAAGTCCTTAAATTAAAGCCCCGAAACCCACCATATTTACACTTTTTCATTAAGCTTCTGAAAGGAGCAGGTGATGCTGAGCTCTGCTCCCCATCCCTGCACAGCACTGGGGCTGTGTTCACCAAATCTCTTACAAGCACATGGAGGACCCTTCAAGCCTGGTTAGAATTTTCTGGAAGAAATCCTGGCTCTTCTTGGCTTGTTCCAAACACCTGTTCATGTATGGAGAACACCCTCTTAATTGCACAGAAGTACTTAAATACGAGATATGCTAGAAACAGTGGTATTCAGTAACCTGCAGAAGTAGGCTCACGGATCAAAATCATAAAAATATCAGTTTCTATTCTTTCAAACAGAAATTGGATACCAACAGTGCTCAGACAGGTATGCCACACCAAGGAGCTTTCAGTTTTAACACTGAATTTCCTCACTGTTTCTTTCACGACATTCCCATGAATCTCAGTATACTACGGGGGCTGTAAAAGGTACAACTATAAAAGCCATGACTTCAGGAGGAGAAGAAGAGCAGATGCTCTTCCTCCACCTTCATTATTCATCTGCACTGGGGACAGTCACCATCTGGACTTGAGATTTCAGGCCAGCATTATTCCTTCTCTTGCCATACCTACATCTTCAGCAGCAGAAAACAAGTGATGCAAGTGCAGCACGGTCCTACACTGACACTGGTTCCTGTCTGTGAATTCTCCTACACACAGGACAAGATAATAAATCATACACAGAGCACATTGATCGATTCTGGCCAAGCAGAATGTTATTCTCCAGGGCCAACAAACCAGCACTTAAATACAGTTTCCTTGCTCAACATGCTATGCTGCAATAAAAAAAGTTCTTCTGCATCCCAGGCAGGTCATTTAGTGTCCTGTGCAAGAAGAATGTCGAAAAGATATACATGTCGGCATTAGGAAATGCTCCCACCTGATGTTCTCAAAGTGAGCTCTCCAACAGCTCATCATTTCCCCTGCAGTTCCCCTAATAATTAATGGAAAAGAGAGTCCTCTGGGAAAATTGTCACCAGGTAATTAATAAAAACTGAAAAGAAGAGAGCAAGAAGAAGGAACAGCGATGTTGCAGAAAGCCTGCAAATTGAAAGAGGCGGACTTACAGTTGTGATTTCCTCCTGAGTCTCAGAGGGAATGTAGTGCGTGCTCCACGTTCATCAACGGCTCGCTCAGGACTCTCCGCTTCTTCCATTCACACTTCTGAAACAAGAGACATTGTGATAGAAACGTTCACGCCTTGCTGCATTTCTCAATGGTCCTGCATGCACAGGCTTGCTCACACAGATACGGGAATGGCTGTCGAGGACAAACCTCCAGAGCCTGTGGGATCTATTACCAGGTGATCGCTTGAAAATAAAGGTGACTTTGTTTTCTACCTGTGGGTTCAGTCTGCTTATTGTTTTGATGGGGGTGGTGCATTAAAACCCAGGAAAGATGTCCTTACTCTGTCAAAGCAGTGATGAAATGTCCTTTTGCCTTAGCATCTCTGAAATGTGTCCCCAAAGAGCAGATGTTCTTTCTCATACTCCAGCACGTTTATCTCACTGCTCCTAAAGGAGAGTAGAGAAGAATTTAAAAAAAAAAATCCAAACTTTCAAGGCCAAAATTGATGTCCTGTTGGGAAATGGGGTTGAGAAACCATTGCTGGAAATGCCCATTTCCCAGTGCTGTCTCCACCTGCAGTTTGCCAACATGAGTGCCTGAGCTATCACAGTTGCTGGGGAATCCTGAGAGGGAAGAGGATGAAGACGGATGGTCTTATGATTAAGCCAGAAGACAGGGATTCAAGGGATCTGGCGTCACTTATAGACCTCCTGCGCTGACTTTGGGCAAGTCAATTAACCTTTCTGTGCCTCTGCTTGCCATCTGTAAAATGAAGATAAGAGACTTCCCTACCGCACAGGAGTGTTCAAAGGAGGCTTGTGTGTTTGACAGATGCTCTCATCCGATGCCAACAGGAGTCATAAGATTTCATTGACAGGAGAGTGATGGAGTGGAGAAGACCCACTGCCATTTGGGGTTATGTAGCTTTGTGAAAACTCAATAGGTGTCTGTTCTGCTTCCCTTGCCACCTCCTTTGCACCTGTCTGTCTTCCAAGACACGAGCATTCCCTTGACCGAGCACTGGCTCTGATACCAGCTGTGGGAACCCACAAGCCTCATAGGATGCTTCCCATTCTTCCACGAGGGCTCAAGCAGATCAGCAAGGAATTTTGCCACTAAAAGAAACAGTAATGGGAGTCTCAGAAAAAAAGCCATGGAGCGGCCACCCTGCGTTGCGCCCACTGCCCTTGTGCCCGCAGGGCACCCAGAGAAACCCCCACTCGTGGAGTAGCATCCCACCCATGGCAGCAGCGCAAAAGGCATCAGAGCTGGCCTGGCCTGTCCATCTCTCCCACCACACCACAGGGGCTCACTAATCTCTCCAAACCTTTTACAGCTCTAGAAACAAGAGAACATAATTTGCCATTATGCTTTTTGATTTCTGGATTTTTTTTTAAGACATCAGAAAAGCAAAGCATTCCTGTGCTTTCACAGAGAATGTTATATTTCCCCTACCAGCTTCACAAAACAAGTCAAAGCATCTAATCCCAACCCTGGCAGAGCCCACCTGACCCTTCTCTGCGAGGCTTGGGGGGAGTATTTCTTCCCCTCTCCTGCTGGTTTGTTGGGTTTTGGTTTGTTTTGGTTTTGTTTTTTTTTTTTCCCTCCCTGTATTAAAATCCCATAGTGTTATTAAAAGGAATTGTTCAGTTCCTTTAATTGGCTCAGAAGATAAATTCTTCCCTCAGCCCAGGGGTCATGGCCATCAGCAGCTATTTATTAGCTGCATTGATTGAGAAGAACAGCCTTTAAATGGAAATAAATTGAATTCTATGGCAAAGAGGATTCCATACAGGCTATTAATGTAAGACAGGGAGCTTAATAGTTTTATTTTCTTATTTATTTGTTCCCCTCCTCAGCTCCTGGCTATCCTCAAGCTCCCAGCTACTTCCCAAGTCTCCCACCTGCCATCCCCTCCTCACCACAGGTATTTCCTTACCTACATGTATGAAAACAGGCACAAGGGTGATGGTGATGATGGAGACTTGGATGAGCTCAGGGAGGCGCCACATCAGGTCCCAAGGAGCCAGTGAAGAATGTGATGGGTGATGGGCAACAACATGAGACGCATGCACAATAGAAATGAGAGGGGCAGCAGAGCTCTCCCACTCTCTCTGGGGCATTTTTGAAAATTTTTTTGCCTTCTGCACTGCTCAGAGATTGTCTTTGCTACCCCCGTGTCGGCTCCAGAATACATTTCATGGTGCTTGCCTTCATTCCAGAGTTTAATTGCTTGAGATTGTAACTTGTAGGCTGTTAATTTATTAAAACCGGATCTCCCATATTACTCTGGAGCCCAGAAGAATCATTGCCTTCTATTAAAGGCAGTGGCGCGTGCCTGCTTGTCTTTTTTTCTCTGGTCACCTCTGTAATTGCAGCCCTCTGCTAAGATGGAAAACTCCCCCCTGCCAGCTAAGCATCCCCCACAGGGCAGGTTCGGCTGAGGAACACATGCAGGAGACAAACTCACTCCGGGTGTAAACAGATATAAACTGCTCGGCTGTCCATGGAGGAGTATGTGATTACATTGGAGACACACAAAGCCTCCAAGCTGTTTGGGTCATATTTCCCCAGGTGGGATAAAAAGTGAAGTCAGGGGCTTCTGGCAACAGGTGGTCACTGGAGGCATCTTGCAGACCAGACCTTGCCAAAAAATGGTGATGGATCCCCACAGCATCCGATGGAGCCAGCGCTGCCCTTGGCCAGCTAAGTGCAGAAAGATCTTCCTTGGTTGTATGGGCCATCTTTTGAGTCAAATGCAACCCTCAGAGCCAGACATACACACAGAAAATGTCCATATATCAAGTGTCTGATGCAGGCCAGAAACTCCCCACTTCTCAGCCATCATCTCTCCAACAGTTCCATCCACCTCCAAAGGCTGCCTAGCTGCCTTCATCATGCCCTGACTCTGCCCTGCCTTTGAAGGGTTTCCTTGGCAGCCCATGCCCACATCTAATCCTACAGAACTGCTCAATAGCACCCCAAATGCAGAAGTAGCATCCCTTAAAGCGGTGCCTGAGACTTGTTATCAAACCCCTTTAGGAATCAACAGACAATTGGGAGACAGAAAATCACCATATATTTGAGATTCTGCTGAGCAGCAGTGTAGGGAAAGTTGGTCCCTCTCAGACTGTTTTCTGAGATCCTGCCAAACACAAGATGAAAATACCTCTCAATAAATTACAGGGTCAACAACCCACACAGCCCCTTGTGTCATGGCACAGTCCACATTTAAGTCACACAGTGAGCAGTCTCCCTCAAATTTGGGTGCCTCTGATTTGTACCCTCACCTAGATGGGACACTGATCTCCACCGATGTAAAAGTACAAGCCCAAACACAGGATGAAACCATCACCAAATTCTGGGATGAGGCACTGGATCCAGCCCTGCTGTCAGAAGGACTTGGGAGTCTGAGTCCTCCTGCGGTCCAAAAGGCCACTGGTGATGCCCCACAAGCCACCCAGCCAGCCCAGTGACGTTTTTCACAACAGCGAGTGCCTGGGGCACAGCTCCCAGCACCTGCAGGCGGGCGCAGGCGCAGGGACCATCTCTCCTCACCCACCAGCCGGCAATTGTAACAGTAGCATTGCAAGAGTAAAACAATAACATTTTGTTTATCTCCTAAATAGTTAGCTCATTTTAGCACTCTGCCTCCAAGTGCTAGATAATAACAGGATACAAGGCAGGTGGTAGCATTCCGTATCCAAAACAGCGTGGGTGCATCTGTGATTGTAAAGAAGTTGAGAGCTGTTCCAGACGCCCAATCCTGGAAGTGGTGTGGCTGGAGGTGGTGGTATGAGCTGTCAGTTAGACTGGATGTGGGGATTTCTCAGGGATGCAGAGCTGGGGCAAGCTAGACTAGCTGCTCTGGTGCCTGTGGACTGGCTTTGACCTACATCCTTTGAAGCTCTGGTTCCCTGTTCCTGCAACAGCCTGCGCTATTCCAGGACTGCTTTGCTTTTACCTAAGTGCTTGATTTATTTGAAGTACAAAGGTCCCAGGATCTAATCTGAGATCTGCAAGCGGGAACACACAGCAAAAGATGGCACTTACAAAGATCCCCCAAAAACCCATTTCATTTAGATTAAACAAGGCAGTTATTGTGTTTTAATATAGGAATTGATTATTATAAGTATGCGTATTGAGCTTAACAGCTTAGATTTGTATCTATTTCATCACTGTTAATCTTTGATAAATATGTTTTTAATAATGTCTAGGTATTTATTGAACATAAAACTGTCTTGTGAAATTTAGACTAGTGTACTTATTGTACACTACTTCAACACAGATTCATTATTAAAAATCTTTCACTGAGGCTTACTTTTAACCACAACATAACATACTGCATAGTTAATCTATAATAAATATATTTGTAATAAACTATTGATATTTAACCCACAGTAACCGTCTTAATAAATACACTATGTGGAAATGGCTATTAGACAAGCTGCTCTTTTTAGCTCTGTCACATTTGGAGGGGATGGGAGGAGGAGGAGGAAAGCTGTGGCCTGGTAGGAGGCAGTTTATTTATCAGTCCTCCACAGTCCCCATCTACCCTGGTCACTTGAATCATTGCTGTTTCAGTCCCCAAATCTCCAGCCCCACATTCTTACATTGGTCTGCCATTTGGTCTCAGTCCTGAGTCAAATTCACATTTGGCCGCAGCGGTCCATAGGGCTCTGGCAGGGGGTGTGATACAAAAGCTGTTGGTTCAGCTTCTGGTGCCCTCAGATGATGTTCTGTCTGCCCAACAGTTTTGCAAAGTGGATAAACATCCCTGAGGGATCAGGAACAGCTCAGAACCCATACCCGTGGGGTGGAAAAGCCACAAGGTTTGTGAGAATATGGATCAGCAGAGAAGCTCAGATGAGAGGATTTCAGCTTTGAACTCAGCGGAGGCCACCAAATTCCTTTGACACATGAACTAGACAGGAGTTTGACTCCAGGCCATCAGAGGCAAAAGGCTTGACCCGTGGTGTTGCTTAGAGCCCCTGCGGTACCCTCAAAGATGTATTTGTTATTCTTTGCCTCACTTAATGACTGAGGTCAGTTGTAACAAGCCAGCTTTAGCAGATATGCACGAAATTTCACTCCTGGCACTAATTGAATGGGAGAGGAGAAGAGTAATTCCTCCCATGTCCTCTCCTCTGCGTCCTGCCCCACTTGTTATATGGCCACTTGTACAGGCTCTGTAATCCTTGCTGTGGGCCACCATCTGATTCCCATATATCAGAGAGAGCCAAAGATCTTAACGTGCAACTTTTAATTGAGCTGTATCATCTGCCACAAACATGAAATTAATGGTCCTACATCATAATCATAAATTCATACATAACCCCATGCACCAGCAAATAACTCTTTGCAGTGATACTACAATGGTAAGCTGATTTGCAAGAAGCGCACGCTACCCAGGAATCCTAATTAACCAAATTAACACCATCACTTCAAATCATGTCCCAGCAGTAGGACATTTCCGATTGGCCTCAGGCTGGAGCAAAGCAGCCAAATGAAAACCTGACAGCATCTCCTTGGGTCCAGCAGGCTAGCGCTTTACTGAGGGAAATATCTGGTGCCCATCCATGCACATGAGGAAGGGAGTAAAAATCTCATGAGCATTTGTAGGCACTGACCCAAGACAGACTACAGCACAGCGATGCTGTGCCACAGAGGAGCAGTTCTCAGTTTCTCATGCATTTCCCAAATTTAACCAGCAGCATCAGGAACCCCTTCCTGCCACGCTGGCTTGCACCAGGGGGGGTGACACAGCCAGACCCCCTGGAGAGTGCCAAATGTTGCTTTGGGTGAGCCAAGCAATGGGTCTGGGGTCAAGGAGCAGAGCTGGCAATCGAAGCAGTCTCCGCAAACCCCAAATCCATCTCTCTGAACCCACTCATTTGCACTGGTTTCCACTTGTGACTTGCCTGAGCTGTTTAGAGCTCACAGCTTTTTTTTTTTTTCACCCTTCAGGGTAGTCAGGTTTTTCTATTTTTGCCATGGGAAAAACAAGTTGCTATTTTGGGAGCTCGTGGGATTCAAGCCCACAACGATCTCAGCGCTCCCTGCACGAAAAATGAGATCCGTAACCTGTGTGCCAGAGAGACTGGCTCATGTGTCTCTACACATTCAGCCTGGATGGCAGGGTGGCTTGGTCCCACCGGGGTCCTCACACTGGGGCATTGAATGGCTTCTTCTCCCCTGGCACAGGGCCCAGAGCTCCCATGCCTGCTCTGAACTGATGCTCTAAAAGCTGGGGTGGGAGCTTTAGACCAAGAGAAAAAAGGAGGCTCCTACCAGAAGTGGGGTTCGAACCCACGCGGGCATGTGCCCATTGGATCTTAAGTCCAACGCCTTCACCACTCGGCCATCCTGGTGGGCTGCAAGACATCCCCTGGCCCACCGCCTCCTCCCCTGGAAGGCACACATCTCACCAAGCCCTTGAGTTCCCAACTCAAGACACTTCCCAAGCCCAGTGACACCTTTCCTTCCTCACTACTTTCTTTAATGTCCCCAGCAAACTGATGGAACATCTCATTGGGAGACAGCAGGTCCCATGGCCCATGGAAGACAGCAAAGCCCATGTGTGCCACATTAAATCCTCATGCAAGGACCATAGTCCCTGGTGATAACGCCACCAGGGATCCTGGTGCAGGGGAGGCATCTCTGGAGGGTCTCAGCCTGACCTCGCTGGGTGCCCAGAGGGAAGGGAGCAGCTCCGACAGCCTGACAGCGCTCAGCCAGACATGCCACACGGGTAAAGTGCTGTCCTTATACCTCAGGCCCCACTCCTCACCCCTTCCAGTCCACATTTTGGACTCTACTAGGGTAGTTTAGCTGGGAAAGACAGTGTGGAGAGAGAGTCTTTCTTTTTCCTTTGGGGTGAGATACAGCTTTTTTCCCACAATCTGAGGAAAAGAGGGGACCCCCCCCGAAAAAAAAAAGCCTCTATTGAATCATATGGGATTCAAACCCACAGCCCCCAGGTACCCATGTGCAGGACATTTTTAGCCCTTAAGCCACAGGAGCCTTTCCACAACCCTCACTCTTCCCAGACCACCCCAGGGATGCTAAGAAACCTGGCCAGGCCCTTTCACCAGAGGATCCTGTCTGCTGGAGACATGTTTGGCCAGGCTGTCCTGGCCCTGTCCTGCTTGAAGATGAGAGCAATTCCCTCCTCACTTCTGCAGGAACTGCTCATGACTGTGCCCTGGGGTAGCAGAGCTGTGTTTGGAGGGCTTGTGGCTGGTTGCTGCAGGGGTGAGAGGCCCTGACCAGAAAAAGGGATGTTTCCAGGTCTCAAAAGAGGGTAACACAGAGCTCTTCAGTCAGGATGGGTTGAACCGATCTCCAGAGATAATTCATGAGTGCTAGGAAGCAAGGCAGAAGGATCTCAGGCATCCCACAGGAGGATGCTGCAGGTCCTCAGTACAGCAGAGGACTGGGTCAACCTATTCACAAGCAAAAATGCTGCCAGGAGGAAAATTCACTCCCTTAGGTGCCAAGAGGAAACAGTAACTTTCCCTTCTTCCCTTTTACCCTTTGCGTTACAGTCACAGCAATCTGCCATGCTGGTCCGTGTGTGCAGAATCACAGCTCAGCATCTCTGGATGCCTCCAGCTGCAGCACCCACATAAATATCAGATGAAGTCATGCTCACAAAGGGTGTTGCACTCACCAGCTCCCGAGGAATCTGCTCCTAATGAGTGACTTCAAAGCATTAATGAGCTTGCAAAGCTCTCCTCTTGGACCTCACATGCTTGGCATTAAGACAGGGGTCACCCGTCAGGAGAAGAGAATGCATGTGCATGTTGGCGAATATAATATATTTGTCATCCTCTAAGAAGCAAAGATTAATCATGCCCTCTCCGAAAGGAAGCTTTTACGCCACATCTGCTCTTCACAGCATGGAGAGAAGGGACCTGCCCTCAAGGACATCCATGACCCACACTGCTCAGATCCCCATAGCACCCTGGAGCCCATCGAGCCCAGCTTTGAAGTTAACATCCCACCTTAACCCTTTGGGTCCAGGCTGGGAAGTGCTACTTGAATTGACAGCCTGAGGGATGAATAAAGTGGAGGAATCTCCAGCACAGGTTTAAAGCATGCGTGGAGGGAGTGGTATGGATATGTGAGAGAGCAGGTTTGACTGATGCTTTCTGTTCTGTGGCATCCTCCCAGTACAGGCAAGGAAAGGAAATGCTGGCCCAGAACAGCAAGGGCTGCACAATGCATCTGCTGCTCTCTCCTGGGACCACTCTCTCCCAGCCACAACCCCCTCCAAGCCTCCCTGAGCAAACCATAAATCTCTGTGTTGAAACAGCCTCCAGCACCTGGCTAACAGCCCAGCTGCACCCATTTGAGTAGCAGAGCCTATCCATGCTGCTGTGCTAGAAGGCAGCCACGCAAACAGACTGTGCTGAGGGACCAGCGGCCAGTCTGAGCGCAAGCCTGCTGCTGGGCACTGCTTGCCCTTCCTCCCAAAGCCCCTCAATTTCTTCAACCTTCCCAGAGCCCTCTCGCTGCTGACACCCTGGCTGGCATTTGTGCTGCCGCAGGGAGGTTTGTACGAGACACAGGGCCGTGAGACAGTGTCTTGTTATTGCGCCGCTGCTGCTGAACCTTCAGGACAATCTCCATGTGCAATCTACAGAGGCGTTAGCACGGGGGCAGCTCAGCCTCCCTTGCCTGGTTCAAACTTACTGTGACATATATCCAAGGGGGTCACTGGCGCAATTTGGTTGTATTAAAAAATGTAGCCCCAGGCAGATTCTTCCCAGGGTCTTCCATGGCTGTGCATCACCCACAAGGTTGGCTGGCTTCTCCTGCAAACCTGCACAGAGCGCTGGCTGGCACTTTGCTGGGTCTGGAGTCAGCCTTGCCTCCAGGGGGGTTGTAATATCAGCTGAATTACCTGTAGTGTCTTGGATGTCTCCTATGCAATCCCAAGCCAGGCTGGCTGTACCTCGTTTGCAGTATCCCCATGAAATGACAGCTTGAGGATGACATGGCTACAGGCTTTCAGAACACATGTTCTGTAAGAGAAAGACATTAATAATGTCCTGAAGTCAGAACGGTGTCATCCTTTGCTTCAGAAACACATTGGCAACGTTAACTGGAAAGCAATTTCTCCTCTTACCTCTTCTCCCTCCAAAAGAGTTCTCCCAGCACTCTGTGTGTCTGTTCAGCAGGTCTGTGTTTAATTTAAATAGCCACTGGAGGCAACCGCTATCCCACATGTTAATACTGCAGCTAGAGAGTGGCTGATTGGTAATTAAGAAAAAGAAAAAATCCAAAACCTTAGAGTTATGAGCAAGGCAGAGTAAAAATGGCACTTTAGGAGATTTCAGGACAGAACTTCTCTACTTCACTGATGCAGGGGCAAAAATAATCTCTGCATCATCGCTTTGGAAACTAGGTGGAAAATAGAAAGAGTAGGACATGGTTAGATGGTTCTCCTCTGCACTCCTCTTATGTCCCTTCCCTGCTATGAGAGCAGTTCAGTTTGTGAGTTACAACCATCAGGAGCTCTGTGACCTGAATGTTTGGCACAGAGCAGCCCTACCAGGGTCATCTTAGGTTAAGTGAGAGAGGATAGCTTGGCTCCACCTTTTGCAACAGGCTTGGCTGGGGTGAAGGAAATGGGAATGCATGCTGCTTACAGCAACAGGGCTCCTGCGTTGTGTTCATGGAGTAATTAATGAGGAAGTTCTTTGGACTTTGTCAGGTTTTAAATACGCTATCGATGTTCCACACGTAACTAAACTACCACATTTTGAGAGTAGCTGCAGTTCATTGACAAAAAGAAGAGTCGAACAGGGTAGCATTACGATTTAAGTGGTCCTCAGTAGGTTTAAGAATAAACAAGCAAGCAGCCAAGGAAGATCACTCTGCCTTCCCATCTTTTCTCCCTCTTGAGAGGCAGTTCAAGAAATCAAACCAGACTCACTTTGTATTCAGAGAGTTTACAGAATGGCTAGAAAATACATGTTGTATTCCTATGGGTGAAAGCTTATACTCTGCAGAATTTGACGTGATGCCCTGCTGCTTGCTGGCTCAAGTCAGCCCCTGTGGAACTACAAACCTTACGGTTCTCTATAGCTCAAGAGGAAAGGTTTCCCATGAAGCTTTCAAATACTGCTATTTGGCCAGAAAACCAAAGACCACTTACTGTGGGCACACTGACTGGATTAAAAACTAGTGGTGTTGTGCAATTACAGGAGGTTATTTATCCCAGAGGGAAAATGTATTTTCTTTGTTCAGTAAGTTCTTTCAAAAAAACCAACAAAACCCCCATCAAACCAAAAGCAATGCAGCTACCAGAGCTAAAGTAGTAAGTCATACAAAATAATGGATTTGTCTACTTTCTCCTGCTCAGGAATGGTATCCCAGCTGTTTACAATTTTCCACAAGCTATTGCTAGTCTATGTTATTCTCCCAGTTATTTTCCACAAATATTTCTTGGACAACAGACAGTATCCCAAAAAATTAATCTTGAGGGTTCTGAGTGTCTAGCCTTCACATCATTTCTACTTTGGTTCTGAATGGGCTCATAATGAGATGTCTGGAGTGAATGGTAACGGTTCAGCATTTCGAAGTCATCACCTATACACATACAGTTATTCCCATAGATGTTCTGGACAGGATGCACATGTAGCTTATTTCAGTCTGGGCTAGATATTGTGAAAGATGCCACCATGGACCCATCTCTCCCTGTCGCTGTTCCATGCCTCTTCCAAACACCATCACTTGCAGCACAGAGAAAATGAGACACAGCTGTGCAGAAGAGAAAGCTCAAGAACACATCAAGGATCACAGTGCTGTGATACTGGTGTGTCAGATGCTGAGTGCCCAAATCATGAAGTCATAAAGGGACCTGACGTAAATGAGACGTTCAGGGCGTGTTCATCTGTTCTTGCCTGATGCAGTCAGCCAGAGTTTTTTCTACAGTCGTTGCAGATACAGAAACCTGTCTGATCCTGATTTGAGGTACATGACCTCTGAAGGTCCCTTCCAGGCCCACTCTCCATACCTGAACTTCAGCTTTTATGACCAGCCATGAGTAAACCAGGCTGTGTTAGGGGCATTCCAACATCACACTGGAAAAACGTATGTGTTGTATATTTTTGGCTGCCTTTTCATAGGACAGAGGAGTTACCCATGGCAACCAAAGGCTCAACAGAGAACACCATCCCTTGGTGTCATATGAATGGGGTCATAACTTAGGAAATACTGCAGCACACTACTCTCAGAATCAACCCAGAGGGGAAATGAGGCAATTGAGTTATCACATGGACAAATATTGACAGAAGAGGCTTGCATATATCAAAGAGGTCTCCTGCAATTATTTACATAGTTTGGACAAAAGCATTGGAATGAATGAGAAAAACAGTTTGCGCTCCACCTGCGGCACCAGCAGTGCCCGCTACTGCTCGTTATCTCAACGGGGAAGCGTGCAGGTGACATATCACATCCCGAATGTCAAGGTGCATCTGCATGAATTCCTAAAATGACATGTGTTCTTTAGCCCAGAGCTTGGCTCCAGGCTAAGAGCTAAATTTGATGTTCTCTGCAGCTAAAACTTCTTCAAAAACCATTCCGGGTTAATTAGGGAAGGGAAATTCTGGCTGCAGTCTGTACAAGAAGATTGGCTTGGGAAATGGTATGAAAGTTGCGGGTTTTGCAAGAGCAAAGAGAAAGAACAG
Organism: Falco naumanni; assembly: GCF_017639655.2. NCBI lineage: Eukaryota > Metazoa > Chordata > Aves > Falconiformes > Falconidae > Falco > Falco naumanni. The sequence continues at coordinate 101,354,803 of NC_054057.1, forward strand.
GCTCATTTCTAAAAGTGCTGCACCTAAGATCTTCAGAAAAGCACAGAACTTCACTGAAATACAATAAAAGGCACTGCCTAAAAGCAGAACATCTCCTTTGGCTCAACATATCCTCTCCCAGAGGCACCACATCATTCCTGCTGCTCACAAAACAGCTTCTGCCTCCTTTTAATACTTTTATTTTTAGGCTTCTCATATTTAATTCTCTTTTTTTCCTTATGTAAGGTGCTTGGAAGGGCTGCAGTGTCAAACAATAATTGCATCAGAGAAAATTTAGAATCCACAGTGTTAAAACGAATCTGCTCTTGACAAGTGAATGAATGTAGGAAATGGGGGGGTAGAGTTTTACCAAGGCAAGCGCCCAACTGACAGTGTAACAGCATCTCCTGTGGGCTGGGGCTCCCCACCTTCAGTTGTTGGTGATCTCAGCGTGGAGCACATTAGTACATGCCTGCATTAGCACAGTCTGAAACCAAGATGCACGTTCACACGGTACTATCAGCACACTCATGCTTCCCCCTGTGAGCAACCTTGAGGTAGGCTTAAAATGCAGTTTTGTGATCCCCTGAACACCCCTGGATTAGCTAAAGTGCCTAAGCCTATAGCTGTAGCTTCACCTCAGCTAAGGATCAAGCATTTCCTGGTGCCAGGATGCGCCCCCACGACCACCATTAGTCTGCTTACGACAGAAGTGAGCAAAGAAAAAAGCCTATCCACTTTACCCAGTCCGTGTTTCTGAAGATATGAGTACCTACCCCAAGCAAGCTCCAATTCCTTTATAAATTACCCCCACAACCATCTGTGCGGCGGTAACTGGATACATCTCTCCTGTGTTAAAACAAATTGTGTTAAAATTGCAAGTCAGTCTGACACAACACTGAATCTTGGACTATGCCTTGGTACTGCCACTGCCAGGGGGTTCAAGGAAGCCACTAGTGATAGCCTCCAAGCACCCGAGTTGCATTTTCCAACAAGTAACCTAAGAAGGGTGAGTTTGATCCTCCACCCATGGAGGGCCTGCGGAAATCAGTGATGGCTGACGCTGTTATGGATGATCAAAAACTTATGGGAAGACCAGGAAAACCTTTTTCTCTCTAAAAGAGAGCATCAACTGCCTTACAGTGGACTCCAAATAGATATATAGAAATGCTGGCAGGTATCAGTGGGACTGTCATGCAATGTCTAAAATCAGGTTGTGATGAAGAGTAGGTGTATAGTGAGCTCACACATAGTGCATACAAGACGTTTTCTAGGGATAACAAGATTATAGAATATATATATTTTCCCCATATGGGTTCCCAGCTGGACTTCTTTGTTGTCTTGGAAGAGACCAACTTGCTAAAACCATCAATAATGTCCAAATCCAGGATCTTCTTAATTAGGTGTGCCCTTTGAAGGGAAGCGCTGAAGGTTAAGAGCTCACCTGGTTTTGTGGGCTTACCACTGCCTAACAGGAGAGCACCAGGTCTGTATGCGTTTATGTTTTCATTTTATCTCATGTTCGTACTATCAAGGTGAAGGAAAAGTGGCTTATAGAAGGATGGGGAAGAGGGCGAACCTGTGAAGTCTCTGCTAGTCTGTGAGTCTCTGAACTCAGCTTCAGTTTTAGTGTCGGTCCTCCGTCTGGCACTTGAGACCCTTCACTTTGCTTTTCCTGCTTCACTTCATGCCCATCAGTTTGGCCCCTGTCCTTCCAGTCCTTCGCTCCTCCTGCTGAGCAAGACCTTTGAGGGCCCAGGCCATCTCAAGGTGGAGCTGGCCACAACACAAGCAAGCTCTCCCAAGCCGTATGGTTGGTGGCTTCCTGGGAAACTGTGAAAGAAACTTCCAAAGTCTAAAATAGAGATTTAAAAAAAAAAAAAAAAGTTCTTCAAATTTCTGCTATTTCTCTGCAGCTAAGATCTCTTTTTATACTCAGTTTTCAGAAGAGCTGCAGTGAAATGAATGCTAAACCCTTCTGAAGTCCTGTGGACATCAAGCACTTCTCTCCCATGGAGTCCTTTAAAACTCCTGATCATAAACAACAGACGGACAAACTCTAGCATATTTCATTCATTCATCTGCTTTCTTTTGGTTGGCTTTTTTGTGTGTGTGTTTGTTTTTTTTTTTTTAAAGTAAGATATAGTCTTTCTTCTGGGATTTACAGCCTGATTTAGTAATAATTAGGCAAAGTAAACCATGTGGAGATTTTTTACGATCTGCTTTAAATGCAGAGTTTTGGAAAGTAGACAATGAAATTATTATTATTTTGCAGCACAGCTGTGCTAAAGCACAGGGGAAAGAGTGAAAAGACACTAGTATTTGTTTATTTGGCTTCAATTGCTATGACAAAGCAAATAACAGCTTTGGTCTTGGTCCACAATTGAGTTAATTGGTAACACCTCAAATTGTATGTCCTAAAAAAACTCCTAATTAGCAGCTGAGCACAGAATAAACTAGGTGGCATTTGTTCCTTTGTGCTCCAAGAGGACCTGCAAATCCATAATAGACAGCTAAACTTAAGATCCAAACCCATCTGACTTAACGTGTATGTACGCAAGGAGCGATGCGTGTGTGTGTGCGCACATACTTTCTTGTTCTGTGACCATACAGCACCTAGCACGGTGGGGCTGAGGTCCCTAACGCATTCTCTAGACCACTGGGACCCGGTCTACAAAATACAGATAGTGTTTTCCAGGAGACTTCTGCTGCCTCCGGCGGTCTCTGGGTCGGGGCCCGCTGGGAGATGTTCACTGTTGTCTGCCCTGTTTAATTTCAGAGAGCTCCCAAGGAGATTTCCTCTCTTTGCTCTTTCATTTACCATCCAAGCCCCTCACACTGCAGGAAGGTACTCAGGGCACCGTGGGAAGAAATGGTCCAGATATGAGCAGCAAAGGGACTGGGAAAGAAAATGCAGATGTGTTGAAGAACCTGATGTGAAGACCTGTGCTGTTAAAAAGGGATTTCTGTGGAGAGTGCTAGAAATTATACACCCAAGCCAGCACTTCAGACATCCATAGTGTATGCTGCAAAAAGTGGGCACTAGAGGCATTGTGATGAGATGATGGTTGACACTGTATTGAGGAAGCACAGTCAGAGTCCTTTAGCGTATGCCTGCAATACAGGTCCAGAACTGGAGGTCAGCATCTCTTTCCTGCCTGATGGCCCCCTAAAATGAGTTTGTGCATCTCAGTCTGTCCTTTGTTCAATAAATGCCTGCAGCACAAGGCCATGGCAGGACAGTTGGTGGTGTTAGTGATCAGCATCTTTGCCACAAAAGGGGAAGACTGGTAACTCACGAAGGCAGCAGCTGTGTTTCACTCCCGAGTAGAATCTGGGACACCTAAGGCTGACTGATAAAAGCAGAAGGCAGTAAGACTAACACTTTAAAATTCAGAAAGGACTGCTGGGTGCAGAAGCAGAAGACAAGACAGTAGCAGAGCATTTTCCTGAAATGCAACATTAGTCCTGGTGTAGAGATGGATGAGGGAGAAGTTTTGCAACAGCTGTCCACACTGCCTGCTTTCTTTCTCTAAAGCACTAGCGTGGACAGAAATGTCTGGTTGCCTCCCCCTGTCTGCCTCCTGAGGGGCAGCCACATAAATATCTTAGCAAACCCAGTTCTACCTGCCAGAAGTTGGGTGTGAGATGCGGGGAGATGTTGACGCACTGCCCAGTCTCTTGGCAGTGGCGTAACACCAACCCAGGGGTGGGAACACATTAGTGCTGTACCCAGACTGATGGAGAGAGACGGGACATGCCCCACTAGGGTAGGGGAAAAGCTCTGTTAGAGGCAAGTGTCTTCCCTCCAACTCCCTCCCGCAGCAGGTGAAACACAACTAGTGCCATAAGGCCAGCAAGAGTTTAACAAAAGCCCTTCTTCAGGTGCTCTCTGCTCTGCTGTTTGCATGGCTGTATGAGGCAGATTGCCGTCTCTTATTAACTAAATAAACAAGCAGCAAAAGTTGAGCAAAATGGAAACACATACACAGCTTGTCTGCAAATAGAGACAAACGCCTCCATCGCATGGTTGCACCCAGCTGTCTGGCTGTTACCTGCTTAAACAGCTTTAATTTCACATTAAGGTCAATGCGTTATAGCTTCTCCTCCCAGGTGGAAAACCTGGCTAATGAAACACTCGGGTTTGTATTGAGTCCACTCCAGAGTGCCAGTGGAGCGTTTTGAGGAGCTGAGGTGGGTGCCCTGGTCCTCCTTCTGCAAGGGCCAGTCCCCAGCCTGGGCTGCGGGAGTGGGGCTGAGCAGGCACAGCCGCCAGCGGTAGCAAGTGAGAAATGACAGGGTACCTTCGGGTTTCAGTCAGGGTATTCTCTTGCCTAATCTCATGCTGAAGGATGTGTAGAGAGCCTCTGCCTCTACCCCAGCCCTGCCCAGGTCTGCGCTCCATCCTCCCGGCTTCCCTGGACCAGCTCCTCTTCTAGCAAAGGGTATTTTCTCAACTTGTACATCCCTTCCCTCTACCATTTATGCAGCCCTCTTGCTTTCCTCTGGGAATATAGACGGGAGGAGTAAACTGTCTATGTATATAGTCTGAGGGGTTTGACTTTGAGTCTCATTTATTACTCTTCAATTTCTTTTAGCTTTTTCCTTCCAAAGATCAGAGTTCCTGAGACCAAATTTTGATGCAGTCCATGAAGGGGACAAACCTAGCTAGACTATGATCCCTGATGTGTAGGAAGCTATTTGTCCTGAACCACATCCTCCATGTTACTAAAGGCAAAATCGAAAAAAAAACCCTTGTCTTGCATGCCTTTAAAGTAACTGTTCCAAGGATAATTTAAAGTATTGAGACATTGATTCACTAAACGTTGTTGGCCTGCTTCTATGTGGGCAGGCAAAGTCACCCATTATTGGTGATTTATTAGCTGTAGGTGCCTCTTTGATCTTCTCCAGTGCTGTGCACTCAATATCCTCCTCCCGTGAGGCAGCCGGGAGGACAGCCCTATCAAGACTTCCACAATATTGTGACTTACGATTCATGTCCATGGGATCGTCTCCACTTAAGCACTGTATCTTGCTGGATCCAGGGGAATCTTCCAGAACCCTACAATACATGCAAAACCAGAAGTTCTTCTTGGATAGAGAAATTATGATACCAGCACCTCTAAATTGCTTTTAGCAGCTTTCTGTGCTGCCTCCGGCTCAGAAGTGCTTAGTTTGCTGACAAAAATCACAGACTCATACACATTGGAGAAGGAAAAGCCCTGCTAGGTTCAGCTAGTCCATTTCTCCTACCAGGGAAAGAATATTTCCAGCACTCTGTTTTCCCTGCTACTTTGTCTTGTCTATTTTTAAACATCCCATGTAGCAAAAATACATTTAGATTGTCACAATTTGAGAGCCAAGTTAGCTGTGGAAGTACCAGCTGCAGCCTAACCTGCTTTGTCTGGTGGCAGCAGCTAAATTGCTCTCTGCTGCCTTTGAAGTCAATGGTAAAAGTCTTATTGGCTTCTGTGGGAGCATTCTCGGGCCTTTGGTATGGATGATTAGAGCAAATAGCTATGGAGTGCTGATAAGCCATTCTTACACTATCGCTTTCCAGGCCGTAACTGCATTTTAATAGGCAAGAAATTGTCTCAGCAGCAGTCAGGGTGCAATAATAGCAAAGCCATGTGGAGCACACAACAGACTGGGTCTGCACAGAAGTGACTCCTGCCATGACCATACAGAATTATATCCACAAGCCCAGACAGGTTTGGTGGAGTACACGATCCAAGGGGAATGGTCAGAGGCAGTCCCTTTTGTACCTCCTCAAACTGCAAAATCGAGCAGAGGTCAATTCACCTTGTAGATAGCTCCAGTGTGTTACCCCTTTTCAACAGACTTCAACATCATGAATGAAGATGGCTGGGTACATCAGGGTACACCTTTACCTGCCTTCCACACCTCAGCCCGAATATAGCATAGGTACAGCGCTGCCCTACTATTTTAGCTGAAAGAAAAGTAAAAGAAGACGACCAGCTGTTGGACCAAAGAAGTTAAGAAGTTACCATGCACTTATGGTGCATGAACACTTGACTCACCTTGAAAAAATGTCAACAGCTACCCCGCGAGATGGAGCACTCGGCAGCGGCAGTGACACAGCCCCGCTGGAGCTCAGTCCTTTGCTTTCTCTTTATATTTCAGTAACAATGACAGGTAGTGGAAGCCAGGGTTGGATTTAATTTAACAGTTGTTGTGCTCTGCTGGGACGGTTTCCTCTGCCTCCACATTTCCTGTCTGGAAGTTATCCCAAAAGGATGAATTAACCAATATATGACCTGTATGGGAAATGCACTTTATTGAAGCTATTTTTCTAGGGTGGAGCTGAACAGCTGTTTAACAGCGCATAGCTGCACTACGTGAGAGACAGTAAAAACATACAAAATGAACTGTATTCAGGTACAACTGGGCTGTAAGGAGGCAGAAGATCATTATCTCAAACTGTAATTTTCGCCTGTATACAGAGGTAGCGTCCTCGTGTGACAAAGCATGCCAGCATGGGGTACCACAGCACGACAGTCAGCACAGGGAAGGGGACCTCAGTGTTCCCTTCCCCACGGCACCTTCTTGTGCCATAAACATGGAGACTTTATAGATGTCCCAGCATCCTGGCCAGGAAAACCCACCTACTACAGCTACACAGGCACAGGCTTCTATGCAAAACTACTTCATCTGACATGACGGAAGCAGCAAGTGACACAGCCCTGGTATTGCTATGGGGGCAGCTGTGCCTGAGATCAAGCACAGTTCAATCCTCTTTTTTATACAAGGCTTCAGCAATCAATAGAAGCCGTAAGTGTCACAGAAACAGTCCTACATTAACTTCATGGCAAGCAATGTCTGTAGGCATCTCAGGCCAGATTACAGCTCTTCAGGCATACACAGGGAGCTATCTGCTGCTGTGAGCTGGCACTGTCATTTGTGCAGCACAGTCCCACTGACAGCTCCTGTCCCAGGCCATGAAGGACCATCTCTGGGTGCACAGGGCTGCACAGCCAATGCAGTATCAATGGGAGAGATGGAAGGACCAAGCATCTCTGTCCAGAAGCCTCAGTGAAGTCCCTGTTTTCCATTCACGTCTTTTCCACTCCCCCAAGGCGAGTTAGCAGTGCAATTAAATTTTTGTAAATTTACATCAGCGCTGCAGAGATAAGAATCTGAACAGAAGCTTTAAAAGCCACTTTTTTTTTTTCTTTTTAAAGCCTGACATAAAATACCAGCCAAATTTACCATGAGTTTCCTGTGTGTGCACATGAGTTATATGCACGGTAAGTGTCCCGTCATCGTGAATTCTGCCGATGTGCTCTTTTTAACGGCACTGATCATAGGGAATTCATTTGGTCTCCATATAGCTGTCACCTGTATTACTAGAGCGATTTCATTCTAATTTAGCATTACTTAATGGTGAAGATAAAGTTACGTGTTAGCCATGCAGGTCTTTTCCTGGCTTCTCTCTCTCTGACACAGCAAGAGTGTGACTGCAGGGTGTTTTATGACCAATAATTCAAAAGAGCAGGGAGAAGAAGGAGCAGCAAATATCAACTGCTTGTCAATCATCCACAGTCTTTCAATTCAAATGGTTATACCTGGACCTCTGATCTTTTCTTCTGCCACCTCTGATCCCCCTGTTTGTTTGGAGATCTTTAGGCACTGCAACCATCAAAAATATATTTTTTAAAGATTCGGGTTTAGGAAACCTGCAGCAGTTAACCACAATGATAGGAAAATGCAGTATAGAAAGCCATACCTAATGGCTGCAGCATAGCAGCCAAATTACAGCCAGCCTGTCGGGGTGGTGGTGATGGGGTACCCTACAAGCTGGCTGAACACATGAAAATGCTGTGGGGAAACGGAGTGGGTTTACAGCATCAGTTATAGAGCAATAAGTGATTTGTCTTCCCAAGCCCCTGTGCCCCCCCTCTTTTCCCCCAGCTCAGAAAGGTAATCATTCTGAATATATCACTAGCTTGTTTAAACTGGAGATGAAAAGCTACAAAAGTACAACTTAATTGAACCCTGTATTGTGTTATTACAAATGCTGCCGACCTCACTTGCAGTCCATTATCCGAGGGTTCTGCTGAATGCTTTAATTAAAGACAATAAGGCTAATAAAAAGGCATCATTTTCCTGTCTCCAGCGCTGCTGGAGAGTTGGGGCTGATGAGATTATTTCCTGCTAATGCTCTTCTGTTGTTGTTGTTTTTAAATCTTTTTTCTCCCCATGGTTTGCAAATACTGTCTGAGCCTGAGTTGTACAAGATTCATTAAGAACAAGAAAAAATTGGCTTTGTTTCTAAAATGCTCACTAATATTTGATGAGCAAAGCCCCTCTTCCAGAGGATCCCTGGTGCCTTACCCAGCCATCACTGCCTTTTGCTCTCAGATCCAGTCCCAGCAAAGGAAAAATCTTCCCTTCACAGGCGCAGGTACACATACAGATTTAAGGACACGCTCTGCCTGCAGCATGGATCTCCAGCCCTCCTGTTCGCAGGGAGTAAGGCGTGATGACAGTGCTACTTGCCAGAGGGCAGGATCTAGCCCAGAGTGAGAAATGCAGCATCTCACCATAATTAACATGCTGCTTACTAATGGCCCATATGTGCCATCTCTATTTACTTTCATACTGATAGTATTAATGATACCAAGCCAGCAGTGTTTCCAAACCCAATTAGGGCAGCCGCGCTGGGCAACTTTGCCTCTCCAGCTTTGGTCCGAAGAGGCAGAAGAGTGGGACAATGCAGGAAGGCATCAGCAAGGATCACCACGAGGAAAGGAAAGTGCATAGCTGGAGTGTAACCAAAATGCTGTGGCTCAGAGAGGGCTTGTCGCAAGGGAGGTGTGAAAGGTTTGCAGTAGGACAGCTCTGCTCATCCGCCCATAGGGAAATGTGCTGAGGGATAAGGGAGGCAAGACAGCCTCTACCTCTGGATGCACAGGGGAGACGCACCAGTCCCTGTCTGCATCCCTCTGCTTTCAAAGACATCTGCATGGGCTTGAGCTGGTCCACCCCATGCATATCTTGGTGTCTAGTGAATAGCACAAACACAGGGGGGTGCGAAAAGTCAAGGGGAAATCTCCTGGGGCTCATTGCATGAATGCACTTACAGAACAAGCACATCCACGCACCTGTGAACAGGCTGAGCCCAGCAACTCCTCATGCACTGGCCACGAAACAGTTAAAACTTCGCTAACGATCCAAGCCCTATTTGAACAAGAGACCTAATGGCAATTGGCATTGTAGCCCTGCTGTGAATAAGCCAAACCATCCAGCCCTACTGTGATTAAAAACTCCTTGGACAAGGGAACAAGCAGCCAGATGCTAAGTAACTGAACTTTGCCCCTGCAAGGAGGAGAGCAAAGCACTAACCACTGAGCCAACCCAGTTTGCCAAGACTTTTATAGGGAAGGAACTTTTACAATTAAATACAGCAAAAGGTTTCTTCCACTGTGAGCCTCTGAACATAGGTTGAAAGAAGCGGAGTCGAACGTGGAAGCCAAGTTAAGGGGGAAAAAAAAAAAAAAAGTCTTGATCTGAAGGTTACAGACTCAAAGTACCTAGAAACCCCATCAAGTGACTGAATGAGAACAGCAAGAGGCGGGCAAGACCACAACTCCTCCCTGGGTAAAGGATAAAGCTGTAATGTGGAGCAGACTGACCTAGTTACATATTTCTTCTTCACTCTCCCTCTCTCTCTCACTGCTGCAGTTGCCAGGCTGGGATGTTGCAAAGGAAATTGTAAATTAAGTTTCTGCCATCCAAGCCAAGCAAAGGAGAAACCGGGAACTCTGTAGACATGGAGAGGTGCTGCACAAAGCGGTGCTGCCCTGTACCGTTAAAAAGCCAGCAACCGTTGGGGTGACATGGTGCTGTCAGGTATGGGCATGCCATATACAAAGTGCTGCTGATACCCTTAATTCTAATAGAGCTGGGAATAGGGAGGAGAGGGGACAGTGTCTTTCACTCACTGAGTGTATTGCCACAGCCAGGAGCCCTCTGACAGCCTTAGCCTTCCCAGATACACACAGGCACTGTTGGAGACAGGCAGCAAGAACAACTTTCTGGCCACCACGAGGCCCTGCTCCTCTCTGCATTTGGGTGCAGCATCTTTGCAAAGCCAGCTCCCAAACCACACATGAAATTTCACAACTTGAGGCAGAGCTTACCTGGCCATGGCTCGCAGGAACACAGGTCAGGCTGAGCTACCACGAATCCCACTGTGCTCCTACAGTAGGCACTAGAGATCAGCAGGCTGTCAGGTGTCCCAGGCAGGATTGTGGATTTTGGTCTCTTTCATACCCAAAGGACGGCCAAGGTTACCCATGCACGCTGACCCAGTGAGTCTCTGGAGGCCAGGAGGTTTGGAGAAGCACCCAGGATCTGGATCCCTTCACCCCAGGTCTACAAAGCACCCACCGTTCCTGCAGACTTTAGAGATGGACAACTTTAACCATAACCCAGCAAGCTGAGATGGGGTGCAGGGAAAGCTTTGCTCTTGATGAGCAATTAGATAGAGGAGCAGCTGCCAGGAGAGGCAGAGAAACTACCAAGGGAAACGTTTCCAAAAGATGAGCAAACCGTTTGTGGAAGACCGTATTTTGGAAGAATCGATGCTAAATGTAGGAGCTTTAATGACTTGTGGGGAGTCTCCACTCTATAACTTCTAACTAGAAATGAGGGGAAGAGAACACTGAAATCTTCTGAGCTTTCCACCATGCAAAACTACTGACCTTCAATTTAATTTTTTTTTGGCTTGGGAGTATTTTTGAGATGTGCATGTCTCATCCTCAATGAAAAAATGCTTTGACAAGGGGAGAACCGGGGGTGATTGCAAGGAGATTCGTGTTGTCAGTCACAGCTACCCTCTCCAGCTGAAACAACGAGTGTCCAGAAAAGGAGTGGCACAGGTACTGAGATGGATGCTAATTAAATATGAAGCTAGGCAGAGTTCATATCGTAAACGGTTGCTGTGACCCCACTTTTCAGCATCACCCACTCATTTAAAGCTCTGCTCCTCCTTCATCAGCACTTTCAGAATAGGGTAAAAGAAGGGGTTTGCCTGTATGTTGTAGATTTGTCTCTCTGGGCTAGCTGAGGTGGATTCTGGGTCCTGTGGACAACCTGGTAGAGCATTTTTTCCAATGCACCAAGTCAACTTTCCCGTCATGGACATATTTTTCTACACCTCAGCAATTCTGAGGATTCTACACTACAAGAGGATTCACCCGAAGCAAATGCCTGGTCGAAGCCTCTCTCCCTTCCATTGCATTTCTCAGCTGTATTTCACAACCCAAAATACTCTACAAAGGTACGGTGTCATACCTGACTTACACAAATGCCAGTACTCGTGCTTTGCTAGTCCAGGCTGCTGCAACACGCCAGAGGGGCAGCCCTAAAGGGGAGGAGAAGGGGCTGCTGGAGGAGCCGGCATCTCACTGCCCAGTTCAGCTTGCGAGGGATGGCGAGGGACCGGCAGCCATACAGCTGGGGCCAGCACAATGGGCTGTCACTCTCGTCAAGTGGGAGGGTAATTAGGGAGCACTTCTTCAAACACAGCTGCCTGCGCTATTCGAAAGCTGCCACACACTTGCTCTGAACGGGGAACGCTGTGGGCCACCAGCGCAGAAGCAAAACCACCCCCTTCCCTCGCCGCTGCCCCAAATGAAAGCTTCGGAGCCAGCAACCATTTCAGAGAGGTCGGTGGTCGGTCACCGCTTCCCAGCCTTCCCAACCCACAATTTGCTCTACGAGCATCTCGAACAGCGGAAAAAGGGTGGGTCATTATAGATGTGTCTTCGGGAAGAGATAAACCCCATTACATGTATTAATAACCTCTACAATCATCACTGCGTGAAACTGGCTGTTTATGTGGACTGGCTCCTTTGTAAGAGTTGCACAAACACAATGCAGAGTGAACACTGGATTCAATAAGTGAACCAAAAAGATCTGGAGAAAGAAAACAGTATGATGCATAAGCTGAGATTTGAGGCAAATCTCAGTTTAGAGGGAAACAAAATAAAACAACATTCAGTGTGGAACAACTACAAATAACTCATTCAACACCAAAAGGAATTTTGTTTAAACTGAGTTATACTTGACCATTTTACTCTCTTTTTAAAAATTATCTGGTCTTTCTCGTTTGAAGTGAAAAAGGCTATGTCAAAATGGAAGTTTAATATCTAAAGATTTTATCTCAGAAAGTTTCACCTGGTACAGAAAAGGCATGTCCTAGCCTGAAACCTGCAAATGAAACCTCCCAGCCCCTCTGACCCCCCTCACTCCATCTCTCACCAGTAACATGTACTGACTCCAATTCATGAGCAGTTTCCATCCTCCTGCAAATCCACTAATTGGCAAATTTACTGTGCACTACACATATTTTACCCATGTCTGCAGGAACCAGACTTTTCTGTTCTCCCCATTCACTTCTTCCCTGTCCTTTCTGCTTCCAGTCCCCCCACATCTGCCTTTCTGCTCAGAAGTCCTCATCATTTCCCACATGCACACAAATATGCTTCTTTTTCATCTGTAACATCTGTACAGCCTGACCAGCTTCCTCAGTAACTTTTCATATGTACAAACTCAATAAATAATGCAAATGAGCAACCACTTGATTATTTTCTTGGCTTTTTGTGCAAGGAGCAATTTGGAGTGAGGACCCAGGGTGGTGAAGGGCAGCACGCTCCCTCCCGAAGGCAGGCATGATGGCAGTACTACTGCTCCCCCTGCCTCCCACCAACCCACCCTCCAGCTTTCCAGCAAAGACTCACTTCACAAAATTTAATTACTCTGCTAACATGTCCCATATGCTCTGTGGCAGGCAGGGAAGGCTTTAATTACATCTGCTCTAGACATGCTGGGGAGCACCGATTCCTCATCTCCCATGGACCCAACACGGCACCCATGGGGGATGTGGGTGCTGCCAGAACCATAATGGTGCCTCAGCATCAGATGTCAAGTACCAAACTATCTTCTTTTTCCTCCTTCTTCCCCTCCACACACACATCCACAGCTAACAGTAAGGCTGCAGACAAGGGAGCGCTCTACTCCCTAGAGGAAAGCAAATAGTCCCTTTTACGAAGTGCTGACCGTCACTGTTAATGAACTGATTAACAATCATTAATAATTAGAAAGTCCTTCCACACCATTGCTCATTTGTATGGCACTTGAGAGACATCATCCCTCATTTGGGAAGTGGAGGACAAAAACCTGTTTGCAGCTGGCCTTCCTCCTCCCTCCATCCTCCCAGCACTTCAGCACCGGATCAGATGGCTTTTCCCCTCCTTCTCCCACCCCATTTTACTTTCCATTTTCACAGCTGCCTCTGCAATTGCTAATTTCATAGCCATCAGGTGTTGCTGAGGTGGCAGGTAGTCAAAACCATTTTGGGGCACAATACATCAGGCAGTAGACAAGGAGCAGGCAGGAATTTGTTTGACATGACATTGTTATGCAAAGATGCTCACGGTACCCAAGGTGCTTCATGCAACTGGATTGCTTTTTCTGGAGACAGAAATCCTATTTTAAGGGAAGAAAGGCTGGAGACAGGGGAAATCCTTTCATTCAGGATCGTGTTTAAGTGTGAGAGCAGAATATCTATTGTAGTCCGTATACTTTTAATGTGGTTTGTGGCTTATGGGATCCAGCCTGTAGTCTGTTCCACATCTTATACTGCCTTGAATTTGATCAAGCCACATGTGAATCATGATAGTCTGCTTTGCTGACTGCCTTGTGGTGAACCATCTACCAGCTACAGTTAATGTTTTGAACAAGGGCCAGTCATTATTGTTCACAAACCCTTCGCGCAGAGGGGCAACTTCCAAGGATATTGTGGGTAGGAGATATTCCACAGAGGATGCCTTTGAAGAGCATTTTCCAAAGTGTGGGGTATGAATGTGCATATATACACAATTTGTTTGGTAAACTCCCTGTGCTTCCTCCATCAAAGATCCAGCTGTAGGGTCACGGTTAGGAGCAGGAATAGCACTGCTTTCCCAGGGATCAAAGATTCTGCCAGGGTCTTCCATGGGCTGTGGATGTCTAAGCCCCCTTGCACCCATCTGCAGCATCCATCAGCTTTCCTTCTGCATGAGGGCATCCCCCAGCCAGCCTGTACATACCTGACAGTCCAGTCATGGACCATGCTGCAGACACAGTTTGGCAGCAGAGGCGAGGTGCAGACAATGCTGCTCTGAGCAGTAGGAGAAGGGCATCCCGCACCAGGGTAGGAGGCATTTCCTCATAGCTGCGTTTTTTGTCCTCTTGCATGAACTGTTCTGCTTGAAGGAATGCTGCATTGCCCATGTTTCCAGAGTGCTTTTGTTCCTATGGATACACTGGAAGCTGCGTGGGAGCTTGCTTTTCCCCCTGCACTAAGTAGAGTCTTGCCCCATGAGCAAGCTCCGGAGTTACGAGTGCAAGGCTCGTGGCTTGCGGCATCTCCCTTCTTCCCTGTCCCCCTCCACTCTGGAGCTGCTACACGGAGCATGAAATGAGCACATGCTCGAGCTCCACATCACCGATTTCTCCTGTGAGAGGGAGATAATCCACAAAGTACTAGGCAGAAAGGTGGCACAATACATTCTCTTTCAACAGATATTCATCCCAAAGCCCTTCTTTCTCTACCATGAGGTCCCATACATGCAGTACTCCTCCAGGAGAGCACCAGCCTAGACAAGTCCCTCCCTTTCCCGAGAGTACCTACGTTGCATTAACATAGCCGGTTTCCATGCCAAGGAACGGGTGTGCAGCTGGCCCAGCTCCGCTGTAGGGTTTGTATAGAAGCCAATTCCCTTTTCAGGACCATCATTACTTCTTTTTAGCCTAAAGCCTAAAATTACCACCCAAGCTGAGGGAAGAGAGGGGGAGGAAAAGAAAAGGGAATAAAGGAAGCAGACAGAGAGTAAAGTTGGCACTTGGGACATTTCAGCTAGAAAAGGTCAGGCTGCACTTTTGAATGGCTCATCCCCCTATTTAGGTGCATGGTAATGAGAGATCCTGCCCTTCTCTGTTTTATGCATTTCAGTAGTGGCTCTGCCCTTTGGGTGAATCAAATTGATTTAGTCCAGTCCCCTAGTTCAATTTCTAGGGCTGCTTGGCCAGGACTCCCTAATCTGTGAACAGGATTTCATTGTGGCTAGGCATTACTGATCCTTCAATTTATGGCTTGGCATTAAATTGGGCTCCAGTGATGCAGGGCAGCTTAGATTATGTGTCTGAAAGATCAGGCGAGTGTAGCTAGAGCGGTGGGAAGATAGAGGTATTCTTGGAGAAGCAAGCTTCCCTCCCTGAGCGAAAATAATCCTGTGACATCCTGCCTGTGTGATCCAAAAGGCTGTGGTTTTGAGGGCAGGATGAAATCTTGTTCAGGAGGAAAAAGAAGTAGATTCTCATGGAAAGTCGGTTTGCAATTAAAAGAAGCATTTCTTCTAGAGTGCCTGTTACTCACTCGCACACAATGGAAATAATTGAGCAGACAAAGTTATTTCAGCCCCCAAGTCTGTTTTTTCCATTTTGGAGGGCAGGAACTTCTGCAAAAATATCCCATAGGGATTTTTTTTTCCATTCCTTGGGGAGAGACAGACAATACAAAAACACCTAATTGTAGAAGCAATGCTTGGATATACAAATCTCAAATCTAATAGCATGTCATGGTCTTAAACCAGGGCTTATCACTGCCAGGCATGAAGAGACGCTGCAGCCATCGCTTACACATAACAGCCTTATCCTGGTTGGTGCTGCGAGCTGGCTGGACAGGCCTGAGCTGCAATAAAGGCATTTCTCTCCTTCCTGCCTGAGAGCAGAGCAGCTCTCCCTAGCATACATTTTAAGGGTAACCAGAATGGCACAAGCTCAGCCTTCGGCAGAAGATGACCTGCCAGTCCTTCTGCAGTGCTTTTTATCCCATGACCTCAAAGCACCGCACGGGACACACCAGCCAAATATGCCTAGCAAACTTTTCAACCCAAACTATCTGAGAGGATGTGGGGGCTGTGCAGCAGCCTGCCAGAGGAATATCCTCCGCTGCATGTAACATGGCTGTGAGTTGTATGCCCTGAGGTACAGCAAGAAAACTTGTGGAGATGCTCCAGAGAGCAAAGCCAGCCAGGATGGTCTGCGCAGGACTGTGCAGTCTGATCCCGGCTGCCTTTTGGGCATGGCTCCTAGGCTGAGCTAGCCTTCAGAAGGTGTCCGGGGACATCCTGGAGACAACCCAAGACAAAACCCGGAAGCAACTTAACGAAGGAGCAGCAGGGACAATGGGGACCCCTTGGCTGGGGCCCTCCCTGGCCCCTTCCTGCAGCGTCGCACCAGCCTCCCTCGCCCCAGGAGCCTGACTCAGGGCACAGTAATGCCCAGGCAACATTCCCTGCTCCTGGGTAACTTCCTAGGCCCTGTATTGTTTCAGAGAAACACGTATTTGGCAGCTAATATTTTCCAGCACTCTAGCAAGGATGGAAATAGCATTTTTTTCCAAAGAGTCTTTCTCTACTATGTCATGAGATAAATATTCAGGGTGTGTTTCCTCACCCTTCATGCGAAAGGATGCTGCATACAAAGACGGTAGGAGGGCTTGGCAAGGATACTGGGATAACGGAGGTAAACCAGCCGCAGGGTCACTGCATGCCCCCACGGCACCACGCAGAGCGTGCAAAGAGCACCAGGCTCACTTGCATGCCAGGCTCAGCTCAGGGAGAGCTACCTGAACCCAAGGAATCATGCACATCCCCACCCCTGCACCTTGCTGCTCTGCCTACAAAATCAAAGGAGGACTCTGGAGAGCAGGCCTCTGTGCTGGATGAAGCCCCTCACAGCGCAGGGGATGAGCACCCCTGGGGCCACCAGCCCCCTTGGCAGCGGAGTGGGGAGGCCAGGTCATGCCTCATGCCCCCTTCTCATGCCCTATTGACTGGACACCGCCGCGCTGGCTTCTTGAGCACAATCAATAAGCGGAGAGACAGGCACTACTGTTAAATTATCCCAACGACCTCCTGGTGATCTAATAGACTCTCCAGTAAGGTCTTATTAAATTTCAAGTCAAACTGTGTCCAGTTACAGTAATTACTGAATATTTAAGAAACAGCAGTTGACTATTTAGAGCACACTAACAAACATACTACAGAGAATTTCATGCTCTTTAATTACTATGCGATACCTGTCCCTTTTAGTGACACCCTCTAACCTGGATTTGTGCGTTAATTTGCATCTGTTTTTCTATGTTCCAGCATTTTAGAAAAGCAGAGAATTTTTTTTTAAAAAAAAAAAAAAAGGTAAAAAGGAGATTACTTCTTCCATTGAGGGTTTGGGCCTGTGGGTAGAGAAAATCCTAATACAAGCAGGTGTTATGCCAGCTTTCCCCATCCCTACATGGAAAGCCCAAA
Source organism: Falco naumanni (assembly GCF_017639655.2). Taxonomy (NCBI): domain Eukaryota; kingdom Metazoa; phylum Chordata; class Aves; order Falconiformes; family Falconidae; genus Falco; species Falco naumanni. The sequence continues at coordinate 101,372,160 of NC_054057.1, forward strand.
TGCCGCAGTCCATCACTGCGGCTTTCCACATCATGCCAGCCCCAAAGCCAGCCCCACCCTTCTGCATGCTCAGCCCTGACATCCAGAACCCTCATGACTGCCACCCTAGGGCTCATATGCTCCAAAAAAAAAAAAAAAAAAAAAAAAAAAAAGCTAAGTCAAGCAAATCATGCCTTCACTGACCAATGTGCATCCTCAGGAACTAGGGCAACACCTGCCTGGAGCTCATTTCCCTGCACGCAGCGAGAGCCACGGCCGAATCCAAATCCGGGGCCTCTGTGCTAGCCGAGAGCCGTAACCCCAGCTGTGCTCTCCAGCTCGCTGCCTGCCTTATTAGCACTAAACAGCATCCTTATTTAACACACTTCAGTTTAGAGTGGAATGGATATTTCTTACTTCAGAAAGTCTCACCTGCCTCTCAAATGGCTCTTGGCATACTGCCCGTTCTCACTCGCGTTCTGCCTTTAACAAGGCAAGCCTCGTTTCTCTTGAATGGAAAAGAGCTGGCAGGGCTTGATTGAAAGTTTGGAGTCCTTCCCCCTCCCCGTCCACTTAGATGCCACAAAAGCCCCCAGATCTGTATGGCCTTCTTCCTGCCAGGAAAGCAAAGCTTTTGCCAACACCTCTCCCAGGTTCCTCATCACAGAAACTGAAGCTGAAACATCTAACAGAGGCACCAACAAAGATTGGTACAAAAAAGAAAGGGGGGGGAAGATGAGTGTTGTTTGCAGAGCTTGCCTGGCCTCCTGCTACCCCTGCCCCCATCTTTTCTTCCTCCACTGCTGTATCCTCAGGACATCCAAGCCCAAGGTAGAAATATATAAAAAGTCAATTTTTGTTTCTCCTTCCCACCCCCAACCGCACTCCTTCCACAGGTTCCTTGAAATGCAGAGATCCAAGAGAAAAGAGCATCACTCACCGCTCCCACTTTCCTAACAAGACCTCATTACGGTGCAGGGAAAACTTGACCCTGTCGGAAGTGTCAAGCCGAGGCACCGCATTTATTCCTCACACAGTCCCCTTCACCTATAACTTAGCAGGTGCTGCAGCGAGGTTATTCTTTCTTTCTTTGATTGTCACAGGGAGTAAGCTTTTCTTTTTTTAACAAAGCTATTTTAAAACAGATGCTTAACTCTCTATGCTATTTTAAATGATGCATAGGAAAAAAGCCCACAGCAGAGCAGCAGTTTATCACGAAGACTGGGTGAGCTGAAGCCCATGTGCTCCTACCTGTGTACAGAGGGATCTTGGTGAAAGGGATCCAGAGGTGACTGTTTTGAAGAAAACGGCCCCGTTTGGGCCAGAAGATGGCCATTCAGCTGGGAACAATTGCCGACCTGCAAGAGGCTTCCTCAGTTTGCTTTTGCAGGTCGATAAATACCCAGGCTCATCTCCAAACACTGTGAACTGTATCACTGCAAGGCGAAGAGTGGGATGAGGGCTCCTGGCTGCTGGGCACTGTGGGCACCATGTGTTTCTGGCCATCCTGTATGCTAGTGGCTAGGCTGCAAATTGGGTGAAAGACCCTCCCCAGCCACAGGAGAAAAGAATCAGAAATACACGATGCATGACACCCAGAAAACAGATTTCCACCTCCATCCCCAACAGAAGCGAGGTAGGAGCCACTTATATATCAACAACTCCAGGAACTCAGCTTGGATTTGCACTGTGATCTGGAGGCAGAAGGGTTTATTCTACATGTATTTATTATTTTGGTACACAGGAGATTATAAACCTGATCTCTGAAGTTACAAAACTATATAGTCAGTGTTTATCTGTGGTGTTTGATTATTACAAAGTTCTTCATGCTCAGCAAATATGTTTTCTGATAATCAGCTGGCATTTACTTTATAGACATCTGTGTTATTAAACAGAGAGAGAGGGGGGATTTAGGGATTGTGATAGCAAATGGCCCTCATTCAGTCTATAGTATCACGTGCAATTTTCTAGCTGTTCCACCCAGATACAGTGTGACTGTGGGTTAAACCTCCATCCAGCCCAGAGAGATGCTGCATCTCCCAAAACTCTCCCCTCAAGCAGACGAGGCCATGCTGCCTGCTAGGTGAAGGCATCCCGTTATCTCCAGCTGCATCTATGCTGCTGTCTGGCACTGAATTATTTAGCTTCCCTTCAGTGTGAATGGAAATGATCTGCAGTTTAAATGGGATGAAGAGAAGTTTGCATCAAAGGCACCTTAACTCAGTCAAACACACATTGGAGACTTCCTTGCCTGTGACTGTCAGGGGTAATAACCACGGCTCTGATCAAACAAAAGGCCCTTCAGACCCACTTAGTCCCTGTAATCGGCAGGTTCACATCTCCTCTTCCAGCTGTCGGAGAAGAAAGTATTTAAAGAGGTTGAGTCAGAAGGAGATGAGGATGCTGGGCTGCGGAACGTGAAAGACTTTCCCATAGACTGGAGGTTGATGTAGTGCTGGCAGCCCTGCGCTTTCTCAACGCCCAAACACTTTGTCATGCAGACTGGCAACACCCTCCATTTTCCTCCTGACCTGGCAGGAGAGGAGGGTCATTGTCAGCAGCACTCAGTTAGGCTAATTCATATGGAAGCGTAGGGATATTACAGCTGTGTCTGGCACATCAAACGCCAGCTTTCTCATTTCCTAAACCTTTTCTGCTCAAAACCCGCCATCTCTGACCACCCCTCTCCTACACACGCAAACCCACCAGCAGCTTTGCACTCTATGCAGCACCAAGTCCTGCTACCTGCCTCCGTGCCCACCTCTTCTTTCTCCACCTCCTCTGTGCTGCTGACACCAGGGCCACTGCAGACATCAGACCTCCTCAGGTGGTGGTGTCCCTCTCCAGGTCACTCGATGACAGAGAGCGCTGGTCAAATGTTCTCACTGGTACCACAAGAAAGACGGCAGGGAGCTGGAGGCAAATCAGGGATCTCCTAACCATGGTTGGTGCAGAAACCGAGCTGTTGAAAAGCCTTTTGTGGTAGCAGAAATGCCATGGTGCTCCATGGGGACCTTGAGGTTAAAATAAAATCTGTCAGCATTTGGAGCATGAAGGATTCTGTTGCCTGCCCCATCCCTACTTCCTTGCCCCCAAACCCTGTCCCCCCTCACACATAAATACTCCTCTCCCATGCTTCCCTGTGAGCTGACCCCCCATTTGGGCTGCCTTCCTTGGGATGCCATGAGAGGGAAGCAGAAGGATGCTCTGGCATCACCCAGCCAAGCTCTGCCAGCACCAGCACCGCGCCACAGCTCAGGCTTCCTCCACTGCCCCTGCCACTCCCCACCCCCAAGATGCTAGCATTAAAAGGATTACAGAACAAAATGATGAGAGAGAAGGGATTACAGGGAATTATCAGCCCTGATCCCCTCCTAATTAATTACTGGTCAGACATATGAAAGGATGACTCCAGCACACCCCACAACAGTGAAGAAGAAATGACATGTGCAACCGAAAGGCAGCTAAGAAAGGCTTTGGTAAATGCCAACACTTATTTGCTGATGCAGCTTTCTCCCAGAAAGAGAGTAATTCCTGAACACAGCTGCTAGTATCATCTGTGTAGTTTGTGTTCCTCCTCACACTCACCTTTTCACTTTTCCTAATGCTTGTGCCTTCTTGGGTGATTTGCAGCAAAGCCAGCTCTACCCCAAGCCCCGGGCTGCCTCCACAGATCGCCTTCCTCTCTCAGCAGGCTGGGAAAGCTGATGCTTACCTGGCTGACTGAGGGATGCCTGGTTTTCTTGCGTTAGGCTGAGGTGACTAATCAAAAGGTATTTTTCTTAAAATTCTTATGGATTGAGGCAATCATCACAACAATCAGAGCAATCCTGCAATGAGGGAAAAGAGGAGGCATGTCATTTCAGCTATGCTCTCTAGAGGAAGAGATAACAGAAGATCTATTTTTCTGTGTTTCCTGGCCTGAAAGGAAAGGCTGTTCTTATCCCTCTCAAACCACTGTTTACTGGGAACTGGCCAACTTCTATTTTATTTTTTAATTCCCAGGGTTTCACCCCGGTAAATGGGAACTAATGGCTAGCCTCTGCACATTGTGCTTTGCACCCTCTCCTGTACCAAGCCCCTGTACGGGGAGAAAGAGCTGCCCTATAATGATAGATTGGTTTTACCAGTCCAAGCCATTTTTCCTAAGAGCAGAACTCCAACTAGCCCCATTGCTTTGCTGGGCGTGTTTCCACCTCCTTCGCTGACAGACCAGCTCTTCGGCAGGCTCGTAGTGTCGCCTGAGCAGAACTGACCCCAAAGGATTCATGATATCTGACTAGGCTCACATGCTTCCTTACTGAACTCCATGCCTTGAATAAAGATGCCCATGATTTTGGGATGCCCAGGCTTCCTGAGACAGCCTCCATGCCCTGGGATCCCACAAGGACAGCTTAAATCTTCGTGAAGCTTTTTGATAGAGCACTAGGAGTCTCAGCTCAAGCCAGGTGTTTCCAGGTTACCTGTAAGTGAAGTGGTAGTTTCCAGCCCTTGGCCCCAGGTACACCATCAGATCTCTGTCTCTACGAGCACCTCAGCCTTGCTTCCACACTCAGATGAGCATTGCCAACCTGTTGGGTGATCTAGTTCTGGCTTGGGAAGTGCAAGTTCTGTTTGCAAACATGCAGTGCAGCAGCCCTGGGCTGGCCACTGCTCCACCTTTGAGCTCAAGGAGGGTGTGTGGTCACAGCAGGCTTCAAACTTGAAGGTGCTTACAAAACATGGCTGAACGTAATCTCTTTTTGCATCACGCCTTTCCCACACAGCTTCTCTCACCACAGGATTGTTCCCCAACACAGTCATGACCAGAACACTATGGCAAGTTTCCCTTCCTGACCCACAAAGCCTTTAGGCGGAGGACTCAGACAAGGCATTTGCACCAGCTCCAAAATCCCCTAGGTCTGTCCACGTTGCCTATTTGTTGTTTTTTCTATTATTATTATTTTAATCCCAACAAATTTGCAGCATCTTCAAATTAATAAAACAAAAAAAGGCAAGGCAAGCTGCCACCGAACACCACCTGCTTAAAAAAGATCAGCTAAAATTATTTGCTGCTATACAACAAATTTCTGCCTGCTTATTCCCCTGGTTGCTGTGCTGTAGGTGACCAAGATGGAACAGGATACAGAAATGGAGGGACCAGCTCGAGTCACCTTCCTTACTGCATGGGGCACTTGGGCTCTGCTGCAGCTGCAACGTGTGCCACATGTTCATGAGAGTGATGAAGCAGGGACAGACATAGCACTTTCCTTGCTTCAGGAGCTGAGAAACCCCAGTGGGGGAGCCCAGAGACCATCTTTCTGCATCCAGCTGAGAGTTTATCAAAGGGCATCCCTCCAGCTGCTGGGACAGACAGGCGGATTCAGCATGTGAGCTCTGCTTTTGCCTGGGGGCCAGAGGCCCTTCTCTGCTCTGCACAGAAAAGGTTAAGGGAAAGCAAGAGCTAGTGAAATCTCTGAGAAATACCAGCATGCTGGTTTTGACAAATGCACAAATTGGAGCTGATATGGAATGCAGATGTATGTAAACACGCATGAAATTATCCCATCCCTCCTGCATAATGTTGCCTCGCAGCCACAAAGGCTCTGAGTGCTCTGGTAAGGCCAAGCCAGTTAGATCCATTCAAATCAGGGAACAGACACTAGAAAGGCACCAGGCAAAAGAGTAGGAGAAGAATGAGGGAGGAAGACACCATGTCATTAAATGAAGCATGGTCCTGCCTAGCAGCAGGACACCCTGGCTTTGGGATCAGAGCCACAGGTTCCTAGGAGCCCATGGGCTGAGCTGAACATCCTGCTGCCTCCTCAGTTTGTGAGGGACAGATGTCACACAGGGGCAGGTGATACTAATGGGTTTCTCTGGATATATAAGTAAGGGAAAAAAAGGGGGGGGGGGGGGGGGGGGGAGCAAGCAGAACAGGAGGCAACTAGTGTGGACTGAAGGGACCTCATTGGAAGCTCCTCTGGACTTCACATGCACACACAAAGGTGCCTTTTAGGTCCAGCTATGGGAAAGACAATGGGAGCTTCAGACCTTTCCACCCCATCAGCACAGGCTCTTTGCCACTTCTGTTCACATCGCAGGTGTACTTTGTTATATGCACAGACATTAAGGGCCACCGTCCTTGGGCAAAGCCTTCCAGACCCCAGCCCCAGGCTCCTGGCTGCCCTTCCTCCCTCGGAGATCTCCAGCTTCAGCAGTGCCACCCAGAACCTGTCTTGCACATGTTTGAATCCCAAGCCCACAGACATCAGTGGGAATTTCAAGAGCTGCTTCCCTGCTCTGTCTGCAAACACTAATCCTCAATCTCTAACCACGTCATGTGGGGACAGGATGGTAAAAGCTGGGTTACAGACATTGAGCCATTTGCCGAAGATCATGCCATGAGTCCTGGAAATAGAAACCAGGAGTCCTGACTCGTGCATCCTTGTCCTAACCACTCCACTGGTGTCCTCTGTAGTAGGTGCCGTAGGGATTATTTTAATGCCACCCATTCCTCACCAGGACATCACTGAAATGGTCCAGCAAAAGCAGCACAGAAGCCCCCAAGAAAAAACACCTCTCCCTGCTCCTGCTTCTATGGTGAGCTGCAGCAGGGCTGGGGCAGAGTTGAACAGCTTTCAAGGCTTTCTCCACACAAGGAGCCCCTTTCTAATATCACACTCGTGTATTTTCTATTTACCTAGCATGAGCCGCACCTGCTCTGATCCAAGCCATAAGCCCCAGTAGGGGCTAATCTCCCCATCCTCACATAGCACACGTGAAGCCTCAACTCCACTTTTCATAATGGTCTGTATGAACAAATCTCTTTCATTAATCCCTTGCCTTCCCGTGGCCCTCGGAGAGCCTCTCAGCACCAGCCGTCTTCCCCTGCTCTGGCACTTCAAGCTGGATTTAGAGATGAGAGAAACCCCTTGAACACAGAACTTCCTGATTAAAATAGAAGGGGTGAGGGACACATCAAAATGAAGAGCAGAACAGGCTGTAGGCTCAGCAGTTCTCATTTTATAGTCATATGCTCTTCCAGGGAACCTGAAAAATCTCAGCTCTTGGGAAGAAAGGAAAAAATGAAATGGATAAGTCCTGAACTGCCAAAGATACCCCTCTCCCCTACTCCTTGATGGAAACATTGGGAAACACCAACCATCCTGCTGGGGATCCAAAAACACTCCTCCAAGAGCAACTGAAGCTGGAGGCTTCAGAGAAAGGTAAACAAGCACCCACGCACATAAATAAACCACAGTAATAAACGTCTTAATAATTAGCAGTGATACAGATGCAGCTGAGCAAACAGCCCTGGATCCAAAAAAACAAACAAGCCCTCCACTTTCTGCCCTAGCTCCAGTGATAATTGCTTGCACGCCTCCATTGCAGATGATCCCAAAGCTCTCCGTAAATAGAGACAGGGATGCCATACGGAGCGGGAGCTGGGAGAGGTAGTGGAGCAGTGCAGGTCTCCTGCACAGGCACCCCTGAGCCACACTTGGGTCTAACACAATCGCAGCCCACCGATGCCACGACACGGGTGCACAGCCACACAGAGCATCCCCAGCAAATCCTAGCGCTCTCCAGGAACTCCACTTTCAGATTATTAAGGGAAAAGGAAAAAGGGATTGAGGGAAATAGGGCATGTTTCAGCACTCTGCTGAGCAGCCCCAGCCCCAACATCTGTGTCCGTACAGCTGCTCCGAAGCTGCCGTGGGGCTCCGTGGGACAGCACTGAACAGCACTTGGCATCTGTGCTGGTTTGTGGTCCGTCTAGGACAAGGCTAATGCTCGCTCAAGAGTGTATCTACAAGACTTCACTCTCAGTTATTTCCCCCTCAGTTGTACAAGTGGGAAATCATATTGCGAGTGGGATCAATAAGGAAAAGCAGAACTGGAGGAAGGAGGAAAGTTGTACAGCAACACACACACACACACAATCCCCTCTCTTCTGAACTCCAACTGCAAAAAAAACCCCAAAACCCAACCCTTTGAACTTTCCCTTTGAGTCCTGAGCTGTTCTAGCTCCCCCTGCCCCAGTCTCAAGGATGCATTTCTAACTTCAGAAAGAAAATCCTCCTTTTGTAACAGTCATTAATTGGCTTTGGGGAATCTAGGCCACCAGATATGCCCCTAATCCCATACACAATTCCAGTCCCATGTTCAGAGCTGGGCTGTCCAGTACTTCTCTCCACAAGAGGCTTGTTAGGGGAATTAGCTGCTTCTTTCAACCACTGCAGCTGTCTGGCTTGATTTTTTTTTTTTTTTTTTAATATGGGGGGGGGGGAAAGGGAAAAGGCAGTTGGCAGATGATGTTTGTTGCGGAGACGCTGTTGTGAATTTTTATCTCTCTAAGTGTTGCATTTCTCCATTATCAAGACATACAAAGCAATGTCAATCACCTTGTCCTAGTACAAAAGCTAAGAGCTTGCCAAAAGGTTGGCAGCAATACGCACACCAGCGTAGGTGGCGGGATGTTATGAGAGCAAGTGCCAGTTTGATAGGAGCTGTTTAGATTGTGAGGGTGTTAGACTCTGTTTGTCATGATTTAAAGCGTTAAACCTTGGAAGTGGTATATAAAGGCTGACATGAGAAAGTCTGAAGAACACATCCACATGCTTGTGTTCAAAGGTCTGGGCAGCCAAACATGGCTCATGGTTGTGAATTCCCAGCTGCCCTTAGAAAACCTTCAGCTCAAACCCCTTCCAGTGTGAGGGGATTTATTAAGCAGCCACCGATTGCAATACTCTATTTCCCCAGGTGGTCCTACCTCCAGAGACTGCTTGCACATGCAGGGCATCTACAAGCAGCAGGTGGAGGCGGGGGGGAACCTGAGAGGGAGAGTTATTCTCCTGCCCCAGCATCAGACATATGAGCTGAGAGACTGACCTTCCTCCACGATGTGGGGAAAGCAATTGCTGCAGAAGGTAATTCAGGCAGGAGTCAAACTTATGTGCCCTAAACCTCTTCCCAGAGATCCCATGCTCATATCCTAACAATTACATGCCAACAGGAACCACAATGAAATCAGAACGAAGCTGAATTACTGCCTTGGACAAAACTAAGCCTGTTCACCAATCCAAACACATCTGAGCATCCTCTCTAGAAGGAAAAAAAAGCACACCATTTATTAAATTATTCTGACTTTTTCTTATTACTGTCTCTCCTGGTTCAGACTAAGGCATTGAAAAGCCACAAGGCACATTGATCTTATGTTATTTCCCATTTAATATTGAAGCACTTGAAGCTCATGGGAAAGGTCATTCTGATCACATCTCTACCTGAGGAGATTTGGATTGCACAAATGAACATCCAGATGCTTGAGTCTCCCACTCACCACACACAGTTATTCCTTTTGGGTCAAATCCTGCTAGGCTACATTGAACATCCTGTTAGTGTTTATTGAAAGATGCAAAATGTCCTTTAAAAGGAGAAAAAGCCAGCACAGGATGGAATCGAGAGGATCTCCAGCTGGACCATTATCCTGGAAACCGCCATAAACTGTAGAGGTGAACTCCAAATGAAAGATCACACAACAGGGACCTGGAGGTAAACAGATGGCTTTTAGAACTGGGAGTCTCGCACCAGCTACAAGCAAGTAATTACCAGCAAGTCACAGCTGTGCTGGACCACATGAGTAGGTGAAAATGTGACTACGCTAGGGTGTGATCGCACTGCCAGTATCCTCTGACACTTCTCCTCTTCCCTAGCTGGCCCTATGCTACCAAATGTGGGGGTTATTCTGCTTCAGAGCGACCGGAGCCATTTCTCCTTAGGAGGCCTTTAGAAACAGGGGTGGGAAGGAAGTAACAAGATGCTCTGAAGTGGTAGATGAGTGTAGTTATCATTGCAAGAGGTGAGGAGCACATCCAGACAAATGCAGAGCTTGCCAAAGAGCCTGTCGAGAGCTAGCAAGGCAGAAGCTGAGGCTGGGAGGGAGGTTTCTTCAGCCAGAGCTTGGGAGGGCAGCCCGGGGCCACACTCTGGCAGTGACCTTGCACTGGAAAAACTGGCTTCCTCACTGCCTGCTGTCCAAGTAGGTCTCCTCTTGAATGCATAAAGATACACTGTTCTGAAACCTTATAACCATCATTCCAGTTGCTTTGCTTAAGATGTCTAAAGAGCATAGATACACTGACAAGAGTCTCGGGAAGGACTGTGCATTGGTTTTTGTGCATCTCCAGAAATGAGAAACAAAGAAAAAGATCATGGTGTAATGTCTCCTCTAGCCCCTGCAAGTCACTGTCAAGTAAGTTTACAACTCTCTTTGCATCTATCAGTGTGAAATTCTTGGGCAACAAGCTGGTTTCTGCCTTTGCTGAAGCCTGGGAGCTCCTGACCATTTGCTCATCGCTGGCTCCAGCAGCAGGAAGAGGTGCTGAGCCCCCAGGTGCCAAGCCACCTGCAAATATCCCAAATGTTTTTGCCTGGTCTGCCAGAAATTAATAACTAAGAAGATCATTAAAGCAAGGGAGATCACCCCGCACCTCTCTCAGCCACACTCCCCTCTGCGTTAGCTTTCCAGCGACACTGCAGACCTCTCCTGGAAAGCACCACCTGATGCTTTCGGACAAAGGAGAGAGAAAACCTCTTAGCAATAAGGGCAAAACCAGCCTTCTTCACCCCGGCCTAACCTCTTCCCCCTCCTTGCCTCCATCTTGCTGTCTCAGGGTTGTTTTTTTTTGTCACACCAGCAATTTCACAGAATGATAGAATCATTTATGTTGGAAAAGACCTTTGAGATCAAGTCCAGCCATTAACACAGGACTTCTAAGTCCCTCACTAAACCATGTCCCTAAGTACTGTATCTATGTTTTCTAAAGTCCTCCAGGGATGGTGACTCCACCACTGACCTGGGCAGGTTGTTCCAGTGTTTTACCACCCTTTCAGTGAAGAAATTTTTCTTAATATCCAACCTAAACCTCCCCTGGTGCAACTTGAGGCCGTTTCCTCTTGTCCTGTCACTTGCTATCTGGGAGAAGAGACTAACCCCATCTCACCACAACCTCCTCTCAGGTAGTTGTAGAGAGCAAGATCCCCCCCAGGTCTCCTCCAGACTAAGCACTGCCAGTGCCCTCAGCCACTCCTCATGAGACTTGCTCTCTAGACCCTTCCCCAGCTTTGTTACCCTTCTCTGGACATGCTCCAGCACCTTGCTTCTTCCAGCACCTCGCTTCTTCCAGCACCTCTATTTCTGCCAGATTTGGGCACAGGCAGGCAGCTCTTTTGCAGCCGGTGGATGTCAGATCCCCTGCTTTTCCCCCTTTATCTCACTGGCACTCGGAGCCAGCCTCTCGGATCGACTGGCAGATGACATGCCTGGTTGGGCTGAGGCACTTGGATTGACACTTCCCCAGGGTGCTGCTCCTGATGGAGTTTGCAGCAGGAGCTAAAAGCCGCATACAGATAACTTTTCCTTCCCCTCACTTCCTTCCTCCTTCCTTCCTTTCAGCAATTCAAAGTGAAGAGGGCGAAGAAAATGGCACTCGGATTAAATAAACTAACAACCAGCACGCAGGGCTTTTAGCTGTAAGTGAGCCAAGTGTCCTGTAACATTAAATAAATGCAAGATTAACCTTCAAGGCTTCCACACTAAATTATTTATTTGAGAGGCAAAGAGGTCAGGATTGAAACAAAGGGTAAATATTTGACGAGCACGTTGCGTGTGCTGGCTGCGCGGCTGTTTGCCAACTGTGCCGGTGCTGCCCACGCTTCCCCCTCCCACAGGGATAGCCATGGGCTGGCCGTGCTGCTCACCCAGACCATCAGCATCCTGGGATTCGGCTGCGAGGGCAGCAGAAGGGACGACGATCACCTGTGGCATCTTGCCCAGCAGAAGTTGCGAGGTGGGGGGAGAGCCCCAGCGACCTGACAGGGGCCGGTAAGTTGTGGTTCCACCGAGCATCCCCTGCTCCGCAATTAGCAGTTGCATCTGCCTTCTGTACTGGAGCGTTATTAACTGCATGATTTACATACAACCATTTCTGTAGCCACTGTAGGCAGGGAATTACCTGATAACAAAATACCCTGCTGTTCACACTAAGTGACAGACTCAGAAATATTAGTCTGTTTAATCAAAGCACTAACAACACTGAATAGACAAAAATACTTTGCCATTCCCTAGCTGATCTCCCCATTAAGATTCTCAATCATTTTTCTGTCAAAGACATGCCAATTATTTTCCTTTCAGTAAAAAAATTAAAATGTAACCACTACTGCGAAAGCATACGGTGTCTGTTTAACAGTGAATAGCAACTTCACAGTGCATTTTAAGGTGAGAGAAATGCAAAAGACAGCTACGGCCAGGACTGATATAATTAGTCAGGATGTACAACACCTTAAATTACCATCTATGTACTTTCCAGAAGTGCCAGGCCTCCAAAGGAGAAGCAGGCAGTATCTCGGTGTTAACTCACCTGAAAAAAACTCCCCTAACACATTTTTTTCCCTAGAAAGAGCATCACCAACTCGCTAATCAATAACTTTGCTTGCAGCGCCCATTTCTTCACTCACATTCCTGACCCAGCACGGTACAGATGCAAACCAGCACAGGCACAATGGACCTCCCAAGATCATGGCTTACTGTGCAGCAGCACAGAGGTTTGGTGTTAAATGCAAAAAATGGGGGGGGGGTGGGCGGGGAATAAAATCTGTGAGCTACCAAATTCAAATGTTTCAGCTATTCGTCAATACACCGAGTTCACAGCATCGTATTCAAAGCATGTGCAGGAGAGAGCAAGGCTAGGGTGCCCTCTGCCCCAGGCTGGTACTCAGTGGGATGTACAAAATTTCTCAGGCAGCTGTGTGGCCTGCTCTGTTCCTGTACAATGCATTAAACCCCTCGCAAGGTGTAAGGTTAGGATGGGATTTTCTCTGAGTGAAGGGAATCACTGGAATGGGCTTTTACATTCCTTCACAGCAAGGTGTGTGCTTTGGGCTGTCGAATCATCCGCTTATTTCCACGTAGAAAGTCCCTGCTGTTTTAGAAATCAAAGGCACTGGCACTGCCCTTGATCCCTCGGTGTGTCTGAGCAGTATTTAGCTGGCAGGGTTTGGGGTCTGGCACGGGGTGCAGGGGTGCAGCAGAGCCCTCCCCAGCAAATGGCCCCCGCGGTCCCTCCTGCTCCTCTCCCCCTCGCACCAGGCTCACCGGCGGCACTGCACACAGCCTCAAAAGCCACTTTTCAGAAACTCCCCATCACTCCCAGCAAACCACGAGCCAGGAGTGGTGCAGATCACCTCCAGGAGACAGCATCAGGGAAGCTGGAAACGAGACATCCAAAGGGACCAAAGAGCATGTGCTTTAGTGTAGGATACATGAGGTAAGCAAGCTGTGAAACCCAAGTGGCAGTGAGACATGTTGCTTTCTACCAGTTACAAGCACAACTATAGGTAAAGAAGCCATAGCAACAAAAACTTGACCTGCTCCACTCCAGAGACACAGCTGAAGCCTGATCTAGCTTTAATGTAGTCTCTTAACGCCTACTGCTGTTAATGGTTCCTGCATAATAAGGGGCATTACAGACCTATTACAGATCTGTCACCTCTTAAGGAATATGCCATTAATCATGATCGTTTATTTGCAAATTGGTTTATAATTTTTAAAATCCTTTGCAAATCACTTTAAATAGAAAGGAGGGGCAAGGGACTTTCAAAGGAGACTTCCATGCTATTTCCTTCCTTGGCTAATGCCCCATTTTGAGCCAAATCACTGCTTGTATGTGTGTGCATATGTATATGGGTATTTGTGTATGGGAATAAACTGGATGAGCATGACCAGGCTGAGCGACAGCAGCTAGAGAGCACATAGGAGAGTGCATCTGTCTCTGCACAGATACACTGGACAGTCCATGTGGGCAAAGGTGCCTTTTTGAAGGCTGCTTTTCACCTGGGTGGCTTCTACAGATGAAGAGCATGCATGCATGCCCACCGGTAATGAACACCCCCCCAGTACATCCCCGTGTGAATTTCCGTGGCTTTCCACCAAGCTGTTTTGCATAAGATTTGGAGGTTGCGCCCAAGATTCATGCCCTCCCCACCTCGGCTGTGCAAAGCCTTGGTGTTAAACCTCGCACTGGAACCAGCAGCTCCAACCAGCTAACAACCAGCCGCCCCTCTAGCTGCTCGGAGAGCCGGGGCAGACCACAAGGCAGGAACAGATGCAGACTCTTCCCTCATCCCACAGTTCAACCCACAGCTGGGTCGGCACAGGTAAATCCCTTACACCACACGCCCCCCATCTCGCCCCCAGCTCCCCTGAGGCTCTGCCCTTCTTTCTGGCTTTCCCTTAAACTCACCCCGAAATCCTCTTACCTACCAAAGACTCCTCTTCACCCTCCTTGTCTCCAGCCCTTTGCATCCATCTCTACTCCCCACCCCCGCGGATTAAGTAGACTTTGCCTGGATTACAGCTGCCAATCAAGTTCAAGTGCATTTTTAATAGTTTAATTTGTGGCACAAGGTTTCAAATAAAATCATCAAGTGCAGTCGATTAAACTCATTAAGTCCTTACGGACTCGTCTGTGTACTGTGCCGTTATCAGATTCAGAGACATGAGAATTAATTAGGCCGCTGTTATCCTTTGTCTGGATTAGTGTGCCAGGCCCACCGGCCGGGTGTTTTCCTGTGAAAACACGAGGTCCATAATCTCCTTACGAGCACAGCCAGGGAGTCAGAGGCCTAAGAGATTTCTTCAACATTCCTCAAAGATCAAACAACAAGAAATCCACTGTTCTTTGATTTTTTTTTTCCCCCTCCCCTGATTTTCTTTCTTCCACTTTTTTTTTTCTTTTTTTCTTTTTTTTTTTTTTTTTTTTTTTTCCCTGTAAGTGCACAGTGCAGCTCATGACTAAAGGCAGTTCGGTGGGAAGAGGGCAGGCAGGTAGAAACGGGTTGCTGGTACCAGGGCTAGAAACACTCCTCACATTAACGTCCCCTACCAGGCTACGCCAGGGATGTCCTGCAAGGTTGCTTCTGCTGCAAAGGGACTTTTCTTCTCTTCAGCCTTCCCATGCATGCCAAACAAGCCTTACTCACGCCCAGTGGGGCTATTTCCCCACTGCCCACATTTGAGTAGAGAGATTGAGGGTACCCAAAGAGACTAGGAGTACCCGCTCCACCCCTACAGATCCAGAGTAACGTGAAATCACAGCTGACGCACAACGCAGCTCACCAGGATGCCCCAGTTGCCGTCATTTCTGCAGCAAGTGCAATGCCTCCAGTGCATGCGTTATCTAACTATGGGAACCATGACTCTTCCACAGAGACACCATTGCAGACGGTGAGCTGCTTGGAGAGGCAAACATGCAGTTGTGAAGAACAGCACAAGGCATTGGCCGCCAGGACCGTATAGTCCTAAACATGAGGATGTACAGAGGTGAGTACCCATGTGGGTACTCCAGTCTGTACTGGAGGATATGGTGGGCAGATGGGCCAAGATGAAGATGAACAAGGATATATGTAGATGCCTTGCACCTGACTGTACTCCCACTTGCAATATTCTGCCCCCCTACCCACAGAACAAGATCCTACTACACAAATACCAACACTAAACAAGCTTCCCTATGTAACTTACCATCTACTCTACAGAGCAGAAATACGTTACATGTTCACCATCAAAACAGGGCTTTTAAGAAGTAACAGCTCGCACTCACAATACCAATATATGAAACCAATACCTATATTGTGCAATATGCAATACAATGCTAATATATATAGCTGGACAACTGGATCTCTGCAGCCCAGGGGAGACTTATGAATTCCCTTACAGCCCCAGCAACGTCCACTCACAGGACTGGGTGAGTTAAGTTTATTCATTATATAGTACCACAGGCAGGTAAGCACCTCTGACTTTCTAATGCCATGATGAACTTTATTGAAATCAGGGATCTGAAGATCTCTCCCCTCATATTAAGGCCACTCCTCATTTATCGAAGTCAGCTATTACAAAAGAGGGCAGGAGATGGGAGATCCACAGCAAGCAATGACAAGCAGGTGCCTATGTGCGATGGCCAAGGGTTGCTGACCCAGACAGACCTTTAACAGTGAAGTTGGCTGGTCCTCGACAAAGCTGTTATTTCACAGAGCAACATGGCTGCAGAAGGGCCTTAAAAAGGCATATTGCCAAAGAGAGCTTTATCCAAGAGGCTTTTCCAGTGGACACAAATCCTTTCCGATGGACCAGCTGCTGCCAAACACACTGCAACAAATTTATGAGAACATAACCATGCTGTAAAGAGATGAACTTAAGGGACAAAGAAAAGTAATCCATATTAAGGCTGGCAAGTGCTTTGCGCCTGCTAACAGTCCTGCTGAATTGCATTTGAGGGGAGCTGAACTACAACAATTTCTAAACTAAATCACTTGGGCCTGCCAGTACTTTCACCAGTTTATTACAGAAATTTACTCACAAGGGTCGGTGACCCCTCAGTCAACGACTCCCCCAGGTGACTTCCCAAGCTGCGTTAAGCTACGAGCATTTGCTCTCATTCCCTCTGATGTTCTCTTTCTCTCCTCCTCCTCTTCCACTTCCCATTTCATTCGCCTCTCCACTGAATCCCTTCTTTTTTTCTCTCCATTGTCAAATCACGGGAGTAGGGTACGATGTGACAAGACAGTGCTGGCGGAACAGTAAGGGATGAAGATGTGAAAGAGCAACAGAGAGGCAAAAGGGCTGAGAAGGGAAGCCAAGAAGCCTGAATGTGATGGAGGAAAAAGGGAGGTGTGAGGAGCTGCAGGGATGGCAGTAAGGCAGCTACGCTTTCGGGAAAGATGAGGATTTTTATACTTGCTTCCCTGTACAGATAATGTGAAGATAAGGGTGAGGGTGAGAGCAAAGCTGCAAGCTTTAAGATGCAAAAGGCCTCTGGAATCATTTTAACTACTGAGATGGAGAGAAAACAACAGGATCTGCAGAGTGTAAGCGGGGGAAGAGGCATCAGGATTTGATACGGAGGAGGAGGACTAAAGGGCAGAGCAGTGGTATGGGCAAGAGGGGCAAAGCAGAAGGTCTGATGCATTGCACAAGAAAAAATGAGGGCTGTCTTTGTAATGGAGAGGAGTACGCTCCATCCAAAGGTGGGCATCCAAGTGTGTCAGGTGAATTCTGCTCTCCTTTCCTAAAAAAGGGTGTAGACAATTATGCATTTCCTGAGCCCAGAGCATCTGCACTTAAGACAAGATGAATCCCACATAAACCTTGTCTCACTGTAGCCAAACTGATGCATCGTCAGAGTCCTGCTCTGCTATCAGGCAAGTTCTCCAGGCCTGGCATAAATCTAACCCTCATCATTTCCCCATCAGAAAAGTAAGCAAAAGAAATTCTTCAGGAAATACTTAACCCACATACTCTGGGATATCAACTGCTGAAAGTTTAAAGGAGACCCAGTCCACAGCAGGATTTCTGCCACTGTCCCAGCCCTGCTTCTGCCCAGACACCTCTCTGAAGCAGACTTCAGCATTCCTTGTGGTCAACACAGTTTTCCACAAATTATTAATAAGTGAAAATATAGAGAGCAGGCAGGCATCCTTCCTCCCTTCTTGGCTCCAGGAGGTTCTCCTTTCAGTGTCTCCTCACTTGTTTTTTTCTTTCTTCCCCCTCTCCCCCCCACCCCCATAAGGAATTGACAAATGTCTCTTTAAGGCCCAGTGTCTGCCACCTTGCAGCACACCCTTGTAAATCAGATAAATATCTCAAGGATCCTTATCCTGGGAAAATTGAGATAATTGCACTAAATTGAAGAGCCTCTTTTTTTCTTTTTTTTTTTTTCCCCCATCCATCCCCCTTTTTCTTCTCTTTTCAGCTGGAGTCTCTTGCAGCAACAGGTGTGCTGACTGCTAATTCCTGCACATGAATCACCCCCTCTCACTGAAGGGACAGCCCTCGATAACCAGTTCCAGACTAGCTCCTGAAGTGAGTTTTAACCAATATCTGATGCCAGTGAGGAACCTTTTCATACCTCCACCCAGGTCTCTCTTGGAAAAGTTCACCCTTGCTGGTGCACCTCTGGCACCCACCTGCTCAGGAGGTATCTGCTGCGGTGTGAGTGGTGCGTTGTGTCTGTAAGGGGCAACGCAGGGCTGGCTCCAACATCCTCCTTCTACCATGGCTGGTGCTGTAGCTGGACAAAGGGAAAACAGGGGGAAAAAACCTACAGTGGAAGGATGGAGATGAGTAAGATTCAGGTGAAATAAGGTGGAGCATTAAGAAACAGCAGGAAAACCAACACTAGTTGTTAAGTCAAATCAAGTCAAGCAAAGAAGGCTCTGAGTGATCTAACCTAAGCTGGCCTGCTCCAAGCAGGTCCTGAGGTTTCTTCCAACCCATATCTTTCTGTGGTCCCATGGCAGGACAGAAGAACACTAACACTATATGAGAAGAAGTGTGAACCCCAAAACCAGTCCCCATTTCTCAGTGTCATCACCATGTGCTTCTCCCCCTACCTACAGAAGTGAGACCACCTCCCACCAGCTAAGAACAGCATCAGCTACATCGAGTTATTAACCCTTCATTCTACCATAGCAAAAGCCACCAGAAGAGCAAGGGACAGGGCAACAGGTGAGATGAAGGCATAAGCTGTGACACTGCTGCTGTTTTTCTCCCAGGCAAAGAAAACGCTACAAATCAGAAGCCTACAGTGTTCTGCTTTTGGTGCTCTACAGCCAAACACACAAGCAAATTGGGACTGTCAGAGGGACTGAGGGTGACTGATGGTGCAATCCAAAAGGGATGATTACTTCTCTAAGAGATTTCCAAGCAGCACCTGGGGTCTCCGGGGGAGCTAGCAAAGAGGACTTTTAGGTGGCTTTGCATAAAGCAGGGAGCATAAACGTGGAAAGGTGCTCAGAAAGCAGGGAAGACTGCACTCAAAAAACTAGGGAGGTGGCAAGCAGCGGATGGTGACACGATGGTGCTGAGTATGGCCCTCATAATGGCAGGTCTCCTCCAAGTGCAGATTAGAACTTCAAGCCGAGCCAGCTCATCTAAAGCATGCATTGGCTGGGAGAAGCGTAGCAGACTGGCTCCAAGCCCCATGAGATAATCACTGAGCTTGGGCAAGCGGTCTCAAGGCTGCAGGTGGGTTGAGATGCAGGCGGACAACAGCTGTTTCTACTTCACCCAGGTCTTCTGTGCCAGGCCACCCTTCCTTCATCCCCAGCAAAGCCATGGCTCTCTGCAGACTCATCAGAGCTCATTCTTCTGAAAATGCTTTCACACACACCAATAATAACCCAAGAGCCCAGGCAGGGCTAGAACAAGATCAACAGGGTGGCTGAACAAAGCGGTTCAGAGCTGTGGCTCCAGCCAGAGCTTCACCAGCACATCTCTACCCATTCCAGGTTTGGCAAGGAGAAAAACAAATTTTGGGAAGGTAGGAAACAGCTTCTCTGAAGGTCCACTGATGAAGAGGGAGATGAAAGGAAGTCTCATGAGTGAAATCCCTCTTTTCAGTTGCAGCCCCAATTTTCTCACCTTCCCTTGCCACGTCACCAGAAACAGCCACCACAGGATTACTCGGGACATGTACAGTAGAAAGTGACACCTCTGCTTGCTCCATGTCATCTATATAGATCAAACAAGCTTAAAAGTAGCACCACCAATGCAGAAAAGGGGGGGTTGTTCTCCATGGCTCCCCTCGATGCTTGCCCTAGTTCTGCAAAGAGGCTGAGGACAGCTTTCATCGCTTATGGGACAGGATATGCCCAGCCCGCAAGCCACAGAGTCAATCCTGGCATCAGCAAGCTCCATGCACCATCTTCACTCCGCTTAGGAAAAATAGGCTTGATGGTGTTTTGACTCCCTTCTCAGAGACTCCCACATGGCACTTTACAATCCAACTTTGCTCTCAGATACACATCCTGGGCTGCATCCCAGAGATGTGTGTCAGGCACGAAGCGCTGTCAGTCAGCCCCAGTCACAACACATCAGGGCTTCAGAGAAGTCTGACTGATCGTGGGGAGGGGGGAGGGAGCACAGGAATGAGAAGAAAAGGCTGAAGAGCAAAAAAAGAAATGAGAGGAGAAAGACAAATCAAGCGGGAAAATGGCAGGGACTATTCCATACAGCAAGGATGTTTTTCATCTGTGATACAGCAGCTGTGTCAGGCACCGAAAAGGACAAAGATGTTCAGATACAGACTCACAGGGAGGGGAGTGAAGGAAGCTCCTGGGAGGGCTCCTGGTCCAAAACCCGTCATCTCATCAGCATGGCTTCAGGCAGCAGGGACTGATACTTGCTGCCACATCAGCAGCATGGCAATTAATGTAAAGTGAGCTGTAGGGACAAAGCTACCAGATAAAGTGTGTGCCTGGCTAAATGCCACTTTGGAGTTGGCTCCGATATTGGCAATCTCAGCCAAGAACGACCGAATGGCCGTGGCACCGGGGCTGTCCCTCCCATGCCACAGAGGAGCTCATGAAGCACAGGGAAGGGACACTGCAGGAATTACTTCGGGCAGGTCACCTGCCACGATCCAGATGTTTTCCTGCATAGGAAGATACCTGCAATCCTAACCGTCAAGAAAGGCAAAGCTGAGCAAAATAGGAACAACTGAGGAAGCAACAAAAGCTGTGCTCATTTGAAGACGAAAGTGGATAAATTTAGGCAAGGGTTCAGAAGAGACGTCTGCCTGTGAAAGCACACCGCAGTGGAGAGGGAGGAGGTCCCTCCCCATTCTGGGAGATGAAGGACATGAAGAGAAGACATCAAACACTGCATAAAAGTTTGAGATTAGTCAAGTATGCTCATATTATGAATTTTAGTCTCTTCCACCATGCATGAAATGAGTAAATATTCATTGGGCTGAAGAGAAAGACAGGAGGGGGGTGAGGAGAGATGACTCCATAGCATAATTTATATAAGTATTCACTGGAGCTTGAACAGGAACCCACAACTCCCCCGCTCCCAGGTGAGCGCCTGAGCTGCTATGCTGGAAGTCCTGCTTCTTTTTACTCCCTCATTTTTCATATTTAATAATATTAAATTTTGTATATTACATTTTATGTAAAAATATAAAAATACTAATATACATTATATTTAAATAATAACTAATTTCCTCACAGAGTAGAAAAGTTCAAATGACAGGACTGAGTGGACTCTTGCGCCACCTCAAAACCAGAATTCCCTGATAATCAGGAGGGTCTTTCCAGGTGGGTTCAAGTTTCTTTCAGAGGGAGAAAAGATCAGAGGGGAGAGCGCTTTAGCCACTACACTGTTTTGTAAGAGTGGTCGACATTTCTCTGTCCATGCAGACCCTGATCTCTGAGCCATACCCAAGAAGATGCCTCACAGACTGAGCTCTGCCAGCAAAAGACATGCCCAGAGTAACCTGGTGTTGCTTAGGCATAAGATGAGCACTGACCTGTTCAGCACGCTGAAAACGGAGGTATTCTGGAAAAAGGAGATACAGATCCTCAGGGAGGGTAGGGAACACAGAAATATGGCAGCTGTATTGAGAGGCAGCTGAGCAGGGGCTCTGAAGATCCGGACTAGACCCCTACAATGGTTTTACGTTTGGGGTACAGCATAATTCTGTCAAACAGGCTCATTTCTCCAGAAATCTGTGAGAGGGGACAACAAACTTGTGCTCACCTATATCATGAAGAAAATACAAGGGAAGCAACTGCATGAGAAACCTGCTGCCCAGCCAGAGCATTCCCATACGAACCTCAGTGTGTCGTATCAGTCTCTTGTCTACAAAGGGGCACCATCACCTCTCTAGCTCAGGCAGGGGGTGCAGAGGCACAACCCATGAACAATTTTGAATTCTTCATAGCTGAGGGACAGATCCCCTCGCATGAGGACTGTCCGCAGCTCTGGCTTCACAAGCTGTGTTTAGCCAGCTCGCATCAAGTTGCATTGAATTTTTCTTCCAGCTGCATGACAGACAAGGGAAATGAAGTGGGTGGTGTATACTCTGACTTCAAGAGGCATTTGCTAATCTCTGAGGAGGAATCTTATTAAAGAAGTGGAAGAGGTCATCAGAGGTAGGGACGGGAAGCTCTAGAAATTACACATTGCCTAGAAAATTGACTGGAAGAAATGGGAGTCTCTGTGCAAGCTGGCCCATGGGGAAAGGTGAGTCCATCCCTCCCACTTCCTTTTATTCACCATCTTCATAATCCCTGGTGTGGTGGGCTGACGCTGGCAGGGTGCCAGGTGCCCACCAAAGCGGCTCCATCACTGCCCTCCTCAGCCGGACAGGGGGGAGACAATATAACAAAAGGCTCGTGGGTCGAGATAGGGACAGGGAGAGATCACTCACCAATTACCGTCACGGGCAAACCAGGCTCAACTTGGGAAATTAGTTTAATTTATTACCAGTCAAATCAGAGAATGGTAATGAGAAATAAAACCAAATGTTACAAACACCTTCCCCCCACCCTTCCCTTCTTGCCAGGCTCTACTTCACTCGTGATTTCCTCTCCTCCTCCCCACCGAGTGGCACAGGGGATGGGGAATGGGGCTGGGGTCAGTCCATCACACCGCACCCTGCTGCTCCTTCCTCCTCAGGTCCTCTTCCCTGCTCCAGCGTGGGGTCCCTCCCATGGGAGACAGTCCTCCATGAACTTCTCCAGCGTGAGCCCTTCCCACGAGCCGCAGTTCTTCAGGAGCTGCCCCAGCTGGGTCCCCCCGTGCGGTGCCGTCCCTCCAGCACGGCCGGCCCCAGCGTGGGTCCCCGTGGGGGCACAGGCCCTGCCAGGAGCTGCCCCAGCACCGGCTGCCTGCGTGTCACAGCCCCCTTTGGGCATCCCCCTGCTCCGAGGTCCTCCTGGAGCTGCAGGTGGGATCTGCTCCACCATCAGCCTGCACGGGCTGGGGGCACAGCCTGCCCCACCATGGGCTTCACCACGGGCTGCCAGGGAATCCCTGCTCCGGCACCTGGAGTCCTCCTGCCTCCTGCACCGGCCGGGGGGGCTGCAGAGTGTTTCTCTCACATATTCTCACTCCTCTCTCCGGCTGCAATTGCCGCTGTGCAGCAACTTTTCCCCTTCTTAGATACATGATCCCAGAGGTGCTGCCACTGTCGTTGATGGGCTCGGCCTTGGCCAGCAGTCATCCGTCTTGTAGCCAGCTGGCATTGGCTCCATTGGACCTGGGGAAAGCTTCTGGCATCTTGTCACAGAAGCCATCCCTGTAGTCCCCCTGCTACCAAAAACTTGCCACTCAAACCCAATACAACTGATGGTTTTCCTCTGACACAACCCAACCTCAGCTCCTTGGCTGAGTGCTACAGCCAGCCCTGTTGTGCATCTATCTCATGGCAGATGGAAGAGGTAGCAATAAAACAAAGAACATGGAGGGAAATCCAGATGGGGAAGCAAAGACAGTAGTGTGAGACCCAAGCCCTTTAAACCTTGGGATCCTGCACTCAGTCACCTACCCTCACTGAGGAAGAGTTCACGAGTCTGACCACTAGCTGGGGTGAGGAGCCAGCAGTCTTGCAGGCCACTTTTCTGATCTAACAAAGAAAGAAAAAATGGCTATAAGAAAGGAGGATATGGCGAGCCTTGCTTTTCACTGGCTTGTCTGCGTCATAACTAGAAAGTGCTGCAAATCATATCTGCAAACCCAAAAGAAGACCAAGGAGAGGGAAAGACCCCAGGCACCCCACCGCTTCCCCAGCCTGCCTTCAACCTGTAAAGATATCAGCCCGACAACACATACTTGCAAACCCCGGCCTGGCTCTGGCTGGGTTAATGTGACAATCCATTTCTGACAGCGTGTCAATACAAAGCAATTTAGGAGTGCATGAAAAATCGACCCGAGGTAACAGGCAATTTCTCCGCTCTGCTGGTTAGACGGAAGTGGGGACCAATGAGGCCAGCATCTCTGAACACACTCACCACGGCAGCGCCCAGTCTGCCAGCACGCACTCTGACGTTTGCAGCTCTCACCAGGAAGGAGGGTGGAGCAAGGCAGGAACAAGACACCCGCTATAAGGCACAGTCTCAGGATGGGGACAAAGATAGCTGAAGGTGGCATCTCACCCTTTCTTCCTGTAAAGATTTTGTTAATTGGGAGGCATTTGAATATATGAAGTAATAAACTGGTTGAGACAGAGTAGACAGACTTAAACATACAGGAGATTATAAGGGAGCACCCTGGCTTTGGGTCCATACAACCTGCCCCATGGGCACTGAGCCACTGGCTGAACCACTCCAGGCTGGAGAGGGACAAGCAGGTGGTCTAGACGACCCAAAAACCTGATGCCAAAAAATCACCTATTTTAAAACAAAACCGGGCCATGCCTGGATGGAACCTCAGGCACTATCCAACGCTGCACTGCTGCCCTTCTATCACAGACACAAGAAGCACATTTCACACTGGTGCATCTCCCTAAGCAGAGACTAAGAGAGGCCACGGGAATTAACAGGGAGGGGCAGAAGGTGCAGTGGGAGAGGAAGACAAAGTCACTTGGCTTCACCAAAGGCTGGCCTGCCCTCCTTCCCTCCTTCCCTGACAGATCAGCAGCACAGATTGCAGGGAGGACAATCACCTGCCTCTTGCCCACAGGGTAGCCACCAGCATCCATCTCAGAGTTCTGCCTCTAAGCCATGAAAGCACATTGGCTCGAACACCAAGAGGGTGAGCCCAGTTCAGGCAAATGTGTTTGCAAATGTGGAGAGCAGCAGCAACGTTCTGGCAGTGCTCATCCAGTATGATAGGCTAACAGACACTCCCATCACACTAAAAGCATCACGTTCTGTCGTTATTAAAGCAGAAAACACAACAGACGGAGCCTACGCCACCGAGTCCAGGTTTTTGCTCCCTTGCAACCCCAGGATGTTTCACTCTGAAGAGTTGATTCTAATCACTCACTTGTCTAGAGTCCAGAAGTTCCACCTCTGCTGAGAGAGTCAGGAGAAATTACACTTGCTGCCTATTTTTCAGATCGAACAACTTTGAGCTAGACTGAACTCCCCTCCCATGCCGCTCACCATACACACAGCAACTCTAGCGGGTGCCAAGCATGGAAATGCGGAAGTAAAAAAAGGAAGAATGGATCGAGAGGAAATATAATATTGCTGAGACTCTGCCAGAGTAACATGCTGGGTTAAACCTACCCTTGGACAGATTTTTGTCCAGGACACCATGGGACACAGCCAGGGAGAAGGGTTTGAGGCTAGGTCCTTTTTTATGCGGTTTCATTAAGAGTAAGATTCCCATTTTATTTTGATTTAATAAGCTAGTTAATGTGTGTTAACAAAATTAAAAGTCATTATTAAAGGCAGATGTACTGATGTATGAATAGCTAAGCATCAGCTTTGCCTTTAGATGATCCACAGTTTCACCGTATGCTTCTAATAACCAGCTGTCACTTACCAGCGATGTGGTAACTCTCTTATTAAATCCTAAATGGGCATATGGATGTTACATTTAAAATAGTACTCCTCCCCCCCTCCCCTTCTATCTTTTCCCACAATCAACTGCGCCAACTCACAAATTTCCTGCAACATTTTTTCCCTTCATTAATGGGATGCATGTTGAGATCAGAAGGGCTAAATGATGACCTGTCTTTTTGTTTTTACATTCCCTTGGAAAAACCCATATGACTCTCTGTGTGTCAAAAAAGTCATAATACGTCCCAGATGCCTCAGCACTAATTGTGCTTTTTTCTACTAGAAGCTGCTAAACTCCCCTGAGAAACCCTTCAACCACAGGCTGTTTGTCCAGCTCTGCCACGTTCCTGAACAGCTTCGCAGTAACAGGCTGGTGAGCTCAGCTCTTGGACAAGCCACCAACATCAAGCCAGCACAAACACCTCCTTAGTCACAAAGTGCATATTCAGAGGATGCCAAAAACCAGGACACCATGGGGCTTGTGAGAAGCAACATCTGTTTCTGTGATGGGAGTGAGAGCGAAGGGTTAACAGAGAGCATCAGTCTCATTTGCAGTGTTCCAGTAGGACTACAGTAAAAATGCCATCAAATTGAAATGGTGCTTAAAATCAGGAAAACATTTCCACCTTCCATTATTTTTCACATCTTTTGCTTTTTTAGCTGAGTTAAATGTAGTTAGCAATGCAGGAGGCAGTACTTGTACTTTCCAGCATTGTGGTCTCCAGCAGGAGCAGAGGGGACAGAGGGGACTTACCTCCTGTGCCAGGTCACCCCGAGCAGACTGAAGTTGCATCGGCTGAATAGGAATGGCATGAAGGGCCAGTTGTGCTCTGTCCTACGTGGGGACCACTGTTAAGGCTTGGCTCACACAGACCACTTCCCTCTGGTCCCATCTTTCCTTGACATGGATTGACATGTCTTCAATAGCATTTGAATAGTTAGTGTGGCTGGCTGGGAGGGGAGAAGTGCAGACAGAGGACTGGAGAGCCCTGGAGCTGCAAAGTATTAGCGTTGCATTAGCATGGGTCTGTCCCTGAAGACTTAGGGGCAATGATGCTAACAGGCCTGTTCCCTGCTCCACCAACCTTCCAGAACACTGCAATGATTTAGAAAATGAAATACGGAGAATAGGAAACAGGGCCCCACGCTCCACAGCAGGTGCTCACGGTGCAAAGACCCTTCCCCACCTACCCCAGCATGTGGGGTTTCTGTCACGCTCCTGAAAGCTGCTGTGCAAAGTGCCTCAAGTGTCCGGGACACTCCTGTAACTCCAGGTCAGCGCTCTTTCGAGGCACATACTGTGCCGGCCCTGCCCTGGTATCGGCCACTTGCACCGGGCAGAAGGCGATGCCAGCAGGCAGGCCACCCACCACGCTGGAAAGCCTTACCTCGACCCTTCCTCCCAGAGAAGGAGCTGGCACCCTCCTTTGACTCCATTTTTTCCATCATTAGAGGAGGGAGCCAGGGCTTGTTGCACCCCAGGTAAGAGCATCTGCGGATATGTTGCTAAAAGAAACAGAACCAGACCCTTCCTTGCACCCCGCAGAGATGAACAGTGGGACAGTCTGCCCTAGGCTATGGTCACTGCTACCCTGGGAAGCAACGGACAGCGTCAGGGCACTTGCTCTCCTCCTGTGCTGTCCTCTAGGCACTGCTATCAGCCATAAACACAGGATATTTGTGGTCTAAGCTTTCCCACCCTTATATCCGAAGGTCCTGTACGCTGTGCTATCAATCATCCACAGAAATATTAAGCTGCTGGAGAGCTGACACTGTCATGTGCTATGTTCATTCACTTGGGGATCAAGCGTCTTAGCAAAAGCAGGAGCAGAGTCCAAACGCGGAGCCTCCCCCATCCCTGATCTCATTATGGCCCTGCCGCATGCACAAAAACTCCTTTTCCCTCCAGGTCTCTCTTCCCACAGCACTGACCACAGCTCATAAATTAATAAGAGCGTGTATTCTTAAAATCAGATTTGTGGTGAGGGAGACATTGAAGATGAAGTGGAGGGCAGGGGCAGGAAGAAAACAAAACCAACACATACAAACAGTTCAAACGCTGCAAAATGTTTAACAGCATGTAAGTCCTTCAAAGCCACAAAGCCCTTGGTCCCTATCTGCTGACCGGATTCACTAATGGGTTTACTGCCCATGCCAGTGTGAAAGACGGTGGTGCACAAGGACCCAGAATCCTCAGTTCTGCTTCCAATTATGTGCCAAGTTAAAATTCGGGGAAAAAAAAACCCCAACCTAATCCACAGTCATTCTTTAATCTTGTGCAGTTTATTAAAACCAAGAGGACAAGATAATCCACCCAGGCTGGCAAGTTGGAGGTTGCTCATTCCCTTTCCAGAAGAAATCAGCTCATGTTTTCTCCTGAGGGTCCCAAGAGGCTCAGAGACCAGAAGACACTGACAATATGCTACAGAAAGAAAAAAAAAAAAAAAAAAAAAAGGAAGGTAATTATGGAAAAGGTTCAGAGGAAAACATGTTTATGCACAGCTGCTGAGGGCAAGCGGGAGCTGTACACACAGCAGGAGCTGCTGGCTCCCCACTCCTGGTCATCAGAGGACCACACTGGAGAGGCAGAGCCAGGGCTGGGGCTGTTCGTTGGATGGGCAGCTCCAGTGGTTTGGCCTCCACAGCCTGACGTATAAAAAAGGCTGAAGAAGAGGAAAAGACTCTGTGTTGCAAGCTACCCAGCGAAGAGATCCAGGCTGGATGGGTCACACAGAGGGAAAGAGCTGGGCAGGGTGGAACATTATGTAGGGTATTTGCTCAGCACTTACGTGTTCATGTCCCTTGCTTCATCACAGACTCCCTTAGGCAGAGGATGGGGGTGGTTCAGAGGGACAGACATACCCAGTGGGATAGCACAACCGTGCATGGCATGACCCCAGGTGCCCGGCAGGTGACAAAAACTAGGAGGAGCAACAAACCTGGTGGAGAAAAAGTGCCAGTGGCTCTGCTTCCCTCAGGAAAGGTGGGAAAGAGAAGGTAGCAAGGCAGCAACACCTTCACAAAGGTGATGGATAAAGACATATTACAGGATGGAAGAAGATCATTTGAGGCCACCACCACACAGACAAAAGAAATAAAAGTAGCTCTGTTAGGAGAGTGCTGCAAGTCGTCCCTGGAGCAGCAGGGATGGGTTTGGATGGAGACTGAGATTTCTGTTAACATTATTAACAAAGAGAGAGAAACTATGACAAATACTCATTCTGGGAGACTGACTTCCCAAACAAAAACTAAAAAACTGCAACAGTGAAAGCTCAAACATCCTAGCTGCAATGGTTAAAGACTTGGACACCAACTGTAGATACATCACCATGACATGAGAGTGTTTTAGACTCAATATTAGTGAGTGATAAGAGCACTGTGGAAGAGCTGGATCTGGAAAACAACCTTGGACAGAGCGATTTATTTAACACTCGTGCCTTATTTTGACTTATTTTAAACAGAAGAGACAGATAAACAACAGCAGAGTGCTGCCTAAAGGCTCCTGGTTTCAAAAGGGCAAACCCAGCTTTGGATATAAAAAGGAGGTTCAAATGTCTTTGAACCAAAGGCAGAACTCCCTGGAGACTGCACCCCAAACATGGAAAAAATATTGAAGGAACAGCTCCTGGGCACCTCCTAACTTGCTGGAATGAGTGAAGTAATGGGGATAAAAGGAATAAGAAGAGAGAACAGAAAGGGAAATGAGTAAGCAGCAAAGACAGCAGTTTTTTAGGTGCTGGGAAATAGAAGGGATGAAGTGAGAAATGAAAGAAGTCAAACTGAGTTAGACTTGGGGAAGGATATTAAAACAAATAGTGAAAGGTTCTCTGGCCATACAAACACAAAGATAATAAAGACAGAGCAAGCAGTGCTGTGATGTAGGATGGGGGAAGAGAGCGCACAGAAATCTAGGTGAGGTCCTAAGACTAAATTAATTCTTCTCAGCAGCTCGGAGCAGAGACAATAATTTGTAAACATACGAACCTAGCTGGGTGACCAATATGGAAAATGTACTTACTAAAGCTGAGATAAAAGCAAAGATCCAAGATCTTCCTGTGATCAAGTCATGGGACCAGGTGGCTCCCAACCCAGATTCTTGGAGGAACTACCCCATGAAATGACAGGGCTGGGAGCAGATCCACCAGTAAGGAGGTGGAGAACGTAAAATGCAGCACCTGTAAGTAAGAAGGATGAAAAAAGGAATCTGAGCAGCTGCCAACCCAGTGTGCAAGGGAAGAAGCAAAAACTGGGAAGGGCTGTGAAATGTGGAGGATGCCAGACTATCCTGTTAGGGATTGGTTTCATTTTTGTCTCGCTTTTTGTGTTAATAACTGATCTTCTAGTTAAAGGAAAATATGCATTTTAGTGAATCATTCAATGCAGTGCCAGGAAGGGAGGTGATTTGTTAAGGTAAAGAGGATGAGGCTTAGCCCAGGCAAAGTAGAGGCAGACTGGGATTTGGTGGAGGGGCAGCTGTGGATGGGGAGGGAAGGGGACAGTTCAGCTGCAGAGAGGTTGGCGGTGGAGTTCCCTGCAGAGTGGTCTCAGGACTTGCCCTAGTCAACGATTTCCCTAATGAGCTTGTCTTAATTAAATCAGCCAATGAGAAGCAGGAGAAAACCAGGGAAGATGATGTGGGTATCACACTGGAAACACAGCTGAAGGATGGCTCAATCCCTGAAGCAAACCATGTAGTTTTCAAGAATTTCTACTGCAAATGGGGAATTCGTAAGTTGAAAATGACTGAAAAGACCTTCCGTGTAGGAGGCAATTACAGGCTGATTAGTGAGATACTGCCACAAAGCGAGTAAATCTGATCCTAAGGGGTATGCAGGGGAGGGTTTCCAGCAGGGGAGGACGTCACTCAATCCATGAGATAAACTGGTCATCCACTCTTAAGAGCAGCAATAGATGCAAAGAAAGGATACCCAGCAGATGGGAGATGGCCCAAGAAGAGGGGGCACACGAATTTTCGGTTCATTTGGCTGGAGGAGATGTGATTGCTGTTTCCATCCCAACTGTAGTTAGTAAACAAGGGAAAAAGCAATAGCAGCGGAAGAATGATATGGGTACTAAAAGTACATAAACTAGCTAGAAACGTATCTAAGCTTGAAATCATGCCTCACCAGAGCAGGGAGGCAGCTAGGGCAAACAATGAAAAAAAAGGAGGAAAGATTTTAAGATGGCGCTTGCTAAGAGTATGAAAGGGATTTTATGAGGTGGTTCCCAGCTGGGAATTTGGCCAAGGTACTGGGGTTAACACACCCACTACTCTGAAAAGTACCAAGGGATTTTCAGCAGCCAGAAATTGCCAAGACCTGGGTTTTAAATCTCTGCTGCTGAAATGCAACTATTCAAGTTCCACTTGAGCAACTATGTGAAATGCTGCTCTGAGACTCTCAAAAGTCTCCTGGGGACCAGGCAAAAAAATACATATATTGTCTGGAGCTGATTCTTTTTCCACACTTCTCTCCTTCTCATCCCTCTTCACCACTAACAGGATTTGCATCAGAGCAGCCCAGCCCTTGGAGCCATGCAGCTCCCAGCCCCTCTCTCTGAGCTTGTCACACTGTGGAGACATCACCTTTGGACATTCAAGCATGAGGAAGGGGGCACTTTGGCCACACAACACACACCTCTCTGACCCTTCTGGCAAGCGGGGAAAAAAATCAGACATCGCAGGGTATTATACGGTTTAGACATGTCCAAGAAATACCAGCTAGGAGCAGATGCTTTCAGAGTCACTCAAGACTTTCTTAATAACATAAGCTTACCTGGAATGAAAGAAAACCAAACTGTCTCGATCCTAAGCCAAATGAGAAAGTACTAGCATGCTCAGTAGTTCCTAGGGATCAGAGAGCCCACTCTTAACATCGTTTGGGAGATCCAGGTATCCCAGTGCCCAGGTGTATATTTTTATGAGCTCAATGCACTGTGTTTTCTTGCAACAACCACCAGACCCCGCAAAAAGAGACTGCTCAGCCAGGAATCTCTATTTGGCGGGGGGTGGGGGTGATCGTTTCAATTGGTTACATCCTTGTCCCTTCTTTTACTCCATATTATTTGTGGTATCTGCCGGATGATACCGGTGGAAGCCTCCACACCGAAGCCTGGACACAAACCAAGGAGCATGGCAAGCCCTGTGCTGCTGGCAGCGAGCAGCATACACAGCACAGCATGCAAATGCCAAAGCACCACGAAAGAGCAAACCTGAGTGGACTTAATCCTCCTCCAGCTGCTCAGCTCCTTGTCGCTCATCCTCTGCTGCTCAGTTTGGCAGCAGGGCTGAGCCAAAAGGGAAGCCCACGTGCTGGGAGTGGGGCAGGAGGCAGAAGGGTGTTCTGCAGCGGGAAGCATGGCTCTTCTGCCCGCAGGCATTTACATGCCACCGGACAGAGAAGCGAACAGGAGTGGCTGGTACACAGAAGTTTAGCAATAAAACCTACTCTGAGCCCGTAGCTCAGGTCGGTCCCAGCTCTGTGACTCCTAAGGCTGCTAGCAAGGTGAGGCACAGGCTGCCAGCAAGGTGAAGCACAGTTGGTGCTTGTCCCCCCTGCTCCTTGTCCAAAGAAGACATCTTTCCACCTTCCTCATCTTCAACAGGGTCTCAGGAGCCTAAAACCACAGCAGAGAAGGGCCAAACAGACTGCATGGGATGCTGGTAGAAACACATCCAGTGCTGCTGCATCCCAAGCCAGCTTTGCATTTGCACACCGACTTGCACAGACCGGGCTGCCATCGCTGCCCTGCATGCCACACACGCTGCCATCGCTGCGCTGCATGGCACATGCTGCCTGCCATCCCTTGCCGTCCCCAGCCTCCCGCAGCCCCCATGGGAGAGGGGGTGGGAGGGAGCCAGGCTGCCCAGCCCCAGCCCTCACCGGGTGCCTGGCCATCCCCACGGGTTTCTCGCCCTCCCTGCTGCCCACCACACATGCACCCCCTCCCCTTCCCCTGCCCTTCGTCGCTTGTTGCATGAAGGGCGCTTTTGACCTCAATCTGTCTGCTTGGATTAGAGTCCGGAGCCGTTCCCCTCTGCCGAGCACGGAGCCCCGTCAGGGCTCCAAGGCTGCATCTGCCACAGCGGGTTATTCAAGAGAGGGTCCAGCGAGGGCTGCCGCCATCACAGGGTTACTCAAGAGGGGGTCCAGCGAGGGCTGCCACTGTCTGAGGGCAGCAGGGGAGGCAGAGGTGAGAAGGGGCACTGCTGGCTGCATCATGCCGGAGCCACCACACTTGGCTGCAAGGGGGCAGAGGCACCGTCCTTCAAAGCTCAGCCTGCCTGAGTGGTGGAGGCCAAACAGAAAGAGTTAGGAGGTGAAGGAGGAGTGGTGATTTCTATTATAACTGAGTGGAAGTGGCTGCATGGACTGAGCCCAAGCTGCAGCAACATGGGTCCTTTGGGTCTGCAGAAGTGTTTCTTCATAGTACTCCAGAGACACCTACAAATAAAAGTAAATTGGTAAGTAAATAAAACACATCAGGGTCCAGTCTTTGACCCAAGGCAAGTGACACAGCATGGCTCAAAACATCTGCATTCTACTCCCTGTTCCCAAAATTAGAGTAACCTCACTCAACTGCTCTCTGGGAGTTGTTGCTGGCCTACAACATCCCCAAAAATTGCCTGGACGGGATGAGTTCCTGCAGGAAGCTCCTTGACCTTCACAGTCCCCTGCCCCATGCCACCAGCACCTTCTGCTCAGGCTGGAGCCCAGCATCACAGCAGAGAGGAATCCAAAGGAAGGACCAGAGGAAGGGGCAAAGGCGCCCTTCATCTCCAGGTAGACAAAAAGCACAGAGACATTTGAACAGGGAACTGACTGGTTGGTCTGGGATGAAGCAGAAGGACGACAGCTACCATGATGCCCCTCACATGCACGCAGCCCACCAGACTGGTCAGGAGGGGAGGGCAGTAAGCCCTGGAGGCCTTCGTTGCATTGGTTGAGGATGACAGGCCAAGTCTGACAGCTCTGCGTGCTGTCACCATCTATTGTGTTGCATTCCCTGAAGGGCGATAGGGCGATCGCAATGCCCAGAGCCCGGACAAGCGGGCTACCAGACAGCCTGGCACCGACAAGAACTGTCCCCAGCTGCACACGCCTCTCCACGTCAAGTCTCTCTCCTCTCTTTTAGAAACAGCAGCAGAGAGAGCTATTTCACCCCAGTCGGAGGACGGGTCTGCTGGCAGTTCCCAACCCATCACAGCTGTCTGACTGCATGGAAACCTGAGCTTCTGGAGGGACCATCAGGTCCAGCATCACAGTGGTCAGTGCCCTGGGGACAAGAAGCTTCACCAGGGGTTGGAGGTTGCAGCCCATCGTACCCCACCAGTGTGTCCTGCAGTGCAACAGCTTGTTAACACCAGTGCTGGGGCTAATGCCCCATGACAGCCACAGAGTTCATGGTGTAGGTGGGATTCTACTTACTCTGCAGACCACGGTCAGCTGAGAAAAACAGATTTAGCTTCTGAAATACCTCAAAACCTCAGGTGCTCAAGTCAGACATTTCCAGCCCAGTCCTCTCTGGTGACAAGGAGAGGTATCAGTGCTGGGGGGAGAAGCTCTGCTAGGTCTCAACTGGTTTATCTATGCCCAGAACCTCCAAGACTTTGCCCCATCCAGCAACAAGGACGCGTTACAAATGTGTAAGCTGTGGCTAAGATGCATGTGTTTCACAGGAGGTGCACTTCAGCACTTCTCCATCATTTTCTCTCACTCTGTGCCTCACCCAGTTTGGAGTCACTGCCCCTCAGACACTTTGCTAGTAGTCCCTAGGTGGAAATGCAAGAGGGAACCCCAGCTGGGCTGGAGATAGGACAGGTCTGACAGGGTTAGAAGAATCCACTCCCTGCTCACCTCCAAGGGGAGAAGCCACCACCTGCTCTGGAGTTATAACTCTGTAGACAGAAAACCCAGCACAACCGCAGAGGGACATGTGCCACCCCAAGACTCCACAGCTCTGCTGCTGCCCAGCCTGTCTGCTCTGTCCCCGCGGCCACCGACATTCAGCCAGCAGCTGGGGTGTGGGGTGACACAATGGTGACATGATGGAGGCCCAACTGCAGCTTTGTGCTGGAGAACAGCCTCGCCATGATGTCCTGGGGCATCAGCAGCAAGGAGAGTGGCACATCCCTCCAGCTGCCCTGACGGCTGGCCTGGCTGTGCTTTCATTCCTCTATTCCTTCGACTCTGCCCAGCCCCTGACCCCACGACCCAAAAGCTTCCTCTGATTTCAGTCCAGTAACACAGAATAACAGCCGTCAGGATGGAGGGAAGGGGTCAGATGCCCAGCATGCAGAAATCCTCCAAGTCAGACACACAAACAAACCCAAATCACCGCTTCTCATGGATGTCACAATAAGTAGCACAAACAGTAGCTGCAGGAAAAAAATCCAATAGACACCAATTAAATGCATGACTTGACTGCCTCTGCCACAGCAGCCAGTGGTGGCTTGCTGGTGGCAGCAGAGTATCACCAGTCATTGCTGACACTGCTGAGCTGCTGCCTCTCCCAGGGGATGCCAAGGATGGTCAGTCTCACTCGTGTGACACAAGTCTGTGTACCAGCTAGCTTGTTGCCAAGTACACCATAAAGTCACTCATGTCCTGCCTTAAAAACAGGGGATAGTCACTGCTGTGAGCTCATATCTCCCCGGAGCACTAACAGTGGGTGGACCTAATGGAAAAAATTCTTGTTTAGGCTGCCCAGATTCTGGACTAGCACAGGCAGGGGCATGTCTGCTCTTGCTAAGCAGGATGCTACAGCCACAGCCAGCCCAGCAAAGGTCCTGCCACATCCCTTGACATGACAGAGAACAGGATCACCCTGTGCCAGAGATATCTGGAGCAGCTGTTGGGTGGCAAGAGGGGACAGCCAAGAGAAAACCCACAGCCCATCCCTGAGCTACAGTTTTTCCTTGCCTACCCACAGTGGTGCTGCCATCTGCTTTAGACATCCCAAAGATGGCTCTGAATCGCTGCACTGGTGCGATAGCCACAACAGAACGGTGCTGTGCCAGGCAGCCCGGCCACAGCAGCCCCGGCAGCCAGTCCAAAACCAGCCCTCCTGGTGCTGGCAATCTGCACTGGGCACCGTACCACGCTACCCTGGGCATCTGCATCACACTACAGCAGGTGCTCTTCCTGGGGGGCTCTGGGTTCCAGTAGCCACCATAGCATTGATGCCTGCTCCTCTAAGGTCTCCCGGCTTGCTCTCTACACTGCAGCCAGCACCCCTGGGCAGGAGCATTCAGAGCATCGCAACCACGTCTGCAAGAAGGCACGCTTCCCTCCTCTTATTTAAGCTGCAGCCACTAGAGGGTAATCCAGTCCTCCGAGTTAGATCAGCTCCTTGCTTTGATACAGTGG
Organism: Falco naumanni; assembly: GCF_017639655.2. Classification (NCBI taxonomy): domain Eukaryota; kingdom Metazoa; phylum Chordata; class Aves; order Falconiformes; family Falconidae; genus Falco; species Falco naumanni. The sequence goes on from NC_054057.1 coordinate 101,407,832, forward strand.
GCAGCAGGTAAGCGCCTGAATCCCAGCGACTAATTACCAGGTGCCTTTCAACAGCCCCTGCTTAAATTAGCATCCATGCCCTCCATGGCTAGCCCGAGAGCCCTTCTGGCTACCACTGAGCTGCACAGCCTGGAGAAGGCACCCCGATTCAATGCCACACGCTGGGGTGCAGTTGTGACTCTGTTTCTTCTAGTTGGATGATGCCGCTTCTCTAAGCTGATTAAGAATATTACAAAATAATAACACTAATAATGAAATAACATTTTTAAAACCCACCATAACCCTGAAATCTTCATTAATTATGAATTTTGCATGGCAACCGTTACTAAGAGAGTCTTCTCTGAAACTGATGTTCAAAGAACTTTACATCAAATCTTCAAACAGCTGAGAAGGTTCAAGCTACAAAGTCGAAACATCTGTTGCTTTCCATGCATTTTTCAATGGGGAGATCAGAGAGGAGAAAAAAGTGTACAAAATAATCCTGGTTCAGCTTTATTATTTAAATACAATGACAGCCTATGATATACACTCTGTGCAGAGAGAAAAAAGCAAAAATTAAGGCAGAGTATTTTACAGTTCTACCTACTGGAGCCAGAAATATTATAAGCTTCCATTTGCTTTAAATTTATCCCTTCTGGGAAATGCTGTATTAACGGCCCTGGGGGATTAAGTCTAAAACAGGAAAAGAAGGGCAACTTCTGCAGCAGAAACAATGAGCTGACAGTCTCATCCCTCCTCTGACTGCCATGCAAAGCCTGGCTATGGTGAGAAAGTTAAGAGGCAAGGCTACGGGAGTGCAGCTCCCTGCTACATCTAATGCCACCTCCCTTCATCGAAGCCAGCAGGGAACAAGCAGAAAGGGTCATCCTCTGTGCCTGTGGGAAGGATGGAGTAGATAGGGCTGTCTCCTAAAAACTGCCTTCAAAACACACGTTCTACACTCAGCTTCTTGCTCTAAGGGCAGGCAGAAATCTGGAGGCTGGGGCTTCTTCACACCTGATCAGTTCCATCTAGTGAGGTCTCTGCAAGACCTGGCTGTGACATTCTTCAAACTTTTCATTTGAAAAAAGCTAGCATTTTCTTTACCCAAACCCAAACCTTTCAAACAATAAAACAATAACCAACATTCCTAACATTTTCCAAGGTCTTGCAAAATATTTGGTGTCACATAGGATCAATATCACTTTCAGTGTAACGTTGACATTTTTTTGTTGAACAGTGAGCAGAAATTTCTAACAACATTTGGATTAAAGTCTTCAATTCAATACACAGCACGGCAACCTTTAGCCAAGGTACCCTTAGAAACATGACCCAGAGGTCTGCAAGGTTCCTTGCACTTGTGGTGTTTCAACTGCTTTCCCTGGAGCCTCAGGCATTGCTGCACCAAGAGACCAATACCCGATGGGAGGTTTGCCAACAGACAAGCCTTTTAGATGGGAAAACTGACTTCAGCTTTCAAACCATGTGCTTTTGGGGACTGCTGCCCCTCTGAGAACTAATGCTGGGTTGGAAGGAACCTGTCCTGCCACAGGTAGGTTCCTCTAATGCCAAGAACCAAGATCAGTTAGCAAACTTCAGATGAAGAGCTGGACATCAAGGATATCTGTAACACGAGGCTGGGAATGGCTTCTTGGGTCACTGTACCAAGACCCTGCTGTCACAGGTAATATGATATATTATCCCTTAATAAACACAAAGCTCAAAGATTTGGTTCAAATCCCATAAAAAGGAGGGTGGAGTGGGCATGAGAGAGACCAACTGGCTCCCAGAAGCCTTGCAACCCCGCGATTCATGACCGAACCCTCTTCCCTGCCTCAGACCCGTCTTCGAACATCAAAACTTGCCTCACAGCACAGTCTGCTGCTGCTGTCATGAAGGTGAGAGTTCCCCCCATGGCTCACCCCTTCCAGCAGGAAGGTGTCGGGCTCCTCAGAGAGGCTTTTTCTGCCCGGAGAGCCTGCTTTCAGCCCCAGCTCCTTTGGAGGCAGCTGAGAAATTCAGCTGCTGCTGGCTCAGTGCAGGCAGGGATGAATTATCAAATGCTGCTCCTGAAGGCATGTAAAATGTCCTAGTTGCAGTCACGCTGAACTCCTGGCCATCCTTTTGCTTTCAGTGTAATTTTTAATTTCAATTTAGAGCCCAACAGTTCAGCAGCCCCTGGGGCTGGTTGGGTCAGAAAGATCAGAACAAGAGGAGGAAGAAGGAATTAAGGTTTTCAGAGTGCTCTGTCCCAGCAGCTTTCCCAGCTCCCATCTCACCCAGACCCACCTACGCCCCCAGGCAGCTCCTGCCCTGTAAATCCCATCAGGTTTCACTGACTCCTACCTGTGCGACCAGCCGGCAGCAGTCAGAAGCAAAAGCCAAAGCCAATGCAGAAATTCCCTCCTCCCCAAGCAGTGCGTTTCAATTACCACGGTGCGGGCTTCCAAGTGGATTTATCAAACCGGGCCTATAAAGCAAATTGAATAATCTTGTGCTTCAGACCTATAAAATAAGTATTATACTTGAAAGTACTTTGACAAAGTAATAAAGACGGAGAGTGAGGGAAAGGAGTGAGGAGAGCAACCAGCTCCTTGTTAATGTGTTGTAACTGAATCCAAACGGTGCCTGGTTCTGAGGTACCTCCCCATCATGGGAGCTGCCGGGGTGCATCCAGCTGTGACACTGCATGGTCTGGATGGAAAGCTGATAAGTATTAAGATATAAGACTGTTTGATCACTCATTTTGCCCAAGACGGCTCCCCTCGCCGCTCAACCTCCAGATCTCTCCAAAAGCAAAACCTGGGATGAGAGTTGGAGGTAACTGAGACAGACCTTGGAGGGGACCTGAGAGGAGGTAGACGCCCTTCCAAAAAGAGCATCGGTGAGCAATCTGGTCTTCACATCTCTGCTGAGCAAGACCAGTAGAACAATTTCAACAAGGAAGATTTAGGGGGAAAAACAGGGAGCATGAGCACAGGGAAGCCCCGCTGTATGCAGAGACTGCAACCCTGCTGTTGTTTCGAAGGAGTAGTTAGGGAATATCTCACCACCTACTAGAACAAGGAGAATGCTGATGCACTGGGCAAGTCCAACACGAGGTCTTTCATGATACTAAATGATTTGAAAATTTGGGTACCAGGCCAGGTGAGACACAGCAACAACCTCAGCTCTTTGGGAGCTCTTCATCTCTACCCGGTTCTGCAGCCACTCCAAAGCCCCTCTTTTTTTAACCCTGTCCCTGTCTGTAACACTAACCCTCACCTCGGGCAGACTCTTCCCATACATACTGATACTGGAAATGAACACGTGTCCCACCCCACAATGGTGTGCTGTCCCCTGCCTCCACAAGACCCTACACTCAGGATGACCTCCCAGATCCTGGCCATTGTAACACTATAATACTGGGATTATAGCTGAGAACATCTGCTCTCTGTAGCATAGAGAGACAGCCTCAGCCTGCCAGTACCAGGTTTTACCATTTGGTATCCAATGGTAGGAACAGTGCTCCCGGTTTTGCTTTCCTGAATCCCAGTTCATTCCCCACCATCCATCAGCCCTCTGCTGATGGCAGCACTGAAGACAAACCACCTGGGGGGGAAGCAATGCCAGGAACAACCATCAGCTGTGACAATCCAGACAGGGTCTGTAACCCCCAAGGAGCAGCAAACCACAAAAAGGGCTTAACTCCTTGGCTCTGCCTCCACCCTACCTCTGCAACCCTTACACGAGCCAGGAGCGTTAATCCAAGAAATGGAGCCATGAGTCGTCCTTCTCTGTCTCCTCCCAAGCACACGGGAGCTCACACCTCTGCATTGTGGATTTCTATCTGGTAAGTCTGGAGTTGTGTGCTCAAATACTCACCCCAAGTGACAACACGTGTTGGGTCAGACCATGGCACACACAGCCCCCCAGCTCTAGCGAGCTCCGCTTTGGCCTGAAGCCCCATCCCTTGGCAGGACATCAGCTGAGGGCCACACTTCCAGCTGGGACATGTGTCCAACCTTCCACCGCACAGCGCTCGGTGTTTCCCCTACTAAATCAGCACGCAGAGCTGCGAGGCGTAATGGAGCAGGGTGGTAAAATCATCCAGCCGGACCCTCAGAAAATTACAAATAATTATCCAGCCTATGAATTTGCCCCCACGATTTCCCATCCAGCGAAACCCCCTCTGGCCGTCTGGAGCTCAAGCAGACATCAGACCCCTCTCCCTTGCTTGTTATTTACTCTCCACTCGCTGCCTTTCTTCTGCCCCAGTGACCCCACTGTTCACACATCCCTGCTCCCCCTTTAACCCCATTTTGGTTTAGGGTCTGATTAACTCTTGATGCTGAAGGTTTTCACCATCAAAAGGCTTTGTTGCCATGGTAACTCCTGGGGAGGGGGGGGTGTATTATTCAAACCAACGGGTCCAGCTAGCGCAGGGTCAGCAGGATGGAGGAGCCCCCAGGGATGCTCGAGCCCTGTTTCTCTGTGGTGCCCATGCCTCCTCCCCACCGCCAATTACTGCAGATGAGAGCCGAAATCCCGCTGCCTTCTTTAACTCTCTCTCTGCATTAGTGGCAGCTCATGGACTTCTTTTTTTTCCTCTTTTTTTTTTTTTTTTTTTCCACCATGTGTCACTAATTTTACTCATTTTCTGAGTTTGTCTAGAATAGTAAAAGATTTGATTAGAGTGTTCCCGGTTTTAATTGTAATTAGGACAGTCATTGTACGAGCTATAAAAGGAAATTGGGCTACCGCTGAGTGGAAGAGCCCCTGAGAGAATAGGAGCTGCGAAGGGAGAATTTCGTTCATAAAAAAGGGGAAAAAAAAAACAGTTTGGGGAAGAAATAAAACTCCAGCTCAGGATAGTGTGACAGCCAAAGTGGCCCAGACATCTGGGACCATAACAAAAGCGTGCTTCCTAGGGATTTCAGCATGGGTCGTGAGCGGTTTCTTCCCTGCTGCAACCTTCTGCATGACCTTGGGTGAAGCAGCTCTGCTCTTGCGCCTCAGTTTCCCCCGTTGAGACCGATCTGGGTGGTCTGTGACCTAATGACTTATTTTACGATGTGCGTTGTGATCCCTTGAGATATGGGAGAAGCGAATATTGAAATAACCCATCCAGTCCCCATCACTTACCAGGACCCACATTGCTGGTGGCACCATGGCTGTGAAGGGACACCGCCTGCAGCCAGGGGATGGCAAGATGCCCTTGGCCATCACCCAGGTCCCCAGGATGGATATTGGACATTTCTGCTTTTTTCCAGCAGAGGGAGGGGAAGGCCAGTTCAAGCCCATCGCAATGGTATTAATGCTGGGAAGAACACCTAGAAATAGCATGTGCAAAGTCAGCCCAGTCACCACCTTAAAAGCCCCCGGAGAAGTGGGGTTTCCCCAGCCGTGGCATGAACCTAGGGTTTGCCAGCCTGGGGTGATGTTGTTGGCCACCCATGCCAGACACACGGTGATGAGCCACCAAGTCATCGAGGACCAGAGGGACAGGCAAGGTGCCTACAGCAGGGGACCAGAGGGACAGGCGAGGCGCCTACAGCAGCATTTCTTGACTGATTTCGCCACACGGAAAAATTGCTTTTGACAGTTATGGCTGAGATTCCTGGTCACAGTCTCCAGCCTGGCCGCTGCATCCCACCACCAGCCCCTCCAAAGGCGGAGAAAAGGGGCAGGTGGCAGTGCCCGAATCGTGTCACCTGCCTGCTGCCCCGGGGCTCTGCAGGGGGGGCAGCCTGCGTCTCTGGAGCTGTCAATCCAATGCCATAAAATTCAAGATAAATCAATTTCCCCCTTCCCCCTGCTCTAATTCCACCAGGGGAGATGGTCGTTTTCCTGAAGCAATAATTTGCCTGAGTTAAAAAAAAACCCACAGTGAAGCTCTGACTGCTCACGGCACATTAATGTGTATCAGCCGTCGCCTGTCACCTCCTAATGATCCCACCTCCAATCCAAGCCCAAAACTGTGGGCTTTTACCACTACATTTAAAGTGAAGAACAAACATAAACCAGTCGCCTCCCAGCATGGCTGCGATTTTCATTTGCCCAGGCAGGGAGAGGAAGGGCGTGTTGCTCTGCTCAGCCCTTACTGCCTTCAAAATTTATGGATTTTTTTTTTTCCCCCTCTTCCCAGCAGCTCAGAAGAAACTTAATCATCACCTCTGAGTGGGAAGAAACCCCCCGCTGTATCCTCCAACTTGCAGGGCCATGTGATGCTGCTCCGGCCTTTCCCATGCAGTCTGAACCCAGCACATGGCCTGGCACTCACAACCCATCTTAATGCTCTAGCTGGGTTTTAATTTGTATTATATTATATCATATTATATTGTATTATATTTCATCATATATATTATATTATATACATAGGTATAGATTTTATGTACGTATTATAAATGTATCTATTAGTGAGAGCCAAAAGCCTCTCTCCCATGGGAAGCGGCTGCTCAAGGGCCCCCTGTACCCCCCCAAAGATGTGACAGGTCCCTTTGGTGCAGGATTATGGAGCTGGAGGGGCAGTGACATACCTGGGACAGCCCAGTGAGCCCAGCTGCTCTCTTCGCTCCCAGGCGCTGGGAAGTGAGTTGGCAGCATCATGGGAGGGACCGGGGCTGCCCAGGGTGATGCTGCAGGAGGGGAAGGGAAGGAGCAGGCTGGTGCTCTCTGGGCATAAGTGGATGGATCTGGCTGTTAATGAATTAGACACTTGTCATCAGCTGGAACAGCAGCCCCGCTCCCAGCCCAGCCGCTCGGTTCCAGTGCAGGAGCTTGGGGCTCGTGAGTGAGGTTGACGTTCCTGCCAACCTTTCAGCCTGAAGAAGATGAGTATAACGGCATCTTTGGGGGCTCAGCCGCTGGGGCTCTGAGCGCATCAGTGGTGACACCAGAAGAAAACATGCACTGGTGGACATCGGTGGCAGGTAAAAGGTCTTAAACCACCAAGCCAAACCCTGTTGTCTTTGTGGAACAAAGCTCACCAAAGCAGAAGGAGCTTTTCTGCTGACTGACACACTATGGGCACGTGGCTGTCCATGACTGTGTGCCCGAGGATGTGGGTATGACACATCCCTGTGCTGCAGCCCATGTTTCCCCGTGTCCTGTACCCACCTCATCCCAAGGTGATGCATGGCACTGAGCACACTGTGCTTTCTGCAAGGGCAGCGCTACTGTGTACGCATCCTTCCCCTCGCTGCACACGTAGGAGAAACAAAGGAAGGATTATACAGAGAGACCCAAAGGCAGGAGACCATCTCCCAGGGCTGGAGAGAACAAGGAGGTGCACAGAGAAAGTGCAAGACCGCGGCAATAGTGCAGGGATAGAGACTGTGCAAAATGCCCTGGGCGAGACCTTCAGACCCCACACAGGTGCCTTGGGATGTGCTGTTCACCTGGAGCCCAAGTTCGGGGGAGATGATGGCATGGGGGCTTCCAAGACCCCCAGGGTCAGCCAGGGTGGCCCCAGGAGCTGCCGCGGGGAGCGGGCTGCCTTCGCCGAGCCCCGGCCGCTCCAGGCACGCTGCAGCTCCTGCAGATTTGCTGGATTACTGCCGTCTCAGGCGGCAGTGGTATATGTTATTGCTGGAAGGTTCACATTTTATCATTTAATCAAATAAAGTGCATTTGCGGATTACACAATCATTTGCAGGCCTTGATAATCTTTTTCTGCTTAGCTCTGCACTAGAACTGAGGAGGCAAACAAAGACATTTGTAGCTGTCGTTGGAGGCCCTGGCTTCATGCCAGGAGCTCTTACTCCTTGGGAAAACTGGTGCAATTTGTATTGAAGAACATCCTGGCGATCGTGAAATACTAGATATTTATTTATTTGGCCAACAAGGAGGTTTTTAAGCTTTTGTTCCCTGGTAAAACAACAGGAAAAAATATTGGGGGTGGGTGGGTGTGGAGAAACATGAAAATCCTGTCTGCAAAGGGCTCAGGATAAAGCAACAAAGTCCAGCAAGAGAGTTTCTGTGGATGACAGCATGTCCCAGATGGGTGCCAAGGTCATCAATGCCTATTCTGTACCCCGTCTTGGCACACAGATTTCCTCCAGCAGGAAATTTCAACTCTGATCAGGAGAGGATCCATGGCTGTTATCCCCAGGGAAGGGAGGGAAGCTCAACAACACCAAACCCCCGAGGAGGGGAATCACTGAGGGGAGAAGAGGAGTTGGCTCTGCTTTCTTAGGTGGGGGCTGCTGCAGGCTGGAGTGTGGGGTCCCCTCCAGCACCTCCAGTGAGGACATGCCACTGCAGAAATCCAACCCAACTCTTTGTGGAGAGACTCTCACCCCCGCGCCTTGAAAAGACCCCAAAAGCAATGAAAGCCCCACTACATGTTGGACTGAAAACTCACTTAAATCCAGTTTCTGTACCCAGCACAGTGCTCACCTGCCCGATGCTCATCTGCCATAGGCTCCCGCGCAGCCACAAGAATGATGTTTGCAGCTACAAAATTTGGGGAGATGAGGGTCGTTTTCCCACTGCCCACAGTTAAATCCTTCCAGAAACCTGAACAAGAATCAGTTTGAATGTGATTTTCTTAAACATTTGAAAAGTTGGTAAAAGAAAACTTTTTTTTTTTAAGATAGAAAAAAAAAAGATCAATCTTTGTTTTAATGGCACTACAGTTAAAATAGAGGATGTTTAATACTTGCTGCTGATGCTCTTGTTGGAGCATAAGCAAACTGCAGGAGAAAACAGAAAAACACCCAGTTCATACATATACTAAATGTAGAGAAAAGATGCATTTAGGATTCACAGTGTACAACCAGCCCTGTCAGCCCAAATCCTCAGGAGATCAGCCAGCCTCAGGAAGGGAAGACAGTAAGGAAAGAAGAGAAAAAAAAAAAAAAAGCAGCTTAATTTGTGTGATACTGGTCTGCATGCTGGGCAGAGCCCCAGATCCAACCCCACACCCTGAGGATGAACCCCAAACTCACCTCCTTCTGCCTGGGAATGTCCCTCCAGGCATGAATGGCCACCCAGCATCACTGGGAGAGGTCACCACCACGAGGAGGGTGCTGCGGTGGCTGGCTGCTGGCCTGGGCTTCCTCTCCCTGTGCTTTGCTTTAGGATCCTGCACACCCTATAAAGCAGTTTGGAAGCACCCACAGTTTTGGGGTGACACAGTGGCTTTGCAAAGCTTAAAGACAAGGACCAGGAGCTGGAAAAGAGGATGCGCTACAGTGTGCAGAGCCTGCAGAGACACGACTGCAGCATCACCCCACCACCATGTACCTCTCCTCCCCAATACCCAAGCACTTGTGCTGTCACCCCATTATATCCCCATGGGATGAAGGACCAGGATGGCCGAGAGGTCATCTCCTTTTGACCCCGGTGAGTGGCAGTGCAGCCAGGCAGGTATTTACCTCTTGCTTGCAGCGTAGGGGATTCAGCTCTCCTTCATCTGATCAGCAGCTGTGAGCGCTTCTTAAGATGAGCGAAATCAAATAGTTTAAAACAATTTAATGTAAGCCTCCCGGGAACGTGGCTGATGGAGAAGCCCCTTCCCACCGTGCATACATCAACAACCCAAATCCCCCCACAAGCGCCCAGAGCAGCCCCCAGGGCTGCTTTGGGAGCATGAACAGCCACAGCCTGGGGTCCTCATACCCACACATGCACCCACAGGCCCGGTGACGCTGGTCCATCCCAATGCCGTTTTGCATCATCTCATCCTGGTACAGCCATGGATTCAGCCACTGCTCCCGGGAACTGTCCTTCCCCAAAGCCACCCGCTCCTCCCGCCTGCATCACCTCCAAAAACACAGGCAAGACACTGGCTTTAGCAAAAATGTTTAATCTCTCCTTGATGCGTGTGTTTATTTACAAGTACTAAATCTGAAGAACATTAAAATAGGAAATAGCAGGATATTTACACGATCAAAGGGCGTTCGACCAGCCGCGCTGGCCTGTTGCTTCAAGTCTGAAACAATCACAGAAAGTAATCAGGACTCCGGAGTTCTATTTTTTTTTCCCCATTGAATTTTTTAAAACTATTAAATCCTCTGCCTTTTGCCAGGTCCGCATTAGGTTCCCCTTGCTTTCTTAAAGGACAGCTCGTTGTGCACTTCGGTCGGAGGCGGGTGAGCCCGGGGTGGGGGGCTGGCCACCTGTCCCCCTGTTCCCTGTGCCACCCCCAGGGCTGTTCCCACCCTGGGGACAGGGCTCCTGCCAGAGGGGGACACCAGGAACAGGCATGGGGGACACTTCCAGGCTGGACCACACTTTCATTTTTTTTTACCCCAAAAGTGAAGAGAAAAGGCAATGTGAGCAGAGCGGGGCAGGGAGGGACCCGCTTGCTGCAGCGGTTGGGGATCAGCCCACAGGGCTGAACACAGGTTCAGGGCAGGGGATGCTTCTCCATCTCATCCCGTTTTGGGGTGCAGCTGGTACCACCGGTAATAGGAGTCCCACATATGTTTCCCAGCCTCTCCCCCAGCCTCTCCCCTTTCCTAGGCAGGGTTAGGTGGGGATGGCCAGCCCGGCTCTGCCCCCCACCAGGCTGATGCCAGGGAGGAAGGACAGGCTGCCTGGCACAATTAAGGACGTTGGGCACACGGAAGGCAAAGGTAGCACCAAGAAGCACCGGAGGCTGTGGGCAGCATCGCAACGGCCACCTCGCCGACCGCGACCCTCCCCTGTTAGAGGCAGCAAGGGGACCCTGGAGGGGTGGGGAGGTGCTGGAGGGATCCTTTGGTGGAGCGAACCGCAGACACCCCAAAGCTCCCCAGGAGGAAGCCAAACGGAACCCATCCCTGGGACCACACCACGGGCTCCCAGCATCGCTATGGGGCAGGAAGAGCCAGGCCACAGCACAAGTGGAGCCCAGAGAGCACAAACGCACCATGGCGCTGCCAGCCTGCCTGGCATGACCCCCCCACCCCCTCGGAACGTCTCTGCTGCCCAAATCCCATCCAGGCCCACCACAGCCAAGAAATTCACGTGTCCCTCTCCAGCCTGGCTCAGGGAGCACCCACAGCATTGCTGCTGTGGACGCAACAGGCTAATAAACTCTCTGCTCTTAACAGTGCTTCCAGCCCTCCTCTGCCAACAAGGAAACTCTCAGCGAGATGCCCTTTGAAACACATGTCCATCCCCTCCAACCAGCAATGGGAAGGGTCCCACCATCCCCTCTCCCATCACCACAAAAACCACGCACTTGGCGCCCTCAATGACAACAGAAGATCCCCAAGACACTCTGAAACAGGTAGGACCCACGCCACTTTCACATAGAGACTTCAAAGCAACCGCTCCCCTTCCACCAGACCACCGATGCATGGCTGCCATCCTCCAGGCGACCTCCAGGACCCCCGCCAATGCTGCCCAGCTGGCAGCGCCGCCGGGAAGCAGCTTGGGGCCAACCTTGCACCGAAATGAGCTGCAAGCACCCCTCTGCCCCATCGCAGCAGCAGCAGCGAGTTCTGCAAAAGACCCCCCTGAGGGACCCCCTGGAAGGATTTTGTCCCACCAGAGTGCCCAGGGAGATGCTGGCAGGCGGTGGTGGCCCCAGCACAGGGTGGGTGGGCACACAGCTGTCCTTTAAGGCTCTCCAAGTACCACATTGGAGATGTGAACCTCTGAAGTCTTTCTTTTTGCTTGTTTGTTGGTTGCTGTTTTTTTCTTTCGGATGAGAAAGTGACAAATTAATTTCAAATAAAAAAAAATAGATAACAGGTCTAAACAAACCTCTAATATTCAACACTTGCAGGGTTTTTTTTTTGTTTTATGGGGTTTTTTTTCTTCTGTTTCTTAAAAAGATCAACTCAGACTAAAATCTAGCACAGTCATGCAACAGCCCACAGCTCTCAGAAATCCAGCGACAGCTCAGGGTTCGTAGGTTTGGGAAACAATTATTACTTCTTTTTCAAACATAGTTTTGCTGTTGTGGTTGGGTTTTTTGTTGTTGTTGTTGGGTTTTTTTAATCAGCATCTTCTCCTTTCCCTCCTTATTAAAACAAAACAAAACCAAACAAAATTACAACATAATGAGAGATGTGCAGGCTTCAAACGATTGTTCTGCATGGTGAGAAAGGCTTGGAAATTTCTTCCAGACCATTTGGTATCTTCTTTTCTTTTTTCTAGTTGTTGTTTGTTTTGTTTTAACTGGCTGTGTAAATTCATTTCATATTTATATTGGTTCAATTCTCCTTCAGTTAACTATACAGCACCCCACTGGGGCACGAGAATTAGATTGTAACCACATATATATATATACACACTTTTATTATTTTTTTTTTAATTAAAAACTTCATTATTTCTCCCTCTCCCCCCCTTAACTTGCGATTTAAGGGAACGGACAGAAATCAGCTGGGCTTCTTTCCACTTGGATTTCGAGAGCCACCCGCTCCTGGCAGAGTCTGGCCCCGTCTGCTGTGGCCCAGGCAGCGACGGGAGCAATCAGTACGGTAAAGGAAAGGGGTTTGCTCTTTTTCAGGGGAAGTTTTTGGTCACCTGCTGCTATTCGGGGCAGCATTCGGCACCTTTTCATCTCTGGAAAGCACAAACCCGTGAGGATCTGACATTTCGAAGGGGGCTGCCGAGGGAGAGACCTCGGGTTTCCAACGAACCCCCCAGCAGGGCGGAGGCGGCAGAGGGGAGACAGGGTGACAGCAAGGAGAGAAAGGGGGAGAAAGAAGGAAAAGGCAGAGAAAGACAAGTCAGTCTTGGGTGGAAAGTCCTGCACACGTTTGGGCTTCCCGGGTGGAGGAGCATGCAACAGCCCCACAGCAGCCGAGCATCCCAGTCCCTCCACAGGCTGGTCCCCCAGCGGGGTTTGCTGGAGGGGATCCCGGTCAGGAGACACGGGGGAGCTGCCTCCCCTTTCCCTGGGGATCTGGTCCCTTCCTGTGCATCAGCACAAAAAGATGATCGAGGAAACAACAAAAAAAAAAACAAAACCAACACATAAAAGGGCTTTGTTAAGGCTGCTCCAGCACCAGGGGATCTGCCAAAAAACCAGGCTAGCTCTCCATGAACCATCCCAAAAGTCCCCAAGCCCCCGCAGCCATCCTCTGCCTCCCATCATCCCAGGACGGGCAGGGGCAGGCAGCACTGCCCAAACCTTCCTGCGGCCACCGGACCGGGAAAACGAGGATGAGCTCAACAAAACACCGACCACCCCTCAGTGATTCCCCAGGAAAGGAAAAACCAACCTTGGGATCTCCCTGCCTCTCTGATCGTGACCTCCAAAACCACTCCAGCAGCATTTAAATAACAGCATCTATTCAGCTAACGAAACTCCCATTTTTTTTTCTTTTTTTTCTTTTTTCTTTTTTTTTTTTTTTTTTGCACTAAACAACATTCAAATAAAACATGGCACAGGACGTATTTTAGAAATATCAAAGCTCAGGGATTTCTCCCTTTCCTGCCCAACCCTACTGCCCCCACCCCCAAATCTCCCCAGCATCAGTCCTTTAGCTTATTTTTTAAAATCGTTTTTGTTAGTTTGTTGCAAAAATTTAGAATCTTTTTTTTCCCCTTCCATTTTTTGTTATAATTTTTTTTCTTTAAATTAAAAATTTTGTTTGTCTTGTGTAAATTGTGCAAATATAGCAGTTAACACTAAGTGGCAGAAGGCCAGAGAGAGAGAGAGAGAAGGGGGAAGAGACAGAAAAGGAGAGGAGGAGAGGGGGTGGACAGCTGAGGGGAAGGGGTGGAGAGCAAGTCAAGTACAGTAAAAATAGGAGCCCACCCACCCTCCCTCCACCAAAGTAACAACAACATCCAAACGCCGTCCTAGAAAGCCCCGCGGTCCCGACCCTCCTTCCTTGTGGGCTCAGGGCTCTGCCCGGGCAAGGGATGCCCCGTGGGTCCGTGGGGCAGTCGACCCCCTTCTCCTCCGCCCGGCATCGCCTCTCTGCAAGGTCCCTGCTGCGTCCCGCTTGGACTGGGGGGTTGTGTGTGGGTCAGGGGCTTGTATCGATGTCGCTGCTGTCGTCGGGATTTGGGATTTTTTCCGCTAAAGCGCGAGGTTTCCTTGTTCGTTCGTGGGAAGCGTGCGGAGGCGCGGAGGCTCCCGCGGGTCCGGCCGGCCCCAGCCCCAAAGTCTTCTGCTGCCCGCGGCTGCTGCTGGCCGGCCCCCTCCTGCCACCTCCGCCGCCGGGATGCTGGCACCGCGCTGCCGCCTTCTCAGCTGCTTAAGGCCATTGTGTCGATCGCCTGCTCCAGCTTACTCCTCAGCCGCTGCCTCCGGGCCTGCTCGTCCTTCTCCAGTGCAGCTAGAATCTGGGGGAGAGAGGGGAGGGTGAGAGAGAGGGTGAGGAGATGCCCTCCTGCCCACAGCGGCTCCCACATGCCCATGGCCACGCTCATTGATGGCACCAAGGTGTGGGGATGTAGCTCCGTGGGAAGCGGCGCACGTTCGTTCCAGTCCCTAATGCGGCCAGGAAAGGGTCAGAGGAGGCGTGAGGTGGAGGACACCACTCTGAGTGCTGCCACCCCACCCCACGGACCAGACTGAGCCTCCCTAGACCCCCAAGGGGCTGCAGTAACACCAGGGACCTGCTTGATACTAACAAGAAGCCATGTGGGGAAACCAGAAAATGAACAACCATCAAACAACGGAGCTAAACCCCAACACCAAGATGAGACCTTCCCACCACACCTGTGACTCCAACCAACCCGCAACATCCTAGGGAAGCAGGGACAGCATTTCAGAGACCACGATCGAGCTATGAACTGGTTCCATGAGCAGAAAAAGACCAAATCCACAAGGCTTCAGCTGCCACCCATGGTAAAATCCCGCTCACCTCTCCCCCAGGTGGACGACTGGGGGGCTGTGGGGTGATGGAGGGAGACACCAAATGCATGGACCAGCAAAGCCCGCCTTGCGGGGAGCCCTCAGTCCTGTGTAAGGGTGCACCCACAGAAATCCAAGGATGAGTTTCCTCCCTTGGAATCTCATTCCTCTAAACAAGCTCCTGACCTTGATGAGAGATTGCAGGGTGGAGGGACGGTCCCCCCTCCCCTGGGCTGGATGCGGCCATGCCCCCAGGGCTGGGGAAGGACTGGCAGCAGCAGGAGGGTGGAGGACGAGGTTCAGAGTGGGGAGAAGGGGGTAAGTAATGAAGTGTAGAACGAAGGGGCAGTTGCCCTCCCAGCAGCCAGGAGTCTTGTCTCACTAACATCATGCCAGCAGAGCAGAAAAGCTGATTTAAAAAAACAAACCTGACAGAAATCTCATCTCCTCGGGTGAGCTAGTTGAGAGAGCAAATTTTTTGCAATTAAATATCAAGGCATCCGTCAAAGGGGACTTGATTAACCATTTCATTGGCCACATAATTGGAAACAAACTGTTGTATAATTAATAGACTTACTAGGAAGCAGGCAAAGTCCATCAGGAGCCCTACAGGTAACTTCTTAATGGGGAATCAGCTCCCTTTGATTAAGAGCTGCTGCAGTGCCGGCGGGCTGCGGAGCGGCGTGCAGGGCGTGCTGTGCAGCATCCACCACGCTGCCATGCAGCAGTCTCTGGCCACCGACAGGCTCTGGCTCTCCGCCAGGCTTTTTGGGACAGGACCTGGCTGCTGGTCTCTGTCTGCTGGGCCAGTAGGAGATGCCCAATGGAGAATCTCTTCCCAAAGGAAAGGGGAAAGCTGCATCTTGATGCTGGTGTCAGCTCCCAAGGAGGGGAAAATTTGCCAGCCAGAGCTGAGCACATCTGATTTACCTTCCCTGGCAGCAATGACCCTGAGCTGCAGCTGAACTGGCGAGAGCTCATAGATTCTGCCACAAACCTGCTACCAGGGACACTCCCCCGCCATCCATCTCCACAGCCACTGTCGGCTGTCACACTACCCACAGAACAAAATAACTGTAATAACACACAGAAATCAAAACGCCACGTGCCTGAAAGGTGGCTGAGCCAGAACCAAATGAGATTCTTCCAAGAAGTGGAAGAGGAGCTTATTTCCCCCCTGCCCACTGCCTCCGCCTCTCCTGAGAAGACAGCTGTGTATCCTGGGATGCTGAGGTGTCAAAAGATACACAACCTGCCCCTGCATTTATTAGCTACTCTTTTATCTTAGTCTTACAGAAATAATGGAGTCAAACGAAACCTGTGCTGAGTGTAGAGAGAGACCTAGGTTTGTCACCTGCTGTAAGGAGCCAGGACCATTGATTACCAAGATGCAAGTACCCAAATGAAAATTAATTATGATTTTCATTCACAGCCAATGACAGCATATTATTGCACTGAACAACAGGAAAAATTATTCTCTCCCATTTTGCATCAAAGAGGGTGCAATCGGGCTGCATATAATTGTGCTTAATGAATGAAAACAAACAAAGGGAACAGCTGTGATTTATTAATCCCATTACAAATAATAAAAGAAGTTCCTGAGAGCTGTGAAC
Organism: Falco naumanni; assembly: GCF_017639655.2. NCBI lineage: Eukaryota > Metazoa > Chordata > Aves > Falconiformes > Falconidae > Falco > Falco naumanni. The sequence continues at coordinate 101,424,155 of NC_054057.1, forward strand.
ACACTTGTGATGGTCGGAGAGCGGGCGACAGCAAGGCACTCAACAGATGTCAGGCTGCCGTCAGCGGGCATGAAGAGGACCTAAGCCCCTAAAGAGCAGCTCATTAATGCCACATGGTCCCCTCCCTGCTCTTGCCCAGGACTTGGAGGATGTATTTAAGGCCTGGGGAACTTTTAGCCTGGAGGAAGCGAGCACTTGATGATGGCTGAGGGATGACGGCTGCCCCACAACAGATCAAGATCCTCCAGACCACTCTTCTCCCACTCTCATGGTAGTCACAGAGCTGTTGTACAAACCGTAAAATCCCCAAAACCCTCCGTGGCCAAGTCATCACACAGAACTATGGCGGTCTCCTGAACGTGCCATACCAGGTCATCTGGGGAGCGGCACACAGGTCTCGCCAGCACAGCCACCAGCTGTGTGGTACACGGCCACCAGCTGCACGGTGACCACCATGCGGCACCTTCCCAAGCACAGGGGTTGCTCCCAGGCAACAGGGCAGCCAGCCCCCCCACCTCCTCCTCCTCACGCCTGCAAAGCACCTAGCTCCACAAGAATTTCGGCCACCAGTGTCCCAGTGCTGACCCAGGGGCCAGGTCTGCTACGACCCACCCATGGACTCCCTAACTTCACACCTCAGGGGCGCTGGGACATGCCTCTCAGGAATGCCGCAGCGTGTGACAGGGACCTGATCCCTCCCCTGCATGGCAAGAGGCTGGCTCTCCCGGCCGTCGCCAAGCAAGGAGACGTTCTGGCACTCTGTCACCTAAATAAGCCACTGTTCAAACGCAGTCGTCAATTCCCTTTATTGGTACAATAAAACCTATACTATCATATTATATGTATAGATCCATATTTTACTGTAGTTACGTATTTTATTGCTTTAATAAAAAGATGCAGGGTGTGGATTTGAGCAGTGCTTTACGAAGTTAATTTGTATAAATTACAGCAGAGGGGTTTCTAACCATCCTTACCGATGCTCACAAAGCAAGCACTGAAGAGGTCACCACATCCTCTGGCATCCCCGGGGAACAGAGCCAGACGCTGCCTAATCACATGGTTGGTACCACCACAGCACCACGTCAGTGGTGGCCGATAGGGGAGGCACATGGAGATAACACCATGAACTCTGCAGCCCCATGGAGCTCATGTGCAAAATGTGTAGAAAAATAGGTGTTTCCTACATTACTCACTGCAGAAAATACGGGGAATGCAGCCCTGCCTACGCCAGCACCTGGCTCCACGCCTCCCAGACCTTTCCTTCCCTGCCAGCCCAAGCACAGACACAGACCATGTTGCTCTCCCACATTTCACAGGGTGTTTTTCCCTAGGGAAAAGCGGGGGGCTGCAGAAATGCAGGCAAGGGGATGCAGCTCGCAGCCCAGGCTTGGCCACCTATCTCCACGTCTTACCTCATCCTTGTACTTGGTGATGTAGGAGTAGATCTCGTGCAGCGCGCTCATACTGTTGAACTGGCTGAGGTGTAACCGTGACTGCTCCGCCAGGTATGCGCTCATGTCCTGGTCACTGATTGCTGGCATTTTAGCTATATCTGCATAATATCTGCAAGGCAGAAGAGTGGATCAGAATTAGGAACTGTCAGAGAGGGATGGATCTCTGCTGTGACGCTCACCTGAGAACAGCCACTGGAGAGGCAAGGCGAAGAGCATCTTGCCTCCGAGTGGTGACATACCGCGACCACCCATTGTAACAATGCTGCTCATCAAGAGGTCTCTGAGCACTCCATGGAGCAGTCAGCACCATTAGGAACACATTCCCAACGGAGTGGTGCCGAGCCCAGCCCAGCCTGCTGGGAAGCCGGGAGCCGCTGCTCTGAGGGATTTCCCACCCTCTTCTAAACCACACATTTTCCCCTTTCCCATCCCACTGGCATGTTCTGCCACCAGACTGCATCCAGCAGAATTCTCCATGCCTGCAGCAACACGTAAGGCTTTGCCACGGTTCTCCTAATGTCACTGTGTCACTAAGACCAACGATGGCCCTTCATATTTATTTTATATATATCTCTCAATATAAATTATATATATATAAAAATAATAAAAATTAAATAATTGATGCATGAACACAAGACAAGTTCACATCCAGCCCTTGCAGTAATACATCCCGTGTGGTTACCTCTTCCTCAGCAACAGGCATTCAACACAGCCTACAACTGCCGCTGGCCATGCTCAGAAGTTACTACTCACCAAAAAGCCACAAGGAGCTTTCATTTTCAGTGAAAACTGAGGTTCTACAGACACGTCTGTGACCTCAAAGGATCCTGGTCAGCAGAGGAAGTAGCTGATGTCCTAGGGCATGCCTGGGTCAAACGACTTCATGCTTTCATGCCTTCCTTGTACTTCTCTGATGGTTGCTACCAGCAGGATACTACCTTACATTTCCTAGGACACCTTAAGATTTGCAGTCCTATCCGACAGCTGCCTTGCTGATATGCTCAGCAAATACAGGGAAACTCAGACACAGCTTACATAGTCCAGAATCATAGTGGAAAAACAGAATATCCAAGAGATATGCATCAAAACCCATCAAGATCAAAGCCACAGCATCCCATTGCAGCAGGAGGGTTACATCAAGCAGACACACCAGTGGACTGGCGGCTGAGGTCCTTTTGGAAATCAGGGTGGTGTCCACAAGCCTCTATTAAAAAAGAAACCCTACCCACAGCAAACGAGGCCTGGCCACTCGCACCACCTGGAAACACAAAGTGCCAGTCTCTCCCAGGTTCGCTTTACTGCTGATGACTCCTCAGTCGGTGAAGTTTCTGGTACAGTGATTAGCATCATTAGCATCATCAGCTGAACGCTGAGATGGAACATGGCTGAAGCACTTGGCTAGGAGCAGATGGCAGCAAGACCACTTGAGGAGATGAATACGAGGATCCACTCCATCCCACCGCACTGAACTCAGCTAGTGATAAAATACTTGGGCTGTTTTTACAAGGAGGCTCATTCTCAGCCAGAAAATGATGCAAAAGATTTCCCAGATGCTGCCAAGAGAGCAGCGGCCTGTGGTGAGGACCTCTGACTAAACCAGGCACCAGGAGATCTGCTATGCCGCTGAAGAGATCACCCCCAGAGTGACATTTCCTAAAGCTGACACCACTTCTACCTGTGCTGAGGAGTATTAGGGACAATACACCCAATCTTCTCAGTTCCAGCCAGCCCTGGTTAGCAATGAAAACCCCCAGAGATCCTCCTCACCACCCTTTAACCCCACAGGTGAAGACCCCTGTGGGGAGGGACTTGGAGATGAACGTACAAGGGAGATGTGCTGAAGAAGAAAGCTTTTGTGGCTACCACAGTAGGATGTCCCGGTAACATACAGAAGTTTTACATTTTGGGGGTTACTATGACACAAAGGCTGGCAGGAAACCATCGCTTTTCAAGACAAGGACGTGTGGCTCGTGCAGCCCAAGATCCCAGTCACACCTACCATTTCCAGAGGACACCTACCCCAGCCGTGACCCTGGCTGCAGCCCCCTTGGGTTTTCTCCAGGCTCCCCACCTCCCAAGCCCTTCACCACGCTATTTCTCCTCAGACTGGCAGGATGCTCTTTGTTCAGCTGGTGCCTGAACCCCGGCGGCAGACAGACCTGTCCCAGTGGGACACGCCGTCCCACTCAGCCACCCTCGCAAGGCTCCCATCTTGCCTCTGCAAAGCTTTGTGACAATCACCGCGCCACAGGCCAGGAATGCTGATTACACTGTAAATCCCCGCAGCAGAGGAGCGGCAGGAGACGCAGTCACACCCTGCGCAGGGCAGCTCTGCCCCTGCTCAGCTGCTTCTGGGACTGTACTGGTGGTAAGCGGTGGCAGGAACATCCATCAGCGGTGAGATGTCCCACCTCCTCCCCAGGGACGCAGCATGCCTAGACCAATGCTTAAGTCTGGAATGGTCTTACACCTTTTCTTTTCCAGGCACACGCACAGCTGAATATTTTTGTCATAGAGATGGCAAGGTCAGAGAAATTCACTTTATGAAGTTTGCGATGTTCCTATGGGACCCCACTCCAAAGCCCCCCTCCAGCCCGCCGCCAAGAACTTCCTCCTATTACAATGCAGCTCATCACTCATTTCAGCCATCCTGTTTCAGGGGCACCTTTTCTTCTGATCCAAGCCCTACCTTCCTCGAGGGAAGAAGCTTGTCTTTGTACCTGCCTGCAAAGCACCAGGCATGCCAATGGCATGACAAAAGTAACTGTGTACAAGTCAGTATCCAAAAGACGATTTAGGCTACAAAGTCCCATGTTTGCAAACGAGAGAATATGACCTTTATTGTTGGCTGGACACCTTTCATTTGGTTCACCCTGTAACCAGTCTAGATGCTGAAAAAGGGAAAGGTCCTCAGTTTAAAACAAAAGAAACACAAAAAGAGCATGACCTACAGCACTACGTATCAGCACAAGGGGAAAGTTGCATCACCAACCTGAAACCTGCGATTGTTTAAGCTTGATGAAGTCCCACTACACAAGACAGCAACATTTTAACAGCAGCTCTATTTGGAGGGCTTTGGAGGACATCTCCTAGGTTTCTCTCCCAAAAGGATAAAGCTAAACACAGCATTATGCCTGAGTGCATCAATTTGCAATCAGTAGCATTCAAAACCTGAACCTTTAACACCGCATTAATTCAGCAGGACAGAAGGATGTCTCTCATCAGCTAACAGTGAAGGTAGAGGGTGTCGGAAGGAGTCAGGGGACCTGCTCCTCTCCCTGCTCCTCGGCACAGCGACAGCAGCCTGAGCACTGCCTCAGAGCATGTACTCTCACCAGGATCCCAGGCGAGATGTACTGATGGATGAGAGATGGGAAATGCTAATTTTCAACCATTTCAGCAAAACCTGCGCGTGTTGTCGTGGTACAAAAAAGGCACTTCTCTAGTCCAAGGCTGACTTCTCGCTGCTCTCCAAAAGCAATCAAAGGAGCTGTTAGTAATTCCCTAGCACAGACCAAGTTTTTACAACAGAAAACATCAGAAAACCTAAAAGTGGAGGTTGCTTTTAGCACCCCTTAAGCAAGTCATAAACGGCTGTCAAACAGTCATTGCAAACTCATTCCAGGAGACAATCACAAGAAAGCATCATCTCCCAAACGAGAGGATTACCTTCTGCAAGTGTTAGTACGGTCCCTCTTCAGAGAGCTGCCAAGGATTCCTCCCAATGACCCCAGTCCCCACACCCACGTACATCCACTCTAATTCCTCCAGGTGAAGCAGGAGGTATTTCCAAGTGTACTCACCTTTCTACCCAGCTCTTGTAGTTGGGGATGTCCTTGGCATACAGTAGTTTGTTGGAGGGAGAGTCTTTTCCTAGCTTGTGCTCAGAAGTTGAGCAGGAGTCCATGAATGTCTGTGCCACCACGGATAGGCAGGCATCAGTAATACTGTTCTTGTGAATGTCGAACACAAACTGGGGGTTCTTAATCACATTCACCCAAAAACGTAGAGGTAGACTGGGGGGATGAAGGAAACAGGAGTCAGCACCTGAACCAAGCCCTACAGGGCAGCTGGAACACACATGCACCTCCAGTCACGGAGAACGGGCTCCCCATGACCCAGCACTGGGCAGGCTGCTTTCCCCAGCACCCCAGGAATGCAAACGTCCTGGGGTAAACGGCCATTGCCCTGTGCCCAGCCCCACATGGCCACAGCTCTCAGTGGAGAAATTCCTCAGCACCGCCAACACCTCCAAAGGCAAACCAGGGCGGCACAGATCTGCAGTTTCTCCAAGGATCCGCTCATTGAAAAGCCCTTGCTGAGCCCATGGGCCAAACCAGGCAAGGTCCCCTTCTCTTGCATCAATAATCCCTTCGAATTGCACAGCGTGCCATTTCACACATCTCCCACGTCGGAGGAGGGAATTAACTGGACTCCTCAAGGGATTCATTAGCACATTCAACACCAGAGGAGAATTTAGGCAGCCTCAGATGCTGGAAATAAAGCTCTCAGCTGTACAGGCAGCGGGTTCCTGGCCAGTCTCCGACTGGATGTTTGCTGCATGCGACACACATGCCACCCTCCCTGGCTCCATTTCCCAATCGTGCTGCCCCTCTCCTCTCCCAGGAGCATCTCAGGGACTCCCCCCATCAGAAAGCCTCTCCGCTCTGTCATCCCTCAGCACCACACCCAGTGAATGCTTTTATCTTAGACAAAACACACTTAATTCCCCAGGATTTTCCTAATGAGGATACTGGGTGCATGTACATATTTTATTTGCGAAGGGAATGGCCTCAAGAAGCTCCACACATTGAATTAGCGCCCAGCGATAAGCACAGGCATTAGTATGCAGCAGCCTGCATGCCCAGCCCCTGTGGAGTAGGGCTTTTTTTTTTCTTTTTTTTTTTTCCCCCTCCTTTGCCTTTCGCTCCTTCTTTTAATATAGAAAGCTGGGTTATAAATCAGTTCCACGCACTCCCGTGCTCTCACATCTCCATTTAAAAATGTTTCTTTTCCTGCCCTGCTAATTGCCAACAGTTACTGAACTCCACAAAAGCAATTTGGCTGCCATTTAACAAATGCCAGACACGGGAGCGTACGTACTGGTCTCTAGTAACGGCAAGATCAGAGAGATGAAATCAGTGAGGCAGCAGAGAAGAAAAATGCTGAGGGGGGGCTGCATGCTCAGCTGGGTGGTGAGAAGGAGCATGGAAACATCTTTAGGACAGTGGGGATGAGGACTGGGGTGGTTGCCCGAGGAGGGCTGGGAAGCGAGGAACCAGCCGCTGTGGTCACCCGGCCACCACCGCAGCCATCGGGGATGGGGATGCGTGGGGCCTGGGAAGGGCTGAGGGAGCACCGCATTCCTGGGATATTTTCTGCTGCAGGAAGGCATGCAAGGGATTTACCCACACCAGAAATACAGAGATATGGGCCCCTCTTGTCCTGGATCACTTCCAGGGACATATTTCTGCTCCCCGTGGGAGGGGTTGGAAGCAACGTAAGCTGTGATATCGTTAGCCCCCGCCACCCCAGTGCCCCTCTCCATTACCAGTTACTCTTCCAGGTGTGCCTGACATCGTAATCATTGATCTGATGCTTATCAGCTTGTTCATCCAGGAAATCAAACATGTATTTGATGGCAAGGGGCAGCGCGCTCCCACGATGTGCTGTGCTGAAGATGGTCTCAAACAGGTCATCCACGAATTTCTGCAGGGTGCCCTGAAGAGGAGAGGGAGAGAAGGCTGCTCAGCACCGCTCAGCGCCAACAGAGAGATGAGCCTTTAGCTAAAGGTCGGCCCTTAAACCAATTTCACTTCTATTCCTACCACCCGGAAAAGAAGCACAATACAGTCTGTGTAACCCTACTGGTTCTCAGTGGTTTATACTGGGGAACAGACACTGCAGTGGTATTTCCTTCACCGCTTGATCTGGCACACTAAAAGCATACAAATAAAAACACCATACAGAGCAAAACCCAAGTGAATGTATGCCATACCATAGTCCTTTTTGGGTCCCATAAAGGTACCCAAGATCCGATGACAGACATCACTGAACAAGCTCTGGTTCCACCAGGCAAGAAGCCAAGTCACAGAGGAGGTGGCTGAGCCCAGTCCCTGCAATCCTGAGCCAGCACCTTCAGCACAGCCCTCTGCTCCTCTCTGGGGACATCTCAGACACACAGCATGTGCTGAGGAAAGTGGAACAGTCTGTGACGCCAAATGCCCCGGGTAATTACCCTTCTCACATCACTGATTTTGCAGCTTTATCCCAAACACCAAAGGGGATGAGGCGCCCGCCCCAGGGCACCTCTGGTTTGCAGTCCAGCAGCTGTTCAAGGATACAGGGAATAGTAAAAAAGCCAAAGAGTGCAAGAAGCAAACAGGAAAATCCACTCAAGGGATACTCACTGAGGGTTTTAACACACAAAAGCATCACTTCAAGCTCAGGAAAGAGACCAAGAGAGTAGCTGCTCCTGTGCTGAAGCAGAAGGCTAATAAAAAAGCAGGGCTTACCACTTCTGGACAACCCAAATCACTACCCTTCCCACTCAGATGTAAAAAGCCAGGCAGCAGCTCTGCAGCCCTGGGTCATACCTTAGTGGCTAACAGGCGGGTCAGGTAGATTTCGGAGACCATCTTGCTGCCCCGGTCACCCTCCCGCTGGTCCATGTGGTCGTGGTTTTTCACCAGGTGCCAGAGCTTGGTCCCACTCTCCAGGTCAGGGGTGATCATGGGGGTCCGTGAGCGCAGGCTGTCGGGGCTGCTGGCTGTCCGCAGCATGCTCTCTGCAAGCACCGAGCAGAGCGGGACACTCGTACCCTGCCCACCTCCGCCTCGCCACCAGCCCCGTCGTCCCCCTTCCCTCCGCACGTTACGGCTGTGAAACAGGAGCTTTGGGATCCAGCCCCTGCAGCCACCACGGATCAGGAGCTCTGCTAGGACTGTCGTCGCAGTCTGCCAGGCTACATGCAAGCCGTGCAAGCCTGGCGGACGTACAGGGGCCAGGAGCACTGTGGAAGGGACTCTGCAGAAGCCCGTCCTGCTCCCAGCGCACAGGTGCTGGGATTGCAGATGGCTCCTGTGTCAGTCTGAGCTAACCACGCTATTCCCTTCCAAACCAAGGCTGAAGTACGCTTGCCAGCGTGTTTGCTGGAGTCCTCAACTTTGCTCATTTAAGTGCAAAGTGCCTCTGTGCCTATTTTGATTAGAATTCAGGGGAATAAAAAGAGGGATCACCTTAGCAGCAGCCATCTGACACACGTCTCTCCCTGGTATCTGACATTGCAAAGAGAGGTGGCTCTGAGGGCATCTGCTCTCCAACACCAGAACAAATACAGTGGTACAGGAGAGCCAGGGTTTTGAAGGACCTTGTTCACGTGAGCCACTGTTACAATCGCCCGCCCCGTGCCTTGGTCTGCAAGCCCAGCCCAGTGCTGCCTCCCGTGCCAGCACAGCGGAGGATGCCCCTGAATGCTCACCGTATCTGCTGAGGGACTTGGTGAAGGTGGAGGAGTTGGAGATGTTGTACGCAGAGTTCTGCTTGGGCACCAGGGCTACTGAGGAGCCGTCTGTCACCTGAAGGCAGAGATAGCATGAGCAGGCTGCGACACTGGGGAGGCACAGGAGGAACAGCCCCACAGCAGGGACAAACCAGCCCAGGGGTGAAGCTACACTGCACATCACCCCAGGAACGCCCATCCCCAGCAAAGGAGACCTACGTATCTACCTCTGCGAAAGCTCGGGCAAAGGGGTCAGAACAGGAACACGCCAGAAAACTTGGCACGAAAATGGCTAAGTATGGTTGGAGCAGGAAACAGCCCCTACGAGTCCCAGAGATGCCCCATTTAGTGCTTCCTTGAACGGAAGGACCATAAACATGGGGCACAGACACAAAAGTGACTGCAGAGCTCCTGGCCATGCCCCTGCATGAGCAGCATGGTCTGGAGAGCTGAGCCCAGGCCCCGACCAAGCTGAGGAGCGAGAAGAGATGCTCCAGCTCAAAGCAGCTGGTGACTGCTCAGTGCTTTCCCCCACGGACAGCCTTACCTGGTAGTGGGCCAGGGTGTTTAGCCTCTTCCAGTCATTGTCGATCTTTGTGGTGACATCTTCGTCCTGCAGTATGATCCGGGCCATCCTGCCCTGCCGCCACTCTGTCCCCATGAGGGAGAAGGGCTCGTGGTTAGAGGGTGACAGGAGCACGAAGCCAAGAGCAAGGGTAGGAGCACAGTCTGGGCATCAACAAAAGAGCTCTTGCACCACCTTCTGAACCCCAAGATTGATGACTATCAACATGGTGTTGGGCAAAATCTTCTTTCCAAGTACTCAAGGAAAGACTCAATTTGACCCTGGCTACCGTTTCCTTTGCTCCTCTCCTCTTCATTCCCCCACCCCTCCTTTAAGAACAAGACTATTCATGCTGTTCTCACCTGCTGCTGGCCTCCTTGGGCCTCAGCCACCTCAAGCCTGCAATCCAGCCCACAGGCAGAGCAGAGGAGGCTCCTCTCCCCATCCTCTCTACTGGTGAGACCCACACCCTCATGCCAGGCGTCCCCACGCAGTCAGTGCCACCAGCACAATACAAGTGAGCTGGACAAGCACAAATGCTCTGGTCCTGCCAGGTCCCCGCTCTTACAGGAGACGTGGATTCTCCTGCCTTGAATGGGGTTTTTTGGCACTTTTGCTCTTAGTCACATCCCTGCTCCCCACAGGGAAGTGCTCGGCCTCTCCCTTACCCAGGTCCATGTCTCCGGCTTTGGGTCGCTGGGAATAGGGCACCCCCTTGTAAACAGCGTCCAGCAGCTTCTCTTTCACCTGCGTGATGGTGTCGCAGTTCAGCACCTTGACGGGGATCTCCGGGGCGTTCTCGTTCTCTGGGTTCACGCAGTTGAGGGTCTGCACAGCACAGAGGGGCAGAAAGACTCGAGCTAGAGGCTGTGCCGCGCTGGCTGCAAAGGCAGGTCCAAGGACACAGGGCTACAGCTGCCTAGAGGCCATGTCTTCTCCCCTCCCTGGCCACTGCGGAGCTGCAGCCACATGGCACGTTCCTGCTCCCCCTTTCTCCCCACCTCTCCCTGCCACTCCCAAATCTCCAGCTATTCCTAGAAAGGCAGCACAGTGTCAGTGAAGGAATCCTGGGCCAGCAAACCATGCTGAACTCACTACAACCTGTCTAGCCTGAGCAATGCCCAGGCATACTCTGCCCCCTCCCAACCCCACCTTGGTGGAGATGGAGGTGGTGAAGGACCAGCTGCGGCCTCAGCCAGGCGAAGGGCCCGGCTTATCATTCAGCTGGGCAGAGGAGATGTCTGATATGGAGGAAGAGAAGTATCTCTACATCTCCTGCAGTAATCTCAAGGATCTGGCTCTGATGTCCACCCAACATGAGCCACTGGTTGCTCCCAGGTAGCATCTGCTCAACAGCATCTCTGGCCCTGTACCTGTCAGGGCTGTGGGGTTTGCTGGGAGAGGGGTGGAGGGGTATTCAGTTCGTGTTTAGCTTTCTCAGTTCCATGGCAAGAGCAAACCTTGCCATGCAAAGGCCCCTTTTCTGACCCTAGCCGAGATGGGTGCCACACCGACAGAGCAAGAGGCACCCCAAGGATGCCAGAGGGAAGAACAAGAGACAAACCACTCTCTGGAAAATACTTTGGGTGCCTCCAAGATCTTGTTCAAGAGCTGGACCTAGCAGTCCTGGCAAGCACCAGTACCAGCGAGGCTTCCACTTGCACTAACCAGCATTTTGTAGTCAATCTGCTGCCGGATAAGCTTGTCTTCACTGAGGGAGTAGCGAGCCTCTCCTGTAATGGCATCAATGGGTCCCTTCTCCATCTGTTGCTTGATGGCGCAGTAGAGCATGAAGAGTGGTTCCCCAGCACACTCCTGCGGGACAGGGGATGGAGGAGAAGGAGAGAGAGGGGTGAGAAGGTGCCAGGCACCAGCTTTGCCTTTCAAGAACCACCACTGTGTCAGGAGCCTGCTGTGGCCCTGCAGCGTCGAGCCCCATACATGGCTTTGTAGTCTCCAGCCCTCTGTCACAACTGCAAGGAAGGGGGCACATGGCAAAATTAATCCCATGAAGGAACTCGTTCTTTCGTTCCAAGCCTGCTGGAGGTTGTTCCCTTGTCTACCAACTCCTAGGCTCAGCTTCCCCAAGTTTCCAGACACTCTCTGGTGAATTCTGCTCATTCTACAGGCTAAAAATGAACTACAACGATTAAATTCAGGGCTAGTGAAGAGCAGACTGAGTCTGGGGACTCTGTGTATGGGATACAGCCTATCTTTCGAGCTGGCCCAGCCAAGCACCTGAGGACTGGAAAGAGCATGATGCAGTGGGACAGCCTGGGGACTCTTGCCCAGGTATCATGATGCAGTTCTGGCATCTGCCAGGAGCCCAGTCCCACATGACAAAAGGTCAGAGGAGGTTTCCCCACGACAGCTGGTCACAGGGATGGAAAAGAAAGAGAGCAACTCGCTGACAACCCTACCCCGAGTCTCCAGCTGATGGAGGGGGCGAGATAATGAGGTTTCCTGCAGTTAAACCATTTGCTACCTACATGTCCCCACAGCCAAACCCCTACAGTCAGAACCAGCTTTAGCCACCAGCCAGAGCCACATCAGCTTCTATCTCACAAGTGGGAGGGAGGGAGAGGGAAACTGGACCAGACGCTTCCCCCAAAGTTGCTGGATGCTGGAACTGCAGCAACCCAGGAAAAGCAAAGGACCTGCCAAGGTTGGAGGCACCAACCAGCCTGGAGCCATGAGCTCGTGTAGGGGGGCTGGAAGTGGACGCTTCTCTGTCACCCAGGGCCTCTTCCCTGAGCTGCATCACAATGAGCCCTTCCAGAGACAGGCATTAGCCCTAACAGAGAGAAAAGGGTACCGCGGGAGCACAGGGAACAGGGAGAAGTCCCAGCAGATTTTACCCCACCAGCCCTCGTCCCTCCCTCCCAGCCGCCTCACAAATAAATTGTACTTTGGTGCAAAGTGCGGCTGCTCTCCTGTCACCATATGCTGTTAGCATCTCGTTAGCATCTGTGGTAATTAAAGAGACAGCTGCTAACGAGCAGGAACAGGCATACATCATCCCCAGACCTTCCGACAACATGCCTGTCTTTGAAATTATATTTCATTTGCAAACTTGGCTTCATTAAGTCAGCTTGGAAAAGTGTGAGACCCAAGGTGGGTGCCACACTGTGCATTACCAGCTGCCCGGCAAGGCGGGAGTGCCAGGCTGGCCGCAGAGCGGTGAGCCCCCGGGGGCTCCCACAGCATCCCGAGCCCACCCCTCCAGATGCGGTGGAAAGACTCAAATTGCTTCTTTCAGTTGCTTGTAAAAACTCCTCGTCAAACTTCCAAGTCTGCGGAAGTGGCATGGATGGAGGATAGCCTGGAGCAGGACTACTGCTCACAGCTGGCATGCTGCTCCCATCTCAGCCCACAGATTTCCCTTCTCCAGAGAGACGTCTGCTGCCCCCCAGTCTGCAGCTCCGCACCCACCTCTGGGGATCCCCACCAAGAGCAGTGGGTACAGCCCTTCCCGCACTGGTGGCCTGGTTGCACTCCAGGCATCACAGCGTCACCTCCTCTGCTCCTCGGTCACTGCCTGGGCTGATGGGGAATAAATCTCTTTTTGGACATGTAGGTTAGAGCTGGTCCTATGACCTCCCCAGAAGGATGGAGGCATCAGTGGTCCTGGTGATGGGTACATCACTCCTCCAGCACCATGCAGGGTTCTGGGGGCTTCTGTGTGCTGCAGGATCCTGGTCCCCTGTCGGGTGACCTTTCAGGCACCTTAACGTCAACTGAAAGAGCCCCTCTGCCCTGTCCCTCTGGCTCTGCACATCCTTCACGTTGCAGCTTGGCTACCCCACCTGTTCCAAATGTGGGTCCCACCCTTAAAATGCAAAATCTCACTCCCAGCCTCACTGAACCCAGTGGCTCTTAGGGACTGGAGCCACGACGCTGCCGTGGGTCACAGCTCCCGGAGCCACTACAGATGAGGACAGTTTAGGTCTCTTCCCTGACAGACACCAACAAAACGAACAGGGACCGTAGAAAGCAGCACTGGGTAGTTGCACCGATATGGTCTCCACTGGGTGGGATACAGGAGGGGACAGCTGAGACAGGGCCGAGCGGCCCCTCAGGTTGATGGAGGGCAGCCTGCTGCCCATACGCAGCCATGTCCCCCGCTGCCAGCCCTGACGCAGTTTGCTCGTTGCTGGGGGCCTGAGGGAGGGGGGCTTTGCAGGGGGTGGTATCCGTGCGAGCCGAGCTGGAGGAGGCCAGCTGCAAACGCCCTCCTACACGCACGCACTGGTACCTCGGGAGCAGGCTGAGGCAAGCCAGCGAACGCTCAAACTGTCTTATTGACTAGATCTAGTTCATCAGGCACCTAATATCGTGCATTTTTCAGCACTTGTCTCGATTTATCCCTCTCCGTTTCCCCAGGGTGTCTCATTAAGAGTCTGATAAATGCTACTACAGGGTCTCTGTGAAAGCGCCAGCCCGCGATGGCTCCCCGCGCTGCTGGCCCTGGGCGGGGGCGGCTGTCCTGCCCCTGTCCCCATCCCTTGCCCCAGCACATCGTGGCCATGCGATGTCAACCACCCGGCCCTGCTCTGGGCAGGTTTGCTGAGAGCCGATCTGGCAGCTGGGCACACATCTGCCTGCCTCATTTACATGCACAATTACCACGGTTTGGTGCAGTTTCCCTGCTGGCAAACTGTCTGCTGTGATACCTCTCTGTCTACTCCACGGGTTTCTCCTGCTTTTGATGCCACCTGTGATCCTCACTGCTGGGAGGCAGGCGGAACCAGCCCCATGGGTCTCCTCTGGTGGGACCTATCCAGGAGAAGCAGGAGCACAGCCTCAAGTCTTCCAGTCTAATTCAAGTGACCCAAGCAATGTAGTTTCAGTCACTTCCCCAGGGAGACGATCCCCAGCGTAACAAATCTCACAGCCAGCGGGTTTATCCAGGCCCTCCACATATGTTCCTCCTGTAATGGTGCATCTAAATCAGACTTCTCTCTCCTGCTGCTACCACTCAGAGACCAGAGGCGTTTTCCCACACCAGAGCCATGGCGTAGTCAAGGACTTTATAAAAAGGCATTGCCCTGGTCCCACCCTCACGTCTCTCTCCCATGCCATTCCTCACCCTCAGACCTGCCCTGCACAGGTGATGCGCCTGGACGCCTCTCCGAAGGGGGACAGGGTTGTACGAAGACAGATGCAGGACAGTGGTGGCACATGAGCTGATCCAAAGCAGCTTCTGAACAAGGTGAATGTGCCCCTGTCACCTGCCCACATGGCCCAGCCCAATTAGGGACAGGCCAAGGACATCAAGTCACATACATGAACGCAACATCCCCAAACACAGCTGTGGGCGTTCAAAGGCTGCGCACTGCGCTTTGCTCAGCCCAAGTCCAACCGTGTCCACTTCAAGGAGCCCTGAGGGAGTTTATCCACAGCAAGAGCTGCTCTTCCCTGTCCCCCTGCAGAGCCCAAAGAGCCGTCGGACCGTGTCCTACCCGATCCCACCAGGCACTGCTGCTGCAGGGGCGGAGGGTGGCCCCCACTGAGCAAAGCCCTGGCATGAAGAGGCAGCAGGAGGTTTGACATCTCCCCGTGACCAGCACAGCTTTTCTCCTCTCCCACCCCTGGAAAGCAATCTACGCTCCACGCTACAGCTAGATTTTTATAGATACAGGCTATCCCTCGACAGAGGCAAAAAGCCAAGTGCATGTAAGTGATATTATAAATCACCTCTCGTTGACGATCACTTGAGTTCTGCACAGACTCCTGCTCGCTCTCATCTCTTGGCTGGAAATGGTTCAAACTCTCTTTATCTTAATGAGGGATGAAATTCCACAAAAACGGCTGTGTGCCACCCAGCCTCGCTGTGCTGACGCCAGGCAGGATCCCAAGAAACAACTCTGCTGACTGACAAACCAGAGGCAGGACCGCAGGCACCATTCACCCCACTGGTGTCATCCCAAAGCAGCAGCAGGACCAAGCCGGGGGTCCACAGCCTGGAGCTCCAGCTGTGCAACCCCCACGGCCACTGGTGCAGCTCTAACAGGTAAAAGCACCAGTGCAGACGGCATAAATGTTCTCAATATGGGTTGGATGAACCAGTGGTAAAAACAGCCCTTAGGCTTTGGCATCCTCTTCCGTTATCCTGGTAGAACTGGGAAAAACGTGAATTCAAGCTAACAGGGTCTGCACCCTCGTGCACACGTGGTGGAGGGAGCTGTGTCCCTGGCTGCCAACAGGCCCCACGGGGCATCCATCCCCACTGGGGCATCCCCTCCAGAAGGAGGGGAAACAACAGCAGAAGTAGAGATGCCTGGGGGAAATGACTCCCCTGCCATGGAGCATCATGGACCATGGAGTGTCAAAGAGATGAAGGAAAAGCAGCAGCAGTACATGACGAGTGCAGCACATCAAACTACAGCTCAAACAGGCAGAAATATCCTCCGATCAGTGACGTCTACAGAAGGACCACTTCCCAGGGCTCTTTCCGCCTGAGCTGCACAAGCAGAGACAAGGAGGGAGGAATGGAGACCACTCCGAAGGGATTCAAGACTCAGCTGAGCTGCTTCAGATTTATTCTTTCCCTGGGCACCGTTTTTAAAAAGATCTCAAACTCACTACGCATGAAGCAATCCCAGTCTGGATTTCATTTCTCAGTCACAGCTATTTCCCCAAAAGGAGACCCAGAATCACTAATCACATCTCAGAAAGCCAGGATGGGAACGGAGGCCTGGGAAGCGCTCTCTGCTCTGGGAGGGGGCAGCAGTGCTCAGCCCAGGCTTTGGGTACCACGCTGCCTGTCCCTGCAAGGGCCACGGGGGGTGGGGGGGGTGCCACCCCTTCCCAAACTCACCTTCAGAAACTTGTACAGCAGAAACGTGAACCAATTCGTCAGCATCTTCTCTGCCACTGACTCCGTTCTGTAGGGAAGGCAGAGCAAAGCTGTCAGCAGAGGATATTAAAGGTCTCTTATCTCACCCCTCGCCACCTAAGCCTTGGACTGTGGCTAAATTATTTTTGGCTTTAAAAGGTTTTGTCTGGAAAGGCAGGAGCCTCGAAGCAAAGGGGCACAAGCAGACAGGCAAAGCTCTAGTGGGAAAGCCTGCCCATCTGCAAGGCTGAGCCACAGCAACCCCCCGGGAGGGAGAAGCAAATTGGTCTCCAGTGTATTTGGAGAACCAGAGAGCGCTGAGCACAACCTTGTCCCATGGGAAGTCTCACCCAGGGGATGACCAGCTTTCTGCTTCTTTCTGGTACTTTCTACTTCAATGAAGTTTGTTTCTTCCATCGTGTCCCACCGGAACCAGGCAGCTCCCTCCACAGGAGGACTGCATGAGAAACCCAAGCCAGGAAAAATGTCACCAAACCCACCTCGTGCTCCCCAGTTAAAGCACAACCTGAAGAGAAGAGCTGAGGTTGCAAGGCCAAGGCAGATCCTGACCCACTTTCCCACAACAGGAGCAATTCCTCCCACATCACCGTGTGCCTGGATTAGCTGGAAGCCCCTCTCCCCACCTGGAAGCTGCTGCTGACTTCTGCTCCTGCAATGCACTCAGTACCACTATTGCCCTGACACAGCCCCACCAGTACCGAGTGACATGGGACTTCCCTGCAACCCCCAAAGTAGCCCTTGATCTCTACAGCCCCAAAGCCCAGGACCCACAGCAGAACCATAAATACTGCAGGGGTAAAAAAAGTTTTCCCCAGCAGCCTGTGCCAGGTCTGCTCAGGAGGACGCCTGGGGTCTGGCACTCAGCAGTGGTGATGGTGAAGCTTTAGGAGGCCACCCTTGCTCTGCACCCTTGCTTCCCTCCATGCCCCTGCCCTTGGGCTGGCATCTGGGTGGCTCTTGGGCAGGGATGCGGAGCCCTGCAACACAGAGAGGGCACCAGTCCTCTGGGACATGGCCTTGATTAAAGCCACCACTGGATTTATGTCTGGAGACTTCAATCCCCATATGGTTTTGGTCAAACTTATCCCCAGTACTAATTCAGCTGAAAACAAGGGGATTAAAGGAGGAAGGAGTAAAAGCAGTGGCTGGAAGCTTAACTTGTTTTCCAGGCACCTTTGGAGCACTGTGCAAAGACGCTGTGCCAGGCTTAGGATTTAACCCTTCCCTGCCTGCACGGTGGAAATCCCAGGTCTCTGTGTGTCTCCTCAGAGCAGGCTGGCGATGTAGGAGCTTGCGGTGTACGAAGCTGCAACCGCCTGCTCCAAAAGGAGTTTAAAAATCAAGTCATGCCTCTCAGCTTTTGGAGATGCAGTTGAAAGAAGCAGTAAAAACTCCCTTGAGAAAACCTACATATTTCCCCTAGTTCATGCATGGTTCAAATCCAGATGCCACATGCTCCAAAGCAGCATGGGAGGGAAGGTCCACGGGATTCGCCTGTGTCTATTTGGGACCATCACCGTGCAGCATGTGCACGAGGGAGAGCAGGATCCCACAGGATGGGGGTAAGATATGGTGGGTCCAAACAGAATGTGGGAACCTCGGGATGCTTGTATGGCAGCCAGGACATGCTGCACCAGCAGAGGAGAGGGACAGCCTGGCACGAAGGGAGCTGAGGGCAATACATGACCTGGCTGAACCAGGCAGCACTACAAGGGCAACTTAACACGCCTGTCTCTGCACCACAGCCTAGTCTCACTGCTGTAAGATTAAAATTCCCCTTAACACATCCATTATTTTTAAAGTAAAAATGCCAGCCAGCCCCTCGACCCTCTCTGGTTAGGCTTCCTCAGCTTATCCAACCATTAATCATCGGATCAGCCACTTGCGAACACAGATGCTCCTGAAAGCACAAGCAATACTAATAACCTCAGGGACATGGCTGCACTCCTGTTGCAGCAGGGGAATGGATACAAACGTGTTGACTCAAGAAACAAAACCCAGAAGGAACCCGAACCTCAGAGCCACTAGAAGGAGTCCCACTGCCCAATGCCATGCCCAGCAGATGGGCCAGGAGCGGTTCCCAATAGCCAGATGGTGGGGGTAGGAAATCCACTTTCCCAGAGTTTATTCAAGCTGACTCAGGGTCGTATGGTCCCTTCCAAGGCTTTCCCTCATCCTAATGGGGCTTAGCCCTTTTTGCCCTCCCTGGAATAGTACAGCTGTCCTTAAACCATTAGGGAACAATAATACCTGAGCCTCCAGGGGAGAGAAGCCTTCCTGCACCCATGAGAAAGATTAATCCATCAAGGGGAAGAAAAAAGGGAGAAGGGAAGGGTTATGGGGAGAAAGCCAAAGGAGGGGTGGTCTGAAGCTGTTTGGCAGACACCCTCCCCAGCCCCAGACCAGGTTCTTTGCTGACAAGCCTGTAACACTCATCTGAAGTGCCACCCACCCAGGCTCTGGTGGATATTTGTCTTTATCCACGATAGAGCCAGATGCCACAGCAATGGGGAGATTATCCAATAACAAAATAAATAAATAATAGCTCTATCCAGTTAGATCGATGTTAATCCAGCTGCCCTGGGCGGTAAGCACACTCTCACACCCAAGAGCAGGGCTAATCAAAAGGATAAAGCAGCACAGCCCTCAGCACCGGTTGCTCTGTGCCGCAGTTGCAGGGAGAACAAAGTATTTTCGTTAAATATCATAGAATCATAGAAGCACTGCTCAGGGAGGCACAAGCAAGGTACCGGCCAGGGGACCTCGTCCCTCTCCCAAGCCTCCTGCAGCTCCACCTGCAACGGGTCCTCGAGCTCCGCGGCTGGGGACCGATGGTCCTGGGGCTGCTGGCTCCCTCCGCGCTGGTGGAGGCTGGGCTCTGCCCCTGTGCTGCTCCCACGGCTCCGCCACTGCAGCTGCCGGCCTCCCCGCACTGCCTTTTATTTATATTTTATTGATTTACTTCAGGAGATGGAAATACAGTTTAAATATTTCAGTGGAACTTGATGTCACGGAGGGACGATAAGAAGGGCAGAGCCTAAGGATGCACTCATGGAACAGGGATGGGGGACAGGGCTTGGCACCTCCAAGACCCATCCCTTTCCCACCCAGCCACAGCTCTGCACTGCACCCCGTCCCTGGCACTTTGCTAATGAGGTGCTCTGAAAAATTAAGGGCACCCTTGTAACGTGATAAATGAAGCAGAGAGTAAGAAAGCAATGTGCTTAGAGAGACTGGCCAAGGGAAGGTAGCAGAGATCTAACTTGGACCAGCTCATATCTGTGTCTTCTCCAGGCATCTTCCCAGGGCCAGGCACACAAAGCCCAAAAGGCTTTGACTGGTCTGGGCACGGCACGCACTCTGGTTGATGTCTGAAAGATGGTTTGGTTTTCTTGAGCCTTTCTGGTGACGTGCCAGTCCCATGGCTCTCAGCCATCCCTGCATCTCCGCGGGAGGCTGGTGGCAGCGGGCTGGGGGAGGCAGAGGTGGGGAGGCACGGCAAAGCGTGTGATGGGAGAAGATGGCACGGAGGCCCTCGAGCTGGGTTGGTGGAGCTTATTAATTGTTTTTGTTCAGCACTTGGTGTATCTTTCAATATTCATCAGTCCGTGATGAAGGAGAGCTCAGAGCTATCGTTAAATATTGATGGGCCAGGCAGACTCACGGCAGGGCTTGGCAGGCTGCCTCCTGCCTGCGCTTCCCCCTGGCCCCGGCGAGACTCACAGCTTGCGAAGATGCGCTTGGCTTTCCCAGGAAAACCTCCATGTGCCTGGCAAGGTGGGCAAGCCCCGAAGAGGCAGTGGGAAAAGGAGGACTCTTGCCTGCTGCCAGCCGCAGAGGCACCCATGTAGCAAGGCAGCTGCCAGGCAAGAGCTGCCCCACATGCTGAGAGGTGCGGGGGGCTGCCTGGTCACGTGGCGAAGGGAAGGCAGGTGGGAGCATCACTGTGGCAACATGCAACAGCGCTTGACACCAGAGTGCATCCTCCCGGCACGAGTCTGTGCAGCTGGCAGCATCTTGCTCCCTGCTTCCCAGACAACAGGAACGCACAAGGGCCAAACCAGAGCGAGAACAGCCCATGGGCAACTCCTGACTTCGTGGGTCCAGGTGGTCTTACATCCCTCTCACACTTGCACACAGGCAGGCAAGGAAGTTGGCCACAGACCCTATGCCAACACTGCCACAAGCTGACACCAAAGCCATCACTGATGGCATCCCTGAAGGACACTGGCTCCTGTCCACATGCTTAGAAGAGCCTGGGCACTGTCCCACAGCTCCAGCATCTCGGACGGTCACTCACCTCCGCAAGAGCAGCTTGGGATGGTTCTTACTCTCCAGGTTCTTCTCGATGAGATCGGAGAGGAGCTGCTTCAGCACACCTGTGGCATACTCCATCTCACCCTGCAGCGCTGTCATGATGAGGGAGGCCACGTTGCCACGATCCCGCATAGAGAAGCTCCGCTGAGCCTCCAGAGTGCGGATGAATGTCAGCAAGAAGTGCTTCTTGTTCAGGAGCTGCCCAAAGAGAGTCAAGGACTTCTCCACATTTGCCTGAACCTGTAAGGATAGAGCAAAGCTGAGAGATGGGCACAAGGGGGAGGGCGACGAGAAGAAGGTGGCTGGGCTGCACAAGACCCTGGATTCACCCTCATCCCCTGAGAGGAAAGGATGAAAAAGGGTCAAAAAGCAGCTGCATTTGCTCTCTCCATACTACCAAGCTTCCTCTTCGGTGATCAGCCTCAGCACACCCTCTAGAAGTATTATCTAGTTGGTAATATCCCAGCATTAGGTTAACACAGTGATGTATATATGTATATACATACACACACGCTTCCGTACAAAGACTCTCTCCCACGTGTGTGCAGGCACATACACACACTTCCCTCCCGTAAACAAACACTCTTTCTCTCCCAAACATACACACAAATTCTAACTCTCAATCTCAGCTAACAAGCAGCTTGATTCCCGCCCAAGTCACTGCAACACGTGCTCTGGGTATTGCACAGAAAGCAAATAAAGCCACAACCCTGAGCTCTGCCAGCAGCAAACCCGCCTGGTTTTGGGGGGCTGGTTTTCAGACAGAGAAGCAAACAGCAGAAACCTGGCTCTGCACCACTCCAGACACAGCCTGAAATATTCCTTTTCCTCTTGAGATATATGAAGGTGTATTCCTGGGCATACTTGGCCACATAGGATCCCGCATGGATTGGGCTGGGATGCTTTCACCCCCGCACTGCCATCATCAGCCCAGCTCTGATCAGCCCTGACCTCAGAAACGAACATTTTTACAACAACAACATTTTTCTCATTGGAAAAGATGTTTTCCTCTGAATAAAAGCTTTGCTGTGGTAAAACATCCGTTTTATTTTATTTATTTTTTCCCCCTCCTTCCTGATTGGTAGAATAAGTGAAAAATTTCATTTCACATCGGTATTTGGAGACAAAACAACACTTTTCATTTCAAAACACCAGCTCAAAATGAAGAACAGGGTTTTGACACATCAAATCATTTCACTTCAATCAAAACTTTGGATCAGCACTCTTCAGTGAAATTCCTTGCAGTTGTAACTTCCTCCTCCAAAATACTCTTTCCCACTGGACAAAAACCTCATTTTCTACCCAGTCCTTGTCAATTCTGCGATACAAGTTCCCATGTGTCACTGTCACCCTCGTTACCCAGGTGGGTGGGAATGCCTGCCCCAGAGCATCCCAGAAGGGTGATGGGACAGTCACAAAGTCTCTGCCCCCATCCTCAGGGTTCCTCTCATGGACACCACGCAAGCAAGCACATGGCTCAGTTTCCCTTACTGCAGGTCAGAGGATAATGTCCTGCTAGGAACAGAAATGCTTTACATTATGTTTTCCCAGAGTCCCCCCTCCAGACTACACGGGGACCTCAATGCAATGATGCTGGTAACTCTGGCAGATGCCCGAGGTTCAGCAGCATCAGCTGCTCCCTGCGTGGATGCAGAGATGCCAGTTGATTCCTCAGCATGGGAAGACCCAAGAGCTGGCTAGAGCACAGTGGCTGTGCTGGAGACCCACCAGTAAAACTGGGGCAGAGGGAGACATGTATCCCCACCCCTGCACATTGCTGGTGCTTTTGCAGCCAAGACCAGGCAAAGGAGACCACAGGACAAGAGGCTTTCTCCCTTTAGCAGAGCAACAGGATCTCGTTAAGATGGGAAATGGATCTTGCCCAACAGTGACCATCCCACTGGAGCCTGGCAGGGAGCACAAGAGGACACGAAATCCCCATCACAAGCAGCACGGCCATGCCTTAGCCCCCCACATGCCTGTCACCTCCCTGGGCCCCCGCGTGCAACTTGCTGATCATTAGCAGAAATAAATGAACAATACTGAATTAAATATTTAATCAGGCTTAAATTTGCACAAAGCAACAAACCGCTCCCCCAGAATCTAAAGAGAAAGGGAGCTGGTACCGACAGCCCAACGCTCGCTGCAGATTAGCGTGTGCGTGAGCAAGTGCCATTTCCTTCCCGTCACTTGCAATAGCTAATGTTACACTCTGAGAAAAGAGACAAATAAAAGCAAACCTGATTAAATTATATGAAGCTTACACAACTGTAGTTGCTTTATTTAATCTCTTTTGGGGATTTTTTTATTAATTTTTTTTTTGCTCCTTTGAAACTTTAACCCCTTGTTTCCCAGGCCAGGCTGAGCTGGCGTTCTGTCTGAAGTGGGATGTTTTGAATTAAAAGCTGGAAGTGGACGAACTCCCACCCAGCCCACCGCAGCCAATGCAAAATTCCTCCTCTGATACCCTTTTTGATACCCTTTTCACCCCTCTTTCTTTAGGGAAAATCCTTAAGAGCAAGAGCAGAGGCGAGAGGAGAGCCAGGCTTTGCAAAGGCAGGAAGGGCTGTGCCCCAGGGAGGGCTCGCTGGAGCCTGCTGCAGCTCTGAGCATCCGGAAACCCGAGCTGCAAGGGGAAATCCATGGAAACAGGTCCCCACCGCCCTGCGGAGCTGGGATTAGGGACCACGGAAAGAGAGCAGGCAGAGGGCCAGGGCCCCGTGCTGTAGCCATGCTGGTGTACAACACCAGCACGTGCACTTGCAGTTGGTAAGAGCCTGTTGTGTTGTAATTACTGACCGTGCATCTTGCACCAGGGCCAATTACTCCTCCTAAACACATTGTGAAGCCCACGTCGACATTAATTACTGTGCTGGGTCAGCAGTGAGGGGAAGCTAAGGTCACCCCCCCCCTTTCTCTAATCAAGAGCGGCCTCAGCAGCCCAGCAAACGAGAAGCCAATTGCTGTGCAATTGCACGCACTAAATTAAACAGAGGTGGGGAGGCCGGGAGAGGAGAGGGAGCTGGTTTGGGGAGCAGGGGAAGGATGCCAAGGATGGGTTCTGCATGGGGAAATGGAGCCAAGCAAGCAGGCGATGTTGGACAAGCCTGCTAGAAATGAGCGGCCGGTCAGGCATCAAACAAACCCAATTGGATAAAGCAAGTGCTGTAGAAAATGACAGCAGCAATGATATTAATATAAATATTGACATTAATGTCAGAGAGCACAGTAACCATTCGGCAGCCGGTCCGCACTCGCGCCGACTGCTGCCCAGCAAGATGCTCTTTGCTGTACCACACCAGGTACATCAACCAGAGCATCCCTCCAGCCCTATGCCTGGGGCACAGGGGTTTGTGCAGGGGCACATCCCCAGCGCGAAACACTACAGAGACAGACAGAACCACACCTCCATCTCCTTCAGCACGGGATGGTCTTCTATCCCTGGGAAGAGAACTCGCATGGCGTAGGTGCGGTAATCCAGAAAGGGGATGCCAGCCCCATCCAGGTCGTTGGTCAGCTCATTAATGTCAGTCTGCAGCTCAGCGAAGGCTGGGGTGGGAAAACCAAAATTAAGCAACATATACCAGAGTCCTGGCACCCAGCCTCTGCCGTACCCCCCAGCACCCCACGGGTGTTCCCCCACCCAGCATGAATCAGCTCCACATCCCTCCCCCCATCAGGCTATGATCACCCTCCCCATCTCACAGATGGAGAAACTGAGCTTCGGAAGGTGTGGATGACTTCCCCAGAATAAATCTAGTGACAGATTTGGGAACAGGACCACCAGGTCCCAGGGGACTCAAATCAGCACACACACCCCCCAGCACTCACAGCCTCCCAGGGATGCTGGCGGCCACAGGGAACAGCAAGGCCTTAACAAAGCCAGAGCTTCTGGGGGAAACAGTAAGCCTAAACCACAAGAATGTCCTGATTTCTTTTTGACCTAAATACTACTCTAGAGAAGCCTGAACACACCCACCCACCCTGGCACCTCCTGATCCAAGCAGAGGCAGCCCTGATTCCCAGGGGAACATGATGCTGGGAGGAGAGGGCATGGGGTGGGGGTGGTGGGAGGTGGTGGGTGGTGGTGGTGTGTGTGTGTGTGTGTGTGTATCTTGAACCTTTAATTGCACCTACAGGTAAAAGCTGACGGGAGAGGAGTCCTGGAGATGCACCAGGGAAAGGGGTTGGGGTGGGGGGGAGAAAACCCTCAGAAAAATCAAATTAACGGCACTTTAAAGGGAGCCGAAAGCCAAGCAGAGGACTGCAGGCTCGTCAGCCTGATGAGAAAAAACAAACCGTCAGCTTGAAAGGCGTGCTATCTTATCTGTAACTAGTGGGACTAGAAAAGAGAAAAGGCAGGGAAGAGATTGTGCCTTTTAATTAAAAGCAGATCCTTTTATCTGCCAGCTGTGGGAGACAAGACACCATCCCCTCCACCAGCTCCCTCCCCTCTCCCTGTCACCAGTGCCATCCGCAGGCATGTGTAGGGATGAGGATCTGGGGGGGATCTGGGGGAGCAAAGGGGCTTTTTTCTTTCCCCTTTTTATTAGCTCATTTTCAGTGCCTGCTCCATCCACAGCACCCGGGCTGGTTGTGGCTTTGGCTGGCAGGGTCAGGGCCTTGGGAGCCAGCTCAGGGGGATAATGGGCAATTAGGTTTTATCAGCAGGATCATACAAGGAATTCTGTCCAATTTCACAGTATCCCTCCATCACGTAATGAGAGACCGACTGCCCGTTCACAGGCAGCCCTCCCTACCCTCCTTACTTTCTTTTCTCCCATTTGGAGAAACAGAGGAGAATTCCTTAACTGGAAAAATCCCCAAATCCCACCCAAAATGTGTTCATTTCCTCTGATAAAGCAGCTTTGCCCATTGCTATTCCCTCTCTGGAAGGCAGTGGGGAAAGAGTAGGAGTACACTGAGCCTCAGAATGGTTCGAGACCCTCCAAGACCCCCACCACTAACAGCACAAGGATCCCTCACCCTCTTTGCACTCCAGGGCCACCCGAGACTCCAGGTTGTCCATCTGCAGCTGGAGGCGTTTCAGGGTCCGGTCGGCATCCCGAGACTTGCGCTTGTAGGCGATGAGGACAATGATGATGATGAGGAGGAGCAGACCACCCCCACCACCAATCCCAATGATGGCAGGCAGGGTGAGCAGGCTGTCCGAGTAGATCTGCAGCGTCCCTGGGGAGAACTCGAACCCTCCAGCCTTGATCTGCACCGTGGTGGGGGAAAAAACAGACCTGGCATCAGGGGGCATGCGCCCAGGGCAGCCCTCCCCACCGTGCCCACTGTGCTGGGAACTGGGGGATGACGGATGTGGAAAAATGCAGGGATGGGCAAGGACTGGTCCAGAGCAGTGCAGCACACTTTAATGAGATGCAGGAGACACGCTGCCAGCACGTGTGCGGAGTGGGCAGAGAGTTTGATGTCTCATTCAGACAACATTACAAGAACAGATGGGATGTGAAGCGAGTTCCCCCATGGGTGGGGAGTCTGGGGGGGACCATGCTGGGTCCCTTTCAACCTGGCAGGGTCCTGAAGCATGAGCACTGCTGTGCTACAACCCCACAAAGAAGCCTTCCTCACGGCATGAGCCAGCATCAGGGGGAAGGGGTGGGACCCCCCCGCCCTGGCCTTGGCACAGGCTGCGCCTTGGCATCCAGCGGGGAAGGAGGTTGTTGGCAGGGTCAGCCAGGGCCACCCAGGGCACAGGAATGCCTGGCTGAGCGTGCTGGGGAGGGGACAAAGTATTTGGTCCTACCAAAGGTGTAATTAGGGAGAGTGATGCCCAGGGAGCACAGGAAGATGGCTCCTGAGGATGCTCCTGCACATGCAACAACTATCCACTCCTCATCCAAGGATCAGCATGCAGCAGGGCCGCTGCCAGGATAAAGACTGAATCTCTGTGATACACGGGACACAAGAAGCAAAGGCACCGGTGTCAGTACTTACCGTGACTTTGTGCTGGCCGGTGAGGTTGGGGGACTCGCAGAGGAGCTGGGTCTCGGAGACGGTCAGGATGCAGGGAGTGTCTCCGATCAGCACTGTGTAGTTCAGGCGGGAGTTGCCAGCAGCTGGTGGGAGCAGGTTCCTGCCCTTTGAGGGAACAAGAAACAAGACTGTCAGTTCTCGTGCAATGGGGGACACTTAAGAAAAGCACCCACACAAAGCCAACTCATGCTCTCGCAGTGCAGGACTTTACCCCAGGAGAGACAAAAAGCCACCTCCACAAAGGAACATGTGGCTAGCCCTCCGCCCGCAGGCACCAGCGCCTTACCTTGAGGATGAGGGGAGAGCTGGGCTTCAGCTCCAGCATCCCTGTGGGGCTCAGCGGCTCAAAGACAGGGTCTGGGTAGTAGACGAAGTTGGTGGTGTTGATGATCAGCAGGGCCTGGACGTTATCCATGACGAAGCCAATCTCATCCGGGCGGTCACCGACCTCCGGAGGGCTCCGCACAGGGTTGTCGATGGAGGGCGCGTAGCACACCATGGTGGTGTCATTGTAGACGGTGCAGTTCTGCAGGAGGCATGGACCAAGGTCAGACCTAGCTCCTGACAGGGAGGTCAGGATTGGACCCCAGAAGGATCTCTTGCAAGCAGCGGCTCTGGACGCTGAGCTCGCTAGGCACAGGCTCTTTCTGTCACTATCCTGCAGACATCCCATAAACCTCTCATCAGTTTTGCACACTCAGATATCAGCCCTCTCCGGGCAGCACCTGGCCAGAGGCTCTGCAGGTTGATCAGTGCCTCTCTTTGGGTGGCAGCCTCTGGACTTCAGCCCTTCCACGCCATCACACCTGACGGGCAAGGAAAGCGCTTTCTGCCCTGCACTGCAGAGGGACAGCATCCCTCCTCCTTGAGCCCTGCCCCCAGCCCCAGCCAGCACCACTTACGTTCTCCCTTTCAGAGCTGCAGTACTTGGCCCGGATCTTGGGCTCTTTGATGGTGGCCAGGTTGGTGCCGGTCACAGTCAGCAGCGTCCCACCGCTAGTGACATGGAGACAACAGGTTAGGAAAGACAGCTTGGTGCTGGGTCCCCACTGCTGGGAGGGAAGCACCCATCCTCCCCAGTCAGATGCCCATCTGCCCCAGCCTAGGCGAACCACAGTGCCCCAGGGACTTCTCATCCCACCCAGATGTCACTAGGACTTGCAGGATCTGGCATGTACCACTGCCAAATCATCTCAGTTGACCCAGTGGTCAACGAGAGATGTAAAACCTGCTAATTAACACTAATATCCCACCCTGTGTCTGGGTTTGGGATCTGAAAGCAGCTCCCAAGCTAAAGGAGACCAGGCATCCGCAATGGGAAAGCATCCCGATGAGGAGGAGCTCCTCTCTGCCACTGCCTTCACCACGCAGGCAGTGGGTGGCAGGGCAGGCTGAGCCCTGCCAGGTTTTCTCCATGCTTGGTGTTAAAAGCCCCCTGGCCCCAGAGAGCTTGGCCATGCCCCTGGGGAGCTCACTCCTCATCAACAGCCTGGGGAAGGTTTCCCTTGGCACTAGCTCTTAATGGATTCCTTCGCCTCCTCTCCAGCCAATTGAAACCTTTTAGAAAATATATGTAAACATTTCAAAAAATCCCCCGATGGGAAATATTTTAATTTTATTTGCCGCCGCCAAATGTCAAGCTGAAATTAAGCAGATCCAAAGCGCTCTCTGCGCTTGCCCCCTGCCAGGCTGAGCACTGCAGGCCAGGAGTTAGCAGGGTGCTGGTACCCAGCCATTGCTCACGCTCCTCTTGCCACATCTCTGGAGCATGGCCCAGCAGCTATCGCAGCAGCACTGGAATGTACCCATCAGAAGGGGGGGGACCCATGCAGAAAACAGCTCCCCATGCATCCCATAAGCTCCCTGCCAGCACCCAAGCACCCCACAACTCACCTGTTGATGCTCCACTCAGGATCGATCTTCTGGATGGTGGGGTCCTCTGTGTAGTTGTACTTCACCTCTGGGTTGCTCAGCTCTGCCCGGTTGATGTTGATGAGGATGGGAGAGCCGCCGGGGGCATGCCCAGGGGGGGTTCTGCACCGGATCTCACGGGCGCTTCTCCTGAGGCAGAAATGCACAACCCATCAGTGCCAGGGCAGGAGGCAGGCGAGGGCAGCCAGGGATGGCCACTGCTGCCCTGAGCCCCCTGCCCCAGCTGTCTCCCCTTCTGAAAGTGCTCTGGGGAGTGGGAGGAAGAGAGAAAAGAAGAAAAAAAAAAAACCAACCCACCCCAAGAAATGAAACAAAAGGCAGCCAGGAAAGGCTGAGCAGCTCCTGAGCGCTCCCATCGCGCGGCTGCTGCAAACAGCAGCGATTAGGGCTGATAACCAGTAATTACCGCAGGAAAATATTTAAAGAGCCGCTCCATTATCATCCCTAATCTAAAAATTATCCACTTCATGCCTCAGGGCTTTGTGCTTTTAGAGAAAAATCCCTGTTCTTTGGGCTTTCCTGCAGCCTCTGACACACGGAGGTTTCAGGGGAGATGCCTCTGGCCACCTGTGGCGTTTGGATCCTGGGGTCCCTCCTGGCTCCTCAGCACGGCCTCCCTGCTGCTGCTCTATTTGGGGGTCCCACTGCCTCCGGGCATGTCTGTCACCCATCCTCCACCACCCTTACCCTCTGTGCCCCTCACCATGAGAAAGCACAGGGCCGTCCCCCAATGGTCACGGAGACGTTGCTGCCAGCATTGAGGTGGTTGCCTTCGATGGCGATCCAGGTGCCGCCGGAGAGAGGACCACGCGCTGGGACCACGCGGGAGAAAGTGGGCGTCTGTCAAGAGAAAAGAGGATCCCTGGTGTCAGGTGGGTTGGGGACTGAAACCCGCATCCCCAGGCAACCCTGAGCAGGTGATGGGGCCACAGAGAAGAGGGACCTGTGGGAGAGCAGCAGGGCATGGTGCTAAGGGCTGGCAGTGGGGAGGACCACGGGGAGGCAGAGCAGTGGCAGTCTTGGAGAAATTCAACCAACACAACCCAAAGCCTGCCCAGAGCATCCCCACCTGCCCCCTGATTTTGGGGACCAGAACTCACCCAGAAAACCACCCAAAACCACCCAGCATCACCTCCCACCTGCAGTGCTTGACCTGGCCCCTGGTACAGGGCTTACCACAAAGGTGAAGCTCTTGGGGGACGTGGCCCGGTAGTTGGGCGAGCAGTCACGGATGCACACTTCGACCCGTGCCTCGTGGACCTTGCTTGGGCTGGCATCTCCAATTTCACACACAATCCTAAGGGATGTGGGGAAGGAACCCTCAGTGTCCTAGCACTGAGATGCTCCCTGTGCACGGTGGGGATGGAGCAGCTTCAAGAAAGGTCCCATGTGCCAGCAGGTTCATGAGAAACCAACACGGTGGCTGTTGGCACTGCCAGCCCTGGAGGAAGCTTCCCCAAAGCCTATGCACTCCTCCCAGAACAACCCCAACCAGCAGATACTTCTCTCCCAGTTCAGCCCAGTCAGCTCCATGTCTTCTGCAGCCACGGACACCAAGTGAACACCCGCACCCCTGTCTCAAACCCACCGAGGTGATCTGGAGCACACCCACCCCTGACCAGGTACTTACTGCTCAGCGCTGATGTACTCGCTCTCGATGGGGATGCACAACACTTTGCCGACTCGAACACCCCAGCGAACATCTTCAAACTTCAGGCCCAGGTTCTCACCGGTGATGGTCAGACGGGTCCCTCCTTGCCGGGGGCCAGTTTCAGGGAACAGCTAGGAGAAAGCATGGCCCATCAGCCACGGGAGCAGAGCCATAGGGGCACGTTGCTTAGGCAGGCTGCAGCCTGGGCAGCCACTGGATGCATGTTACTCCCCTATAAGCAGTGAGGAGCAGAAGGGCGATAATAGATAAATGCCAGCGCATCTGTAAGGAGCTCACAGAGAGGAAAAAACCTCCTGAGTGACAGCCACATCCCCAGGAACAAGCCAGATGTGTCCAAGCAGAGGGTTGGAATTTGGACACCGCTGCAGACAGAGCTGCCTCTCAGGTGACAAGGACACCGATGGGAAGGAGACAGGGCAGCATCAGCCACGGCTCAGCTGGGCCAGTGAGCAAGCACGTGGATCTGCCTGGCTTTTGGCCAGGTCCCATGTACCCAGGGATGAGGTCCCCATATCCAAGATGCCCTCAAAGGAGAAAGCATCTCCATCAGGTCCCTGCACATGGCAGGCAGAGGGGGAAAGGATTTCTTTCTTGCCAGCAAACCCTGTGCCGGGGTCAGCTGGGAAGGGAGAGGATCTCACCCCAACACCACGCCTCATTTACCAGGATGATGCCCAACAAAGCGAGCAGGTGTGGCCTGGCAGACAGCAGCGGGATGAGGGATGCATGGAGACACGTACCCACCGCTACCTCCAACCAGGCAATTAGAGGCAGTTTTACACCAGCGCTCACCAGCCCTGGGGCCCAGCGCCCACCTGCAGCGCTAACCAGGATGAATGGCAGGGCTGCACGACCCCGGCTGGGACCAGGGCCAGGGTTGGGTCCCCAGAGACACCCAGACAGAGCAGGGCAAAGGCAGCTGCAGGCAGCAGGCAAGGCAGAGAGTAACGCAGGCTGTGTCAGCCCAGGAGGAAGGTGCCTCCTAACCCAGGGAAAGGGACTGTTTTGTTGCAGGTGATGCCCTCCCCTGCTCGTGCTCCTGCAGTGCTGGCAGAGACGCCCTTTAGCACCAGGAGACATCTCAGCCAGCGCTCAGCCCAGCGGCGGGACAGGCTCACGCTACGGCCATGCTCAGCTGTGGCCATGCTCACGCTGCGACCAAGCACGTGTGAGCTCTTGGCATTCCTGGCAAATCTAGGCGGCTGCAACCCTGGGGCCAGCTGCAGCCTCTTCTCCTCCTTTTCCTCCTCCTCCTCTGCAGAGGGCTCGCTCCTGGACATCACCCCCGCAGCGAGGAAAGGCAGATGAGTGAAGGGTGGGAAACAAGCAGCAGCAACAGCAATTGTCCACATCCCCGGCCCCGATGGACCACGTGGAGCCAGGGGCTGTTTCTGCACAGCCCCGCAGCAGCCATCACCTCTGGGGTTAATCACCATCCTCCAGATTCACACTGAGATGATCACCTTCAGCATGCTCCAACAGGGACAGCCAGTCCCTGCTGCACACAGGCATCCGGTGGGATGTGTCTGTCCCAGGACAGTAGCAGAGCTAGGACTGGCACCTGGTGTTCCAGCCACAACTCACAATTTACAGGGCAACAGCACTCTCTGGGGCTGCAGGGAACCACTGTTTGCCTAAACCCAGCTCGGTCCCTGCCCAAGTCCAGGATCAGAGCTCATTATGGCACCATCAGGTTGGGTCTTCCCCCTAAATCGAGCTCCGCCAGAGCGGCTGGCAAGAAGTGGCTGTTTGTTTGGTGTTTCTAAATGAGTGTTAAAAGCTGCTCCGGCATGTTTGATTCCTCCTACTCTGCGGGAAAGCTGACAAGGGCCACACGTTTGGGGAGAAATAAGCCCAGGAATGAAATTACATCGTTGGCCACCCAGCGCAGGGAGGTCACAGCTAAACAAGGTGCGCAGGAGAAGGGAGCGGACGAGGAGAGCAGGGACTGCTCCAGCCTCTCCTTTCTCCCTTTCACCTCCAAACCCCTGGCCCTGACAAACACCGCTGCTTTCCTGCTAATTGGTTTCACAGGACACTTTTACATCAACAAGCAAATGGCTGCAGTGGGCTCACCCCCAGCGCCGACAGCCACAGCAGGGCCAGGAGGTGCTGAGGCCAAGGGGTTCCCCCTTCCCAAGGAAAGGGATATTGCTCTGAGGGTCACAACCAGCATCAGGCAGGACCCCGAAGAGGTTTGGAAGGGGGTTGTCCCCACCACTGAGCAATAGGTAAGTGATTCTTCAATCCAAGGGTGAAGAATCAAGGTCATGTCCCAGCCCAGCCCCACCATCCACGAAGACAACAGCATCCCGGTGGGCTGGGCAGGAAGAAGGCTCTAACTCCTGATATCACAGAGGACTCTTTTTCTCCCACCTCCCCGTGCTGCCCTCTCCGCACCAGGATGCTCTCTGGACCATTTCCAAGCCTGCCCACAAGCAGGGGTGCGGGACAGAGGCTGTGGGAAGCAGCACAACAGGCAGGCTGCTGGAGGAGCATCACACCAACAGCTGTGCACATCCACACCCACCACCAGCTCCCAGGGGGCTAACGGAGCAACACCAAGGTCAAGCCCACCTGCTAGCAGATCTGTTCCTGCTGCACCTGCCCTGACTGCAGAATTTCATAATGATTCAGGGTGGGAGAGCTGCTACCGAGGCTGGCCATCGTCAGCGGCTGGGAAGCTGCTGTGAGCGGCGGGGGTGTGTATGCCTGCAGCCCTGGCCAGGCAAGCACGAGACCCGGGCATGACCTGGCCACTGTGGTCTCCACTCCCACCATCCCCAGGGGTCCAGCTTTGGGAAGTTCAGTCTGAGCATGGTGGGAAGCCATCAGGGATGGGCAGCCTGGTAGTCCCACAGAGCAGATGTCCTTGTAGGGCTGCAAGCTCTGGGGCTCAACCCCACTCCCCCAGGAATGGATCCCTTCTCCTGCCAACACTCCACCAGCCCCACACAACTCTCTGCAGGCAGTATTTATTGCATGCAGGGCTCTTTGCAGGCAGAGATATGCCCAGCTGGGGGGCACCCCCTGCTCCACACGCGGCTGCCACCCAGCACACTGCAGCACCGGTACCCTACAAGAGGCGTGGGGAAAAGGCACGACTCTCACTTCCAGCTTCCATCAGGTAAGACACTGAAACCCAAACAGATCAGACCCAGTGCTAAGACTCCAGTAATTAACACCAGCAAAGCCCAGCTAGCTGTGGATAAACAGAATGTATCCAGCAGAAATACCCCCCAGTCCCTCCTGCACTTGGAGCCTGGCCCAACAGGCATGTGAACATTAATATACACAGTCTTATTAAGCGGAAGTCATAAAAGCTGTCAGGGAAGGGGGATGATGATGAACTACTGGCCCCAGAGAGCATGATGACATGAGGAGGAGCAACCTGGAGCCACAGCTTTCCTGGGATCCCAAAAGCCCAGTGCATAGGGGTGGTGGAGAGAGGATTTTAGCCTTGGAAATGAGAGTGACGACGAGATGCTCAGTCCTAAAAACTGACTAGAGATTTGGCTGCTGTGAGGTGCCACCAGCAAGCTCCATCCCCATCTCCATCGCCACCCCAGCCTCCCAGCACAGGGCACCACCGCGCATCCGTCCCCACGTACCTTGGTGATCTTGGGGTCAGTGCAGCGGCTGTTGCCGATGCTGGCATGCATCCAGCTGCTCTCGTAGGCCAGGCAGTGCTGCCGCAGCGAGCAGCGCCTCTCCAACACGCACCAGCCACACTCGAAGCGCGGGTCAGCCTTAAGGCACAGACCGCAGCTCTCCCGCAGGGCCGAACACTTGTACAGGTGGGCTGCAATGGCAGGAGGAGCACGGGGGTCAGCATAGCCCCCCCCAGTCCGTGGGCACAGGGTTCTGGGGAGGACACCCATTCTTGCCCCCTCCCAGGGTAGGACAAACCCCATGGGCAGGAGGCACCAGCAGCCTGGACTCAACACAGGGGCAGAGCTTTTCTTGCAGAAAAGCCCCTTGTTTAGAAACCTGCCTGACTGATGCAGCTGGAGCATCGCTCCTTTCCCTAAGGCACTGGTGCAAACTGCGGTTGAGGTTGGGGAGAAGGGTGGGCTGGAGGCTGGGGGGGGGGCACCGGGCTTCTTTCCCACCCTGTTCCCATCCCTCACTCACCTTGGATGTTCTGGGGGTTGTCGATGACAAAGTTCCCATTCCAGACCACGGACAAGTTGACCGGCAGGTCACTGATGTCATTCCCTTCATAGAAATACTGCAGGAGGGAACAGAAGGAGGCAGAGCCCATTAACCAGTGAGGCAAAACGCGCTGGTGAGGGGCACAAAGAAGCATACAGCCTCATTATGTGGGTATCTCCCACCAGCCCCGAGGACAGGGACAGGGGCTTGGTCCAGACTTGCTGGCTAGGAACAGAGAGGTCTAACAGCCGTTGGTCAAAGCACTGGATACACCACATGCAAACCGGTACACAGAACTGGCAAAAAAAATAAATAAGCAGAATAGAGGGTTTCTAAATAGACCCAGAACCCATTAACCCGAAGGTCTGAAGCTGCTGCTGCTGGGAGAGGAGGAAGCAGATGGCATCTCTGCAGCACACACGCACCTCTCCCTGCCAGGCACCCGAGCCCTCCCCTATGTTCTCCCCGCTCCAGGGATGCTGAGTTGGATGTTTGAGATCACGCTCATCACTAGCGAAGCTCAGGAAGGACAGGCTAGGCAAATGGCAGGAACAGATTTGGTAGAGCTGCCCCCGACACCCAGAGGGAGGATGTCCCCCATGGTCCCCTCGAGCCCCATCGTCCAAAACATAATGACATTAAGCTGTGGCCACATGGCCACCGATGGAACAGAGCCAGGCACCACCATGATGACATTCCAGCCCTTGGAAAGATCTTAGGAAAGCATCTCTCTCCTCCACACACCATCTCTGCACCTGACCCCCAGCTGCCCTGCTCCCAGCCCCACACCATGCTCAGCCATCAACCATACCCTACTCCAGGACCGGCACCACCACCCTGATGCCCCAAGCTCCCATGTAGGGTGGTGACACGAGGGGATCCCACCCCCAGCTCCAGGGGACCCCAAACTCAGGCCCCAGCACCTGCTGCTATCCAGACATACCCACCTCCGTCTCTCCTTCCAGCCTGGCTGATGCCTCCTCCCCACCCAAACCCCTCTCCCCTGCCTCGACACCGAGCCCCAGTCCCGGCAGCCCCATCAATATTCCCCGCACAGCCCCTGCACGCAGGCGGAGAGGTTTAATCGATACAGAGGCAGGAAGGCAGTTGGAACCGTCCCTGACAGCTAATGACCTCCTTCGGCAAGAGATTCTCCGCTCCTCGCCCGAGAAAATGACAGGCGTGTCAGAAGAGATTAAATGAATGATTCATGGGTTGCTGGAGTTTGTTAGGGAGCGGCGGCCGCGCCGGCAGCAGCTCACCCAGCTGTGGGCTGGCCGCAGCCCTGCCACTACCTCCAGCCAGCCTGAGCATCACCTTCCGCAGCCCCGGTGCTGTACCTGACAGAGGTGGCCTCAGCATCACCTCCACCACCGCCCCAGCTGCGGCCCCACAGAGCACATCTGTCCCTGCCAGTGCCAGGCACCACTCCAGTAAGTCTCCTCTGCTCGACCCCCTCCACAGGAGCCAGGGACGCAGCCCACGAAGGAAGCCAGCATGCTCAGGTGGCTGTGGGAAGCAAGAGACCTTTGGGTCCTTCTCTCCTCACCATCAAAGCTGGTCCCTTCCATGCTGAGTCTCTCCTAACCAGGCATCACCATCAGCCACAGTCCAGCATCAGACACGGCACCAAAACGGGGCACACCCCCAATGTGAGACATGGCTATGGCAACGCACCCCTCCCTCAAACCTGCAAGGTGCAAATGAGAGGCCAAGCATGATCCTGGTCCTCGGACCTTCATAGCTTTTGGCTAGTGGTCTTATATCCAGGGGCCACCCCACTCAAAGGGTGGAGGACCCCAAAATGCAGCCCTCCCCGAGGAGGAAGGCTGCTGCTGACCAACTGTATGCAGCAACTGGAAGGCATAAGACATCCAACTGCAAACTCAATCCTTTCTTGAGCACCCAACAGCCCCACCACCCTCTCCCCTCTGCAGGAAGGAGCTTCATCACCCCCCTCACCACGCAGCCTCTCAGACACGGCATCTCTTGTGGTGTTTGCTCAGAGGACCTTCAGCCACAGCTCTACCACGCGCCATCTATAAACAGAGCCTCTCAGCAACATTCCCATCACCACGCCTGGGGAGACGGAGCCAGAACCGGTCTGAGAATCCAGATCTGTTCACCTTCCCCTACCTTACCCCCACCCAATGACATCTCCAGCAGGACCACGACGAGGAGCCAGCCAGACCTGCAGCAGCAAGCAGCGACCATCCCCTGGCAGCAGGAGAAAGCACGTGCCGGGGAGGGTGGTGGCAGTGCCGAAGCAGAATTTAGCTGTGACGAGCCACGTGGCAGCGTAAGTGAAATTGGCATTTTCAATTTGTACTCTGACATGTCTCATTTGGGGCCCTGGCATCTCGGGAAGGCATCCAGCCTGCAGCTGTCCAAAACACTTATTTGCATCTCTCTGCCCCGGCTGCTTTTGGAAATTAGTTCTTCTGGGAGGTGGGCTGGAGGAAGGAGAATGGGGGGAGAGGGAGGGAGAGCATTAACTCTTCATGTACCAGCCCTGAGACAGCAACAGGGCAATTGCACAAGTGATGGTGTCCCTCTGGAAAACAACACCGTGCTGAGGATGCTGAATTTGCCATGGTGTGGAGCTGAGGCAGACGGCAGGGAGCAGCCAGGAGCACAGGACTGTGCAGAGGGAAGCAGCAGGCAGGAGCAGGAGTCATCGCCCTGGCTGGCATTCACGGCATAGGACCACCAAGGGAACACAGATACCAATGAAAAACGTGTCCTCGGCATTTGCGTGCCCATCAGCAGCCTCTCACCTGCCCTGCAGAGACAGCCAGCGGGGTCCACAGCTTGGATGCGGTTACTGGTCCCTGTAGGATGCTGGAGCTGGAGTCATGGCTCAGCTGCATGGGGGCAGGAGCTGCAGCCACATGGGCTCAGGGCTCAGTCTTCTGGGACACTGAGATCCATCAGATCCCCCTCTAATTTTCAAAGAACCTCTTAGTTTGAAGGACATTTTTGAAAGGCCTCCTCGCAGCTGTTCTTGCCCCACCACGGGCAGGAAGGTGCCCTCTCCCACCACGGGCATAGCCACAGCCAGGAAGGCAGCAGCACCCAGCCCGCAGCAGCTGGGCACAGGAGCAGCCACTTTCCAGCCCTGAAGACCCCACAACCAGTGGGGATCAGGCAGGGGGATGCTTACCGACCTGTCCATCCCACGGGATCCAGACAAGAGCCCACAGGCAGCCAGCAGGTCCCATCACGCTGGCTCCTCCCTGCCTCTAGCTAACACAGCGCTAAACATCCATTAAACACTTAACTGCTACTAGCTTCCCCGTTAATCAATCGCTGTGGCTGGCAGCGACCTGGCAATCCTGCTATCAGGACACTTTTCGCTCTACGCAGGCGCCTGGGACCCCCCGGCTGTGCCAAAGGATGATGTGGCACGGCAGCTGCCCCAGGGCTGAGTTATGGGAAAGGGACTTTGGCTCTGGGAGCAAAAAATGACAGGCACAGCCCCAAGAGCAAACCAACAGCACCCAAAAGAGAAGCGTTCCAATGCGGCAAAGTCCACAGAAGGGGATGGGAGAAAAGATTTCATCGAGTGAGTCAGCAACAGAGATGCAAGCCGCCTGGCTCCTTACCTAACCTGGCCAGCCCTTCTGTCCCTCCCTGGAAGAGCCTACGAGGCACACGTGGAACAGCTGACAGCCAACGGGCCAGCCCCACCGACCTGGACACAGCTATTCCCAGCAAGATCTCCTTCTGCAGGGATGTGGTTCAGGCAAGAGGACTCCTCGCTAAGCCTTTCTCAAGGCTCTTCACCAAAAAACTTATTTCAGGCATCTTCCCAAGTAAGAGCTGATAACTTCATGTGCTTCGCACATCTCAGATTCTCACACCCGCTCTGTCCCCATGCTGGGATGCCCATCAGCCCAGCACACTGCGAGGGTGGTGGGTTCCACCTCCCCTGAAGGTCTCACATTTGGTTATAGCAAGCCCACTGCTTGCCCACCAGCTACCAGCAGCAGCGGGCACCGAGAGCCGCCCAGCTCCCCTTGGGGCGAGGGATTCAGCACTCCGAGAAAGTGCCTCCAGGCAGCCGCACTCCCAGGGGACAGAGGTGCAGCCAGCCATGGGGCACCCCAAATCTGGGGGCAGATCGCACTCAGATGCGCTCTGGGATGCTCTTGCAAGCACTATGCCAGCTAGCCAAGGCAGCCCAGAAGAGGCAGGGCAGCCCCCCAGCCATCAAGGCATCCGTGCATCCTGCTCCAGCCACAACCTGCACAACCCAGCCCCAAGGAAGGCAGCAGAAGGGCTGCTCCTCTGCGAGCAAACCCACACATCCGAATTTCCCTTGCAACCCCCCTCCCTCCCACGTGCACCATCCCCCTGGGCTGCATTTCTGGAGGAGTGCTTGGGCTGCAGCTGTGTCCTATTTTTCTGTAGTTGATGACCTCAACTCCTTCCCCGCGCTACGGGGACGGCAGTAATGTACATCGCGTCTCGCCAGGGCTCAACTGCAATTCATCATTATTTTATCTGCTGGAATTTAATTGGATCCTATCAAACTCTCCTGATACTCCCTTTTCACTTTAAACACTGCTGCAGGAAAGATAAATGTAGGCACCGCTAGGACGGAGAGCACAGCTTTGTTGGTGAACGGTGCTGGGGTTGTGGGCTCCAATCCTGTTTCCCTCTCCATGGCTGGTTAATTAGAGATACATATACTGGAGGTGTGCGGCACTCAGAACAGGGCATGTGTGTATGATTTATGTTCCTCTATAAATACACCCTAGGCCTAGTAAAATACCGTCATCCACACAACAGCACAACTTGACAGTAACGCTTGGCCTCTGATTCTGGATCCCCTTTTGCTCTTTTTACATAAATCTCCTTTCCTCCCCCATCACACACAAGCGTCCCTGCCTGGATTCCTCCTGCCTGAAATTCAGCAGGGTGTAAGTGAAAACCCAAGACCCTGGGAATATGGTAGAGCAACACCCAGGCTCCACTGCAGTAAAAAAAAAAAAAAAAAAAAAAAGAGAGAAAGAAAAAACAAAAAACAAACAAACAGAAAATGTAAATCTACCAGGTCTTGCCTGCCTTCCCACCATGCACACCTTGGGCTGGGTACCCCAGCCTCAGCATCTGCGCTGGGTACCACTCATGAGCCCACCTCAGCACTTTGTCACGGGAACAAGCTGCTCCTGGATGAACATCCCAACCTGAGCCTGGCCGGAGGGCACCAACCTCCAGAGCCACAGCCCTGGGCAGGGCGGGCTGTCCCTGCCAGGGGCATCGGCCAGCAAGGAGCCAAAAAGGAGCCAAGGGAGGTGACACAGCTGCTCCTCTCCACACAGGGCTTTGGTTAAAAGGAAAGGGAAATAATTGAGGCGTGAGGATTAATTTAAAGTGCTGAGATGACAAACTCAAATGCTTATGGAAAGGAGATCAGGGGTTCTTCCTATTTTTACATTTAAAGGGAAAGAGCAGCTCTAGGGCTATTTCAGCCTTAAGAGGAATATTCTGGAGAGAAAAAGCCAAACCCTTGGCAACAAGAAACACCTGTAGCCATTTTGCCAAGGCCAGGACTAAATCACATGAAGCCCAATGTTACAAGCAGTAGTGCAGACTCGGGACTGTGGTATTTTCCAACCGCAAAATTATTTAATTTTTGCAGCAATCAGAAGGGTGAGCCCTGTTAAGGGATGGTAGATGGGAAAGAACAGGCAAAGGCAGGGATGCTTGCAAAATGAAACTCAGCGGCATTACCTGCACACATTAAGACAGGTGACCATTTCTCCATCCTCTGCTGCAAGAAGCAAGCCTGGAAATGTCCACTTCCAGAAGATTAAAAGTAACCAAGTAACAAAAAAAGAAGAATATAGTTCATTGGCAAAGAATTTGATTTTCTTAGTTAGGCTTCTCTTTCCTTTTTGTTTCTTTACAGTGCATGTGGAAAACCTTTAGGATTGCCTTCCCTTCGAAGAGCAGAAAGAGACCAAAGTGAAGAGGCAGAAAAGGTTTTTTTTTCTGCGTGGTTTTTGCCCTGGTATGCATGGGGAACTCAGGGAATTCCCTTGAGTTTCCTGAAGATCTATTGGGTGTCTCAAATGATGTTTATAGTCGACACTCAAACCTTAATGAATGGACTGCTGAATATTTAACCAAAATGTCCTTTCTTCAGAGTGCTAACAAGTCATTGGAGTTTGACAAGCACTAAAACTAAACAAAAGACAAAGAGTTTTAAGCGAGTTTGACTTATTATCCCTTCCATTCACCCGGGATTCAGGAAAGCATCCCTAATTCCACAGAGTAATTAACCTCTTGTTCAGATCCCATTGAACTCCTGGAAACAAAGTGTGCTTAAATGCCTTTCTGAGGAGAGGACATCCATTCCTCACTTGCTGGCTGGGAGGATGTCATCCTTCCCCTATTTTTTAGTTCCCCAGCGTCCTCCACACCAGCCAAGACCCAAAATCCTAACCCAAAGGATGAATCGCAATGGAAGAACTTGGTGGGTCATGGGTGGGTGGCTGTGCAGGAGCCTGAAGTGCTGTCAACCAGCCAGATGGACTGAAAAAAAAAAAAAAAAAAAAAAAAAAAAAAAGACAGGGAGGAGACAAGCATCCCAGAAGTGTGAATCTGAATCCTCCACACCATAAAGCAGCCTGGCTAAATGCCCTCAAACGTTAAAGCAGGCAAGCAGACCCTGAAAGCCAGACAGATTCTTTCAAGCCAAAATTCTCTTCTTCCGTCTGTGAAGCCACCCTGTGCCTGAAAGCCACGTCTCCTGCCTGAGACCATGGCCCCATGCTCTCCTGCCACGCAGCCCGCAACACCTCCCATGTGCTCTCTGACCAATTTGCTTTGCTTTCACGGCACCCCTGGCAATTTTCAGGTCCAATATCCACCACTGTCAGTCCAGGAGAAGGCGCCAGTCACCTCAGCTCTGCATGGGGACCACAGGGTGGGCAGGCACACCTCAAACTGTCTTATCCCTTTGGAGAAGAGCTGCAGAGATCGTGCAACTCATAACACCAGTGCTGGCAGCCACAGCACCCCTTGGAGCTAAATTGCATGCTAAAGAATTGGGCAAGAGGGAGCTGCCAGCTCCGCCAGCTGCAGGCAGAGGAGGGCTGGCAGGAGGCTGGGCTGGCCAAGGGGCCCTGGCCAGGCAGAGGCTCACAAGGTGTCCCCACAAAGCTAGGGACCAGCAAATCACCACAAGGGCTGAAGGTCTGCAAGCCAATATCCACTTCCCCCCCAGAGTTCCCGTGTCCCAGGCAGACAGTTTCGGCTCCTGGGTGCTAACGCAGCTCTACGCCCGGCCAGGCTGGGCTCTCTCTTTGGGACAAAGAGCTGCGTTTCTTCCATACTCGGCACCAGGGCAATGGTTCCTCCAGCCTGTTGCCAGCCGCAGGTGCTCTGGTAGGCATGGACATGTTGCAGAACTGCCCTCAAGACAACCAAGCAGGTACCTGGTGTAACCAACCTTCTGCTGGGATAAGAGTGGCTCAGCTAACCGCGCCCCCCCAGAAAAACCTCCCACTTGACTGTGATGGAGACAGAGCGGCCAACCTTCGCTACCAGCAGCAACAAGACCCCAGCAAAGGGACCCCACCACTACTCTGACATCTCTTCACACGCACATCCATCGTGTTCCCTTCAAAGCACAAACTCCCAGCTGTGCAAGCAATGGGCAAGACTGGGTCCAGGGGCAGATCTGCATGGCAAAGCCCAGGCGAGGGTCACAATCAACACCAGGGACCAGTAGCCAAGCCAGTTCCACTGGGCAAGGGACTCCACCTGGCTTCTTTTCTTCCCCAAACACAGCAGCAAGATGACAAACCTTTGCTCAAGTTGCCTCGCTAACGGACTCTTGCAGCAGGGCCTTGCAGACACCACTCTGGTCCTGCTGCTCCCTGGAGCTCGCGCTTTGTGCCACTGCCTGGATTCACCTCCAGGCCAAGCACAGACCCACCAACAACATTTCCAGCCAGCAACTCAGGATGGGGAGCAGTTCTGCTCCTCACAAACTGCGTGGCACTGAGGAAGAGCCCCAGCAGCACGGCATCCCCCTGGCACTGCCACCCAGGGCAGGAGGCAGAGGCTCGGGATGCTCCTCCTGCCCAAAGGCTTCACAGCCCCGAGAGCGCAGGGGGAGGGAGGGAGCCAGGCTCATCTTCAATGGCCTCTAAATGTCACTCGTGCCACCAAAGGACAAGGGAGCTGGGATCAGCACTGGTGTTAGGCTGCAAATGAGCTTTCACAGTATGAGTGATGGAAAACAAATTTTAAAAGGATTAAATGGGAGGGAGAAGGGAGGGGCCAGCTGCAAGCAGATGAGGGCAGGTCGGTGCAGAGCCCAGCGGGGCAGTCGAGATGCTGAGCAAAGCCGAGATGCTGAGCAAAGCCGAGATGCTGAGCAAAGCCGGCTCCTGGGGGGACTATTAACACCCTGGGGGTATTTGCTCGCGGGCTTGGTGGTCCCTGCACAGGATGGCTGCAAAGCAAGGGGCACACACAGAGCT
This sequence comes from Falco naumanni, assembly GCF_017639655.2. Classification (NCBI taxonomy): domain Eukaryota; kingdom Metazoa; phylum Chordata; class Aves; order Falconiformes; family Falconidae; genus Falco; species Falco naumanni. The sequence goes on from NC_054057.1 coordinate 101,467,111, forward strand.
CACCGAGGGGCCACAAAACACCCACTCTCTTTGGTATAAGGCAACTGGAGAGGGCAGAGCAGGCAGAGCTGCCTGCAGGAGACAGCTTAAGTGACAGAGCTGCAGGGAGCAGGGACTGAGAGGCAGGGAGCGATGCACCAGAAGGGCCAGGATGGAGGGCAGGCAGGCAGGGGGACGAGGTAGCTGCCGGTCACAGCTGGGGACAGACAGGGGCTGCAGGAGAGGCAGGGAAGCACTTGTGGGGCTGGCAGGCACGGCAGCACACGGGGGAGCGTGTGCGCAGCAGGACACGGAAAAGGTGTTAGCTCAATCCCGCCTGTAAAGTGGGATAGCTTGGTGTCAATGGGAAGCAAGAGCAGGCAGAGAGAACGGGGAGGCAAGGCTCCGGCACGTCTGGGCCAGCTGGCTCCATCCCAGGCACCTTTCTTCAGCTTTCCAAAGCCAATTTCCTTGGAAGTGCTCCTAAAGCCTGGCGGCACTGGCGTTGATCCTACCCAGAACAACCCTGAGCAGCTGCCTTCCCCTGCACCTGGGGGAAGTACAGGGGGGAGCCCACCTCACACCCCACAAGCAGCACAAATCCCCGTTACCTGTCTGTGGGAGAACAAACCCAACCATGCAACAAGCCGGGAAAGTCCCGGGCCAGGGCAGGAACGAGCAGCCCACAAACAAAGCCCGTGCCGAGGCAAGCTGTGCACTCACCGAGGTGTTCTGGCACTGGATGCTGGTGCTGTTGAAGCGCAGGGCAGTGACACGGGTGGTGCTGCCGGGGATGTGGAAGATGCACTCGTAGTTGCGCTGGCCGGACTGCGGCTGGGGCAGGTTCTTGGCCGTCAGGGTGATGGGTTTCACCACGCCCACAGGGATGTAGATCTGGGTGGAAGGCAGGATCTGGGGGCAGTCCTGCAAGGGGAACAAGGGGCAGCCAATGAGAGGGGAATACCACACAGCCTCCCTCAGCACCCCCACAACACCCCTCGGCTGCAGCCCAGGCACCACTGAGCACAGATAATATCACCCTGAACACACACTTGGGTAAATCCTTATGTGCAGCATCCTGTGGCTGCTCTGACCAAAGACCTGAAGACAGCAAAGGAGCACAGAGGAATCTGGTGGCAGGGCAGCGGGGTGTTTTCCAGAGCTCGCGCTGATCCAGACAGAGGATTCAGCTATGGGACCGGTAACCTGGCGCTGCGACAGCAGCACACACTTGAGCAAAATGATTCCTAGCGAGATGGGCTTTAATGTCATCATTGCAGTCAGTAGGTTTCAGAGTTAACACCCGCTGGGCTGCACATTGTCAGGCTACCCTCTCAGCCCTCCTGTTCCCCTGGCAGCCCCATTCCCTCTTCCTTCACGAATGGACAGAAAAGCCTTTTCCCCCTTTGACACTGCAACGTGTTTCTGCAGTGTTGCAGAAAACCTGCTCTGCAGTGAATTTTGCTGCTGCCGCTTCTACCTGCAGCCAGCTCAAAGCAGCATCACCCCAACCAGCCCTCCTGCAGTCTGCCCAGAAGTCAGCACCCCTGGCCAGGGGATGCTGGTGAGTCCAAGCCAGGGAGGAAAGCAAGGGCAAGGGGCTCAGCACCACCCTGCCAGCCCCCCGCGTTCCCCGGGGAAGGAGCCATCAGGAGGGCGAAGCACTCAACTTTTAATAGCCACGAGCTCCCAGCTGCTCTGGGGGAGCTGGTGAGCCTTGTGCGCAAAGCACGGGGGAGCAGGAGGGAGCAGAAATAAATGAGCTCAGGCAGCAAAACAGCCCCGTGGCCCCGGTGGGTGCCACTTCAGCAACAACAGCCTGATGCAATCCCACATTGGCTTTGCCGAGCCGAGCGGAGGTCTCGCACCTACGGCAGCGACTCCTGGAAGCATCGGCTTGAAATAACGTCAAGAAGGAATAACATGTGCTAAAACGAGCTGCTCTGAAAACAGGAACGGCAGCAGCAGCAGTGCCAGGAGTGGACGCAGCCGCCCCGCTGCTCTCACAAGGCCACAGCGTAGCTGTGGGGGCAGCTCTCGCCCCAAGGCCACCGGTAGCTGTGCGTGGCCAGCTGCCTCCTGCCACCCTGCGCAGCACCAGCCATGATCTCAGGATTAATCTAACCTTCAAACAATCCAGCGAAATGAAAAAGAAATTGTTTCATTTAGCAAATATTTACAGAAAAACCCAATCTGTTTTATGCTTTGAAGTTTCCTGTTCTTCACAAGCATTTATTGCCCAAAAGCACAATTTTTAAGAAAGGAAGCTACTTAGCCCTAAAACATGCTAAACAACATGAAAGCAGAGAGGAAGAGCCGTGCCAGCCCCAACCAGGAGATGGTGATGGGGCTGGGACTGCCCAGGGACCCTCGGCGCTGCTCTGCCACCTCCCTGCTCCGTGGCACGGCTGCCCCTCTGCAAAGGGGGCTTTCAGTCGTCCCCCCTTTCAGAATGAGCTGGAGGCTCCCAGCAGGGAGGCCCCAGACACCCGCTGCCAGCTATAATGAGTGGTCCCCGCCACTGCACGGCGATTGCCCCCCACCAGCTCCCAGCTCTGAAGTGCTGACGGAGGGAGAAGTCCCCACCTGCTTGATCCCCTTCCACGCTGCGGGGGGACTCCGCGGGTGGCACACGCCTTCCCCATAGGGCACACACACTCAGCAAGGATTAGCTCCCGGCTCGCTCTCCGACACCTCCGCCTCCTCGTTTTTCTATAATTATTGCAGCCAGCGGGTAAGTCCATGCCGCCATAGCTGGGCTCAACACGGATGCTTGCAAGAGCGGTGCCCGGGGAGCGTGGTGGGCACGTGTATCCCCTTCCCCACATGTGTCCCTCTCCCCGCACACGCAGGCAGGCCGGCTCGTTTTGCTGACTCGCAGTTTCAGCCGAGTCCCCCGCGACATCACATGCTCCGCATCTGCCGGCAGAAGTGTCTCATCCAGCAAAAATGTCAGCCTGCGCCCAAACAGGAAGCACCTGGTGCTGGTGGGCGCCCAGGGTGCCCGGAGGGGTGGGGGCACTGGGACAACTCATTTCCCCTACGAGCAATTCCAATCGCTGACAAAACTCGTCCCAGAAACTGCCCAGCATTTACATCCCTCGGGAATGCTCTGCACAGCCCACAGCGCTCCCTGTCCTGCTGAAAACAGCCCCCCCAGCAGAGCCCCAGCTCCCAGGAGCAGAGAGCTATGAAGGCATGGGATAAGCAGAAAAGCTAGACCCCAACATCTCACAACTCAGATTTTCTCCATTAAAACTGTTTTTCTAGCTGGGCGAGAATATGACAAGTGTACAGGATTGCCTGGAGAGGTAAGAGCTTTAAGTCACGCCACAAACGCTGCTGTTTGGGTTTCTCTGGCAGCTCCCAGCTCCAGCTGCAAGGCTGTGCCATCAGCAGAGATGGGGATGAAGGCAGACTGGGGCTGGGCTCGACCCAGGCGTTGAGGTTCCCTCACAAAGCCCTCAGCCATTCCCGCTGGTGGGGAGTGAAGAACAAACACAAGCTGAACCTGCTTGGACTGGAAGAACACACGCAGTCTCCCCAGGCCAGGAGCCTTTTACCCTCCGCAGCAGCTCGGTGCTGGCAGGGACCGCCGCAGGAGAGCAGCTTTGTGGGGAGTCCATCGCTGAACACCCCACAGCCACAGCTGGGCACCACAAACGAGGAAAAGCGAAGAGTAGCCCGTGCTGCTTCATCACCCCTTCCCCAGCCCTGAACCCTGAACCAAGCCACAGAGGAGGGCTATCTCCGGAGCCCAGGCTTCAAAGCAGCCAGCGGGCAGGGACATCCTTCCTGCTGCCGCCATTCCCAGGCACATTTACGTGAGTGGTGGTTCCTGTCCTGCCACCCCCAGAAATAGAGGCAAACATCCCCGGCATGCCCAGGACAGAGTGCTGTGGGTCACTCTTTGTGTTCTCCTACAAAACAGCTGCTTTCCCACCCAGGAAACTGCGGTGAGCCACCCGTGGGAACCGGCAGAGACAAGAGTTAAACACGGCTGTTAACCCCTGTCCCTGCCTCTCCTGACCAGTGCCCCCCGCACACCAGCCAAAGCAGACAGACCAAATGCTCCTTAAAATAACCCTCCCCGTTAGACATCCTCCCACAGAGGGGACGGGGCTGGGATGTCTGCCAGTAACTTGTGCAGTGGTGCCATGGGCTGGCACCGAGTCCCCCGACCCTGCAGGAGTCTGGGACCAGCCAGGGATGGGGATGGGATGGCTCAGGACATGCAGCCCACAGCAGCGGCCGGTCTGCGGTTATCTTGCCATCCCTGCCAGGAACTGCTGAGCCCACACCGATGTGCAAACAGGCTGAGCCAGGCGCTCCAAACCTCAAGCGAGGCACCGCTCCAGGTCCCAGTGTGGCCAAAAGGGCTGTGGGGGGACACCCTGCCCCTTCTCAGGAACAACACGAGCTCCCAAGCAGCTGGTCCACAGGAGAGCTGCACGCACCCCAAAGACAACACACCCCTGGGGGGTAAAGCTTCTGGGTTTGCCTGGCAGGGAACGGGGAAGAGCCCGGCAGCCTCTCCGTGCCCTCTGCGAGGGGAAGGGGCAGAGGAGAAGCAACAGGCTCCGGCGGTCTGGACACCGTATCGCATTTGCAGAAACAATGCCAGGGCTGGCTGGAAGCGCAACCTCAAGAGCAGGCTTCTGGGATGTCTGGGACAGGCCAGCCCCTCACCGGGTTTCTTCAGGGTACAAGCCAGGAGAAAACAGCTTTTGCTGATCTTCTCATGTTACCAGATCCCCCTGGTGTGGGGCCACCAGGCTGACCTTGTTCTGGCCCGTGCCAGACCTGCTCGAGCACCCACGAGCATGGTGCAACCCCCTTGCATTCAGACGATACCCTCAGGGAGGTGAGCGACAGTGCCAGAGCCTGGAGTTTTGCACTGGTGGACGGCCGTTCGGTGGACGGCAGGGTGCAAAGCCACAGCCACGCCACCCGAGAGGCTGGCAGAGGGGCCACGGCACAGCCCGGGCAGCTGCGTGCTGGGCAGTGGGGGCAGGAGGAGACCGTTTGTCACAGTCCCATTCCCAGCACTCACCTGCTGCCACGCAGACATGGCAAGCACCAGCCCTGCGTGCAACCAAGGGATGGTTGGGCGTTCCCAGCTCTCCCAATGCGCTTGGCTGAGAAGCAGCTTCACTCAGCTCCACGCTTGGAATAAGGATGATGACAAGAGCCCAGCGTGGCCCCGTGCAGGGACATCGCCATCTTCTACAAGTCCCTCTGCTCCTGCAGTCCTTGGAGGCTCTAAACTGGGGAGCATCCAAGGATCTGACCCACTGCGGGTTTGCAAAGCTCAAGTATTTCCCCATAGACACAGCAGCTTCCCTGGGAGAGGCAGCAGGACCAGGCGCTTTGGCTTTCCACAGGGATGTGGTGGGTTGACCTTGGCTGGACACCAGATGCCCACCGAGCCAGCTTGGTGGGTGTCCAGCGTTCAGCCCAGGTTGAGCCACCCAAGGGAAGCAGGGAAGCCACACAGGGCTCAGCCCCAGTGCACGGGAAGATGCTCTTCCATCCGTCCCATCTCGGGCACAAAAGCAATGCTGCTGGTGGCTGGGCAATGACAGAGTAGTGGCCCAGCCCTCTCATCCTCTTCTGTGAGAGAGCTCTTCAAGTGATGAGACAGGCAGAGGGGGAGGAAGGGGGGAAAATTAACTGGGGTGTCTCCACCACAGAGGAATTTGTCTGACTCCGTGTGTGCTCCTAGTCCAGCACAGAAGCAGGGGGGGCACAGGGAGGACAGGAGCCCTGACCTAGAAGGACATCCACAAGCCCACAGGTCCTCACTGAAGATGAGGGCAGACCTCAGAAGACACAAATTACAGGGGACAGAGACTGACTCGGAGACACCGCTCCTCCCACGTGGGGTGATGCAGAGGCAGGCTTCCTCTCAGCGCCAGCCAGGACAGCAAAGATCTTAGGAGACATCTCAGTTGCTTGCCTTCACACATGGTCTGTGAAGCAGAGACAAGCCCTTGCTGTTCACCTCTGCTCCTGGGGACTGGTCCTGGCCTGGGAGGCTGCAGGGACATGAGCTCTGCTGGAGCTCAGAGACCAAACTTTATCTGAGATGATCTGGGCAAACACTTTCTCCAGGAGAAATCTATTTGAACCGTTCCTGTGAGGACAGCATATGGCTTTTGCTCCCAGCAGCAACCAGCAGGACCCTTAAAGTTCAACCAGAGCTTCATTCCAGGACAGGGACAGAGGAGAAACACTCTCTCCCAAAACTCTCACTTCGGGACCCGAGTCAGCATTTACTGTCGAGCCAGCCGTTGCTCGCCAGACCTCCAGACCCAGCCCAAGCAGCCAGTCATGCCACCACAGGTTGGGGATGCCAGGACCTCCTGCAAGCACCATCCCAGTAACAGGTTTCCTCAGCGGGTGGCACAGATGCTGTGCAGGATGAACCCCCGCAAAAGAACATGTTTCTTGGCAAAGCATTCGAGATGAAGAAGGCATGAGGTATAGCAAAACGGTTTGTTTTATGGATTTCAACCTTTCCCTCTCCGAAAACAAGTTGTTCTGCAATGACAGTTCAAGCTTGCTCCCTTCAAAAACATCAGAGAAAAATGTTTTAGCGTCTCTGCCTTTGTTTTTCCTTTCATTCAGCCTAAAGGGCTCTCGGCTGCACCCAGCAGCCTCTCCACAGCGACACAGCCTCTCCGCACCAGCACACGGTCCCAGCAGTGCTTCACACCCCTCCCTCACTGCTTCCCAGGGAGCTCCAGCACCCCAAGCAAAGTGATGGGAAATGCTTCCCAAAGTGGTTTGCCCTCTTCAAACCCTTCCCCACAGGGCAGGGGGCTGCGACAGGACCAGGACAGGAGAGGGGAGCTGGCTCACATCACCCTACCTCGGAAAGCTTGACGCGTCCCTCCAGGAAGGAGCAGTCAGCGGCGTTGTGGGTGCAGATGTGGCGGTACTTGCACCAGTGGCAGGGGAAGGAGCCGTTCACACAGGACAGGCAGCTGCAGAGAGAGAGAAGCGGGCAGCGTTAGGGCACGGCGAGGCCAGGGTCCACTGGAGCACTTCTTGGGATGCTTCAGCAGGACAGCAGCTGTGGGCGATCCCCCACCTCTGTATGGGATGGACCCCCAGTGTGGGACAAGGGCTGTTCACCAGCAGGTTGGGGGGTGAGATGCCTGCACACCCCAGACCCACAGGGTTTGCCCATGGCAGGGTGAGGGGAAAGGGTCCTTCCAGCGCCGCAGGGCTTGTGCCCCAGCCGGAGCGGCCACGCTCCCCCCTCCGCTTGGCAAGCTGACCCCGTTCCTGGGCAGGGGCCGAGCTCCAGACTTTGGGAGCTTTATTTGGGTTCGCTGAAAGGCAATTTTAGCAAGAGGCAGCAGAACAAGGGCTCTGCACCGCGGGGGAACAGGGGAGAAAGGGCCAGATTAATGCACGCTCATTGAGAGGAAAATTACAACTGGCGAAAGGTTGGGTCAGATTAACATTTCGGGACTGTAGCGCCTTTCAGTCGCTCACAATAGATTGTGTGTGACCCCCTCCCTCGGCCCCCCTCATCCTCAGCCCTCCACAGCCGCGCGTGCGTGCGTGTGTGCGCTTCCACCCCCTCCCTCCAGCCCAAGACGTTTCCGTCTCTCTCCCCAGCCTCCTCTCGGGGCTCTTTGTGCGGTGGGATCGCCCATGTCCCCCTCTCCTGGGGGATGCATTCAGGCACCTGGCAATGCTGGGAGCCCCACGCTCTGCTCTGCACCCCTCTGACCAAAGAAACCAGCCCCAGGGACGCAATGCCTCTCCCCCACGCAGGAGGGGATGTACAGAGTCCCCTCCTTGTGCAACCATTCACACATTTGCTAGCCCTGTCAAAAGCGCGTCCTCCCAGCTCCGCGAGGCATCCCTGTTTGCAAGCACCGGGATCCTGCAGAGCCCCAGAGCCAGAGAGGAGCTTCTGGGGCTCTCACCCCTGTGCAGCTGGAAGGGACTGAGCCCTCCCTGCCGCGCTGTCCCAGGGCAGCATTAATGCGGTGAGCCTTCACAGGGTGGGTCCGCACCAGGCATGTCCCCTGCAGCCCAAGCTGCCCTCCCAAGGAGAAGATGGGAGAGCTGCTGAGGCATAAGCTTGAAGGCAAGAAAAATAATCAGACTGGCTTAGGAAAGAAAAAAAAAAAAAAAAAAAAAAAAGAGAGAAGAAAAAAAGCAGCAGCACCATTTTTCGCTCTAGAAGGCTCATACCTGCTCTCACTGATCCGAGCATGAACAGGATCGGGCCCAAAGCAATTATATTTAAACAAAGGCAGGCTTTTCCCCTGAACACAGCTCTGGCAGGAGGCAGGCAGCCCCTCTTCAGCCTGATCCCGCTCCTAAATCACAGCTCCCTCTCTGCCTCTACCTCCCGGGAAACAGCGGGGAAGACACGGCATCACCACACCAGGGAGCAGAAAGAAAACCTTCCTGGGGAGGGTGATCCTCGGGTGGCAGGGCCTGGCATGCCAAATCTCTTTCCTTCCAAGCAGACTTGTCACTTCGGAGGTGTGGGGACAGCACATGAGGGAGCTGCAGTGGCAGGCAGTGCAGGGTGCAATCGCACACCTGGGGCTTCGCAGGGCCACCACCCCCTGCCCACCCTGGGCTTTCACACACCATTACATATAGAGCAAGAGCTTCCCACATCCATGTGCACACACTAAGGAAATATTTAATTAAGCTGCTTGCAAAGGGGGCTGGAAGTCATTTCCATGTTTCGCTCACATTTTCACTTCCAAATGAACAGCCCTTTTAGCTTTACCCACAAATATGCTAATTGAGATGCTCCTTATGCAAATATATGCAATTTTATTTCAGCTGCAGAGATTCAACTTAAAAGCAGAGCCATAGCCTCCTATCTCTGGTTGCTTTGATGGAGGGAGGTGCAGAGGGTGGGGGGAGCTGGGGACACAGGATGCTCCTGCCCTCCCCCTAAAGGCTCAAGCAGTGACTGGTGGGCAGGCAAATCCAAGACATGGGGGCTGCAGGGCAGCGAAAGCACAGGTTAATCCTCATGGAAGTAGAGCAACCAACCAAGAGGTCATGTAAGAGAGGACTGCGGTCCAAGCAGTCACAAGCCACCTGCCAGGGCATAACCACTAACCCTCCCTGAAATCAGTCCTCTGCAAAGGAGAGATTTTCCAGCTACCAGGTCTTGCAGGGTCTGCAAAACCACCCCCCAGTCCCCCGTCCACCACCCTCGTGAGGCACCTCAACAGAGTCAGGTGAAGCACCTGGCGCAGCCCTGCCCTGGGTGCCTGGCTCCCAGCACTGCAGCTCCGCTCCGCTGTTCTTCAGGGCCAAAGCCACATCTTGGCTGTCTTGGGACCCTCCTCACCTGAGGGTTTACTTTGCCATTCAACTGCTACAGGTCCCAGCTGGTCTCCTGATCTTCACTTGCCAAAGGATCTAAAGCATCTCTTGTTATCCTCTACATATGCCTCAAGGTGTGTGGTTTCCCCCCTCCTACTTCAGCCCTCCCAGCTGCTTCTAACTTAACCGACCCATTTCTAAAGCCCATCCTCAGAGATGGTTTTCACACTCTCCCTTCTGCCGAGGATCTCCATCTGCCACAAAGACATCAAACACTGCCATAAGAGCTGCCACACGTCTTGCTCCACAGCATCGCTGCTGCATTTAGAGCCTGTCCAGGTCAGCACCCTCCAGCTAGCCAAAGGCTCCGCGAAGTGGCCAGCAAGTCAGCACCCAGGTGCCAGCAACGTGGTGAAACCCTGTTTCCAGCCTGCCTCGGGGTCCTGCCAGCTTCGGCATGTCTGTTGGACTGCCCCAGCTCCCTGCGAGGCTGCCCAAGCCCCAGGGCAGGAGCCGAGGCAGGGCACCCCGGGGCTCCCCAGCTCCAGGCTGGGCAGTGTGGCCGGAGCCGTACCCCCGGTATGTCCCGTGTGTCGCTGCTGTCTGTTCCTGGCACAGGAGCAGGTTGCTCGGCAGCATGATGCCATCTGTGCCGTCTCTCTCCTTCCCACGGTCAGGCACTCTTCCCTCATCACTTCTTGCTTAAGAGGCTTTCATCACTCCTGATAATTAGAGGGAGGCTCTCCTTCATGTGTTGAAGTCCCCCCCTTCCCCAAAGCGTGCTGGGAGTGTAAGAAGCTCAGCCAGGCAGAACACCGATGCTAGGGGTACAGCGCAGACATGGATCCACAGCTTGCTCCCCATCTGCCTCCTCTTCCTCAGCCCTGCCAGGTGGAGACGAAGCCCAGGCTGGGCAGGGGGAAGGGGGTCAGACCCACCAGCAGTGCCCCCCTTGCCTCCTAGTGTCCTCATGCAAGAGGTACCAACCTCAGAGCTACATTTCAGGATCACTCTGTGCAAAGTGCCCCATCCCAAAACAAGTGCAGGCTCCCTGTCAGCGTGCAACCTCCCCCAGAAAGAGCCGGCAGCCCTGTAGGCACCTCTGCGTGACCCACGGCGAAGCCAGAGCCTCCCCACAGCCTCCACACTTGCCCCCAGCTCACTACACAACTGGGTCAAGACCTCCCAGCGCTGCTCCCCTCCACCTTCATAACCCATCCCAAATGCTAAGGCCGTGCTAGGGAAACACCTGACATGGCTGCAGAAAAGCAGCAGTGCAGAGAGAACAGCAGGACAGCAAAGGAGCATCTCAGAGCTGGGTTCATCTCCAGGGTGTGGGCAGGACCACAAGCATCACTGCAGGACAAGCCCAGACCCAGGCATGGTTTCGGGGACCGGCTCCTCACTGGGCATGTGGGCAGCTCTGCAGAAGGCACCTCTGACCGCACAGCAGGGTCGCAGCTGTCTCCACACCTGATCTGAAGCGATGCTGCAGCTGAAGGGAAGCACTGGAAGCCAGTGGCACCAGATCCAGGCTCCTCACTCACTCTCCCTCCCACGCTCCCAGCCCCAAGCATGCCATGTGCCCAAAGGCGCCCAGAGCTCTTCAGTGCACTGAGAAGAAGGGAAGGCAGAAAACAAAACCTGCATCCACAGGGGTGAGATAAGCCTGAGCAGCAAACACGAGAACAGGGGTGTGAGCTTTGCACATGCGCACGTGTGCGCACACACACACACACACCCCCGGCACTGAGGCTATTTCCATGGAGCAGCGTGTTCCTGGAGGAAGGACACAGAGCAAAGGGCAGGAGGAGGGACGGGGGCAAGTTGAACAGCACCGAGAGCAGAGCAGGGGAGGTCCATTGAGAAGGGAAATTATAAACATGGTGCTGATAAAAACAGCATCTGCGCAGGCACAGCACAGCCCGCCTGCGACCCTCGGCTGCTCCTCAGACCTCCTCTTGGCAGGAGGCAGCATCCTTAGCGAATACTCAGCTCCAGCACAGCCTGCATCTGGAGCAGCAGCTGTCGGGGTGAGGGGCTGAACTGCAGTGCTTTGGGCTTCTCTGCCCCAGGGAGAGGGGGAAATCCTGAAGTGCAGTGGCAGCAGATGGACAGTGCCCCCAGGGCCCCACACGGACCTACAGGCAGCGCTGCCCTCCCTGACCGGTGCTGCAGACCCAAAGCCAGGAGAGGCACAAGGTGGGAGATCAGCTCTTGCCTCCTTTCATCCCTGCCCATCTCAATTTGTTTCTGCCCTTCCTTTTACATCAGCCTGATGCTTTTCCATCCCTGCTGGGTTTTGCCAAGGGCCTCACTCACAGGGTAGGGGCTCGGCATGCAGACTCGCTGCAGGGTGGTCCAGAGCATCCACCATCATGCTGGCTGGAGGATGCAGATTCAGGCCCTGGTTTTTAAGTTAATTCACTTGAAACACCTTCAGCTGTCTCCCCTCACTGAAACGCACCACCAGGCTGTACCAGCCTTCCTCTTCACAACAAATGTGACATAAACCAGGTTATCCCGAGCAGTCTCTGGAGCCATTCTACAGGATTTTCCACCTGCCCCAACCCAGGAATACACAGGGATCTGTTACCGCCTCACAGCTCAGCTGTGCTAACTCAGATACACTCACTCAACTGCTTGCAGCCATCTGTCCATGCCTTGGAAAATCAAGCATCTGTAAGCATCTGGAAACAAGCAGTGCTGGGCCAGCAGAGAAGCAGCCACACCGTGTGCAGGCAGCTCGGCAGTGCGGGCAGCCAGAAAGCTGCAGCCAGGAGCCCAGTGGCATGAGGACTGGCATCACCCCATGGGTGCCAACAGATGCCTTGGCCACCAGAGCAGCCCAGCCCTGCCCTCCCAGCACAGCCCCACGGCTCCCAGCTCCCAGGACATACATTAAAATCCCATTTACTTAATGGAAGCTTATAGGGAAAGTCTGATGTACGGCACAGGGCCATGGCAGTCACGTCTCTCCAGCCAGGAGGAGTGAGAGCCACTTGGCATGTCTGCCCTTTGCTCCAGCCTCAGAGAAATTCAGCACCCTGCAGCTGATGGGACCTGGGTGCCACAACCATCACTGCAGGGAGGCACAACCACAAGGCTGGGTAGCTGTATGACCACCTCCCGAATAGGGGAGGCAGCACGGGCACGCACCAGCACAGGCTTCCAGGCTGCTCAGATCCCCTTGGCATCAGACCCACTGACATGTGATTTTCCCCCTCCCCCTGTGCCACCGCTTGAATTTATTTTCCACGTTGCAATGGCTGGTCATGCTGGCGTGGAGCCTGGCGGTGTGCTGGGCACACTGGTGCTCAAAAAAACAGCACCTATACAAAACCTACCCATAGCATCGAAGGAAGTGCCGAAGGCTCTCATCTTCTTCCCCATCCCCCTCCACTTGCCAGCCCCCTCCCCGCAGCCACACTCTCTGAAAAGCCAAACCACAACAGGATTTACACAGCAGAGTTTCCAGAGGAGAAACCCAGAGAGCAAACATAGAAAATAGTGGGAAGAAGTACATCTTGGTGTTCCCTAGAATTGTTCACTGGCTTTCCAGGAGGATTCCCCACTCGCCCACCTTGCCGGCAAGTGCAGGCTCTGCCTCAGGCAGGCAGGGAGCCTGGTGTTATGTCTTTGTCTTGAAAGGGGACTCATTTCCCCGTGAACGCTTTGAAGAGCGAGTTTAACGCTGACAAAGATGACCTCAACATCTGCCTGTGCAAGCACTGGACATGGGCTGTTTCATTAGACTGTCAAAGGCGCTGAGCAGTCTTTAAACCTATGCTTAATCAGCGCCCCATAAGAAACCCCCAAGGGAACCCAGCCTGGTCCCTACCATGGGGTTCTCCATCCCATCCTCCACTGCAGGAACCAGAGCCTGTCCCCAGAAACTGCAGGCAAGCCTGCGTGAGCAGCCCTGCTCCCCTGCCGTGGGCTGGCAGTGACCCTCAGCCACCCACATCCCCCTTTGCAAGGGACCCATTTTGCTGCATCAGCCTCCAGCTTTCCACTCGCCCACTCAATGCACCTCTCAGCTCAGCCAGAAACATCTCCTGCGTGACGTACAAGCCATCAGGAGCAAGATGCACAAAAGATGCCAGTGCCTGGAAACACCAGCCTGAACCCCACAGGAGCCCTGAGGTTACAGAGGTGTGGCACATCAAGCTGGGAACCCCAGAAGCTTGCCAGGTGACTCTGCTGGAGCAAGGAATGGAGCCCCAGAGAGGGTGTGAGTCGCAGAGCAGGGCTCTCAGGGACCTCAATGGAGAAGTACCCCAGAGACCAGTGATGCTGGGCTGTGATGGGGACAGTCCCGTCTCACCAGCTGACACTATAAAGCCCTGCAATAATAGACAGGACAGCAACGGGGCTCTACCTGGAAGGCACCCCCTTGGCCTGGGCCATCACAAGCCAAATGTACAAGCAGTACAACCTCCTCTGTACCCCTCCTTCCCTGCAGAAGAAGGGATTGGATGTATCTTCCCCCTTCTGCAACCCCTCCCTGGACCAGGCTGGTTCCAGCAGTCCTTGAAAATGCACAGGAAGAAAAGTTTTGCAAGGTAGCGAGGAACGAGAGAGCCAGGATGCTCACACAGTGGCAGGATCAGCCCCACAGCCTGCAAAAGGGCTTTAGCAGCATGTTTTGCTGATGCCTTCCCAGATGTCTGCTGAAAATAAGAAGGGTCAGACTCTCCCCGGCGTACGCAGTGGAGCTGTGCTGGCTTCCCTGGAGCTACCCTATCTGACACCAGCGAAGAGCTGCCTTGTAATCCTCCCATTTCTCCACAGCCATCTGAAAAATCTCGCCTAAACATTCTGTCCTCAGCTGAGAAATGATTCGACACACAGGCCTCTGGCTTCCAACCTAAGCAAAGCCGCCCAAATAGAAAAGGTAATGCACAGTGATCAGAGATCTCCACAGGAAAAACATTAGCCTCGTGGAAAAGCATATTGTTCCTAATACAGAATTTATCAGGCTGACGTATAGATTTTCCTCCACAAAATATGAAACCTGGATCTGAAAGGCTATTAACTCTGAAGAGATCCATTAAAGACGCCTGTCTGCAAATGGTATTTAAAAGTATTGCATCATCCTAGGTATTGTCATGCTCTTTGGCTATGACTCGACTGCAGGTCACATAGTTAAAACTGCTTCCAAACCCTAAAACTCTTGACATAAAGAAAATAATAATGTTCACCAGCCTAGAACATGGACTTTTCTATCAGCTCCAACCGGAGCCCATAAATATTAATGCATCCATAATTAGCCTTTTTAAATAATGCATCCAAAATTAAACATCAACGCAGTAATAAATCAGTCAGGGCTCTTTGTTGTAGGTTTGTTTGGGGTGAGGTGGGTTTTTTTTTCCCCTCCTGTGTCAGGCACATAAAATAAAATGCCAATTCCCTCACCACCTCTTCCCACTGGACCAAAATGCCGGAGCCCTGACTGGACCAAATCTGATGCCATTTGTACTTAAAAGTCTTCTTTCTTTCATTTAGAAAAATAAAATTCACATCTGCTTTTTGATTTGCAAAATAATGACATGCAGCCAGCCTGAGCCAAAGCTGAGCTAATGTTATTGAAACCACACGATGTGAAGGGAGACAAAGCTCATCTGGGGAGTCAAGGTGAGGGAGAAAGTCAAGTTTGCAAACTCTCTCCTCCCTTGCCCGCACAGCGCTCCCGGGAGCCAAGACCCACTCCCTGTGCAAAGAGCAGGTGGGACAGAAATCCTCGCGATGCACAAGGTTTGCGGGTGCTCTCCTTCAACGCATCCCCCTTGGAGCTCACTGCGAGTACCCAGCTGGAGCTCCTGCATCTCACCTGCTTTTCCCTGATCAAAGTGGAAAATCTGACCAGGCTTTGGAGAAGTAACCTGCAGCAGAGCCCCCAAGCTAGGCTAGACAGTTTGCAGAAAGCCATCCAAAAGAGATCACTCTGCATTTGCTTATCTATAATTACTGATCAGCCGGAGCGACACCAACCATGGGAGGTTTCTGGCAGGGTAATGAAATCACTTGCATTCTTGAACTCCAGATTCTTTGCCCAAACACACCCCAGCATCTCTCCCGATGTTCCCACAGCAGAGCCATCTCCCTGCTGCTCAAGTGCACTGTCCGCAGCTCCTCACCAGGAGCTCGTGGTTAGAGGCTTTAGACACCCTGCTTAGACAGCACATCAATAATCCACACCTCCTCTATTCTATCATATGCATATCTCAAACTGCCTAAAAACCCGTAGGTGGAGTAGATTTCACAGCAGCTTGACAAGAAAGCAAATTCACGATTACTTCCAGTTAGGAAATTCTTGGGTAAATGCCCCAGGACATGCAGCATGTTCCATCTCATGTTGCTGTAACTTTCCAGCTCGCTCTCCAGCAAGCCTGGGAAGCAGGTACCATCGCAGGAAAACACAGGCTTCTCCTTTTGCATTGCCAAGTCACTCCTATTAACTGTTTCCAGGAATAACAAGATGCTTGGCATTTTTGGTCACATGGATTGCTATAGCCTGCAATGCAGTAAACTCACTTTTTCCTTCCAAAGCTTTGCCAAACCCAAAGCCCCGTTTTTAATTGAGGTTCTGCCCTGATGCTGCATGTTCCCACACACCCAAACCATCTGTGGGTGCTCTGGTCATTGTCCCAGTTTACAAGGGCAAAAGGAGGAGGTTTTTCACTGCAAACACTACGATACTCGACTGCCCTTTCCTCTTGCAACATCAGCACCCACAAAACTGAAATCTCTCTCTCCCAGTCTCACGCTGCCCCAGCAACCTGCTCCCAGAGCATCTCTCGCGAAGCCCAGGCCACTTACGACTGATGGACGCTGCAGTTGTAGAAAACAAAATCCACGGAGGCAAACTTCTTCCCCGTCTCCTTCGATTTCAGGTAGAGCTTCACCACTCGCTTGTCCCCTGAGAAAGACCCAGGCAGAAAAAGGCATCAGAAAGGACAGAGTGCATGGCCCAGCATTCAGCCCAAGACATGTGATGGGCTGGAGGGAGCTGCCCTCCAGCTCAGTTAAAGTTAACCAGCTGGTTAATTCAGCCCAACCAACAAAATCCCCCAAACCTGGCACTAAAAGGGGTGCTCACCCATGCCCACTCAGCCACCAAACAGGCCAGAAGAGCCCAAGTACAGCTCAGAGCCCCTAAATCTAACTGTAACCTGCCAGCACGGAGGCAGGTGCCTTGAGTTGTACCGGTGGTACTGACCAGAATAGTAACAGTTCAAATTGTCCTAGAGCCCATGGCCACCTACAGCACATCTGCCCAGGAATGGTCCATGGGTGGGAATGAGGCCAGGATGCCCAGGACCGGTGTGCAGACCAGTACAGCATCAGAAACTAGCTGTGCCCATGGCTTGGAGGAGACCGAAGACCAGTCCCCCGTAAGCCGTGATGTCTTTCTCCTCGTACCTCCCAGGACCCAATTCTGGTCCTGCTCGAGGGTCAGGGATCATTGTCACAGGAGGACTGTCCCCCTCCACATCTGCCTGCGGGGCAACAAGTGGGGCAAGGTTTGTCTCAGGCTTTCTTCCCACCCCGGGGAACAAGCTCACCGCGGCCCCTGGTGATGGGGATGACATCCTTGGCAGAGGGAGAGCTGCAATAGATCTTCCCATCTTCAATGCGGCTTTCGGACTCGGTGAAGTCTTCAAAGGAGCAGTTGACTCCCGCCGAGAGGTCCGGGACATTCCAGGCCTGCAGGACCAGCTGGGGGGGGGGCGGGGGGGGAGAGGCAAGAGCATCAACACAGAAAACTAGCAGAAAAGACTTCTGTCAGAAACGTTACACATGGTAGAGAGATCTGCTCCAGGCTTTTGCAAGCAAGCTCCATCCATGGATCTCCCTGCTGAAGCAAAGAGCATGGATTTAAGTGGGTTAAAAGATGGAGTGACTCACAGCCTCCCGTCCTCTGCCCTCGCCATACCACAAGCCACTATGCCTCACCTCTCTACAGAGACCAAGCATGGTGTCAGCGCTAAAGAGTTGTTTCGTGGAAAGGCATCTGTTCCGGCAGAGCCAAGGAGGGGAGGAATCCACCTCTTCCTTTGCAAAGTCATTCCCAGGGTCAGCAGTTCTCACTTTACAAAACGCTTGCCTTATTTCTAATTTGAATTTTTCACAGCTTCCAGCCATTAGTTCTTGTTATGCCTTTCCTTGATAGATTAAAAAGCCCTTTAGTCCCTGATATTTGCTCCTTGTAAAGGCACTTATACTCTGTAATCAAGTCACCTCTTAATCTTCTTTTTGATAAGCTAAGCAGATTGAGCTCTGGAAGTCTCCCACTGCAAGGCATTTTCTTCAGCCTTCAACTCATTTACATGATGTTTACGGGAGGTTTTCAGCCTCTGCCTTTAAAAACTGGACTCCAGCCTGAGCACAGCATCCCCACGCCGAGCACACCAGACCCCCACAGAATCCTGCTGTCGGCCAGGGAGATAACCACCCGAGAGGCGAAAACACCACCCAGCTCCCCGCTTCACCCCAGGAGCATCGAGAGCCCCGCAGCGAGGGCTCAGCACGGCAGCACTTTCCAGGATGCCAAGAGAACGCCTGCCTTCTCTCTCCATGTCTAACTTTAGACTTGGCAATATCAAACCCCGATCGCTCTGCTAAACCAGCCCTGCTCAAACCCAACTGCTCTGAAGGAAATCTCACCCCGTACCACCCCCTCAGTCCCAGCATCCCAGCAGGTCCCATCCGCAGCCATCTCGCATTTATCTCCACATTACCAATGAACGTTAGCCCCTGCAGAAGCGCCTTCCAAACCATTTCCATCTGGTGACAACTCCCCTCTGATGAGGACTTTTTGAAATCTGTCACGGAGCCAGTTCTTAATCCACTTAACACGTGCTTTATCAATATTGTATAATGCTAATTTTTAATCAGAACACTGTGTTGTACCAAGTCAAATGCCTTGTAGAAGCCTAAAGACATCACATCCCCACAGTCCCTCTTCTAATTCAAGTCATAATTTCATCAAAGAACAAAATGTGGTTTGTTTGACATAAAACCACATTGACTGGCGTTAATTATACTCCCATCCTTAAATCTTTATCAGTTGTATCCTGCACCTGGTTTTTTTCCTTTAGTTTTTCTGATGCTGACATCAAACCAGGCAGTCTCTGACCATTCGGTCCTTTCTGCATCTGGGCAGAAAAAGAAGCATCTTTTCTGTTTTCAGGGCCTTTCTCAACATTCACTTATTTATTACAGAGTCATATCATTACAAATATCCGCAGGCCACAGCACTCCTCGGCCAACAACTCTTTCAGGACTCCTGAGTGTCAGATATCCAGACGTGGCAGTTTTTAAAGTTTTATTGCTAGTATATGCTGTTTCATATTCTCTCCACGGTGCTAATGGCAAGGAAAATACTTTGGGAAAGTCCATCATCCCTTCCGTCTAGCACAGAGCGAGCAGCGAGCCGTACATTGAAGTCTCATCCCAAAATATCTACTGCAGGCCAGAGACAGGCTATTGAGCTGGATAGATTGCTGGCCTATGAATGGCATCTCTGACGTCGGTGTTTGTATTACGGAGAAATATTTATTGCTTGGTTATGTCTTTTCTGAATAATCATCAACTGGTTTTATTATCTCCATCAATAGGCTAGCCCTCAGCAATGCCCAGCACTTTGTTGTGTTTTATTTGTCTCAGACCTCTCTTTCCCTTTCTCCCTATTTGTTGTATATTCGTTAGTTATTTTTAATTGCCGTTTCCCTAGCTGTCACCTCAGCGGGTCAGGAAACGGCTGGGGGGGTCCGCAGGCAGCAGAGGTGACTTACCGGGACCTCCGACATGGTGACCGAAATGTTCTTCGGCTGGACGGTGAGCTGGACACACTGCCGCAGGTCGGAGGCGAAGCGCTGGGGTTCGTCTGCCCGCTCGCACCGGTCCTTGCGTGAGCATCTGGAGGGGGAGAACCACCACAGTGAGGAGGAGCATCCCCCGGGGTCCTGCGTGGCTCTGGGCTGACACTACAGCAAACAGACCCTTTGGCACGGAGGCGATGCCCAGCTAAGGACCCTGGATGCCCAAGGCCTGTACGGGAGCGCTGCTTTCCCTTGGTGCCAGCACTGGGGACTTCTGGGGGCGGGGGGCTACATTCAGTTTTTCTCATCAGCACAAGGATGGATGCTGAACCTGGGAGCCCACGGGCAGGATTAGCGGGCCCCGTCAGCAGCTTCGCCACACGCATGAGTGCTCATGAGCACAGCGTGGGCACTGCGGGAAGGGATGACAGACCCCTTGGACCGCTGCATCCCCCACCACTGCGGGGCTGAAGTCTGGAAGGGATGTCCCCAAGGAGACCGGCAGTGGGGAGGGACAGTTTGCCAACCGTGGTGCACTGGCACAGCCCCAGGGACGATCCTGCGGTACTTACATGTTGTGGAGGACGCACCAGCCGCAGTGGGGGTCCCGGGAACCCAGGCACAGCTCGCAGCTCTCGTACTGCTCACAGCTCTCCACGGGCACCCGCGTCACCTGCGGGGAACAGGCAGGGAGTGAAGGGGACAGGCTGTGTGTCTCCCTGCTGCGCCCACACCTAGGCCCGCAGCAATGGAGCCGGCACAGGCCCCCCCCTGGCCCGTTAGAGGAGGCAGCAGCAGGGAGCAGGCTGAGCCCCCACCATCGCCTGCTCCTCTCCGGGCCCAGGCAGCACGTTTGCAGGCAACACCTCCAGCCCAGGGAGGCTTTTGCCCCGGCCAAGCTCCTTCCACCGCTGCATCCTTGAAGGGCTGTGGGAGTGGGCTGTGCCGGCTCAGCCCCACACCAACTCCCAGCACTGGCCGGGTACCCCAAGGCTGCTACAGCCCTGCTCCAACAGGGTTACCAGTCCTTTATTAATTGCTCCTCCAGATTTGATTAAAATCCCCTCATTCTTTGAGCCCTTCGAGCTCTGTTACAACTGTTCATTTAATTACTTTCCACCAGCACTCTGATAACACCGAGCTGTAGTAGGGAAGAGAGCGGATTTTATTAAGGAGAGGGGAGGAGAAGAGGGGGGACGAGAAGGGGGTGCAGGGAGCTGCCTGCTCGCCTGCTGCAAGGAGCCGCTACTACAGAGCAGCTGCCCACACCTGCTGTGCTTGTGTCTGTTTCCCCATTGCTTCCGTGGGGCAGGACTCATTCACGAATTAAAATTTGCAAAATTCTCTACTGAAGGCTAAACCCAGCGTGCCTTCCCTCCTCCCAGCCCAGGAGGCCATGGGCTCAGCATGTTGCCTACAGGGCTGGGATAAGCTGGCCAACCCCTCAACCCCTGTGTTTGCACACTGGTGAGGATACCTGCAGCGTTCCCATTTGTTTGTCCCTGACACTGCTTCAGGCAGGCAGTGGCGAGGCGGTGGGCAGCACACCCCCCCCCCCCAGGCAAACCACACAGAGGTACGTGCTGGCTTCCAGCAACCATGGTGGACCTTGGGGGAGATCCCCAGTCCAGGTCAGCATAACTGCACCCCCAGCATCCACATCTCCAACCTCTCCCCTGCAGAGGGGGGCTTAGCTGAGCCAGGCCTGGGACAGAAACACAGCCAGGGACAGAACCACAGCCCGGGACAGCTGCACGGAGCAGCCCAAATGCAGTTTCTGCCTTGCCTGGAAAGCCATAGGTTTCCTGCAGCAGAGCAGAAACCAGAGAGGAGGAGGGAAAGGGCTCTGCTGTCCCCGTGGGGCTGTCTAGACAAATCCACAGCCCTGATCCAGCATCCTTCCCCCTCCCAAACCCCTCGGCTAGCAGCCAGGAGACCTGTTACGCTCCAAGCTCTGCTGCAGTCCCACTCACACACACACCTCTGCTGGGCAGAGGAGCAGAGATGCTGCTGCAAGACACAGGCACGCCATGTCCCAGCATGGCTGTCCTGCATCACTCCACCAGCTATGCTGTGCATCCCCATTGACACTAGATTCAAAAAATGCCACCACCATGGCATGAACCTGCTTGACTCCAGTGCAGCCCACGGACGGATGAATTCAGACCAACAAGCTCTCCCACAGGTCAGGGATCACACAAACACTCACAAAGCCAACCAAAACTTCCTATTGTGCGTCCTGACCGTGCTGCCAGGGCAGCAACATCAGACCTGGATCGGGTCTGTACCTCCAGCTGGCTCAGCATGAGGAGAAGCAGGGATTCGAGGGGTGTATGTCAGGACCTGGGGGCACACCAACCCCGTGTCCCCTCTGTCCCAAGGTGCAAAAGCAGCCCCAACAGGAGAAAAAGCTGTTTGGAGCAAGAGGCTTCTGCTAACCTGCAAAAACCCTGTTTGGGAGGGGACGGCCACAACAGGGAGGAGGTTTACAGCCAGCCCTTCACAGCAAGGAAAGGTCAGGAAGCCCTGGTCCTCAGGGACCACGGTGATTTCAAGCAGCTGCTGCCAACAATTAATGCCTTGGAGCACTGTTTTTGCAGTGACAAGCAGGGAGGAGCTGCCACTGGTCCCCCAGGACACGCATCCCTAGGCAGCCCTGATCCCAGGAAGCAAAAGGCAGATCCATCAGGGAGCTTCCCGAAAGGCTTCCCAGCGCACAGGACTGCAGGCTGGGCTGCCAACTCAGGAGAGCAGAGGGGCTGCCATCCCCTCACCTTACCTGTTTCTCTGTCATGGCATAGATATGCTGACGGTCAGGGCTCAGCACCAGGTCTCGCAGGATGGAGCTGCCCTCATGGGCCACAACATTCTCGTACTGCAGTGCTTGGTGCTTCCTCTCGGCCGTCAGGTCCACCAGAATCTGTGGGGAGAGCAACAGGGGGTGAGCAGGGTCCCACATGCGCCTCAGCCCCCACCCAGGGAGCGGGATGGGAAATGGGCCCCGTTAGGGATGTCGTCCCTCCATCACGCACCAGCGTGGCCACGCCGCAGCCACTGCAGCACAGCAAAGTAGCAGCTGCTCTGCAAACACCCTGACCCCCTTTTCCAGAAGACCAAACTGCAATCTTTTCTTCCCTTTATTGCATGTGTCTGTTGCATTTGCACCATGTTTATGCTGATGGCATTCACCTCTCCGCAGGGAGGGAAGCCACATCTGTGGCTCTCGCGCTGCACCCCCCTGCGTGCTGCCCTGCTTCCCTGCTCCGAAGCCCCTCCAGCTTGCAGCATGGCACAGACGAGCCCCCAGCTTGCAGCAAACCCCACCTCACCGCAGCAGTACCAAAAACAGCTTGCATGACACACCGCACCAAGCTCCGCTGGGCAGGATGCTGCGACACACGCAGGCAGGGCTTGCATCTCCCCATCCATCACAGGAAACACTTGGGCTCATGACCGGGGAAGTCAAGAGGGTCTCAAGGAAGCTGGGGGTCAACAGAGGTTCAGAAAGAGCCTTTGTTCCCTGAGCAGGAACGTGGCAAAGGCTTTAATCCCCCTACGGCTCACAACTATGTTAAAGCTCTTCTTAAGTACACCGGTTTCTGGCTGTACCAGCGATAACCACATCAGGAGGCACCACAGGGCTGGAGGCACCTGCCAAGCAGGGGCTAAACTCAGCTGTGCTACTTGCCATAACCCGATTGCCACCTCCGTGAGCGAGAGATGCTTCCTGCTAATGCCACACTTGCGAAACCCCCAGATTCAGGCTGTCCCCCAACACAGGGCAGCCTCAGTGCCAGAGATATGGCTCAGAGGGGATGGTCTGCTACCATGGGATGGGATGGGATGGGAGCCACACTAGCAGCCCATTCTTCAGAACACCCACCAGGAGGCCGAGAAGCAGCGTGGCCAGCGAGACAGCAAATACCGCCTGGGATCAGCTCCATGCTGATGCCAGCACATGCAAGGAGCCCACCCAGCACCCCCATCCACTAGACTGAGCATCCCCCCACAGCACAGGAGCCAATCTGCTACTCTGAAGCACCCCCTAGAATGCGTCCCACAGCTCTGCCCTGATCATTGTGCTCACTCCCACAGCCTGACACAGCCATGCCCAAGCCCTTGTGCCCCGCCATGGCAGCTGCCCCAGCATCCCGGCCACCTCATCCCCCTCCTGCAATAAATCGCCGCCAGCATTTGCATAGTTCCCAATCAGGAGGATACGGGCCAGGAAAGCAGGATCCCGGTGTGCAGCTGATTAGCATGGAAATGTATGCGGCTCACAAACAAACCGGGGCCCGTTTAATTAGAGCGGCGCCTTTGATTCACCGCCAGCCTCCTGCATGCACCAGCCCCGGATTATTTTTAGGCAGTTTTACAAAACAAATGTATTTAATTAAGAAAGAGACCCCTGAGCAACCAGAGAGCGACAAGTCCTGCACAGCAGTGAGCAAAGGGGCCGCCTTCTCCCCGGGGAACTTGGCGACTGGGCTTGCAGGGCTAGACTAACTCTCGGGAGCCCACAGCACAGCCAAAACCTCCCCCGTACATCCTGCTGCAGGATTGAAGAGCTTTCACCATAGCCCAAACTGGTCCTGGTACTCACCCTCCTCCTCAGCATCCTTTGCCAGACCCCTCCACAGATCCTGCTCCCCGTCACCCCCGCTCCAGGTACCACTGTGTGCTGGGGAACCCAGAGATGCTGAAAGCCTGGCCTAAAGCCTCTGCTCACCCTTTTTTGGGGGGATAGTCTTTCTGTCCCAGTCTGGGACCACGTTTGCTCCTACTCCAAGCATCAAAGGAGGTCGAGCCCCAGACACCTGTGGTACAGGGGCACATGGCACCCCGTGCCCTGCAGTACCCCTTGCCCGGTGGTACCCCAGAGCCTAACCTTGCTTCCCTGTATCCCCTTCTCAGATCGCTCCCCACCTGGCACTCAGCTTCTCCTCTACAAAGTCCTGTCCAAGCCAGCTCTTTGGAGGAGGGTAATGGGGAGCTTCTCCCCTCCCCAGTAAGGCACCATCTCCCTCCTCGCCACAGCAACGTGACAAACGCACCTTTCCAACCCTTTTATGGGCTGCAGTTGCGGCACAGAAGAATCGATATAGTTTTACCCTGGTTCTAAAATAGATCTATGGCTGGATGTCGCGCTGGCAGTAATTTTTAACTAGCGGGGTAATTTCCCCATTACATTATTGCACTGCGCAGTGCTGGGAAAGAGAAAGAGACGTATTAAAAAAAAACAACAGAC
Source organism: Falco naumanni (assembly GCF_017639655.2). Classification (NCBI taxonomy): domain Eukaryota; kingdom Metazoa; phylum Chordata; class Aves; order Falconiformes; family Falconidae; genus Falco; species Falco naumanni. The sequence continues at coordinate 101,491,486 of NC_054057.1, forward strand.
GTGAAGCACTTCCAGTTAATTTGAGGCTCCAGGAAGAACCTAAAAATACTCACGGTAGTCAAACGGGGCTGAAGCCTAGCCTGCCACACGTCAGGGAGCTCTGGGGGGGGGGCACAGGGCCACCCCAGGCATGCACACACAGGAACCCTCCTCTCTGGTACCTCCCCTCCTGCTAAGGATGCTCTACAGGCAGGTTTAGGATTCAGGAAAATGAAATTTGGAAGACCTAACAATCAAGTTGTTTTCTGCTTGGCAAAAGAGCAGGGCACGGAGGGAGTTTCTGAGTTAGCTCGTGGTAGGCAAGCTCATCCTGCCACTCCTCCCCAGCACAAGAAGATCACCAGCAGACAGACCCCAGTATCATCCCACGGCAGGAGGACCCAGCTGCCCACAGTGCCTGCTGCCGTGTGGGCACAGGGGAGAACCCAGCATTAGGGCCCTTCCAGTGGGATTAGCCTGATGGGAACCTACCCGTCCTGGCTGGCAGGAAGGGGACAGGCTGTCTGGACCATAATGCAGCAGAGCAGCACATGGGATGTGCAAGGTGCCTCCCACCTTCTACAGACACCGGGAGGGACTGCTTCCCCATCTCCCCGCACCCGTGGGGTAGCTGGGGGGAAGGGGAAGAGGATGCGGTTTAATCAGAGCAGCCCCCCTCGGAAACACGCTCCTTCCTGCCCACCCTGCCTGCCTTCCCACCCGGGGGAAAAGACATTTACCGAAAATAAATAAATAAATAAACCTATTAACCTTTCTCCTCATCCTGACGCTGATATAATTACCCAATACTAATAATTACTCACACTAATTTCTCGCTCAGGATTCCTGCCCTCACTCTCACCTGCCTGGGGCTGGCTCCGGGCAGGGGCTCAGCAGCGCTGCCTCCTGCCAGGGCTGCCAGGAGCCCCGGGGGCGGCTGGACCCTGGGGCCATGCCCAGGCGAAGGGGCAGGAGCGAGGGTCAGCTCTGCTGCCTTGTTAAGTAAACAGAAGAGACCAGAGGCAAGAAATGACAAGCTCCCTGACGGGGTGAATCATCTCAAGGCAAGCCCAGGGGTTGCTCCCACAGCACGCCCTCCGCGCTCAAGCCAGGAGCCCCCCTGAAGGAGCACCCAGCACAACCACACTCTGAAGATGAAGGATGGAAGACCTGGCCCCCCAGAAGCCGAGCGGGCTGGTGGAGGAGCGCAAGGCCAGGAGCTGCCAAGGCGTCCCACCTTACCAAGCGGCCCCCCGCCTCCCAGGCCAGCCATGCAGAGCCCCGGCAAAGGGGCGATGAGGGAAAGGACAGCAATGACAGAAAGGACAGCGCAACGCCTCTACCCCCGGGCACCCCGGGGCAATGAGTGACCCTGCACCGCATGCCCCAGCTGGCCAGAGGCGAAGTCCCCCTCCAGGAAGCCCAGAGAGGGTTCCTGGGGATGGTCTTCTCTTGGCTGGAGAAGGGAGCTTCCACCCCATACAGGTTTTGGAGGAGGCTAAAAAGCAGGCAGCTGGTGCAGGGTCACGGGCAGACAACAGCACCAGCCGGTCCTGCTGCTGCCTGGAGCCTGATGCTCCCTCCAAAGCTCAGCTCTCCTTTGCCAACCATGACGCTGGGGCACCCAGAAGCTTCTGCAGGGCCCAGGCCCCACCACAGCAGCGCGAGCAAAGAGCCGCTGCCCCGAGGAGCTGTGCAAGGTAGGGCTGGGACCTGAAACCCATGTGAAAGGCAGGGGGAAGCGAAAGCACCAAGAGGGCAGAGGCAACACACCAGAGGAGAGATGGCTCCTTCCGCTGCAGCACACTTGCTCCCCTGGGCAAGACACTCTCCAGGCTTGTCCAGGTGAGGAGGCACCTCCCCACTGCCACAACCACTGCCCGACTGCTGCTCACCAAACCCGCCAAGGGGACACCCCCCAGCATCCCCGCCGCCACCAGCAATGGGCACAAGGCGGGGAGGAGCATCTCCGCAGGGCCGCCTTCCAGAAAAAAAGGCGATGAGAGGAACGAAGGGCAGCAGCACCTGGCGATCACCCAGCACTGGCAGCAGGTCCGGAGAAGGACAGCGGCGGAGGACAGGGCTTTACAGCTCAGCCCTGGGCCACGATGCCAGGAGGAGAGGGAGGAAGCACAGCCGGAGAGGGAAGGCAGCTGCAGACATGCCAAAGCTGCTTTCGGATTTAACACATGCCGGCAGGGGTCTGGCTGGGGTCCGGGATGTGCTGGGGTGGGCCACTGGCTCCCTGCGGAACCAAAACCATGTGCTTGAGGGCACACGCGGAGAGTCCCCAGGAGAGCCAGCCTCACCGCAGGGGACACCCCCAAGCCCACCACTGGGAAGAGGGGGCTCTTCGCCCTGCCGCCGCGGGGCTCTCCCACCCCAGCTCTCCATCTCCCCCCCCTCCAGGCTCTCAAGCCCCGATCCTGGGTCCCAAGCGGTCCCCCGCAGACCCCTCCTCCAGGCAGGAGAAGTGCTCAGCCAGGCTTTGTACTCTTATCTGTACAGGGCTGTGATTAATTCGCAGCGGCTGGCAGCAGCTACAAGAGGAGGGCGCTTTTGCCCGCCTGCCACACTTCAAAGGCACGGACTTATCTGCCTGAAACACACTCCGCAGCCTTTTCATGGGGACCCTTTCCAGTTCCACGGGGCTCGCACGGCACTGACGGGCAACGCGAAAGAAAAGGCTTATTTACAGGAGTGGATTTCAAAGCCTCCCCCCTTCCCTCTCAACGCTTGCTGGGGGAAGCGGAAAGTTCCCCAGCCCCAGGGATGTCCATCGGGGACAGTGACTGAACAGCAGGGGACAAGATGCAGCTGTGAGGAGAGGATGCTGGATTGAGGTCCCCGTCCCACCTTTGCCCACGTCCTGACCCCATCCTCTTGCCGGTAAGAGCTTCACGGCACGTCCCTGAGCTGGGAGGAGGAAAAAGCTTCAACATGTGCAGAGGGCAGAGCCCAGCCCCGAGACCGAGACCTTCCCCTCCCCACACCACCGGTGCTCACGGCTCAGGCACCACCAGACCCCAGGCTCCCACATTCAAACCCGCGGGTGTGCATCCCCTCCATGGCAGCAGAGCCACACTAACACCCCCCGCATTCTGCTTTGATTTTGGTACCATTGACCGAAAGGGCACAGGACAGAGTAAATAAAACCAGGAGAAGAGCGGGTCCCAGCAGAGCTGACCCCCCAGACCATGAGGCCACCTCCTGGAGGCAACTGAGGACCTGTGCAGCCTGGCCACCCCAAGACAGAGGTGACAGCTGCCGGGCAGCATCACGCAAGACTGTGCCAACAAGCTACAGCCAGAAAGGGAGTATCACACGTCCAGCCAGGGGTCTGCTGGGGGAGATGGACCCCCCTGGGGTGCCACCCTGCATGGCCCCTCCTGGCACGTGGCCTGGGCTCATCCCAGGGCAGCAGGCAATGTGGGGATGGGGACACCAGCTGCCCCTCCACATGCGCGCCCGCCCCCCCCACGCCATCCCCTCGTGACCTGCACCGCCAGCAGCTGCTGCCCATACCACCCCTCTCAGGTTTCCAAAGGAGGGCAAGGGCTTTAAAATGAGGTTCCCAAATCAGCTGCGCTGGGGGAGGAGGGGCACACTCCTCTTCCCCCCACCCCAGGAACGTGCAAGGGCTGCCCAGCAAAATGCAGGGCTGGGAGCAGCTGCAGGGCCATGGCCTCATCCGTCCTGGGGGCACAGCTGGTGGGGCCGAGGGGTGGGTACTGCTGGAGAGGGGGCACCAGCATGTCAGCAGAGGGGACAAGGCAGTGGCTCCTGCTCCCTCCCACTGTATCGCACGTCACCAAACTTTGGCACCCAGGATGATGAGGTTTTGCTCAGGCATCAAGAAAATCGCCACCAGAAGAGCCCTAGCTGTGCTTTACCAGGGCTCACCCTACAGGGCTTTGAGGATGCATCTCCCAAGGGCTCGCAGCTGGGACTGGGAACAGCATGGCCCCGCAGAAACATCCCAGCTATGTGGGACAGGCCAGCAGCCGGCACCCCAGCTACCTCCGCTCCCCCCAGCCAGCCACCCTCCCTGCCGCCCGTCAGCTGCCCACGCAGGAATGCACCAGCCAGGCGCAGAGGGGACACATGCCTCCTCCCAGACGGGCAGGCAGCTGCCTGCTGCTGAAAGCCAGCACCTCGGAGTCCTGCAGAAGGAGGTACTGTCCTCCCAGCCGCCTGGGATGCTCCTGCCTCATCACTAACCTACTGAGGAAAAGGGGGCGAGATGAGCTGCCTGATTCCATCCAGTGAAACCCATTCACTTCATGAAGATGAATACAAGCAAGGCTTTTGTCCTGGGCCCAACGTCGCCCTGAGCCAAAGAATATTGGGACTCCAATTATATCAGTATAATAAAGCAAAACCAAGGAGATACTTAATCTAAATCAATGCTCCTAACAGCCACAAACGCCAGCGACTCGCCGACACTGACAGATACACCACCAGTTCATCTAGCTTCTTTCGAAGCACATGTTATTGCCAGTGTGACATCCCCAAGCAGTATCCTGAGTTTGGCCACGTGGGCTGAGAACAGACACACTCAGTGCACCTCTCTGAGGTGGGAATTGGGTTTGCCATAGGAGAGAGGGGGATGCAGGGGGGCAACCCTGGCCAGCAGGACCCCAAAACACAGCACCATCTCCCCCAAAACTCCTCAACCACCTTCTTCTTTCCTCAGACTCATTTCCCATCTTTTCTTCTTGTTCAGTCACCCACACCAGTGGTGCTCCCTCGTGCTAAAGGCACTCAGCAGCGCTGGCCGGCCCAGCGCCAGCCCACGTGGCATGGCACAGCACGGCACAGCACGGCACAGCACTGACCGGCTCCTCGCCCACCATCTGCAAACCTTTCCAAAACCTCTCCTGACCAGGTTTGCCCGCATTGCTCCATCAGCAGGAGGGGGAAGTACAGCCCAACACACCGTTCCAGCAATCCCGACAGAACTGAAACACCGTCAGAAAAATCTTCCTGACCTTTCTGTACCAAAACCAAACTGCTGGAAAGACGGAGCAAGTGCCAGGGTACCGCACGGGAGCAGCACCTTCACTGAAGTCAAACCTGGGTGCAGGAGGGACTGATGGAAGCAAGGAGGCAGGGGGAGAAATTACACACACACACACGCCTCGTTGGGAGCCACACAGCAGGAGACAGGTTAAAGGCACTTGCCCCGCTTCCCTCCCCAGCAAAGCCCCAGGTCCCGGCCCCAGCCCCACCAGCCCCACAGCTGCTCCAGCGGTCTCGAGCCATTGATTTCCCAGCTTTGCCCTTCAAAACTCTCCTGGCTCAGCGCCCAGTTCATATCGTCTAGGCACTCAGGAGCAAAATATCTCTATTATTATTGCAATTATGTCCCAATCAGCGTTGCTCAGGGCTGAGGCGGTCAAAGGAGGGTCCCCGACAAGCAAATCAATGGGCAGCCTCTGCCCTGCGGGCTGCCAGGGACCGGGTGGGATGCGCTGACAGCTGCTGAGCCCTACGGGGAAGGGCAGGCAGAGGACAGGGATCCCCAGGGACCCCTCTGTGAGATGCCATGGCCCAGCAGGGTGGCAGTCCTCAGTCTTTGCTGACCCTCAGCCAACCAACGGTGATGTAAAATCCCCTCTGCACGGAGCATGCAGGCAGCCACCGACCCCACGCACTCTAGATGCGATCCAAGGGCTTTACCTCTGAGGGGCTTCACAGCTAAGGAGAACCAAGGGGAGCTGCAGGGTGTCCCCAGGTGCAGCACAGCAGCCGCTGGGGCATCAGTTCCCCAGGGAGGGAGCGACGGAGCATCCCAAAACTACCCCTCCAGCAGTGCAGTGCCTGCACTCACTGGGCTGTGCCCTCTCCAGCATACATGCACAGCGAAACCCAGCACCCCACCGCAGACACGTCCCTCTGCAGGGAGGGGAACACAGGCAGGTAAGCAGGTCCCGCTGCTTCCCAAGGCACGGGAAGAGAGGAGGGAGCTGCAGAGGTGGGAGACCCCAGTAACAGAGGGGGAAGGAATTTTAGCCCTGAAAAATGGAAGGTAAGGGCAAAAAAGGCGCACAGCAAAAATGGGACGGGGACCATCTCACTGCGTTCCACTGTTCCCCTCCATGCAGGAAAAAGCCCTGGGTGACAGCAGGGAAGGGCAGAGCACATCACAGAAATATAAGACTATTTTCTTCCCCCATATATTAATTACTGGAGGCATCCCAAGTGTCCCAGCAGGCCCTGGGGGACACTGAAGCCATGGCAATGTGTCACCCTCCCAGCTCCCACAGGACTAGGACTGCGTATGACCAGCCTGGGGCAAGTTAATACCTAAACGTCCCAGAGGTGGCCCTGGGAAGAAAGCTCTTGCCTGAAGGACTCAGTATTGAGTTTTCCAAACAAAAGCTTTTTCCACTGCCAAGGCACCAGCTCCTCCAAGGAGATCACATTGTTCTGTCCCATGGGGACCAGCCCAAAACCTTGGCTACTGGTGCTCCCCAATGCACAGCCCATCACCCCAGCCAGCAAGCAGAGCAGTCCCAGAGCTGCCATCCCCAGCCTCTCCACAGATCAGAAGTTGCTATTTCTTCTGCAAATCCAAAGCACTGCTTATTTTCCTCTTAACGATGCCGCTCACCTTGCCAGGGCAGCACAAGGCCTTTTTTCTGAGCCTCACTGAGCGTCTGCCTGTGCAACCAGACCAAGATAGCCCCAACATGAACGCCAAGGGCTCATCCCACCACCCTCACCCTTCTGGCTGCTTTGGACATGGAGCAATGACTAGTTAAAGGCTCTGCCTACAGCCGGGGGCTCAAAGCCCTGCGGCCTGCCAGCAGCGATGGGGATGCTCCCCTTTGCAGATCTCTGTCAGGGGAGCCCAAAAGGCAGGGAGGAGGCAGCAGGGCTTCACCAGGGATGTGGCAGGGAGGAAGGACGAGCTCCCAGGGCTGCAGCACAGCTGGAGATCAGCTGGATCCTTCCTCCCCCTTCAGCTCCAGGAAAATAGCAGTTTCCTTCCTGGTCCCTAAAATGAACACAGCAGCAAAAAAGGAGCTGCCCGAGGACAAGGCAGGGGCTTTTGGTCTTGCAAACAAGGAGCCAGCGGCAGGAAAAGCCCTCACAGGGGAGGCTGCGGAGGGACAGACCCCAAGACGGGGATCTGCTTCAGGGTACCCTCCATGGTCAGGTCCCTCCCACCCCAGCAGCCCCACATGCAGATTCAGTACCAGCCAAGCCCCCATTTTGGCAGGGCTGCCTGTGCAGAGCACCACAGCTCATGTCTGGATTTATCCATCCATCAGTCTCTAAAGCACTCTGCAGCCCCATCTCAGCATCCCCCCATTCATTCAGCTCCAGCCGCCTAAGTGGGCCAGCCATTATTTCCATGGCTTGCAAGCCGAAAGCTGTTTGCTGCAGCAATACATTGCAGCAAGGAGTATATAATAGGAACTAAATCCACTGCCCATTCACCTCCACCCAGGGAGAAGGACAACACTGACTGCGCAGGGGGGATTCAGCTTCACCCATTTAACACCAGCTTTGATCCCATCCTACCCATCAGGCCTGCAGCTCTGCGTTGTCCTGGTCTTTTATCTCCATGGACAAATCACACCAGACTGCCCAGGAGAAGCTGATAAGCAATAAATGATCAGGATCCAAATATCACAGGGCACAGTGACAACATTAAATATTACCACCCAGCACAGGCAGCAGGACTGGACGTGCAGATCTCTTACAAATTCAATGACAAAACCATACATCACATGATGTACTTCATGGGAACGTAAACCCTGGCATACGGGGGAGACCAAGTTACAGCCACACTTACAGTCCTTGCTCCAACCATAAGCACCTCCAAGATTTCTTCTCTAAGCTCTCGCCATTCAATGCCCAGCTTTCCCAGCGATAACAGCCAGGTAAGCCTAGCTTCAGGCCGAGCACACCAGAGAGTGCCTGCAAATATTTTGCTTCAAATACACTCAGACTCTCCCACTCACTCCACCCGGAGCTCTTGACATGTTTGCTAAATTCCCTGCTCTCACCTTCCGTTTGCGTTTTAAGCTTCGTTCCTGCTCTGGTCCTCCTACAGCATCTCCAACCCAGAGAGCCACATTCCTGGCTGCACTACACCCTTCTCCGTGTCTCCGTAAAGCCAGGGGAAAGCTACGGAGCCATGGCTCTGCACCACACAGAACACGGAGCGATGAAAACCACTTCTCTGCAGTGAGCTCTCCATTCAAAACCAGAATGAAAATTAGGCTCTTCAGTCTGCAGATAGGAGCAATTTCGAAGGAGAGATTGAGATTTAAATATAGAGATTGCTTTCCCTAAGGATGCTGCTCAAGATACTTAAGAGCTCAGGTTTTACACGACATGGATTTCCTTTGGCACCGATGCAGAACTCCCTGCCCCACTTCCCCAGGCAGCAATCCCTTCTTCGGGCTGTCGGGAAGCACCAGGTCCCGTTGGCCAACGTGGAGCCCATCAGTGACCACAGGGCTCACCCAGGAGGTCAAGTGGGGCACAGATGTCCACCCTGAGCTTTCCAGGTGTGACAGCACTCAGCCACAAACTGCTGTAACCTCAGCTCTTGCAGGTCCATGCAATGAGAAACAGAGAGCCCTTCCTGGGGATGCAGGGCTGCTCTTGCTAAGACCAGACCAGAGCACACACCGCATCCAAAACCAAGTTCTCAGAAGATCTTTGAGGAACACCTACCTCTGAGGGAACAACTACCCTCCCTACCATTCCCAACGCTGCCAGGGGACCTCAAGTGGAGCTGTCATCCACCACAACTTGCCAGCACTATGGCCAAGAAGCTGTTCCCAGCCAGGGATGCAGGTTGGCACTCGGCAGCCTGGCGAGAGACAGGCACGTTCCAATCGCAGCCGGACCTTGCCGGCCCAATGCTGGAGGGAGCAGAGATGGGGACAGGCAGACAGCCCCCAGATAAACAACTTTATCCCAAGACGCAACCCTGGCAGGCACCCATCACATGCCTGATGTGTAGACAGAGGCCAAGGGGTGGGAAATGATGTTAATTAAAGTTTTAATTACTGTAACCAAACGAGTAGTATAATTACTTTATTCTCCCAGAGACTTCAAACTGATTAAGGACCACGTGCGCAATCTTCAGGTTGATGCGGTTTTTAATTAAACGTGCCATCAAAGACGGTGAGAGGGGTGGGCAGGACGATGGCTCAGCCTGGTCCCCCTCCGAGACCTCACATGAGGAGGGAGCCCGGGCTGGCAGAGACACACAGGTCAACAGCGGCAGTCAGGGCAAAGGGCCAAAGACAGCTGCTTTGGGAAGACCAAAGCCAGCGGGATGCACGCATATGTCTCCAAGGAGAAGCTCCTCTCCTACACATCAGCCCTCAGCTTCACATTCCCCCCAAAACATCTACCTTTCCAAACATCCCCAAAACAACCCCACATGGGCCCTAAAAATATTAATGAACTGGTGCTGCCAACTGGAGGGAATGATTAAAAAACAATTTTGCAAAGGTATCCTTTTCAAATAATAATAATAATAAAAGACAAAGAGTAGAAATTAAATTCCCAGTCCCCTACCTCAAATAAATAGTATCAGAATTTGAAATGAGACATAATTACCCCGCCAAGGTTAAAGCCGCTAATGCACGTGGAATACAGAATCACCATCCATCATAATCATATCTCGTATCGCTGCCATTATTTATAATTAGGAGGCACGGTTTAAAAAACACATAAAGACGCCCATGCAATGCAGTAATTCTTCTGTTATTGCTCCTGGAGGGCCAATCCTGCTCCATTTCATGGAGTCCAGGATCAGGCAAAAGTAATTTCCCCAAAACCCCCAAAAGTAATTCCCAAAAAGCTCCTCGCTGGGAAGAGAAACCCGCCTCAGCCCACCCGCAAGCCCTGCCTAAGCACCAGGCTGGCAGCAGCAGGGCACAGCTGGGCTGCACGGGGTCCCTCCCGGTCATTTCAAACCCAAGCAGGCACACAACACATCCAGACAGTCCTCCTCCCTTAACAATATTGAATTTATACTTTTTTCCCCCCAAAAGCTAGTGCGGGAAGAGTGGAGCCGAGCAAACACTAGAGCCACAGCCCGGCTCAGCAGCAGCCTGCAGGTGATGGCCAACCGGCCAGGCTCTGCCCAGGCTTTCTCCTCTGCTGAGTGGTTTTTTACCTATCTTTAAAACCACAGAACCAGTTATAGCAAGAGCCGGGAAAACCAAAAGCTAACCCCAGAGCTGCTGAAAGCTGCCCTTCTTTGAAGCACGGGTTTTGCATGCTGCCCCTGTGTCCCAGTGAAATATTAACAAGCTCCCAGCAAAGCAGGAGGAAATTACGCTTAATATATTCTGGGGAAGTCCACAGCCAGCAGTGCCTACGCGGCAGGGGCCAGCTCGAGAGGGAGCCACCTCCAAATCCCTTCTCCTCCCAGCGATGGGGAGCAGCGAGCCTGCAGCCCAGGGGGACATGCACCAGCTCTATCACACACGTAAGTGCTGGAGCAAAGCTCTTGCGCAGAAAAGCACAAACACCGGGACGCGGTGGGGTATGCAGCTGACAGAGCCCCACGAGTCTGGGAGAGGCAGTTTTGCACCCTTCAGTGGCAAATTAGAAAGCAACAGCGGTTGGAGAGGGCATCCTGGGGACACGGAGCCATGATGGCACAGGCTCAGCAAAAGCCCAGGGATGAGACCACAGAGAGGACAGACAAACGCATGCACGTGTATGTGTAAATCTAAGCCACGGTGGCTCCAGAGATGGAAAAGCAAGCTGGGATAAGCTGAAGGGGAGAGCTGAAGCATGGTCAGAGAGGCACAAGTCCTCAGCAGAAGCAGCCCCAGGAAGGAGCTCAGCCCCACCACTGGCTGCAAGCAGCCCAAGGGAAACAGCCAAAGCCAGCTTGCCCCGCCAGTCTCATGACTCTTACTCACAAGCAGAGCTGCACTTTCTCAGAAGTTTCATTAAGCTGTAAAACAAGAAAAAAATAACAAGGAAAAAAAAAATGCAGCAAGAGAAAGCCAGCTTACAGATGCACATACAAACACACGCACTCCAGAACCCAGGAAACACGTTTCTAATGAAGGATGCTGCAAACACAGCAAAAAGCCAGCTGAAGCTTCCAGCCAGGGTCCCCTTACCGGAGGCACTGCGCTCCACTCCGCAGCACGAGGGGACAATGGGCAGAGAAGCAGCGGGGGCGCATCCAGAGAGAGGGGCTCTGTGCAGAGCAGCACCATGCACTCGAGGTGAGCCTCGCTGGGGCTCAGGCACTGTGCCCACCCGCTCCAGGGCAGCCTGTCCTTTCACAGAGTGGGTACCAGCCTATGTGCCCCATCAGGAACGATCGCTGTGACCTCTGGGTCTGCACACAGGGATGTGGGGCATCTCTTGGGCTTGCCCTGAGCATTTTCCAGTTCCTCCGCCATTTCAGCCAGCCAATGCACTGCCCAACATGCCAAGGATCAGGCCAGAATTACAGGATCTCCAAGACCGGGGAAGACCAACCACCTCTAGATGCCAGATGCTTCCCACGGGGCTACGGAAGAGAATTACTGGAAAGCCAAAGGGAACTGAGTCACCCACCCCCAGCCAGTGCCTCCCCAGGCCCTGAAATGGCCATCAGCACCTCGCTGGGCTCTGGCTGCCATCCTTCAGCTGTCTCAGCCCCAATGGCACATGTCTGAAGGACTTTTAACATCAGTGGCAGCGAGTTTACCACAACCAAAAGGGGTAGAGCAAGGAGGAGGTGCTTTGCAGGATCAGGCAGAGGATCACTATTTGCCCTTCCAAGTGCTGAAAACCAATCCCCCCTTCCCCCTTTTTATCCCATTGAAAACTTGACAGAACCTCCAAGCGCTCTGCAGTTGAAATTGGCAGGTCTTAAATTAATTGACTGCAATTTTACACAACAACATGTTGAGCTGCGAGCTGGCCCGCGGCCCGCTTGGCTCACCATCACTCCCCAGACACTTTTCAAGCAACCTCCAAAACTTCATAACACATCTACGGCGAGGCGAGCAGGCTGCCAATGTGACCCACTCCTTGCCAAAAAACAGCCCTGCCTCCCCACGCCCCTGCCCCGACCCTGCTCCAGTTCCTCCGGTGTTTTCCTCCATTCTCGTTAATGGCTTGTTAAATTATTCTCATCGTCTCCGAGGAGTTTTGCTCCTCCAAACGGCGAGGAGCATGGTATGGGCTGGGTTACGGGCCCACTGCTTTGCCATGGAAACGGCAGCAATGGGACTGATGTGCGCAACAGGGGTGAGAAAAGTCAGGGGTTTGTGTTTTTTTTTTTTTTATTTCAATCTATCCTGACGCATTCCTGCTCTCCTTCCACTCAACATCCCAAAGGACAAAGCCCAAAGCAAAAGATGACGAGATGCAGTGGCAGGTCGGCAACGTCCCCCTGCGGGGCTGGGTGCTTGGGGTAATGCAGAAAACACACAACCCCAGACAATGCCTGCAACCCACCTCCAACCCACCCAAAAACCAGCCACGCACTTCCTAGGAGAGGGTCTGAGCTGGCATCAGCGCTCGCACGGAGCCTGCCTGGCACCCAGCCCCAGAGCGCGGCTCCATCCCGCCTGTGCTGGCTCCAGGTCCCCGAGCCGCCCCGCGAGCTCCCGCGAGATGCTGCTGCTGCCGCCTCGGCCAAGCACGAGCCCCAGCGATGAGTCAACCCCGGCTCCCAGCCCTAATCTAATCCCGTCCCTGGTGCCGGGCGGCTTTCCAGGGCATGTCCGCAACATGAAAGGCGTGCACTCGCCCCGCTGCCGGGTCGAAAGCCGGAGGAGGAGAGGGGAGGATTGCTCCGGCTCTGCCGAGGACTTGGGTCGAGCAGCTGATGCTCTGCGAAAGCCAAACTGGGGGTGGGTTGTTTGTGTGATTTCATTGCTTGAACAAACAGAAACATCCTGTATGTGATTAAGAGCCTTTATGAAAAACACACCAGCGCTGAGCCCCGCAGCTGGGGACGAAGGTATGGCTGCGGCTGGAAGGCAGCGTGCAGCGGGGCTCAGCCACGCTGGCATGAGTCGAGCTCCCAGGCAGTTTCACGCAGCCACAGCATCCCAGGGATGTTTCAGGCCACGTACGGAGATAGACGTGCCCCCTAGGAAATCATCTCCCACAGAAAATGTCCTTTTTTTCATACCAAGCTCCCCAAGTCCTCACTTGCTCTAGGGAGCAAGAGGCACAGCACGGTTACCAACAGCCTACGAGCCACAGACGACGGCTGCGCAGGGAGAAGCGGCCAAGGCACTAACATCACTCTGAAGCATTAATTCTTTCCTTTATCACCTTCTGCCCCAGGATATCGAAGTACGCCGCGCATGCCTATAGCTTGTTCCCCCTTTTGGCTGCAGGCACCGCCATCCGCAGATGGTAGGAAGCAGGAACAGGCGGCCCAGGCAGAGGCAGCGACCTGACCACAGTCCATCCCCCTCCCAAAAAAGGGAGGATTCCAGATCCTGCCAAAACCCAGGACTTGCCTGGACTCGTGCGGCCGTCACCTCGCAGCCCCTGCCCTGCGCTCCAGCAGAGCTGCCTCTGGGGAGCCAGCCAGGAAAACACATGCTTTTGTTTAAGGAGCACAGCCTGGGGGCGGGGGGGGAAAGCACTGAAATATTACACATACACACCAAAAGAAAAGAAAATTGAAGTTCTGAAGTTGTTTCTCTTTGGCAAGGTTCAAAATAGGGCAAGGTTTTTGGTTTTGCTGGGAGGCTTTAAAAAAAAAAAAAAATGTATTTCATCCAAACCATCCTTGAAACATTCATGACATTTGTTACCATAAACTTTTCCCCCAATTAATTGCTTCTACACAACTATCTTTTTCCTATGAAAATCACCACCAGAAACTCGCAAGCCATTAAAAAAATGCTCGGTCGCTCTCTCTGTTTCTCCCTGCTCACAAGCATAAACAGAATTAGAGAGGCTGGGAGGTCAGAAACAACAGCTTTGACTCAAGAGCCTTGGCCAGCAAGCGCTGCCACCTGCAGCAGGGACACCCAGGGCAAGACTTGGAGCTCGCTGAGATGCTTGCAAAAATACCCCAGCTCCGCAGGTAGGCAGTACCACCTCCGGTGCTGACTCAGAAACGCACAGTGGGCCAAGTCTCTGACAAAAAATCATGTTCTTGGGGATCTAGCCTGGATTTATAGGCAAGGCTTTCATAGCACGGTGGTGAGGATGCTCACGCAAGTGTGACAGCACATGGAGGGGGAACCGAAGCCAAGCAGAGGTGAGAGGAGAGGCTTCCATCCCAGAGGGAGGCACCGACAGCCACCTGGGTGGCTATGGTGTTGGGGAGGACTGGAGCTGCCTGCGTGCTCTTTGATTGCTTCCATTTCCAAAATGAAGCCCAGGTCTCGCTTTGGCAGCTCAGGCAAGCAGGCATGGGGCGGAAAGGCACCCCCGACTGCGGTCTGAAAGGACGAGGCTGGAGAAGGAAGGTGAGCCATGATGCTGGACTCGGTCAAGGGGCACAGAGGAAGCCCCTCCACCTCTCCTTAAGCCAGCGGGACACGGCTTCTCTCCACCTCTGGGATCAGTGGCTAAAGGGGGGATGAGGCACAGGGGCACAACACTCAAGGGACCCCAAGCAGCACACCCCATGGGGATCAGGGGCAGCAGGTGCCACCCCAGGCTGTGCCAGCCCCCACACAGCCTCCAGCCAGAAACGCTGACGCTGCCATACAACCCAGCCACCGCAATTTAACGAGCCCTCCTGCAGCTGAGCAGCAGCATCACGTCTTCACACCGCATGCCCTTAGTCACCAAGATGAACCACACTTTGAAGCTTGAGAAAGCACATTCCATTCCACCACCACCAACCCAACCCCCCCCCCCCAGGCCAATGGTAACAATTTTTGCCCTCTTAAAACAAGAAGCCACAGCTCACACCCCCCACATCGACGCCAACTCGTCCCCCCGAGAGGAGAGCCCAGCCATCTCATTCCCAGGTTATTTGCTCCAGCCGTGGGCTCGCACTTTCCCACCAGCAGATTCCACGGCTGGGGAAGGAAAGGCAGGAAGGAAACCCCCAACTGAGACAGGGAGTGTTTATCTCACCTGTTAGAAGAGAAACACATCTTTAATTTTAAACGTTGAGTGTAAAACTAGATCCCTCGAGGCTCATAAACATACCAGAAAGAGAGGGAGAGTAACAGAGAGAAACCCTGGGGAAATAAATGGAGAATTCAATTTGGGAAGTTCCCACCCCCTTGTGTGGGGTGGGAATCAGCTGGCACGGACCATGCAGGCAAAGTGCAGTTTTGGGGCTTTTGGGTCTTTTTAAAGGACTTTGCATGTGATGTTTTTTGTGAGAAATGAGCATTGGGGGTGAGGGATTCCTCCCCAGGAAACCAGACACGGCGGCAGTGAGCCCAACACCATCCAGCATCTCCATCCAGGGGGGCAGAGGCTGCTCCCCCCTCCCCTGCCATGAAAGCTGCCAGTACAGAGCACACCATGGGAGCCCACTGCCTGCACCCCCTAGCCCTCCAACCGTGCCCACTGCCCCTGAGGTCCCGCACCCTGACCTCCTCGCCAGGGATGCTGAGCCTTTCTGCATGGCTGCATATGTACCAGCCTCACTAAGACACACTTTCCATGGCTAATTACAGACACAGTCACCCTGGCCAAGACACACACCTATTTTCGGAAGCTTTTAAAGAAAAAAAAAAAAAATATATATATATAAATACACATGCACAGGCACATCCAAACTGCATCACATTTTTCCTCTGCAAATTTTTTCAGTTGCATTTTATTCAACAGCTACCAGTTAATTTTTGACTGCTGTCAATGGAAAGCAAAAAGCCAGAGGAGCCAGGGAACAGCCAGGCACTGACCCAGCCTCCGAGACCAGCAGACCTCCTGCCTTCACAGCTTCCAGGACTGCAAACTACTCTACAGACTTCAAGCTTGCCCACAAGCACCCCTGCTGAGCCCAAAATCCATCCTCAGACTGATTTTACTGCACCTTTCCGTGAAAATTTAGCTCTAAGTCCAGGTTGGGAAGAGCATCACCAGTGACACGAGTTTGGTGGAGCTCAGTTTTTGTCGGGGGTTGGCACTGGGAGGATGCAGAGGGCTGGGGAGGACTTCTGCAGGTGAGAAAAGCCCTGTGGGAGACAAAGCATTCATCCCCTCCATTCCAAAGGGGACAGCATCCATGTGTCTCCAGCTCCTTCCTCCCAGGCTTCACCAGAGAACAGCCACAGCGAAATCATCCACACATATATTTAACATTTCCCCTTCACCCACCACTGCCCCAGCTCCCACTCATGTGGCTCCAGAGGTCCTTCACATCTGACAAGGACAATGAGTTGTCCCCATAAAGTCAAGGAAGCCCCCTACCTCAGCAGCCACCCGGCCCAGCAAGCAGCATCGCTGGCGTTTAAGCCTCCAGCTACGGCAGCACCAGGTTTGTTCTGCGGATGCCGGCACATAATTAAGATCTACGGGGCTCTATCAATCACCGACGGGAAAGGCAGGCATGGAAAGCTCAACTGCAGTGGCAGAAGCCTCCATGTTACTGGTGTCAGGGTGCCCGAGGGATGCTGGTGAGGTGGCACAAATCCAGTCCACCCCTGCAGCAAGCAGCCAGGCCCCCCACCCTCCAAACCATCTCTCTGACCTGCTTTGTGAACTGTAATCCCTGTGCAGCATCGCTCCGAACTCTTGCCACAAAGGGAACAGCCTCAGTTCACATCCCAGTGGATGCTGCAACCGAGGTTGGCCCTGGAAGCAACTGCTGCTGGGAAGAGCCGGAGTTGCACACATGGGAGACAGGCTGCTTACGGCATTTGAGGCTTCGATCTGGCACCCCAAAGCAGGGGCTGGGGGAGGAGAGCGTGTTTGCACGGGTCTCCTCACCCCTGAGGAGGAGCCCTCCAGGATGCAGATCCAGCACAAGGAAATGGCTCCTCTCCCACCTCTCTGCTCTGCCTGCTGCCCACCCTTGCCAAGCAGCATCTCTGAGACCAGCAGGGGCAAGAGGTCTCCAGGAGCAGCAGCAGGATGGCCAGGAGCCCTTTGCCTGGACTTAACCATTGCCAAACCCTCCCCTGGTGCACAGCCCTGAAGGGGCAATTCTCCAGCCCTGCCCTCAGCAAAATGCCCCCCACAGCCAGGACCCCCCAGCTAAGGGGATTAGGGGGGGTGAAGGGACCTTCCCGGGGGGGCTCCAGGCAAAGGGAGGAAAGGACCAGGGAAGGCAAAGCCTGCAAAGAGCAAGTCCTCTCCTGCCCCAAAACACTCTCATTAACTCTTCCCCTCCCAGCCAAACAACGCAGCTTGGACCCACCCGTGCTCAGCCCACGGTGCAGCAGCATCGGGGAGCAGGACAGGACAGCTGCACCCCAGGAGCACACACAGCCTGGGGAGTAGAAGGACAAGCCCCACCTTCCCCCAGCTCACCCCCAAAGAGGGACCACCCAGCGGGATGGAGCAGCATCCCCACTATCCCAGAGCCGCACACAGCCACGCTAGCGCACAAATTGCTTCATTAAATGTCATCGCATTAAGCCAGTTTCATGAATTTAACATTGTCCCCCGACTATTGTTTGCCTGAAAATTAAATTACGGCAACATTTGTTGTTTCAACGCGTCTGTCAGTTAGGGATGGGGCTGGAGGAGGGGATGCAGACTGCTGATGCCACTTCGGCAGCGGGGCTCCTGCGGGCGGGCGGGCGGCTCCAGTGAAGGTGGGAAACACAGCCAGGGCTTCCTTCACAGGGGAGAGAGAAGGGAATAATTAAGCTAACGTGCTGTTTCAACCAAAGCCAACCATACCAGATGTGGAGAAGTAAGCCAAGCTGCCCGGGAAGGGAAAGCATCGCTGTTCTGGAGCGGATAAAGGCCCCGACTGGTCCCTGCAGCCACCAGCCGGCACGGCAGAGCATCACCCCGTATCCCTCCAGGCAGCCACGGGCCCTGGCTACGTCCGCACAAGGAGCTCAGCGCAGCAGTCTGGGGCTTTTTGATCTTTCCAGATTACAAAGCTTTGCCACATATAGGAACACTCTGAAAAATGTCTTATTTATTCTTCCTTTTCCCTTGAGCAGCTCCTCTCTGCAGTATCAGAAACAAAGGTGACAACCTTTCGCTTTGTAAAGAAAACCGTCAAGCAAAGCGGACTATAAATAGCACCCAAAACTGACCTGCATCCCCAGCCGAGGGGAATGAAATGAAGACAAGTGAACGAACAGCTTCAAGGTCAGAGAGACTTTTTTTTTCCCTTTGTTCAAGGTCTGGTAATTTTTATCCACGCAGGAGAGCAATCCAAAATACATCATTAGGGATGTAGCTAATAAAAACCACGCAGGCTTTTTTCAGCCCGGCATCATTTCCTTTGCCCGTACGGGGATTACAGTGGGAGGGAGATGCTTCCCCCAGCACCGGCTGTACCGACACAACCCCTCTTTGCATCCCCAGTGTCCCTGCACTGAGCGCCCTAGCCATCCCAGATGTGTCCAGCACAAAGCAACCGACCGATGCTGCCCTCAAGAGCATGAAGCATAGCAAAATTAAAGTGCTATCACATTATCCTGCCTTTCTCTGCCAGACCATAGGGATGCTCCCTACCACCTCAGCTCTGTCCTCAGTCTGCAGAGAATGAGCTTGTCACACGGCACTGGCTCTCTTCCTTCTCTCCAGCTGCTAAATGGCATTAAAAGAACTAAGCGTCTATTAAATAAAACTTTCTCACTATTGCTTCCCATGTAGACAATTGCTCTTGCTGCCACAGGGAGGTTTCTCGCCGGCGGCTGGTCCCAGGGCACACAAAGAGTGGGGAGGTGCCAGGCTCAGCTCTGGTACGGCACAAGCCACCCAGGGAAAGCACCCGTGGGCCCTGAAATCCAGCGCCAAACCCCGAACAATGGCACTCCCCCTGCCCATCACGTTCCCCGCTGAGCCCTGCTGCAGCCCTACTCTCCCTCTCCCGTCTCAACTCAGTTGCAACAGCTAAGGAAAGGGAGAGGGGGGTTTATGGAGAAACTTCCCAGCTTGGAAGCAGCTGAGCAGGGTTCAGGAAGGTTTATTCAGTGCAAAGTCCTTTAATGCCACTCCTCTGATCAGTCAGAGGTGAGACAGGGGAGCCTCAAGGAACCACCAAATGGCAGGAGAGGAAGAACGTGGGGTTGGCCTGCAGCAGACTGAGCTATTTCAAGCACTGGTAGGGGTAGGAGAGATAAAGGAGAAAGGCAAAATGGAGGAAAAAAGTTAGAATGGGAAATGTTTCCATTCTGTGTAGAAAGACAACGGAAAGTTGACGCCACACCTGCAGTCCATCCCATGGACTCAGGGCTCTGATGCTCCTCCTGCCCCTCCAGCGATGCTCTGCCCGGCCGCACCACCCCAGCCCCGCCCACCAGTCTACTCCAGTTCACCCTCAGCCATGCAACTGCATCCAATCAAGGGATTAAAGCAAAAACCCATCAAACCCGTTTCATCATGAAGCACCATCATGTAAAATGCTAAGCATTATCCTTATTGTGGTGGCCTAAGCCAGGATTAGCACACACGCGCCCAAGGCTGGGAGACCCTCTTCCTTAGCCAGGCGACAAGTCTAAACCCCCCAGTGCCACCCAGCAGAGCTCCCAGGAATTGGCTCATCCGCGAGGCACGACAGGATTATCAGCACAGCTCTGGTCCCTGGGTCTGTTTGCCCTGTATCGTGCAGGCTAAGTATGACCCTGGCAAGATGCAGGCTGAGCACTCCGGTCCCTTCTCAGGTGCTTCTTGGGTACCCTACGGGACGGGGTTTAACTCCTGTCCCCCATCCTGCTGCCCAACAAGGTCAGCCCCTGGGAGAAACAGGGGTACAGTCCCTGGGGTCTGCACCCTTACCATCACCCTGCCCCTGCTCCTCTACTTCCATATTTCACCCCACAACGCCAATCCCACGGGGCACCTTCCTGCTGCCTTCCCTGTCAGTACCAGCCTGCCATTAGCATCTGTTCTCCTGCTCCATTTCAGAAAATCCCACAATTAACAAGGGCAGGGGATAACGGAGGCTAAACAGCAGCTCTTCCAAGTGGCCTGGGGCTAAGTGCCATCCCCCCCTGGACCTTCAGTGGAGACTAATGACCCACATGTGTACCAAAGCCTCACAGATGGACGATGGGGCTCCAGCAGCCACCCGAGGGGCAGCTGGAGTCCACATCCTGCATCCCCAAGCGCCATACCGCACCTCCACCTCGCTCTTGATTTATGATGGATTTTCCTCCCAGTCCAGAGAGGAAAAGCGGGGAGATCAGCCCCCAGGGACTGGGGATGGCTGACCTTCCCCACTGTCCCATCTCTATCTGAGGCAGTGCTGGGGCACACGGGAACACAAACAACACTGAAACCAGCTTGGACCCTGCTGAGCAGGCACCTTCCCTCCTCCAGTGCACCATGGGCTCAGGGCAAATTCCTCAGGCACCATTAAATCTGGGTTAATGGGGCTGGACAAAGGTGAGGCAGGACACCTGCACTGCCCCTTCCCACCCAGGCATTCCTGCAGCCCCTGCCTCCCAAACCACCGCCTTTCTGATGAGTCCCAGAGCTCCTCACATCCCACCTCTTCTCTGCTGCCTTTGGTGGGAGGCCAGGGCTATTCTCCCACCTAAAAAGCCAAAATTAGTCAGTGTTTGAGCCAGTGAATAGGCACAATGGCTCCAACAAGAGGGACCCAACAGAGCTGGGACCTCCCAGCTCATTTCCATCTCAATAGGGTGGCTTTTCACCCTGCCCTGTAGCCAAGGGGCCACCGCAGAGGTCCCCAGCAAGAGGAGAGGTCCAGGGCAAGAGTCGTGCTCCCACTCTCCCTAGCAGAATAGGGGTCATGGGAGGGGGCGGGGGGGGGCGGTGGAATCACAGCCCCACATTCAGCAGCAGAGAGATGCAGAGGAAATCGCTCACCAGCTTCATGCTTCACCAACCAAACCAGCCCCACGAGCCAGGAGGGAGAACCCTGTGCTCACGGACAGTGCTGCACACCCTCAGTGATGGGCAAGTCCACACGCTCCTTTTCTTTAGGCAGTTCACTAGCAACTCTTGACCAGAGGTTCAGGGGGGGCTCAGCATCCGCACCAAGGACCCCAAAGTATCACTCCCCACCTTGCTCTCCCAGCACGGCTGAGCCATGGCCACCATCACCTCACGCAGCCCCGCAACAACAGGGGCAAGACCAGCGACATCATACAGACACAAACCCCCAGGTGCTTGCTTTTTCCTTTCCCGGCCCTGCTTCCATCCTGTTTCCAAGCTGGTAGCCCCTGCCAGGGCACGGGACGGTCCGCAGGGACTGGCTGCGAAGGCGATGCTGCTGTGTTGGGCTGGCAGATGTGCCAGCTCCTGAGCACAGCCTGTAGAGCGGCACAAGCCAGCTCAGGGGGCTGCCGAGAGGCATTTTGCTCAGAAACCTCTTTTCAGGGCAATTACAGAAGCCAGGTTTTGCACCCAGCAGCCCTTTTGAAGATACGGGGTCTTCAGGATCCGCCTCCATCCCTGAGCCTCTTCCAGCCTCTGCAACATGCTGCTCCCCAAAAGTCACCTTGCCCCGACACCGGCAAAGCGGGGTGGCAATGCTGCCTTACCCACCGGCGGCTCCGGCAGCTGGAGCGGGCTGATGGATGGGGTTGGGCAGAGCACTGCCTGCGGGTACCCGGCGCCAGAGCCGGGGAGAGGGAGACGTGCACCGTCAGCGCTTTCGGCCGGGAAGGTTGGAGCAGGGCTGGCTGCTGCTGCCTCCCCGGCTGGCCGAGCGCCAGCTCCCAGGCCTCACTCACCTGCTGGCTTTGTGCAGAGAGTGGAGCAGATGGGGGCGAATTAAAAAAAAGGTTATGGTTTGTGAGTCAAAACGCCTGGGGGTAAAGGGGGGATGGAAGGAGCATGGTCTGGGGGGAGGGAACCCCCAACACACCCTCTCCTTCCCCAAGGCTGCATGAGCATGCTGGAGCATCCCTCAGAGGGCCAGGAGGGTGGAAACACCCATCCCCATCCATCCCGCACGAGGCAGCAGCACCAAGCCCAGAGGCATCCCCCTCCAGGAGTCACTCGAGGACGAAGCCGGCAGCTGCCTGCAGCCCCGGCCCTGCCACCCCGGCCGGTCCCCGAGGCCAACGGTTCACGATGAATTTCTAATTGTTTCCTCCAACAATGAGACATCCTGTTCAGCGCCGGGCGGCTCAACAAAGCCCGACGCCGGCGAGCGGGGGCCTCTTCCTGCTGAGCAGGAACGGGGAGATGCTGAGCGCTCCCCACCACAGGCGGGGGGACAGGGAAGGCTCCACCGCCCCCTCCACCCCCCCATCCACTGAACACACCAGCTCTCCAGCCTCCACCTTGATTAAAACAGCTTCACGACTCCGGCGAGAGCTCTCAAGGGGGCGGGGAGCCACCGAGAGGTATGTGATGGATTCACTTTGGCAACCGTCAGCTACCTTGTCATGCCAATAAAATTATTGCCACTGATTGGGGAGAGACGCAGACGCATGCTCGGAGGAGCGGGCTTCCCTCCCGGGGCTGGGCACAGGCTCTAGTGGGGGCTGTGCTCATGTGGGGAAGGGGCGAGGGGTCCCCAGGGGATGGGATGGGGACGGGGTGGGGACAGAGTGGGAGAGGGCAAAGGGAAGAGGCAGGAGGAACAAAAGGCCCTTGTGCCAGGCAGCCAGCTGGGGAGAGGCAGCATCACGGGCAGGAGAGGATTTCCAGGGGCTGCGCTGGGGTCGATGCTCGGGGAGCCCTCAAGGGTCACCGGCTGACACCGCTGGGACCAGGGCAGGCTTCATGACCCAGATCTGCTCCCCCCAAAAAAAATAAGTCCACCGAGGAACAGGCAGTAAGTAGGGTAGCTGGCAGCAGGGTCACGAGGGAGGCCGAGCCCTCGCGCGCACTCTGGGAGCCCGATTTCACGCGCCGAGACACAAAGGGCCCCTTTTCAGCTGGAGCCGCTTACCCCAGCGCTAAGCAGAGGGCGATGCGTAAGGACCCGCGGGGATGGGGACCGGCGGAGCGGGCAGGGAGCCTGACGGCTTCTCCCTCCAGCTCACGTGGGCCACGATCAGGTCATGCATTATACTCAAGAGGCCGACACATGGGGGCTTTTGTGATGGGATGAGAGCCAGCAGGCAACAAGGAAATTCCCGAAAAGCCACCAGGCAGCAGCCCCCCCTCCCCACAGCACCTATTTTCAGGTCATATTGCTCAGACACACAAAGGGTTGTAAACACACTGAAGCATCCTCCTCCGAAGCTTTAAGAGAACCCTACTCAAAGGGGGTGCCTCCATGGGCTGCCAAAATCTGGTCCCCTGGAGCACCCCCATCTCCTTGCCCTGGGCAGGACAGGGGCTGCAGGAGAGCCCCTTGGTCCTCCCCAGGACAGAAAAGGAGCATCGCATCCCATTGTGTAAGGATGGGGATGACCCACTTAGTGTGAGGAATTGTTTATTATTATTATTATTATTATTAAACTGAAGAAGCCAAAGAAGCCAGATGTGTGGTCAGTTCAGCTGTGCTTTTCCGTGGGAGAGAATAAACAAGCTGTGGCAAGCGTGAGCCCCGGCGGGGAGCAGATTCCCAGTGGAGACACGTCCTGATGCATTTGCACCCAAGGCCAGCTGGTTTCAGGACAGGGCAGGGAGCTGCAGGGATTACAGTGGCAACTGGGCAGCCAGATAATCCTCAAAAAAATGAGCTCAGCTGACCACCAGGGATGTGTAGTCCAATGCTACCCTGGCTGGGATGCACTGGCTGCACCACCCCACAACCACGCCTGCCTTGGGGATCTTCAGTGCCTGGATCCCAGGTGGTGCTGGATAACTTCTGCGGGGCTGTGGCAGGAGCGACAGCTCACACGCTGCCTCCTTGCCCTGCAGCAGCCGGGACGGCAGTGGGCAGGGAGCCACCAGCTACTTTGAGGGAGGAGCTCAGCTCAACCCCCAAAAATAACCAGG
Source organism: Falco naumanni (assembly GCF_017639655.2). Taxonomy (NCBI): domain Eukaryota; kingdom Metazoa; phylum Chordata; class Aves; order Falconiformes; family Falconidae; genus Falco; species Falco naumanni. Next base: position 101,515,396 of record NC_054057.1, read on the forward strand.
CAGCACCCAAAACTGGGTCAACCCACAAGGGCCACACTGGTGCTCAGCAGAGCCCCAAGGCAGTGTCTTGTTTGCATAACAAGGAGCAGATGGCAAGCTAACAAGGGCAGCCGCACCTCCCAGGATGCCCCACTGCCCCAGCTCCCAGCCGCCAGCCCCAGCACCCTGCAGTTACTGGGAGGGGGTTGCACCACCAGCACACCCCCTCCAGCATCGTCCTTCTTCCCTCTCCCCGTACTACGCTTCAAGCACACCCAAAATCAAGTCCTCAGCACGCACAGGTTAAGAGGTGACTACGTGTGCAGCATCAAACATGTCTTTCCAGCATGCGACTGAGTAACTCCCATTGCAATTACACACACCGCTTTCTGTCCACCCAAAAAAATAAGACAGACAACCTGGGAAAATGACAACTGCGCAGTGAAAAGATTGTCAAGCGAGGACAGGTGGTTTCCAGGAAAAACCCAAGCGTTAGCAAGCAAGCCTCACTTCCCTTGCGCAAATACCCCCTGGACATCCCCACTGCAGCACGCTCACAGCTTTTGTCCCCACGGCGCTTCCCCATCTGCAGCACCCCAGAGCACAGCGTGCAAGGCCGGGTCCCCAGCGCACCAGCCGGGAGCGCGGAGGAAGCAGCCACTGCCAGCGCCAGCAGGGTGAGAAGTCATCCCTGCACCGCTCACGGGGCAGCGGCAGGAATTCCCCGGGCACCCCAGCCCCGTGACGGCTGGCATGCAGGGCAGTGAGCACACGGGGCGAGGCTTTCCAGCCCTGGCCTCTCCGCATAACTCGGGGCCAGCCAAAGATATCCGCCTGCCTGGCCATCCTGCAGGGACAAGCTGAGAGCGGGCTGCCAGGGGCTTTGCCGCTGTGACCCACCTGGCATCCCAGGGGTCCTGTATCTCCGTCCCCCCCGTGCCTCCCCAGCCCAGCCCACGGCCCCCATCCCACAGCCAGTTTTGCAAATTTGATGTTGCCTGCGATATCTTTCCACCCCCCTGCAATGGGGGTCTCCCTGCAGCTGCGGTGGCAGCAGGTGCTGCCCAGCACCCGGCCCTGCAGCAGCAACTGTTGGCGGGGCCGGGAGAGGCTGCAGGGCGGCCAGAGGCTCACATGGCTTTTGGGGCAAGGGGGACAAAGGGAGGCTCTGTCTGCACACAACAGCCTGGACAAATGCTGGGCATGGAAGCTGCCATCCAAGGAAAATCCAGACGTGGCACTAACTCTGCCCTGACCTTACCCCAGCCCAGATGGTGAGATCCGTGCCCCCTCGTGCCCCCTCGGCAGAGCAGCATCCATTACAGGGCTCTTGGGGATGGGGAGGGGAGCACCCAGCTGTCGGCACAGCCCTGCCCTCCCTCCCCAAAGAAGCAGCCAGCGGGTACTGGGAAGTGCAGGATGGGCCCACAGGAGGGCAGAGAAGCCACCAGGCTGCACCAAGCCTAACACGGGTGCTTCCAAGGGCACAGTGTTAAACTCCGATGGTATAAAAGCAGAGGGATTGTGACCACTGCTGTGGGATGCATCCCCCCTGTATCCTCTACCTGGAGAGCTACCTTGGCCACGCTCCGCTGGACCCCTGCCAGGCATCCCATCCCCTGGTTGGGGACACGTCGGCACCACTTGAGGACAGGTCGGCAGCCCCTGTCTCGCGCTCCCCAGGCAGGGGGGAGCCCTCCCCTCCCTCCAGCCCCACTGGCAGCCAGGCAGCAGGATCGGGTAGCTGCTGAGGCAGCGCTTTGCCAGGCAGCCAGGCAGCCCCTGCTGCAGAAAGGCTGGGCTGCCCACCCCAAGGTCACAGCAAGGGACGAGGGGGGACCTGGCAGCGCAGGGCTCAGAGCCTGCAAAGTGCTCCCTGGCTGCAATCAGAGTGATCTGCGACCCCAGGGGGGGTTGGGGACTCCAGGCAGGACAAGCCTACACAACCAGCCTGGCATCCCAGTGCTGGGACAGGACCGAGGCCACCTCTTGGGTCTCCATGGAGCTCCTGCTCTGCAGGGCCAGAGAGCCAGACCAGCTCTTTGCAGCACCAAGTTTGGAAACCAACAAAAAGCAAGCTGGGGAAAGGCCTGCAGGACTGAAGGATGGTCAGACCAGACCCGAGCTCCAAGTCCTGCCCTCAGCCACGATTCTGTAGCATGCAGCCTGCACCCTGGCCAGACACCCACCCTAGATCACTCTTGGCAAGTGGCTCTGAAGGTGCAAAGTCCACAGAAAAACTGAAAGAAGGGAGAGGAAAAAACAAATCTGCTGTGTAAAAAGTAACCGCCGGCCTTTCCAGATAAATAAGGAACCAGAGGTCTAACACTGTCCGTGTGGCTTTGTGAACCCTCCTCCCTCACGCTCCTTCCTTCCCATCCCCATTTAAAACCTCCCATCTGGAGCCCAGCGGCAGGAGAAGCCGCCAGCAACGCGACACCAGTCCCTCTGGATCCCTCATCGATCCGGAAGGGAGGACGAGCTGCCTCCGTCAGCTCCCCACAGCCCCGCTCAGCCCTGGCGCCGCCATGGCCCCCCCTCAGGGACCGCAAAAAGCCAAGCAGAGGATGTGGGGCTCGAGAGGACCACCAGCATCCTGCCCCCCACCCCAACATATGCTGCCCATGTGCCCCCTGCCCCTGAACACTCTGCTAACAGGCAGGGCCACAAGCAGGTCAGGGGCCCAGGGGCAACACGGGCAGCGCAAGCAGGACATATGGGAACTAGTGTCCACAACAGCACCGTGCTCCTGATTGCCGCCAGGGAAGCCACCCTGCCTCCTCCATGGCACCCTGACCAGCACACATCAGGAGAAGCAGCAAAAACACAGGGTGCTGTGCCCAGGACAGGATGCTAGAGCACATCACAAGCCACAGAGCAATGGGCCAGAACCCCCAGGCAAGCGCCGGTTCTCCTGCCCCTGGCAGGGACCATACCAGGACCTTCACATTACCTTTCCCTGGCTGAGGATGCATTTAGCACAAGCTATGTTTATACAGGGCAAGTACAGCTGTAATTATAGGCATGATGTTATGATAACAGGAAATCTGTGCCCTGTGGAGATGCAGGCAGAGAGAGGCAAACGGAGCTATCTTCTAATTGCCACCAACAAGCAGCCTTTCGTGCCACGGTGGGGTATGGGAAGAGAAGTCTCCCCTGCACCAGGCTGCAGCCATCAGCACCCACTTCTGCTCACCCTGCCCAGGTCAACAGCAAAGCCACATGGACCTGGACAGACAGAAGCCGTCCTGTGGCAGCTGCAGGGCAAACCTATCTGCCCTGAGACACAACGGGACAAGCTCTGATCCACCAGCAGCCAGGACTCAACTTCCCGAGGTAATAACCCTTCCAAAAGACAGAGGTTTTGTAAATTTGGCTGGCTGAGAGGATCAAAAGGAAATTGCCCCTCACCAGCCCTTTGTACATTACCCCCAATATCAAGTCATGCTGTGAGGGGGGCACAGCCCTACCTGTACCCCAAAACGGGCCGGCAAGGCGAGCAGCCATCCCTCCCCATCAGCACGACTGAGGGTTTCCCTACCTTTTTGATCTTCCCACTCCGCGTGCCCGCAAAGACGACAGTTTGTCCTCTGTAGTCGTAGGCAGCCACCGAGGTCATCCCATCCTCCTTATCCACAAAAAGCGGAGTCCCCTCGATGGTGATGGTCCCGCCCAGCGGCTGGTTAAAATCCTGGCCACAGAAATTGTCATCAATCTGCAGAGGCTGTTGGAAGAAAACAGGAGACATGATCTTTTTGCCAATGCCCCAAATGCAGGACCTCCCAGACAGCCATCAGCCATCTCCCACCTCTAGGCCATCATCTACAGCTGCTTCGGCAGCCCCTCTTGTCCCAGCCATCCCACCGCACCAGCCTAGGGAAGGGATGAGCTGATGCTTCCCTGAAATTCCCTGTGTGCTGATGTAAGGCACTTGGGACACATCCAAGGCATGCAATCCCTCTGCATCTGAACAAGCTTTGCAGACCAAGACCAAGGCTCTCAGTCTTTATCTTACAGAGCAGCACTTACAAACCCAGCGGGAGCCAGCACAGCATCCCTGCTCCCCCCCCATCCCCGCCGCAGCCATCTCAGACACGTGGGATGCCAGCACGAGCTCCCCAACACACACACACCCCTCTCCTCCTCACCGTGGTGCTAGCTTCAAAAAGAAAATCGCTCCACAGTAAGGCAGGAGGGGCTGAATCCTGCATCCCAGCCTCCCCCCAGAGACAAAATACTTCCCAGCCAAGGCCGTGCCAAGACAAACGGGTCAGGGCTCCTGAAAGAGCCTCACTTCACATAGCAGAGCCTCCAGCAAACACACTACCCACCTGCCAGCCCTGTCCCTCCTCCCACAGGAATGTCTTTGGGAAATCCCCACATTTTTTCGTGTTGCCTTGCCCCAGACAAGGCACCTGGCTCAGCCAGCTGCCGCCTCGGCTCAGCACTTGCCCGCAGGTCTGGGAGAAACTTTTGCAAGCTCTGCCTGGAGAATGGCAGAGGCAAGGCTGCACCAGCCCCTCTCTGCCCTCAGGGCTGCGACAGGAGGGACCTCTGACAAGGACAGCCCCCCTGACGGGCAAGGCAAAGCAAGAGGGATGCCCACTGTGAAAGCCGGGAAGCAGGATGGGGAGCAGGACCGGGACCAGCTCTGCAGCACTTGCCCTCTCCCATCGACCACGCTCACCCTGACCTGCTGAGTAGAACAACAGACCCTGGCCACGGGTCTCCAGCCTGGGGGCACACGGGCCCCCCAGAGGTCCCAACGCTAGACAATGGCCTCACACAGCACCAGCAGAATCCACCCCCAGCAGCCCTGGCCCACCCCAGGCAGCGAGGGGCTCCAGCCAAATTTCCCAAGTGTGGCAGCAAGCCTGGGTGCAGGAGGTTAGGGCAGCACGGCAGGCACGGCCAAAGGGCAGCCAGCCTGCTCTGGCCACGGCATTTTTCTGCTTCGCAAGGTTCCTTATGTAACTTTGAATTTAAAGGAGAGAGGGTTTTTGGCAAGCAGCAGCCTCCAAATGCATGCCAGTCCCCAAGGGGTTCTAAATCCATACAGCATGTGCACAGAGCATATGGGAAAATGCCGAGTTCCACGTACGCACGGGCAGTACATAGCTCGACCATTCCCACTCGCCGGCACCTGGGAAATGATGGTCAGCTCGGACTGGCTCCCACCAGCAACCTGCAGTCACCCACAGCGAGGAGGGAAAACACGGCGGTTTTCCATGCCCTGGCACAATGCACTCACAGCCACAACGGCTTCAGCGTCCTGCAGCCACGGCGAGGCTGCTCGCCCTCCTCGCCCTGCCGCCACGCCAGCCCCAAGGCCAGTGGTTCCACCCCAGCCTGCAGTGGGGACTCAGTGCTGTGTCAGCCTTCCAGCAGGAAAAAACTGGGACACTGGCCTCCCCGGGTGGTCTGGGGATGCTGGGCTGCTTCCTCAGTTACTCTAACTTCTGCTTTGCTGCGTGCCTGAGTTAGGTCATAGCTAAAGATTAACCACTTGACCTTTGCTCGTCCTTCCCTAAACTGGGGGAACCCCCACAGAGAGGCGTGAGAGGTGCGGGGATCCCCAAAACAGGAACCTGGGGCACAACTTGCCTCTGTGACCACAGGAAAAAAAAGGGGGAAGGGGAATCTGAACCTCTCCACCCACCCTCTGAATCCCACCCAGCCTTGCAAGTGTCCTCTCCTCTCCATCAGCCAGCACACGCACTAAGCATCCTCCTCTGCATCACCCGGCTAGACATTTTAAAACAAAAGACCTGAGAAAATTATCTTCCCAACCACGGAGCAAGACAGAAGCGATGCTCCGGCCAATATCCAGCTCGTAGCTGGACACCAGGATCCTTCAGGCATTTCGCTGGGAAAACACACTCTCTCTGTCTCTCTCTCTGCCTCAGTAAAAAAGCATCCCAGCACCTTCCACCCATCCACCAGCAGTAGCAGAGGGGCTAATGGCAATGGCATGAAGGTATTTAAGTGCCTGCAGCCCCTGGGAGCAGCTTCTGCCCTTCCACGCTCAGTCTGCAGCTTCCCCAGCCCCTCCGCTGCTGAATATGCAAGAGCAGGGATGTTTACGGGTGTTTACTCCTCTCTGCTTTGTCTCAACAAACTCTCTGGGAAACGACAAATACAGCTGTGCTCCAGGACCGTGAGGAGTGCCCGCCACCGCCGAGATGCCGACACCACCTCGATAAATAATTACGCTGACAATTAGCTCATTAACGGCAAATGCCTCGTTGGGGAAGCACAGGCAGGCTGCACAGCGAGGTCGGGCCAAGGGCGGCAGCGCAGCGCGGGGTTAGGGCACCAGCCGACATCCCTGGCGGATGCGGTGGGATGGAGGGATGGAAGGACAGAGGGGACAGCTGTCCCCCAGCCAGTGCCGGCAGGGACCGACATGCACCACAGCACGCGAGGGCCGGTGACCTTGCAGTGTTTCAGCCTGCAGATGCTGGGATCCGCAGGAGGCGTCGAGTGCGGGTGTCGCAGGGCGTTTGCAGGGACCACGGCCTCAGCCCACTGCAAGGGGGGGGGCTGTTTGTTTTCGCCCTTCCTTAATTATTTTTTTTTCCTTTTGTTTTTATTTCAGTGCTTTCCTTTGGCACCCTCTCCGCAGCCAGACACCCCAGGCCCCCACCTCTGCAGCACAGCTACCTTCTCCTTTCCCCCAGCACTATCGGCCTCCCCGAAATCGGGTCAGGAAACTTGGATTTCCCAGGGGAAGCGGCCTGCGGGAGGGGGTGCCCACAGCACCAAGCGAGCAAGAGCAAGCGTCTCCTTGACGTGTCTTGTCTCATTGCCTCCCTTCAAGCCCACTTACCAAAGCAATGAGGGAGCAGACAGCAGAGGCAAGCCTCGCGCTGCTCAGCATTATTAATTAGCCAGTAATTCGCCAGTTAACACCATTACAGGCTCACCCCATCTCCCTGTGCCCCCCAGGGGCTGCAACGGAGGATGTGGGGCAGGGGGACACCCGAAAAGCCAGGGAACAGGCTGTGGGAGGCAGGTACCAAGTGCCCGGCTGGGATGCCAGGCTTTCTGCACATTAATCGCCGGCCAGGAATAATCCCAGTGTGGTATGGTTCATTAACACCTGCATTTCTCTGGCTGCCCCAGGAAGGATTTGGCTTATCCCGGCCCAGTTTGGGCCAGTTTGTCACCAGCCATTGCCCTGTGCCAGCAGGCTGGGCAGCAAGCCCCACTAAGGAATCAAAATTCATTTTCTCCCTGGAGCAGCCCAGGGAAAGCTGCTGCCCACATCCTGCTGGCTCCGGCCAGTGGCTCTACCCGTGCTGCCAGCCCGGGGGTCAAGGACTCCACGAACCCCAAATCACTCCCTGCTGCAACATCTGCATCCAGCTCCAAGCCACTGTCCTTTTTTCCAGCCCTGCTACATCAGATCCTCATCCCCCCATTTCGGGGATGGGTGTGCTGGGCTGATGCACTGAGCACATCTGGCCATGGGCACGCAGACCCCCAGTCCCTGCACTGCACAGGGGAAGCAAAGAGCCAGGCTACACAACAGCGAACCCCTCTTCAGTGAGACACAGCCAGCAGCAAAGCCTCCGGACGAGCTCGGGAGCGATTTAGGCAGCGGGGCTGGCTGCACCCCAGGACCGGACGGGACCGCCCTGCCGGACGCCTTTGCTGTATGCACGACTCCATGCTTGGGTCCGAGTGCATCAACATGAGGGGTCTCACTCCCCTTCCCACTGCCGGATAGCTGGATCCCAGAAGTGGAGAGAGAAACAGGAGACAGCAATTCGCTCTACTCGCCAGCACCGGGGAGGAACCACCAACACCTCCTGAGCTAGCTGCCAACACTGGCGGCCTCTCCTCCTGGCTCTGGCACCAGCTCCAGAGAATTGGAGCTGCTCTGCAGTGCCGGGAATGAGCATCTCTTGTCCCAGCACCACTCAAGGTCCAGGAGCAGGGTGCTGGCAAAGCCTCCTTCGGCATGGACCAGCCTCAGCCCCTTGCTTCTGCAAAGGAGTGGAGCGGAGCAAGAGAGCTCCTGGGACATTTTCCATATGGACAGAGTGTAAATCCCAAACAACTACTGACTTGAGCAATTACATTCTGCCTCCTTAAAAATAAAAAAAAACAGCATGCCCTTTATTTTCTGGCCAGCACTCACCACTGAGAGATCTGTCACTGCCACGACCCATCCCAGAGGTGGCTGTGTTTTATTAGGGGCACAGAAATTCCTGCCAGAAAGAGGTTACATGCTCCACGGGGTCTGGTTTGGCTTGCACTCAGCACAGCAAGGGGCTGAGGGTTTGACTCACGATCCAGTCATGCCTTTCCCAGCTCTGCTTGGCAGCTGGAGCAGGATGGGGACAAAAAACAGCACCTGGCTCCCCTGGGGGCAGGCAGCACCCCCTAACCCAACCCGTTCGAAAGCAGGAGCCACCCCATCGGGGCACACATCCTTCCAACCTGCACGAGCCACAGCTGGCAGGACCCAAAGAGCACCCTGAGGTCCACCTACACACGTGGGTGGGCTGACCACCGGGCAGCAAACCCAGGACCCTCCTAGCATGAAACTGTGCCCAAAGTGCAGGGGGGCAGAGCACCCACCCCCAAAGCCGGGGGGCACAGCGCTGCCGTGGGGCACCGGGAGAGCGAGCGGGAGGAAGCAGTGAGCATCTCCTCTGCCGGAGCCAGCAGCTGCGCGACCCAACAGGCAGCAGTGTAACGATTTCATCATTTTCCAGCAAAATTGAATTAGTTCAAAGCCAAAATCTGATTTGCGAGCCCAGCGCTCTTGACAGCAAACCCTTTACTTTGTCAGGCAGCTGTTAGCTGTCTCCTCCAGAGCTGCGGGGAGGACGGTGGGAGGGAAGGCAGGGCTGCTCCGCAGGGACCCCCTACCCACCTGCCTGCTCCGCCAGGCACACAAAACCCTGCTCAGGCAGGGCTGGGGGCTCACTGATGGGTGCCGAGCACCAGCAAGCGGGGCTGGGGGGGAAGCGGGCGATAGCACGGGTGTCAGGACCTCCACCAGACTCCACCAAATGCACCAACACCCCAAAACCCCTCTCTGCCAGGTACCTGACCCTGCCTTGCGACTATATAGCTTAGCTGGGTGATGCCCAGCGTAATACCTCCCTGTCACGCAGAACGGTAGCCTCCCCGTGACCACTCACGGTTTATAACATTGCCTAGAAAAAAGAAAGTCCAGCAATAGTAATAGTTCAGGTGGAAAACAAACGCAGAGAGCCAAGCAGGGAGCTGACCCGCTCCCCACTGCTCACAGGCCCCACACTGAGCAGCTGAGCCACCAGCAGGGGCCAGACACACCCGCGCCCCTGGGAACAGCGGGGAGGGCTCCCTTGGCTGGGAATCGCACCTCCTGCACCTCTGGATGACAGCTTGCAGTGGCCACGCTCAAAAGCCACCTCACTGATGGTGCCTTGTGCCCTCTGTCCTCCTGTCCAGCACTCCATGGAGAGGACATCGGTCCTCCACATTGAGCATCTGACCAACTTCTACCAGGGCCACCAACCTCCCCACCTCTCTCCATCAGGTCCACACTCCCTGTCTCCCACAGCCTACTGCCCCCAACACCTTCTGCTCGGCTACCACCAAATCCCAGGTGACGCAACCCTCACAAATTCACGTGTGCCATCCACAAGGGACTCCCCAGCAGAGCTGCAGCAGATGCCCTGAGGACTGAGCATCCTGCCCTCCCTGCCCAACTCACCCACACTCCCCAAATCACAACGCAGGGGCACCAGACACAGGCACCTGCATCAGCATGGGGCCCTCTGCTTCGGTCTCACCACAGGCACCAACACAACCCAAACCCAGAGGGCCACCCCACAACGAAGCCGTGATTCTCCACAAGGAATGGTACTGAGCAAGCTGCACACCCGGCCCTAACGGCACCAGTCCTCCCACCAGGAAAGGTCCAGCCAGAGCGCACTGCCAGGAGCCAGCAACAGCCTGGCTTGGGTAGAGACAGGTGAGAACTTACCGAGTTGATGCAGCCCAGCTCCTTATTCAAGAGCCAGGGGAGCGAAAGTTTCCCTTCCCCTCTGTAGCATGACTGGATGCGCTCCTTGATCTTATCCTTGATCTTCTTCAACGTGAAGAGGCAGAGCACAGACTCCTTGGGAGGCTTAACCCTGTTTTTCTGGCCCTGGGAGAAGATGGTGAAGAGGATATCCTCTTGCTCTGAGATGCCCAGGTACTTGGCCAAAGCCTTGCCAGGCTTGGTCAGGTAGGCATCCTGGATCAGGCGGTACTCAATGCCGTCCTGCACGCAGCCGATGGGGAACTCCACGTAGGAGTAGAACTTGGGGTCGTCCACGCAGAGGCGGACGATCTTGGAGGTGAAAAACTGCTCCCCAGTGGAGTCAGGCGAGGTGAGCTGGGTGTCCAACTGCAGGGTCAGGTAGTAAACAAACTGCTCACTGCTGAAGCTGTAGATGTAGTAGATGTCAAAGGTGGGGAACTTTGAGAGCGTATCCGAGGGGATCTTCAGTTGGGAGGAGACAAACTCATCCTGGTAGACAAAGCCAAACATCTCCGCATTCTCCTCGTTGGCCATCAGCTTGCGGCTAGAGAGGGTGGGGAAGTACTCTGACTTCCCATCAATAGGCGTCCCAATGAAGAGCTTGTTCTGCCCATTCAGCACCTCGATGATGACCCCAGACATGGTGCCCGACTCATTGACGCTGGAGAGGTAGTGCTCCTTGCGGTGGTGGGGCTCACCCAACTTGAAGAGGTCGTCCAGCCGCAGGAACTGGCAAATACCCTGGGAGGCACTGCCACAGGCAATCAGCCGGTTCCCCGAGTAGTCCACCAGCAGCAGTTTGTTGACGTTGTTGGTGGTGACCAGCCCGTGCGGGCAGGACTGAACACTGGGTGGAGGGTAACACTTCTCATTGTCCTCCACGGGCCCCGTCACGTGGGTCCGCAGGAGCGTGAGGTTATTGGAGAGCTTGTAGATCCGATTGACAGCCCCCACGTAGACCTCCCCAGTTTTGTTGTGGACCACCAAGTGCGTCAAGCTCCAGTCTGTAACCGGGAAAGTCCTAAAGGGAGACTTGGGGCTGCCTTCCGCCAGCGGTAGCCAGGTGCTCCCCAAGAGCAGCAAGGTCCAAACATTGAAGGACAAGTGGTGCCTGAGCCAAAGGAGCCGCATTGCAGCAGCCTCACATCCAGCCAAGGCCATGCCCAAACCCAGCCACAAAATAAATAGAAACAAACCCAAACTAAAGGGATGAAGGAGGGAGGAGGAACTAACGGGACACAGTCTCCTCTGCTTCCACTGCGCTCGGCGTTCAGGGCATCGTGGGCACAGCCAGTCTGGTCAGCCCTAGAGGGAGAAATACAAGAAGAGCAGTGTTAGGAGGCTTTCCTGCACGGTGTCAAGCCTGTTCCACCCCACGCAGCAGAAACGCTGCTGCTTCACACTCTTCCAGCAGACAGCCTAACAAAACATCCCCCACCACCTCCTGCCCCAGAGGAAAACGTGTCCCTGGTACAGGGACCAAGAGAACTTGTGAGATGCTAAGGACAACTCCGCCCGGTCACACACCGCTGTGCACAGCATGTCCCCACTGAAGAGCTGCCATGCACTTTGTCCCACCACCCCAGCATCACCCGCCAACCGGCTGCCCTGCCCCAAGGGGCACCACCTTGCCCTCACCCCCCCCAAGCCCCCTCGGGAAGGGCAGCAGCCACTCGAGCGTGCCTGCAGCCCTTGGCTGGACCAGACTGGCAGGCAGCAGCCTGGCGATGCGCTCCGGCACACCTACCCCATACATACACCTCACCAGGGCGTAGCTGGCCCTGACCTGGCTTTTAAGGCCACCAGCAGCACCAAAGCGTTAGCCAGGGATGGCTGCTAACAAGCCTCGAGAGGAGCCCCCTGGCCTGCTGCCCCTGCCCCGCTCCACTGCAGCACGGGAGCAGGTGCAAAAGCCCAGTTTGCAGCAAGAAGAGCCCGAGCCCCTACACAGAGGAAGATCTTGAAAGCACCTTTTAAAGGAGCTGGGAGAGCCGAGAGCCCTGGCACGCTGCCTGCCGTCCCTGCCACCTGCCTGCCTGACAAAGCCCAGGAGGGCCGTGGGCAGGAGGAGCCGGGGGGAAAGCAAGCGGGCACGGCAAGGAGAAGCACGTCCTTCTGGCATTTATATGCACTAAGGAACGCAGGGCCAGCCATCAGGCAGTTGGTTTGAGAGGCTCCAGAGGGACGAGGGGGCACACGCAGGGAGAATGGAGAGCGCTGCAGGCTGCTGTGCCACGGCTGGGGCTCGCCAGCATGCAAAGCAGCAGGGAGCCAGCCAAAGACCCCACAGCAGCGTGACCTCTGCATCCCGGACAGTGGGGAGGAGTGGGATGCAGACAGGTCTGCCCTCCATGCCTGCCCCCAGGCACAAGCACCCCCAGGCTAACGCGGGGTTGTGTGAACCCCGCTGCCAGCACACGGCCCCATCCTGCGGACACTGTCACAACCCAGCCACCCAGGGTGGGACCATCGTTCCCAAGGTCTGCCACCAGACAGGAGCTCAGCCCTCAGCTCCCCACCCCAGCCACGCAGATAAGCTGCTCAAAGCAAGCAGAGGAGAGCCTCCCTCTCCTTATCACCCATCTCTGACTCAGCTCGAGATAACCTGCAGGAGGATCCCCACCAGGGAGTGGTACAGGTAGGAAATATGTCCCGCGGTGACTGTGCAGCCCTGCCAGCATCCCAGACCAGGCAGGGTGTCACCACAGGGCAGCCAGCTGTGCATGCCATGACATGATGGCAGGGCTGCATGAGGCCCAAGGGCTGCCCAGAGCTCAGCAGCCTGCTCCCAGTAGGGCTGTGGAACCTGTCAGCCAGGCTCCACGCACGCTCTAGGGGGGCTGCATTGTCACTGGTCCAGCAGCTGGGCCATGCAGGTACCCCAACATCCATACAGCATCCATCAATTCTGCTGCCCCCTTCCCAAGCCACAGAGCCTGCCAGGAAGAGGACTGAGGGAAGGGAAAGGCTTTTTCTGCCCTTCTCCCGCTCCCAATGAAGGCAGAAAACCCTCTCCCCTCTCCGGGCAAGCTCAGCCCCGGCCAGCCCTGCAGCCCTGCCAGCTCTGCTGGCACTTTGGGCAGAGCTTCCACAGCACTTCCAAACCCACTCTGCCGATCTGCCATCTCCACCGGCTCTCCCCTGCCCGCCACCCTGCTCCCCAGGTGCCCCTGCCACCCTGCTCCCCAACACACCCACCTCCAAGGCAACAGCCTCAAGGGAGGTTCGGACAACAGCACATGAGCAACACTGATACCAAAGCCAGGTGCCACAAAACTCCGTGGGTGTGAAGACAACCAAAGTACGAAGCCATCAGCCCTAGAAATCATCCCCATGGTCCTTAATCTCCCATTCCTACCACTTTTTCCAACATTTGGAGCCTCCTAGCAAAGAGAACGCAGCCACACCACTGCCAGGGCGAGCGCGTTCTTAGGGGACAGCCACGCTGCCCAGCATCTTCATTTTTAGAAGCTTGTTGGTAACAGCATAACCACCAGATCAGAGCTTATTAGCCCCAAACCACACCGAGGCGTGGGACCGAGCCGTGCCGTCGGCACAAACCCGCCGGCTAGCTCAGGAAGCCACCAGCCCGGCAGCAGCGCAGTTTGCTGCGGGGTTGCCGGAGGGTTTTCCTACTCCAGGAAACCTGTAGGGCTCTCACCAAGCCACCACAAACGACAGGGCTGAGCGAGCCCCTTCCGGAACATGGATGTGATGATGAACTCCTGGCTGCCTCGCTAGGAGATGACCACCAACACGAAACTCACGTGCCAGCGACACGCCGCAGAGAGAAGCGGCGGCAGGGGTCAAAGTGGGAGCTCAGTGCAGCGCGGGGATGCCAGCCAGAGCATCGTCCTGCCGGGAGAGGCGAGTGGGCAGGGGAGTCACTTTCTTGGTGCATTTCTATGATTCATCACTTCTATTTCAGGAAGCGAGCAGGAGAACTGGAGGTCGGGCTGCTGCCACAAAGCAGGGCTAGAAAGCCCAACAGGAGATTCCCAAATTAACGTAGGGAACTGCTATTCCAGAGCTGGAATGAGAGCAAAGCAAGGCAGAGCTGGGGCGAGCCGAGAGCAGAGATATGACACTCTGCGGAGTTCCTCTGAGATTTCTGCTCCTAAATATACTTTAGCAGCAACAATTCGTCCCAGTGACCTGACAGCAGCGGTGGTTTTGTCCAGTCCTGCTTAAGACCATCAGCAGCAATTATTTGAGGGGGGGGGGGGGGGCGCGGGGGGGAAATGGCCAGCAGGAATGGTTCATTTGTCTGCTTTCTTGAGGATTAAATGATTTGAGTTCCTGAGACTTGGATTGAATTAAAGCAGGGCTGAAGCCCAGAGCTGTGTGGGCAAGCCCTGCACAGGAGCATGGGTGCCTGCACAGCCCGAGCTCCCTGCCCGCGGGAGCAGCAGCGCAGGGGCCAAAGGACATTTCCCTCCCATCACACCGCCTCCAACCCCCACGGAGAGGCCACCGTACGGCTAACGGCAGGGCACCTCTTCTGCCAGCATGCACTTTAAACCATGCAGCACCTAAACTCCATGAGGCTGCACTCAAGTAGCACCTTGCCCCAGGGGGGACCCAAGCCAGGACCACCAAGAAGCGAGCCCTGCACCATGCACATTGCCACCATGGTCCAAAAGCAGGCAAAACCCTGAGCAGACATCCTGGAGCTCAGCCCAGCCCTGAAACAAGCTGCAATAAAATAAAACATTCTAGCCTGGATGTACACATGCCAAGTGGGGGGAGCAGGACCAAAAATACACCCCATTATGCCGCCAGGGCAGCAAGTGGTGCAGCGCCGAGCATCCCCACGCAAGGCTGGCTCACCGCGCAGCGGGGCCACACCGCCGGCGAGACAGCACCGCAGGCTTGTGTTTTGTTTTCCAGGCACACACACATATATATACATGTACACACAGATATATATATATAGCAGGAAACCTGCAGTCAGAAACAAAGCCCGTGAAGCAACCGCACAAGCACCGGATCCGCCCCAGCCCCTTTCATCCCGCGCCAGAGAGGACATTTGCTCACGGTTTCACCTCGAAAGCAACCACGCTGAGACAGTCGCAGCTGCTGCGTGACCTGGATGGGGCTGCCCGCCTGGCCACGGCCAGCACTCGCACACCCCTGCTTCAAAAGAGCCTTTCGCCAAAAAGCCGCTGAGAAGCCCCACAAACGCCAGCAGCCCACTCGCTCGCTGCTGACGAAGTGGCAAGGGGCGGCAGCAGTCACCCCTGCGAGGCTGCGAGCTCCCCGGTCCCACAGCACAACCAGAAACCTGGGTTTGGGATGGGAGATCACCCTTTGGGAAATAATCATCCCTTTTGATAGCACAAAGCAGGAGTACTGGGATGGAAAAACTAACCTTAAAAGGCAAAGACTGGACAGAGCATTAAGGACCGGCTCTCCACTTGTGCGGGTAGCGAGTCCAAAGCACTGACGGATGCCGAGTCAGCACAGGCAGCTGGGCTGCAAAGTGGCAGCCCTTGCAGAAACTGCCAAAGCCAGGGTTTAAGACATGCTGACAAGCAGAGAGGTGCACATCTGGGACCCACAGACCCCCTCGTCATCCCCACTCCTGCATCACCAAGCCCACGGTGGGCTCACATTGCCGCCGATGCTGCCTGCCACCATGCAAGGGGCCCAGAGGAGCCCCACACCTTTACTGGGGTCCCAGGCAGGTCTGCACCCTCAGGGTTAGGGAAAGCATCGTTTTTCTCAGAAAGAAGCTGCTCTCAAGCAGTGGGATGAGGCTACGAGGTACCCCAAAGAGCTTTACAGCACTTTGTGGGAGACACTGGAAGAGGGAAGCAATGGGATTGAAAATTTGCATATAACCAACCCCCAGAAGGGGAAACGGCATCTAATGCGTCTTTACCTGCAATCTCTGCAAGTCACTTGCTGCTCTCAGCAATAGGAAGCAGTTCGAGAAGAGTCTGGCTCCATTTTCAAACTCACGAGCTGCTGAGCTGCCAGTAATTAGCAAGGGGGAGAGAGGGGAGATTATCTGGGGGAGAGAAAAGCCTGCAGGCCACAGGAGAGTAAGCCTCACCATACAGCTGGTGTATTTTTAGGTTCATCTGCCTGGGAAAAGCCTTGTAACAATGAGGAAAGGCTGGTGGTAGTACTGAGTTAGAGCTGCACTGCATATGCAATCATCTGCAACAGGGCTAAACTTTAACTCCTTCCTTCACCGCACATAGTCATGAAAAACTGGCTGGGGTCTCTCCCTAGCAAGCGAGTTAAATCATTACAAACCTTATCCCTGGCTTGAACCACACCCTGATGAAATCAATGGCAAGCTCTCCAATCTCCATTACTATCACTGGCATCAGGAATATCTGAGCATCTTCGGTTTCCTCCCAAGCCCCTGCCATCCCCCCACGCAGGGGCTGAGGACCCCGTCCTGCCCTGCCACCGCAGCACGTGTCGGCACAGCAGCTCCCACTCCTGCCTTGCAAGGAATTCAACCTCTTCTCTCCTCAGCAACATGACAAGCAGCCATCTACTGCCCCAGGGTTTCAAGAAGCTTGACCCTCAGCAAAAAGAGGCATAAAAGAACAAGTAGCAAGGAAATTAAATAGCATTTCTCAAGCACACAATTCCTCATCTCTGATCCTCTGCAAGAAGTCACATCATGCCAAGAACAGCAGCTCTGGAGCCACCACGTGCTCCCACCATCAAGAGACTGCTTGCTGCCCTCGGAGAGCCGACCCCAGACAGGCTCATGAGCATTTCCAAGATGGAAACGCTGGCTTCCCCCAACCACAACATCCTGAGGCAGAGGCACGCAAGGACAGTTTCAGCAGGTCCTGCCAGGACTGCTTGTCCCTGCCATGGAAACTGGGCATGGACGGAGACATCGCACATATTCCCCAACTCTGTTCAGCTACGCTGGAAGTGAAAGCCGATGGCTGTCCTCTCCCTTATTCTCACAACTCATCTGGGTATCAAAGTCCCTACAGGGACCCTATAAGGGCTGCTGAGGGGCTTTCTATATGCAGCCCACATGCTTGATGTATGCTTTCCAGGAGGAGAGTGCACTTCATCCTCCCTTGGAGCCCCTGCAGCCAAAGGAGCAATATAAAGACCAAGATCAACTGATGCCTGGGACGGAGACTAACGCACAGCCCATGGGTGACCATCACCTGCACAGGACACAGCCTGCTGCCTCCCCATCCTGCTTTAGGAAGTCTGTCCATGGGCATACATGGAACACAACACATCACCCCAAACCCCTCTGCACTTCTCATCACGCGGCAGACCCTGATCCAAGGTGCCGGGACCCCAGCTATGGGACTGCAGCTTCCTACTATCAGCATCCAAATCAGCTCAAGGCTTCAAATTCCAGACTGACGTGAATTTCACCACCTCAACCAGGACCAATTAACAATATTTTGTCCCCAGCTTCAGAGCAAAGAAGTCCAGACCAAGTCCCCTGAAGGCCAACTTCTACCTTGGCTTTGGCCCATGTGCTCCAGAGTCTGGTTCTCACATCCCATCAGTGCACTGCCCCACATAAACGTCCTGAAAACCAGCCCTGCTGGCAGGGTTACCTCAGTCCAGCTGGACCTGCAGAGACCCAGATCACCCACAAGCCAGGTCTCCCAAGAGCCAGCAGAACAGTCCAACAAAAGGTCCTCTGGCCACCAGCATCCTTGCCTTCTCTGATCCCACTCCCTGTGGCATAACGCATCACTCCTCACTCCCAAACCTGCTGCTCCACATCCTTCACTGGTCCAGGGCAGCCACAAACACAAGCCAATGACCTGACCCTCCTCAGATCAACGCACCTCTTCCAGCCCAGCTCTCCAGGCTGGGTTTTCCCCCCTCCAACACACACACACCCCTCTGCACCTCCAACCAGCTCCACAAGGCGAGTGGGAAGCCTGTGCTCCCCCCAGATCTCAGAGGGAACGCGGGGAGCTCCTGCTCTGCAACAAAGCACTGCCACAGGAGGGTTCCTGGTTGCTGGATCCCCTCTGCTCCCAGCAAAGGGAGGTCACTTTGGGGCTGGTTTAATCCTGGCTAAGCTGAAATTCCCATGCTTCCGCCTGGCCCCGTGCTGACACCAGCACTTGTGCCATCACGTGGCGAGCTGAGCACGACTGCCACCAGAGTTAGGTCCAATTAAAACAGACCACAAAACTTCTCCAAACGAAGCTAAACCCCAAGCCGCGCCTGCCTTTCCTTCCCCACAACCTCCCGTCCTTCCCCCTGCCATCCCAGCTGTGCTGCCCCGAGCACCACCGCTGGAATCGGCTCAGGTCCTGGCTCCGCTCCGCGCAGCTCAGCACAGCCCCACATTTTATTTGCCCAAGGTGGAGCTGGCCCAGAAGCAGCCAGAGCCGGACCGCCAGCAGAGCCTCGCTGGCCAGTGGGACAGCCGGGGCGGGGAAGGGGATAAGCCCAAAAGCCTCCCCCCAGGGCAACACAGCCACCGGGGAAACCGCTCCGGGAGACTAGCGGGGGCTTCATCCACAGTGCAACAGGCACAGGGCATCCGACAGGAACAGGGAGGCACCCCGCACACAGAGCAGGGGCTGCGCTGGCACCCTGCCCTCCTGCTGGCAGCGCTACCCTGACCAGCAGCGTTGGCACGGCCCCCACGCCGGCACCCCCGCACCCCAGCCCCCCGCAGCAAAGGGGGCTCACCCAAACAACCTGGGCACAGCAAACCTGGCAGCGCGGGCGCAGCGCTGCCCAGGTGGTGCTGGCTGGAGAGAGCAGAGCACGTCTGCTTCCCTCCCTGCAGATCCTGGCTGCAGCCCAGCCCACCCTGGACACAGGCACGCTGCTCCAGCCCCACGCCATGCACGAGGGGCCGAGACCCCGACAGCCACCAGCGCAGCGGATCCACTTGTTTGCCACAAAACCAAGGGGAGGCAGCCGCCCCCGCCTGTGCTGGGGGGGCTATCCAAGCACCTCTGCCAAAAATTTGCCTTCTGCTAACCAAGGTGGCTGGAGGTCACGCTGCAGAGGGCCAGAGAGCCCGTGCAAGGTGCACCCAGCCAGGTGAAAAATGCTCTGATCAGAGTTCTGGTACAAGCCATGGCGCACGCCCCTGGCACGAGCATCCCTCCCTCTCACCCACGCAGGCACGAGGCCGTGTGGATCAGGATCTCTCCCGCGTGTGCCGCCCGGCCCGCGGGCACCGCCGTGCCGGTAATGAGGAATAATAGTGGGTGTCGGTGGAAGCCGGGGCTGCCGGTGGCGTCACGGACTCGGCGACGGCTCTCCTTCGGAAGCAGCGCTGCCTTCCTGCCTTCCTCCTCCCCCATTTCTTCCCGATGACATCAGCCTGAAAAACAGGTTCTTGACTTCAGAAGGACTCATCGGGCCGATTCTGGTCCCGCCAGAGAGGGAAGAGCCCCCCTTGGCTCCGGAAAGGATGCAGCCAGCCAGGAGCCGGACCCCAAGATAAGCAGCAGCGGGCAGGCGGCAGGCAGGGACCCGGCCGGCATGCCAGCACTTCTAGGAATACAAAACACCAAGGAGGAGATGGGGGTGGAGGAAGTGCGAGGTTGCAGCACTGCGTAACAGTTTTTAAATGTTTGATGGAGGTCTCGGCAGCTGTGAGCTTCAGCTTGGGCTCACGCTCTGGCTCTGCCACTGCTCAGGTATGAAGCAGCACGACCCACCCAGCACAAAAGCCAAAAGCCAGGGCCGGCTCCTGGCCCCCAGAGACCATCAGCAATTCCTCAGCCTGGCTAAAATGACAAAACAGGACTTAACACTGCCCAGCAAAGCCTTCCGAGGGTCACAGTGCTGGACTTGGACCAGCAGGGAACATGATTCTGCGAAACATCCTGCCCACCAGACAAGCCTGAAGATTATTTTTAAACTGCTCCTAAAATATTTTTGGGTTTTCCTCTTCCCCTCTTGAAACTAACAGTCTGCACAGGAAGAGCACAGCAGCCACCCGTACACAGAGCACGGCCACATGCATAAAGCAAACAACTTATTGCCATTATAATTACCTGCGATGTTATCAGCAGCTCTGATGGGGTCAGCATTCGCAGAAGGAAATGTGGTTTTCACATCATGTCATTTGAAACGCGAGATCATCCTTCCTCCCACCCTGCCCAGGGAGTCAGCCACCAGCCGTACCCCCTCGCACCAACATGACACTAAGGGGAGGGGGGACAGCCCTTAGGCACAGGGCTGCATCATGCGGGAAATTTCTTCCCCCAGCACAAGCACCAACAGGAATCTGCCTCTTCTCTCACCAGGGATTTACTTCTGCAAGAGCCTGAGTGTGCTGACACAGAAGCAGTTGCTTCACTAAGCACGCAAAGCACGGGGACTTGCGGGGCTCCTACGACGACTCCGAGATTTGCCTGGATAGAGGTAGCATCAGTTGTGTCCAGGGCCCGATTCCCTGCAACAGCTATTGCACAGGATTGGGCCCTGGACACAGCCAGCGCTACCTGGAGGGGCTCGGAGCATCCCAGGAGGGCGAGCATCCCAGACGGCTTCCTGGTAATGGTGGGAAACCAGCCCTTCTCCTAACCCCTCACACGCCAGACTGCAGCTCTGCTCCACCAAACTCCCAAGAAAATGCCAAACACTCAACATTTATCAGTACAAAAAACGTGTGATTAGCAAGATTTTTTTTTCCTCCCTTCAGTATAATTATATACGTTTTAATGCAGCTACCACCCCTGTATTTTGTACATTAAACAGTAGGCAACCAAAGAAAGACAGAGGCTTTATTTTTCCTGGCTTTGCTTTTCTGAAAGTAATAGTATGTTGCAAAATTGCTCCAGCAGAAGAGCTTATCTTCACCAGAAAAACAGGGGGAGCAAACGGAAAACAGGAAGGAGGAAGAAGGGATCTCCCGATGGGAAAGCGGAGATTGCAGTGTCCCCTCCACACTGCCCCTGCCCTCCGGTCCCCTGCACGTACCTACACCTGGAAACCGTCCCCGCTACCACGGGCAGGACTTGGAAAGAGCCTCAGCCTCCGTCCTCCGCCGCCGACAGAAAGAAAAACCAAACCAAGCCAACGGTCATCGGTTACTCAACCCCTGAAGCCAGGGTCATTAGCCGGATTAAAGCTCCCGAGCTCCGGCCAGCAGCACGGCTAGCAAAGTGCAGCTAAACTGCCCAAATTGGATTACTACCGCTCCTGGGTCTCCGTGCCAAGTTGGCCAGCAGACTGCAGGATGCCTGAGATGTGGAGGCAGGAGTCGAGCCCCGGGGCTGATCTGCAGGCTGCGGGGGAAGAGGAGGACAGATGGGAGGAGACGGTCCCCACACAGCGGATCCCCCAGAGCCATGGAGCCTGTCCCTGGTACCCCTGCCATGCTCTCACCTCAGGCACTTTCTCCAGAGAAATCCCTCACAAGCTCAGCTCAAGAAGCAAAGAGGATATCGCACCGTGGCTTGCACAAGGCCCCGGATCAACCCCTGCGATAACAAATCTCTGTGGTTCAGGCAGCTGACAAGGGTCTCAGCCCCCATCACACCAAGACACTCCACACCACAGGGACAGAGGGATCACCCAGAGCAGCACACCTTGCACCACGCAGGGAGACTTCAGATGACAAAGGAGCGAAAGTGTTTGTGGAGTGTGAGCCCCACGGTCTGGACATGGACTTTTTCTCCAGACTCAAACATCTCAGCACACCAGCAACAAGAAGGAGGTTTGCCAAGCCTTGGCTAAAGGGAAAATAAACTTTGAAATGTTTTTAATTCAGGGGTTTAAGTGGTGGCTTCCACCTGGAACAAGGGCTGGAGGCAGCTGCAGACATGGGATGCTGAGAGAAGCAAGGCAAACAAGGACACCGCCCCATGCCCGGCCACGCTCTGACGAGCCGCTGGGAAGACGGGCGTTTTGGCTCCACAACATGCTGAGTGCAGAGGAGGTGAGCAGTGTCTGCCCATGCCTGGCACGGAAACCAACAAGATTTATGTATCGGCTTCAGCTTTTCTCCTCCGTGATGCACAAGACTTGCTCAAACATGGCTTCCAAATGAAGGTGGAGGACCACGTTGCAGTATCTGCTTTCATGCTGCACCTGGGCAGGACTGAAGAGGGCATGGCTGAGGCTGCAGGGCAGGGACTGTGTCAGCGCACACACGTTCTCACCACGTCCCATCCACCCGCAGTGGGATGTTCCCCATAACACTGCCCAGAACGTGTCATGGGCTACAGCCAAAGAAGCCAAGCCTGAAGCCAAACCAGCCACCCCAGCACCGGGTGATGGCAAATACCCACTCCTCCCGACGTCGCACGGAGCCACAGTACTCAGCACCTTGCTAGAAGAAGGAGCCCCAGCCCAAAACCAGAAGGGGTAAGGGATCACGGGCCATGCGGAACCAAGCCCCCCATCCCTTGGGCCTTCCTCCACAAATGTGGCACACCACTGAGCCGCGCACCAGTCAAACACTGGCCAGGAGCCCTCTGCCCCCTGGTTTCTTCCATATAGCATGCATGTATCTAACGACACAATTTGGGGGAGACATCGATGAACCGCAGAAAGCAGCAACCCAAGGTCTCCACTCTTACATTCCACCAGCCCAGGTCAATGCAAAATCCAAGCTTGCAAGCAGTGAAGATGGCATATGGGCATTGGGGTGACCCACATCCACCTTCCCGTCACTGCACAGAGGGATGGCAGCACCTCCCGCTGCCCTGGCCCTCCCAAGGTCCACCTTCCTTCTGTCGTGCTGGGGGTGCCAAAAAAAAAAAAAAAAAAAGACAGACCCCTCACCACAGACACAAACTACCATAGCATGGAAACATCCTCCACGGAAAGGCGGTCACAACAAAGCCCAGCGGGACCCAGCAGAAGCCCGACGCTGCAGGCGAGGCTCCCCCCGGTTTGCAGAGAGCCGGCGGCACCAGCACGGCAGCACCGGGCACTGCTGCTTGGAAATTCCCAGCTCAGGGGTGAGCCCAGCTCTCACCAGCGGTTAGTGCTACAGCCAGGAGCAAGACAGGCAGCAACAAAGGCCTTGACCTGCTCTCAGCCTAGAGAATAAACACGTACAAGTTTCCTTCATTAAGTCCGATCCCAGGGCCAGATCCTTCCCTTTGTTCAACGGGTGTCAAACGTGACGAACCCACCGAAATCAATTGCCTGGTGTGACATTTACACCCAGGAGCAGAGCAGGGGCCAGCCCCGGCTGCTGCCAGGATGGAGGCGGGGAGGCAGCCCTGGAAGCACGCAGCAGCGCTGCTTTTATTGCCCTCTTCCATGTCGGCTGCGCAAAGCTCCGCTGAAACAGCGTTCGCCCAGAGCCGCCAGCATGGCCCTCGGCCCCGTCTCTGCCAGAGTTCGGAGGAGTTTGTTTATCTCTCACAGGGCGCTCTGCCTGGCGTAGGAAAAGAGCTTTGTGTTACAGAGAGGCACAAGGGCTCTTCTCCACGGCTCCATGCACAGCCCGAGCATGCACGAAGGCGGATGCCTCTGCTCTGCTCCAAATCCAATGCATCTATTGAAAAAAAAAAAAAAAAAAAAACAAACAAAAAAAAAACACCACACCAAGAGAGGAAAACTCTCACTGGTGCCGCTATCGCCGTGCTAACAAAAAGACCGCCACCAAAACTTTAATCTTCTGGGTACCAGCTGCAGAAAGCCCGGCCACCCAACGGAGTAGGAGCCTGCCAGCCCGCCCCCGGCGCTGCCTCCCCGCAGCCCCTCGGGAAGCAGCAGATCCAGGCTCACCGCTCTCGGAGGAACAGCACCGGCAGCCAAAGCCGCAGGCGGATGGGGAGCGCCGGATCACGCACACAATCGGGTATTTTGAATCCAAACTTCCTTACCAGCCTTCCTTACGGCCCCGTGCTGCTGCGCTGCTGCCAGCGCCGGCATCCACCGGCACCAGCAGACCGCACCGTGGCAAGCGGGCAGGAGCAAAAACCTTCCCTCCTCGCAGCCGCTTAAGAAATTACCCGTGCTTCATCCCAGAGGCTTCTGCCCCGCTGCTTTTCCTTGGCTTCTCCACCTTTCCACCCCTTTCGGTCACCAGTGTCTTGAGAGAGAGGCATCGAGTCACTCATTTTACCCACTGAGTATATACAAAAGACCCTGAGATTGTTCAGGAAGCAATTAGCCGCTGTTCAGAGGAAAATGGTGTTTTCAAATGGATAACCTTTGATGTAGTCAATAGCCTCGGCTCCTCTTTTTTTTTTTTTTTTCCTTTTTTTCCTTGCAGCCGCACACAAAAGAAATAAAAAAATAATTAAAAAAAAAAAAAAAAAAGAAATTCACCAAAAGGCTGGTAATTCCCCCCCGACACAGCCCACGCTCAGCAAAAAGGGATTTTCTCGCAAGCCAGAGGAAAAGCAGCTTTGGAAAGGCAGCTCATCTGCCCAACTTTTCTCCCTTCCTTATCCCAAAGCAGAGGAGAAAGATCATGAATATTCATCCCCCCGTTAGCAGGTTCTGCTTTTGTTTTGTCCTCCCCAAAGCCGGAGGAAGGGGGGAGCTAACAAGTGAGGTTAATGCCTGTCTCTTCTCTCCCATCCATCTCCTCTTTAACCAGTGACCTTCATGTTAAGCCCTGTTTACACGCCAGACCCCCTCCCCCGGCTCCCCCCACCCCGGTGCTCGGCCAGGGGCAGAAGGAAGAATTCCCCGCGAGGAGGACAAGGGAGAAGAAGGGATTTCGGGATTTATTTCAGCGTGCCACAGAGATTTTGCAAATCCCTCCCCGGTGGCACGCCGGAGCCGCCGTGTGCGTTTGCAGGGCAGAAAGGGGGAAGGCAGCGCCAACGTGCCGCCCGCTTTATCCGCCGCCTTCCCGGTGAATAGCGGAGGCGGCGGGGCGCAGCGGTACGCAGCCCCGCACACAGGTACCGCAGCCGCCCCCGCCCCGGTCGGAGAGGTGCCCAGGCGCTGCGAAACTACGGCACGGTGACAATAGCAGCGCTCCCAGCCAGGGCGCCGGCGGCCATCCCGCAGGGCGCCCTGCCTCGGCGGGCAGCGCCGGCCCCGGCTCCGCGGCTGCGGGGGAAACGGCGGCTCTGCGGGTTTCGGGGCGAGCCCAGCCCGCATGCCGCGCCCCGCGCCCCGCCGGGATGGGAGAGCGCGGATGCGGGGCAGCGGGGATGGATACAAGGATACCAAGCCAGGATGCGGGGCTGCGCGGGCGCGGGGATGACAGCGAGGATAGGAGCCAGGATACAGGGCAGCGCAGGCGGGGACGGCAGCGGGGACGCAGGGCAGGGCGGATGCGGGGAGCCGAGGCACCGAGCCCGGGCGAGGTTGCGCCCCGCTGCCGTCCCCAGCGGTGCGGGACCCGGGTGCGCAGCGGGCTGCCCGCGGGGCGGCACCGGGCAGGCGAACCGAGCCGAGCCGCGGGGCGGGCGGGCTGCGGGAGGGAGGGAGGCGGCCAGCCCCGCCGCGCCGGGCAGGGAGGCACCGCGGCCCCGGCATCCCCGCGGGACCGCCCGCCCCGGCCCCGGCAGCTCCGGGCAGGGGGGCGTCCCCCGCCCGGTCCAGCCCGCACCTGCCCGGTCCGCGGCAGCCCCGCTGCGAAGCCCCATAAAGAAAACGCCTCGGCGGGTTTTTGTCCCCCGGCGGGAGGCGGTTCCCGCGGCCGCGCTGCCGGAGCCGCGGGGCGCAATGCGGGCTGGCCCCGGGCGGCAGCAGCGCGGCGCCGGCCCGGCCCGGCCCAGCCCAGCCCGGCCGCGGCCCCTCCGCGCCCCCCGACGGGCCGCCGCTGCCCTGCCCGGGCCGGCCCCGCGCCGCCGCCGCCGCCTATTTTTGGGGCCGGTAAAGGCAAATCCGCGTATTTTTCCACAAATCGGCCGATCGGGCAGATAAAGGCACGCGCCGCGCCCGCGGAGGAAAGTTGCACCCGGGTTACTCACGGCTCCGGTCCCCGCTCGCCTCCGCCGTGCCAGCCATAATTGCATTCCACACCGAGCCGCCCGCCGGGCCGCCGCCGCCGCCGCCTCCTCCTCCTCCGCGCCCGCCTCCCCCCGCCACCGCCGCCGCCGCCCGGGGCTCCGCGCCCGCCTCGCTCGCGCCGCCGCCGCTGCCCCGCATGAATGGGACGGCGGCGCGGGGCCCCGACGGAACGCCGCCCGCCGCGCGCCCCCGCCGCCGCGCGCACGCGCACGCCCGCACCGGCGGCGGGGAGGGGGGGGGGGGGGAGGCGCCGGCAGCCCCGCACGCCGCCTCCAGGGGGCGCCCAAGGGGGGAGAGGGAGGGGAGAGGTGGGCGGGGCCGCCCCGCCCGCTCTTAAAGGGGCGATGCCTCAGTAGGGGGGAGCTAAAAGCGGCCGTGGAGCGGTGGGGACCGATCTCCCCACGCAACGCGACCGGGCTGTGGGGCACCCGCGGAGGCCGGGGCCCACCCGAGGGTCCTGGTCGCCCCCTGCCCTTCACCCCGCGGCGAGCCTGCGTGCCCCAGGGGTCCCCATCCAGCATCCTCCAACCAGCACCGCACCCAATCCCCCTAAAAATTACCAAGGGGGAAAAAATTAATAAAAGCATTAAAAAAGGGGAATAGTGGAGATGAGGCCACTTTTGTCACCTTCAAGTGGAGATGAGGCCACTTTTGTCACCTTCATCCTGCCACCCTCACTCCTGCCCCTTGCCAGGGCTTGCCTCCCTGGAGGCGGGTGCTGCCTTCCCCCAGCACAGCGCACCCATGCGAGGGTCCTGCGCGTCTGTGTGGCCCTACAGAAATGCGCCATCCCCTCTCGGTTGGGAAGGGTCTTTGTAAAGCCCAACAAAAATAAATACTGTGTTTATAACCGGGGTCACTGCTGGTTTCACGAGCGACCCTTGGGATGGAACTGGCAGGGAGCAGCTCTGCCCCGATGAGCCCACGAGGAGATGGAGCTGCGGGCAGTCATGGTTCGCTGGGACCCCACGCCACGGCAGGGTCACCTCTCCATGGGCCATCAGCGCAAGACGCCTTGTCCACCCAGGTCTTCATGGGTGCAACCAGTGAGATCTTTATGCCCACCGACTCCCAGCACTGAGACACACCAGGACAGGAACACGCCATGGGAGTTTGGGACTTGCCCCCATCCGTGATGGAAGGTAGGTGGGCACACGTCTGTAGACCTCCTCTGCCAGCGTCCCAGCAGGTGTGCGTGCCTCCTCCTGGGCCAAGCTGCACGCACGGACCCAGCTCCTTGCCCCGGCTGGCGGGAGGATCTGACTCCCAAGCCACGGAGACCGGGAAGCTCCTCTGCAAGAGCGGCACAGAGGCCACTGCAGGTCCTTTGGGAAAGGACATGGGAAGAGAGCGGGAGGCCCCTGGTGAATCTCGAGCAGCAAGACGGAGAAGGAAAGGGGCCCTGGGAGGCTCCAGCAGGGATAGGCAGGAGGATGGAGGGGAAAATAGGTGGTCTGGCTGAGTGCGACGGCAGAGGTGCTCTTTTCTTCCCACCCTCAGCACCCCAAGTGCTCACACCTTGATCAACACCCACCTGAAAGCGAAGATGCCATCCCTGCGACTCAGAGAACAGGTCCCATCTGACACAAACAGGGTTTTCTCCTCATTTTTCCCCACAGCCCGCCCTTGCCAGCATCCATCTCCAGGGAGGAGGCCAGGAGGAGCTGGGAACAGGCACATTCCTCTGGGACGCAGCGTTGGTGCCTGCCATTCTCCTGCCTCTTCTTTGTGCACACACACGGGGCCCAGACTTAAAAGCTTTCGAGACAGAGAAGAAATCGGTGAGCTCTGCCGGCAGGGAAGCGGCTGGGGTTTGGATCGCTTCCCCTGTATTGAAAGAAACACTTTTTTTTTTCTTCTTCCCTTTCTCCAAGAGACTAAATTTAGTGAATTCCTTTCACATTAAAAACTTGTCAGGTATTCACATCCAAAGAGGCTGCTGCTCTGGTCTCTCAGGGGAGTTACTGAGACAGCGAAACCTCTTAAACAGATAAAGAAGAAGGGAGAGATATTCAGGCAATCTCCCACCCGCTTTTAAACCTGCTTTCTCCCAGGACTGGTGCATGGGCACCTTGGTCCCACGGCTGCCGTCTCCTGCTGTAGGGGCAAGAGGGGAGGGATGAATTCTTCCTGGCTGGGGCAGGGCTGAGCGATGCAGCAGCACCGACCCCTGGGCCAGCGCTGCTGTTGCCACGTCCCCCTGCTCAGTCCCAGTGGGAAGGAAACCGGAGCAATTTATTTTTGCTGAAAGACGGATTGACAACATCCATCTAGCGACAGGGGAAACCAAGGTGGTGAAGCTGAGAAAAGAGTGGGCATCCCGGCTGCAGGCGCACCGCCAGCTCCCTTCTGAGCCTCCAAGGAGGGTCCAGCCCTGAGAGAGGGGAATAATAATTAAAAAAAAAAAAAAAAAAAAAAAGACAGCAAGAAACCCCAAGCATCCCCCATGCCAGGAGCCCAGCGCAGGGTCAGGAAGGGAGCTGGCAGGGCAGCATCCTGGGTTTCTCCTTGGTGGGAAGCAGCCCCAGGCCCGCAGTGACCCACAGAGCTCACACGGCTGGTCTGGCAGCTCATCCAGCACCGTGCCTGGCGGGCACTGGGACACGCTTGTCACTCATGTGGCTTCCCTCGTGTCTGGGCACCTCACCCCCACAGAGAGACCCTCGTTATCTCAGGAAGCTTGGCCTTTTATCCTGCTTCCCATGGGGCTTTAATTGCTCTGTTCAATCCCCAACCTCTCTGAGCATCCTCGCCCCCCTTCCCCAAGAGACCCCGTGGGCTGACAGCCTTGTCCTGCCCCGAGGACAGCCGGCTTGAGTGGCACCTCAAAGGCACTCAAAGCCCCGCGCTCAGCAGGGTGCTGGGAGGAAGGGCTGGAGGCAGAAGACGGCTCCGACAGCAGCTGGACCCAAAGCCCAGCGGTGAGAGGTTCACCCGGCTCCTCCTCATTATGTTAAAAGCTGACTCAGCACTTCTTACCCACAACTTTGACCAAAATTACATTGAGAGACACTGTTCTCGGTGTGTCTGGTGCACTTACCCTACGTTACCGAAGAAACCGAGGGGCATTTTGTTCTCTAAAAGCAGCCTGACAACTACTTTGTAAAAAAAAAAAAAAAAAACAAAAAAACAAAACTAATTGGGAGAGGATTAGGTCGCTGGAGAGAGCCCCAAGAGATCAGGAGGCTCTTCTGCTCAGCTCACTGGGTTAACCCAGTCCGAGCGGTGAGGGGCTAAAAAAAAAAAAAAAATCAGCTAAATACACATTTTTTCAACTGTTTGCAATTTTTGATGGCTTAAAATTTCTGCTAAAAGGCAGGCTCCTGCATGGTGCGCCTGGATCCTCAAACACATGCCACCTCCCTTGGTTATCACCCATGGACCATCACAAAACAAAGCCCCCAGAACCTGCGACCACAGTTTAAACCCCCCGTGCTGAACAGTGATGCACAGGGGCGAGAGAAATCCGGTGGCCTCAGCCCAGAGGCCTTTTGGGCTGTGAAATCTGGCTGGCCCAAAGAACAGCCTGCAAGCCACGCTCGGGCTTTGGGCACCTCCACACCTACCTCTGCAGCTCAGCTCTGCCCAGCCGGTTCCAGGGGATCCTCCAAGAGGGCATGGGCCACGGGAGGGGATCGGCTCTGCCCACGTGTCAGCAGTGGGTTTTTTTTTTCCTCCTCCCATCCTCGCAGACACCTTTGTGAACCAAGATCCAGGAAGAGAAGGGCTGGGCAGACAGGCTAGGGAGGCAGCGCTGCGTCCATCCAGAGGGTTTGTCAAAGTTTTCCAGGAGGCATCAGCAGCTCTTTAAGCTTCTTGTCAGCCAGGATAACAAACTGTGTCTCCAGAGCTCTGGGGAGCCAGGCTGAAATTAAAACAGGTAATGAAAAGAGCCGGTTTTTAGGGGATTGCAGCTGCAGAGGCAAGCGGGGCCAGCGGGCAACAGGCACTGAAGAGGCACCGGGGCTGTCACCAGGGTGGCGTGTGCTCCTCCTCTCCCGACCCTACCCAAGCAGGCAGGCACTCTGTTGACTGCCAGCACAGCCTTTATCCTTGCCTGCTGCTACAGGCACCCTCCGGATCAGTGGGGTCCACAAAGCATCGCCGGTGAGCATCCCCTCCCTCCACCCCACTGCGCTCGCATTCTCTGAAATGGGGAATCTTTCATTAGAGGCCCCGGTGGGCAGGCAGCACTGCCACTAACTACAGCAAGGAGCTTCCCCCCAGCCAGGGCTGGGAAGGAAGAGGTCTGCAGGCAAAGTGGGTCACTTTGAAAGGGACCAGGAGAAAGAGGGGTCTGGGAGCATCCTTGTTTACCCAGCCTGTCACGCCGGCAGCGATGCACCCTTTGGCTCAGGAAGGGGTTGGTGGGGTGGGCGCTGGGAGCTGTGGTTGTGGGACATGCCCTGGGGGACTTTGCCAGGCCTGTAGCAGGAGATCTGGGCATCAGTGCCAGCACATGGGACCCAGAAGAGGACACACAGCCTCAACAGGAGAGAACCGACACCCAGTGGGACGGCTTACTCTGCTCTTCTCTAAGCTGATCCCCAGCTCCCGAAAGATTTGCCTGCCCCGATGACTGTGTATCCACCAGCCGACAAGCCATGCATGCACCAGTCCTTCCCGATGGGCAGGGAGGTCCTGCAGAGATCCCCCCTGGCCATACCTGCACCGGCTGAGCTCCTTCCCGGCTCCATCATCCCTCGGCCCTGTGACTCACAACAGGGCTTAATTAGCAGGAAGCCTGATGCAGACACCTGTCAACTCCTCCGAGACAACCAGCATTTCACGTTAGCTGCCCCGGGGCTGTTCGGCAGGAACAGCTCGCTCTCCGTATTGATATTCCTTCATCTCAGCCTATTTTCCAAGCCGTCAAGCTGCCATCTCAACCCTCCCAGGCCCGGCAGCGCTGGGGAAAGCAGCCTCATGTCCATCAGCTCCCGGACTCCAATCCCACCTTTGCAGCTGCTCAGGAGCGCTGGAACCACTTTGTGCTTCCCCCCAGCAGCCTGAGGGCTCCGTGCCAAGGAAAGCAGGCAGCCCTTGACGAGCCAAACCCCGGCGTCCCTGCACAGCGTGCACCAAATGCAGGCTTTGAGTCGGGGCAACTTTGAAGGTAAGAGAGAAAGTCACTGCCCAGCTCTGCAGAGAGTTTCCAAGATGTAGACCTCCACTGCCACGGACACGGCATCACCGCCCCAGCCATGGCGCAGGCACAACGGCCCCTCCGGGAGCCACGGCGGCGGGTGGGAGAGGCTACCTGTCCGCTTTGATTTATTGCAGCTGGCAGAAGGGCACAGTGCCTCCACCAGCGTGTTTGGCACCAGGGGCATTTTGTGATGCAGTGGTGCCCTGTGGCCACCATGCTGGGTCCCACAGCAGCTTACCTGGGGTGGGCTGAGGGTCATGGCCAGTCTTGCAGAGACAGGAAAAGGCAAGACAGATTGACTTAATGTTTTTTTAAGTGGGGGATAAAGAAATCCCCTGTTAATTGCAAAA
This sequence comes from Falco naumanni, assembly GCF_017639655.2. Lineage (NCBI taxonomy): Eukaryota > Metazoa > Chordata > Aves > Falconiformes > Falconidae > Falco > Falco naumanni. The sequence continues at coordinate 101,546,774 of NC_054057.1, forward strand.
TGTGTTAACTCACACTTAATGGTTGAGGGTTGAATAGCAACCTGAGGTCAGTGCTCACCACCTCGACTGGCTTGTCACCAGCTGGAACCAGACAGAGCATCCCTCCTGGGGAAACACCACAGCCTTCAGTGCACCCCTCCACCTCCCCTCCACCATAGCCTACCACACTGCTGCTTACTCCCACCTGCCCCCTACCCTCCCTTGCCAGCTGAGGACCACTTTCACGGAGCAGATCTGCCTCCTCCCTCACCATCAGGATGGCATGTGTCATCATCCGCTCCCCAAAGGCTTCCTGGCCCTCCACCAGCGCCAGGAGGAGAGATGCTGTGCTCAGCACATGTAGGGACAAGAGGGGGTCGCAGTGGTCTAAGAGCATCCCCCCTCCATTTCCTGCATGGGGAGAAGACAGAAAATTATGCAACCAAGACCCAATGATGCATTAGCCAGACTAAATGCCAGGCCATTGTTGCTCCTACTTCTAGGTGCCAGGCTCCATCCATCCCATCCCCAGGCTGGCTGCTTCCCCCATGACTCAAGTCAATGGAAACATCAACACCAAATCCTTCAGCAGCTCAGAAGTTCACCTTTGTCACATGGAACAAGTGGATGACTATGAGACACGAAGGAGTCCCTTCCCTTTCTCCAGTGCCCATGTAAAATTAAAATGGACAAGGAAGAAGCTGCTGTAAATAATGCATTTGTGGTGCACTACACAGCTTCAGGAGCACATATTCATTGTCTAGTCTTATTTAAAGAAACCCAGCCCTGCCTGCATCATTAAAAATGCATCCTGGTTTCAGCTTCATCCCATATACACTCACCACTGTGAAGCAGGTGGCTCAGTGGCTGTTTTCATGCCTTCCCACTCTCAGCTGTTCCTGGGCAGCCCCATGCTGGTACAAGTGAGGCCTCTGGGTCACATGAAAAATTCACACGCTTGGCATCAGGCATTTTCCATCCCTATGCTCCCTGTTCCTCCCTCGCACCTGGGCCTGAGGACCTGCTCTGCTGCTGCCTCCCAGGCCCCAGCAGCATCCTCCAAGCTGATAAAGGATGCTAACGAGAACTGCTAAGCCCCAGTCTGGCCACAGCATCAATCCTACTGCTTACCCACCCCGCCGCCTTCTTCCCACCTCCCCCTAGCCAGTCTTAATTCTCCCACACACGTTCCCCTTGCTCGCATCCTGCATCTCCTCCCCACCCACAGCCCACCATGCTGTGGGGCTCATCAGCTCTTGGCCAGCTGTTAACAGTCAGTGGGAGCTGAGCCCGCAGGGAAGCAGCTTCCCTACAGCATCCTCCTGCCTCGCCGGAGACTGCAGTGAGGAGTTGGGCCCCTTAGGACCCATGGGCTGCGGCGCTGTGTTTGCTCTTCATTTTCATTCCAGGGATGCAGTGCCCAAGGCTGGCGTCTTGCACAGCTCCTGGCAGGCACTGGAGGGAATTTAATCTGCTCTTGGTGCTCTGGAAACGGTAGCTGGGGGTGAGAAGGAGAGGCTAGACCCAAAGCTGGGAGTAAGGAGAGGAAGGTGAAGTCACCCAACGCCTGGCTGAAATTCACCACGTGCCGATCAACAACCAGGCAGCCACAAGCCCAAACGCCTCATTGATGGGGCAGCACTCCACATAACACGGCTGGAGCAATGGGAGCTTGTGAGTGATGAAGATCCATTGCTTGCAGACTGAGCTGAGGGAGGGAGGGAGGAGCAGGGCTGCATGCGGGGTGGCGAGGAGAGCAGCCACGAGGACCTCTGTGCCGAGAGCACGTGCCCCTGGCACATGTGGAGCCCAGGAGCAACCCACTTTGCCACAGAAGCAGGGCAGATCCTGAACCAGTGGGGCCGCCTACCCTGGGCACCCCTGGCACGGGACCGAGCAGAGATGAGCACCTCCAGATGCCAACCAGCCAGCCCGGGCACCACAGAGGCTCTGCAGGGAGGTGGGGGGAGACCCAGCGGTTGCCAGCCCCGACCAGTGCTCTCACCCCTCGGTCAGGCCATGACTCACCTGCACCCATCCCTGCAAAGGCAGACGGGTGTCCTGGGGTGCTCCTACCTTGATCGAAGGCAGAGCCATCAAACCACCTGCCGGGGGGAGCACATGGCCGAACGCAAGCGCGTGAGACCACAGCAAAGCCTGGGTCAGCGGCACTGCTCACAGCCCGTAACGCTTACCCCCACTTGCTGCTCACCGCCTGCTCCTCGCTGGGAAGCGCTGAGCCGCTGGCCGGAGGGAAATCGCCGGGTGGGATAAGCTGGTGGCACCGCTCGGACGCAAGGGACACCAACCCACAGCCTGCACCGGCAGCTGCACCCACCCAGGCACCCGCTCAGATCCTCCACATCCCCCCCGCAGAGGAGCTCCTCCGGAGACGCTGCAAGCAAACCTGGGAGATAACACATGCCTGCGACGTTAGCAATTAAGGAACATTAATTATAATAATAATAATTATCACAAAATAGCATTTTTATGGCACAATATTATGCTGAAGGATTTACAACATACTGAATCATGAAGTTCGTAATTAAAGTTATTTTAGTTTCTAATTTCGCTTTAATTTTATTCCAATAAAAGATATGATAAATATACCTTGGAAAAAAAAACCTGCAGAAACCATTACTTAAGACGATTTCCCTATACAGGGATGTTATATTGCAGCACAGAGATCCCTTGAGGAGCATCACAAACCTCGGCGAGGAAGAAATGTCCAGCCGCGTGAAATACCGCTCTCCCACAAGCCTTGCCCCAGGGTAGCAGGGCGTTTGCAGCCTGCAATGCATCTGCAGCCTCTTGGCTTCAGCTTCCCAGCCACGAGCCCTCGGAGTGGTTCTGTAAGTCAACATGTTTCTTCTCCTGGTAGGACAGTAAGGGTTGTAGAGCCTGGTTTCCACAAGGCAGCTCCCCAGGAATTGCCGAGCTGGGTCTGTCCCTCACGCAGAGTCCTGGCGTCACCACTAAGTGCATAACACCACCTGGACGGAGCAGGGATGCAGGACGGAGCAGGATTCACTCCAGCTCTGACTTCAGCCCATGCACTTGTAACAGTGGGTAGGAGGAAAGAAAAGAGAAAGAAAAGACCCAAATCTCAGCCTTCCTGGCCTTGGAGACTTCCTTGCCTTGACGCTCCCCCAACCTTTTTTCCATGAGAAAATGGTGATTGACTACAAAGGTTTTACAGAAAAAAAAAACCCCAACCTGCAATTGTTTTGATTAAAATTCATCACAACAGTAAGAAAAGGGAAAAAGAGGACCAGGAAATTCTTTATACATGGTCAAAGCTCTATGTCTTGGAAGAGATATTACCATTGTAAAAGGACGTTTCAGTTCCATTTTGTGAATAAATTCCGTGGTATTAACAAAATTAAAACCAGAATGCAAAGGGTGATGCTTACCACATCTGCAGCCCGCTCTGACCGCCCCGTATCTTGCTGCACAGGAATTTTGGGTGACAAGTCTATCGCCCCACTATGGAGCAAGATACATTTCGTGACCTCACGATACATTGTCCCCCCAAACAAGCCCAGGCTCCGCTTTGCCGGACCTGCACCGTAACCCCGCTGGAGCTGTGCAGGCAGCCAGGCTCGTGCCACCCCAGCTGCCCTCACCTCGGGGTCTCGCTGCTTTAGGAGACATGGGGCCACCCTGGGAGCCGCACCCCGCTCACTGCCAACACCAAATGGTACAAAAGGAGGGAAGGGAAAATGAGGAGCTACTGGGCTTGAGAAGCCGTTTGGCTCCAACCCCCCAAACACCGTCCCTATGGCCCAGGCGGCCCTGGCTGTGTCCCAGCAAAAAGCTGCCACAGGGTGCGAACAGCTGAAGGTCCGTCACATCCACCCCTCGAGAGTCGGCGTGGCCCCAGCTGGCACGCTGCTGTCCCGCGGCGCCAGCAGCCATTTGATGTGAAAGCCAGAGGATGTGCCGCATCCCCGTGCCCGCAGCGTGGTCCCCACCGGCTGCTTTTCGCCCGACCCCGCAGGGCTGCGGGCTGACGCTGGGGCAACTCATCACACCGATGGAGTGGCACAGGGCAGGGCTGGCAGACCTTCCAGCCCTCAGCTCTGCCCCTGCCCAAGCCAGGCAGCGCGGCCGGCTGCCTCCCAGCCCAGCCTGCAGCCCCCCTCCCCCACGAGACCCCTGGGATTTAACTTCTTCATAATTAATTTAAGTGCATCGTGCTGCCCACCGGCGCCTCCCCAACACCGATTACCCACCTCACTGCGGACACAGGGAACATTATGAGCGGGTACGGGAGACAATAGGTCTTGGCTCCCGACAGCCCATAACTGATGGCTGGCTTGGGAGGCAGCGGGGGCAGGACTGACTCCCAGAAAAGCAGTGGGTCATCCTGGCACCCACAATCCTAGATGAAGAGGGACCCAGCCTAGGCTGGGAGGGAGATGGGAATTCCCCAAAAGCTGAGCAGGGACGGTGGGGTGTGTATTTGAGGGAAGGGTGAAGGCTTTAACCAGAAGAGGTGCCTATATTACTAGCAAGGTCTTTAATTGATTCTAGGAGAGTGATTTCTAAATTATATCCTGACGTGTATGCCGCAATCAATAAATGCATTAAAGCAGAAGGAGCCTGCAAGCCTTCGGTCGTGCTGCTCCACGCCATCCCCGCAGCCCATACCCTGCTCCGTGCCCTGCCAGGGCTGCAGAGGAATCCCCCACGAGCAGCAAGGCAAGCACCCCTCCCTGGGCAGGCTCCCCACACCTGGCAGGGATGCAGGCACCCCAAAATACTGACTTCTTCAAGGTCTGCTGCCATGGTTTGGTGGCAGAGGCAGAAATAAGCCTCCCGCTGCCACACCAGGCTGGTGCTTCCACTGCAGCCCTGAGCTCCTCCTCACACCCTACTCCCCATCTCCTGGCTGCCTCTCACAAACTTATTTGATTTGGAAAACCAAGAGAGGGGCAGAGTGGTCCTTTTTACAAGGAACCCAGAAACTCTGAAAAGCTCGGCTGCCCACCTGTTTTAGGGTGACAGATTTAGGAAGGGGTTTAGCATCCTTAGGAAGGGGTTAGTGATTTGAAGAAGCCTTCTGGAAGTTCCTGCTCTCCATGTACGCTCCCCTGGCACATCCCTGCTGCCCGAAGGGAGAGCTGGGAGCTGGAAAAACAAAAGCAAATGCAAACACTTCAGCCTATTTATAAAAAAAGTTTACAAAACTATGAGTGAAAGACAGCTAATGATGCATCATATGGTTAGTGCCAGGGAAAATGCTCTAAATTGAAGTCCTCAAATATGAAAAGAATCAACATTTAATAAGACAGTTAATGTATGTTATTTAAATGTCACTTCATTATTAAAAGTGTATATTTTTTGAGGTTTAATAACCATGTAATTGAGGCATCTTTTCTATAGTTAAACCTTGGCAAATATGTTTTTCATAATTAGCTAGTATTTATTTAACATGCAATAACCATCCCATTAAATTTAATTACTTCAATTAATAGGTACAGAGGGGCCTTCTTTAATGTCAATATGTATTCTTAAAGATGGTTCTCAACATGGTGCCACAAGGAAGCTCGGCTACCTGGAGGTGCCCAGGGTGGGCAGGTGCCTGAGCTGAGCCATGGGGCTTTGCTGGCACCCCACTGCAGGAGCAGGGACCCCCGGGGAGCCAGCAGTCAGGAAGGGGGTGCTGCATGTCCCAGCCAGGGCTTGGGGTGCACGAAGAGGGGGATGCCAGCAGGGACCCCAGCCCATCCTTGCCAGACCCCTCCTCACTGCGCCAGCCCCGCCAGGTGCGGGGAGTGGGGCCGGAGGGCACGCTTTGCTGGGGGGGTGAAGCAGGAGAGGCTTAGCCTGACGCAGCCGCTGAGCCTTGTAGTCTAAATTAGTGAACAGCCCAGAGTAAATTAACTCCTTTAACAAACCATCCAGTGAGAGTTATTAACCGGTTTGTAATAAAGCCCAGCACAACGCTGCGCATGCTGCAGTCCGGCTGGGCTCCAGGCTATGAAACCCCACACTGTTAGAGAAGAAACCTCCATCACACAGGTATGCACCTCCCCGGCCTGGGGCAGGGGCTTTGCTGCCCCCTCCCAAGACTTCTGCCCCCCCAGAGGCTCTGCCCACTCCCCCAGCCCTGGCAGGACCCCCAGTGCCTCTCCCCCATCCTTCAGGCCCCCGCTGTCCGCGTGGACCTCACCTACATGCTCAGACATGGGTTTGCCTGAAGGCAGAAGCACCCGAGGAGCTGAGCCGGGAGGAGCGCGTGGTTCCCAGTGCAGCGAACGGGAAGCACAGCAAATGGGGAAGCACACTTGGGAACAAGGAGCAAACCCCTCGGAAAGCAATTACTGCTCGCAAGAAGTGGCTCACTAGAAACGTATCGCCTTTCCGCTACAGCAAAGGTGCTGGACTGCCGAGCAGTGGCTGCCAGCCCCTGGGCAAGTTGCGAGCAAGGTGCTCCCCTGGGGACCCCGAAATGCCGATGGCCGAGGCCAGCAGCCAGCACACACCCCCTGGCCTGCCCAGCGTGCAGCCAGGGGGACCCCCGTGCCCCACGGCCACCTGCCCATCCCTAAGGCCATCTCACCTGGGGGTGTGATGCTGGCTGCAGGCACCAGGTCAGGTCACATCCTCCGGTCTTTCAAACTGGTGAGATGATACTGGAAGCGCTCACCACAGTCAGGGAAACCTGGGGAGACAGTTGCAAGCTCTCTTCTGTTTTTCCAGCTGTCTTGAGTCAGGACAAGGCTCAAGAGACACTAAATCCTTGAAGGCACAGGTTTATAGGCTGGGCTTATACCTCTGACCAGGATGGCCTAGGTTCAGGGTGACTTGGTTCACCCTAGGGCAGAGATCCAGCTTTATCGGAGCCTGTGCCCCCAGAAATACCCAGCACGTGGCCCTGGGGCTTTCCTTCCACCCCCAACTTCTCCCTGCCTCTTCCAGCCTTTTCCATTGCAGCACAACGGGGGCTGCAGGGCGGCCAACATCTCGTCGCCTCGGTGTCCCCGGCACCTCCTTCCCCAGCTAAACCCTCTGAGGCCATTTGCAGGGAATGGCTGAAATGCACCAAGGCTCGAGCAGACTGGGGAAGCATATGTCTCCACGCATCTCCCAGGGCACGGAGCGAGCGCCAGCAGTGCTGCCAGCCTCCGCCGGGCAAGGCACCGGCTGCCTCTGCTCGCCCCGTGTGCAGCCAGGTAGCAAGACTTCACAGTGAGTCCCATTTAATTGCGGTAATGGTTTTTAAGGGACCCCGTTGCCTGCTGTGACAAGAACACCATGAGCTGGCTGCAGCCATCTGCTCCCCTGGCCTGGGGACCCCAGTGCCCGCAGGGGTGGGCCAGTAATTTCTGGCACTGAGGCTGGGTTCTGGGTGGGAGGATTCCACCCCGCTGCCCTCTTACCTGCAGCTTGGCTGGGGTACCCTGGCTGGGATGGGAAGCGGAGCCATTGGGCTTATTTAGTGCCTCAGTACAGGCACAGGTGCCCAGTGGCGAAGCTGCCAACCTGCGAGCAGCCACCTGCACCGACGCGGCCATAAGTTACCCGCGGAGCCTTCGGGGACCGTACCAGAGGGAACGGCAGGAACCCACATCGGGCAATCAATCCTTGTTTGCAGCCTAACGGGGAGACAGGGCGGCTGGGCGTGCAGCACAGGACTGCTGCTGAGCAGCGCTCACTCCTCCAGCACCGCTGCCCTCTCCCGCACTCCTCTGATTGTAATTCCTCCCTCCCCTGTGCTCCCTTCTCTGTGCAACTCCCCCTTCCCCTATCCTACTCCTGCCCCTCCCTTCTCTTCACCATTGCCCTTGTTTCCTCCTGCTTCTCCCCATCCTTTCTTCCCACCTCTCCCACCAGCATCCCGCTCCAAAGATGCTCCTGCAGCGCTGCTCCCATCCCCAAAGCAAGGGTGAGGCTGGTCCCCGACTGCCCCGCTCAGCTCCCACTGGGTGCCTGAGAGCCCTCGCAATGGGGCAACTGCTGGGACTCGGGCATCCCCTGCCACAGTATCAGCCACCGACTTCGTGGCTTTCCAGGGGAGAAGATAAAACCAAAGACATGCCAAACCACAGGACCACCTCCAGAGCCCAGACCAGCACTGCTGCACCCCAGCCCTTGGGGACATGAGGCTTACTGGACGAGGGCAGAGCACAGCCCAGGCAGGGCAGCCCAGCAGTGCTGCACAGGGACGTGTCATCCCCAGTATGACATCCCTGAAGCGAGCAAATGCCGTTTCTCACACAGCAGATGGCAAATCCTACAGCAGGGAGGGGAAGCGGGGTGCCCATCAGCACCCCCAGCTATCGCCTTAACTCTGCACCTCCCTTTTCAGGGCCAGGAGCCAGCAGCGGGCTCCCAGGCTCTCCCCTCCACCACCCTCCTCTCCTCAGCTCCAAAGGCCCACCAGGACACCCCCCCAGGACCAGGGACAACCTCTGCCTCCTGCCCTCTGCACCCAGGTCCACCAGCCACTCCTCCAGGAGGAAGCATCGCACTGGAAGCAAAAAAAAGGACCTTGATTTTAAAGAAGATAATAATTCTAGAATAAATAAATAAATAACAAGCCCAAGCACAAGTCTGCTTTTAAATTCAAATGTGCAATATGGCCCAGAGCCTCGGAGCCAGAAGGAAACTACAGATTTGGGCAAGGAAACAGGGAATATTTCACTTCAGCTCAGTCCAAGCCGTCATGATTTACACAGCAGCGAGGGAGGTGGGAGCGTGCTGCTCCCCGGGGGCTCTGCAGCTCCGGCAGTCCCCCCTTGCCCGCCGCCCCCGGGCTGCCATCGCTGGACCTAAAAAGTTTCTCCGGGCCCTCGCATCCTGCATCAGCTCCCCATCATGTCCCACCAGTTCCGCTTCAGGGCCACGGCTGTGCCAGGGCAAGGGGTCATCCCTGGGGCTCCTCTTTCATCCCTGGCACCCACGGGCGCAGGGTGCTCCCACCCTGCCGGGACTCAGGACCCTCCACCCAGCCCGGGTGGGTGCTGGAGCGGGACTGTAACGCCCAGCCCTGCTGCGGGGCTGTCCGGGCTGGCAGGGACGCCGGTGGCCGGGTGGGTGGTGGCACCGGGCAGCGATGCCAAGGCCGTGGCCCTGTCCCGCGGGGAGGGTGCAGCCCCCAGCCTGTCCCCGGGCAGGGGGTGGTCGCTCGGAGCCCAGGTACCCCGTGCCGGCAGCGCCGGCCAGCCCCTGCCCCTCGGCCCGGTGCCGCAGGAGCCCCGAGCCGAGCGGGATTCGCGTCCCCTGCGGGTCACAGGTGACACGAGTCGGACAGTCCTCAGCCCCGGTCCCGCACTGGGCACAGCCGGGCTTTACCCCTCCCGGACGGGGGGGGCAGCACCCGGGGTGTCGGGGCCGCTCAGGGGATGCGCCGCGGCGGGGGGCGAGAGCGAAGCTGCGCCGGGAGCGGGGCCCGGGGCTCTGCCCGGCTCCCCCCCGCCCCCCCCGGCCCCGAGCCGAGCGGCGGCCGCGGAGCAGCGGCGGTGGCAGCGCGGAGCGACAGTGCCACCTTGTGCCGCCTGCCAGGAGGGATCCCGGCCCCGCGTGCAGGGGTGGGTGCTCCGCACCCCTCGGCAGCACGGGGGGGGGGGGAGGGGCCTCGCGCCGGTGAAGGGACAGGGAGGTGACAGCCAGCCCGGGGCGGGGCAGGGCGGGGGGGGGAACTCGGCACAACTCCCCAGAGCTGTTCTTCCACCGGGAGCAGGTGCCGGGACCCCAGCAGCCCCGCACCTGCACCGGGGCAGGGGGACAGGGCGGGCAGGGGGACAGGGCGGGCAGGGGGACAGGGCGGCCGTGCCCTGAGCAGAGGAGCTGCAGGACCCTACGCCCCAACCCCAGACACCCCGCTGCAGCGGGACCAGTGTCCCAGTGACCCAGTGGACAGGTTCCGCACAGGGTGGCTGCTGGTGGGGCTGCGGGGAGGAGGGGGGGACCCCCGGGAGCACAGCCAGGCCCCCCCTAAAACACGGGGCCGACACAGCCGGGCATCGCCTCTGTGCAAAAAGAGCAAAGCGAGGGTGCAGGGTCTGCTGCCGGGCGGTGTGAAGGCACATGGGCGGTGTCAAGCACAGCCTGTCACCATGTCACCCCAACCCCGCGCACGGCTGCCGAGGCGTCGTGGCCCTGACGCAGCAATCCAGGGATGGAGGGGCTGCAAAGCTGCAGGCAGTGCCGTGGCATCCTCCCCCACATCCCTGTGGCACGCGCGCATCCTCCGCCACGAGCATGAAGAGCAAGGGGGGGGGGGATTGACCATGGGGTGGGGGGAAAATCTGCTTCACAAATTACCGTTAGTACCAAATGTCCCTTCTTATCAAGGCTGGACGGGTATTCAATTTTCTCTTCAAACGCCAGCCTTCTGAAATGGTAATAGAATTTCAAATCTAGGGGAAAAGGGAGGGGAAAAACTGAATATGCAAGGATTAACAATGAGAGAGAGAGACAAAGGAAGAAATTATACCCAAAAAATATAGTCTGAGCCTTCGCAGGAATTAATTAAATACAAATATAAAGAGAAAATTAACAGTCTCATGCTTAGGAGGGGGGAGAAAAGGGATATTTTCTGAGTTTAATTAACCTTTTTTTGCCAAGAACAATGAAGAGGAAGGGGGAAGGGAGGGAGAGGAGAGCAAAGACTCCTAATTGTTTTGCCTTGCAGGAGATAATTATGAAAGCTGGCCAGGTCAGGGTCTGCCCACGCGGGTTCAGGGTGCGTGGGTCTGACTCGCTCACGTGCTGGGACTGTGCATGTATAACAGCTCATTTGTCGGTCCTAATGGGTAGGTAGGTTGGGAGGACCAAAGGCAGAGCTGGGAAGAGCTGTGGTCCCTCAGATGCCAGGAGGCTCAAAGGGAGAGAGGAGGGAACATCCCTCCCAGCAGCGCCATGAAGAAGGGGAAGAGTGTTGGGCATCAGCAAGGAGGTGGCTGGTGGCCACAGTGGCTGGCAAGGCTGCAAGATGACCTCCATCCCCACGCTCCCAAATGTCGTTCGCAGGTTTGGTATCTGCAGCGCTCAGAGGCTTCAGTCACGAGGTGACAGCTTGGGGGTAGGATGGGGTTTTGGAGCAGCTGGATGCTGAATTAATGGTCTTTGTCACTACTGTTCCCTCCTGGGGAAAGCGGGGGAGCCAGGCAGCGGTAGCAGGATGAAAAGTGACAGGACAGGGAGAGGAAAGGCGATGCCTATGCTAACGCAAGTGCCTGCCTGCCGAGTCCTTGCTGCCCTCATGCTCCTTGCCCTGGCACCCCTCTGCTTCACTGCCACCTGTGCAGGAGCCACAGCACGGAATCCAAAGCAGGGGAAGGGGACAAAGCCAGACCTGGAGAGCGGGAGCTCTGGCAGCCTTAGCAGCAGGCCAACATCGTGCCCAGCTGTAAGCAGCAGCACGGTGCTCCCTCCGGGCTACAGGCACTGCTGGACAGCAAGGCTTACACCTGCAAGCCCCACAATAAACATTTATGGCAACTCACATGCCACCAGTGACCAGAGGCGATGGACACGGGCCAGTCAATGCCCCCCAGGCCCCTCGAACAAGAGGCGATGAGCAGCGGTACCCTCCTCCTCCGGGCCTCGGTGCTGGGGCTGCTCGCAGGGAGCAGCTCCCCGGGGGAAGGCACGGAGCTTCGGGGCCGAGGTGCTGCCTGCACGGGGTGGCTGCAAATAGGCAGCGCGGCGGGTTTCACTGTGCCTTTCACTACATCCTTGCAGCACCTCGGTGCCACGAGGTTAGGAGCAGGACCTGCTTCCCTCTAACCCCCAGACAGGTGAAGCAGACATTTCCCAAGGACCCATCACACAAATTCCTTGGGTCACCCATCCACGGAGATGTCCTCTACCCCTGCACCACAAGCTCTCCCAGATGCAAAGCTCCCTCCTCTCCCCCTAACCCTCCCTCACCGTGATCATGCCACCACCCATCACATGTGTGCTCGGGTGGGCGATGGAGAAGCCGGGGTACGCACTCCCGGACGAGGCCACAGGCAGCAGAGATGGCTTTCCTGGCAGGATCAGCTGCGCTGAAGCCCGGCTTCCACTGGATGACAGAGGGAGAGATTCATCATTCCCAGTCAGGAGGCTTCTGAAAGGCACAAGCCAAAGACCCAGACCTCCGCACAGGTCTGGCCCTGCCAGCACGGCATCGCCCAGGAGGACGCACACCCAGGCTATGGATTACCCAGGAACCGGGACAGGGTGATTAATAAGTTAAAACCAACACCAGCAAGCGTTTAACAAACAGCTCCTTATCTGTCCAGGAATAGATTGCAAAATTATTCAAGAGTCTTCAGTGTAAATTATTCTCAGTATAAGGATTGTTTAAATTGCAAGCTGGGAATATTACTGTGAAGTGTACAAGGTATGTGGTAAATTATGTAACCAATTTATGTAATTTATAAATTGAGTTACATAAATTAGCTACACAAGGTACAGCATGAATGTCAAATTGTATACTCAATTGTCACAATAATAGCTCAGCATCAGATTAGCTTGAGGATTAATCCAGACAGTACAAAGTCTGCTTGTTACAAATAAATAAATATAAATATCAAACTGTATACTAACAGCTCAAACTAGAAAGTTACGGGCATTAATAAAGTGCAACCGCTCAATTACTTGTCAGGAGGAAAAACGAGGCAGAGACAACAGGATCGCTTTGCTTTTCAGTTTGCCCAGATGTCCTCGTAGTCAGTGCCCTGCAGATTGCTTTAGGGAGGGCAGAACCTACCTGAGCCTTCTCCACAAGTCCATGTCTCACTCCTGGGGTAAGGAACATCTCCATTGTAAGGGGCTACAAAAGCACCGGTGACTTTGCAGCTAAGAAGTTTAGACTGCTGGCACCACCGCACTACTTAATTTGCTGCACACAGAGCCACGAGCATGGAAAAGTCCATGAATTTATTGCACAGCTTTGAGACTCACCTGCCATTACTCACTAACCCAAACATTCAGGACTTGGAGGACCCTTAGGAAACCAGAAGCAAGGCTGTTAGTTTTCCCCAAGTTAACAGTCAAAGGTACATTTTCAACCACTCCTTTTCCATGAGCTTCCTTTCCCTTTGGCTCCCGCAAACCGAGCACTCAGCCCCCACGGTTCCGTATGGGCGAGACAGCCCCGGGCCAGGCACAGCATTTTTGGATGTACAGAATCGGTGAAATGAAAGGTGCTCCTCTTCAGGTAGAGCTTTGATGTAACTTGAAAACCTGCGAAGGGTTTTGGGGAAGATATGTGGAACAACAAGAGGAAATATTACAGACCGGTTTATAAATTACTTAACCTAAAATCTAAGGCGGGATGGAAATAACCACTTTGGGCCAGACAAAGCAAGGGGAGCCAAGAGCTCTGCCCGGGGAGCCTCGCTCACAGAGGGGCCCCGTGGGTACTGTGAGCAGCAGCAGGGCTGAGCCATGTCTCATACTTTTTGCTCCACCATCCATATTTTCAATGGATGCTACATGCTTCCGAGTTTCAGAACCTTTTACCTTGTACTCCTCGTTAAAATCTAGCTTTCTCCCAAGCTGAGAATGGCAGAATTCTGCTCTCCCGAGAACAGCTGTGATTATGTTGTCAGCTACTTGCTCAGAAGTGCTGCAAGGTCTGTAGCAGTGTTAGAGCATCAACTTCCAGTCCCAGGGGTGACTGGGAAGCGATCTGGAACACAATTCTCTCGAGTACAACTTACTAAAACCTCCCTGTTAACAGGTGTGCTTTGTTTTCCCAGAGAGCTGTCTGAGTTTGGACCCCCCCTCAAGCAATCCCACGAGGTAAGCAGTGGTTGGTAGTGACCAAGTTCATGGTCAGGATGATATAGATTGCCTTAGAATTGTGGCGAACACATGGGTCTCATTTTTCCGTGCAGTTCCTTGCACTGTTGAATGGAGATTTTTACCCAGCAGAAGAACCACGCTTTGAAACATCTGCCCATCAGTCACAAAGAAGCAGCAAACGTAGCCCTTTCTCCTGATGCCACACGCGTATACTGTCACCTTGACACTGGATTCCTATAACCTACATAGATCTAACCCCATCCATCGGCTGAAAAGATCCTCAAATAAAACTACCCGAGTTTGGTATTAGCAACAAGCGACGCAGGACACCTACAGCCTCCGAAGAGGACATCTGCTTTGTTCTTTGAAGAGCTGAAGAACCAGAGCTTGCTCTCTGAGGGTGCTTCCAAGAAGATAATCAGCTTAAACCCTGAAGCATGATTTCTCTTCTTTATCTGTTTGGCTACAGACTAAATTGCGACCCTTTCCTTCAGATAGCACGGTTCATTTTTCCTGGCGCTGGGGAGGTCAGGCCAACCAGTGGCTGGGTGGAACCGACAGCTGGCACTGAGGTTTCACAGCTGGCTTTCATTAGGATGTTCGGGAAAGCAGCCATGAAGCATATTAAATATATTACAATGGCTCTTCCATTTTCTAAACCGCCCTCCGGGCTGGGAATATATACTTCAGGGTACCAGAAGGCACTATATAAAATAATTAGAATGTGGTCTTGAGATAAATGGATGAGCATTTTCTCTTTTTGTAACCTCTTTAACTTAAAAGATCCTGCAGCACTGCACAAGCACCTGATTTAAGTTTGGAACAAGCCTAGCACACAGATGAGTCTGCTGGTCTCAGCTTATACCCTGTTTGGACAACCCTGTCTTCCCACCACAGAGCCCCAAGATGCAGTCCCAGAGCCGTGCCTGGGAGCAGGCACAAACCTCAGGGCAAAAGGTGGCTCTGGACACCTGCAGAGCACGGGGAGGCCAGGCTCAGCCTACGTGGCCATCACAGATGCACAGTGTCGATTCATTTAATCCAACAAATTGCAGTCCAAGGACGTTATCATTAGTTGGCAACAGCACGCTGGAAGGTAAAGAGTAGGGGGGAGAAAGCCCCAACACAAAGGCTTGCAAAAAAACCCCAAGTAAATAAAGATTAAAGTGACTATAAAGGCTGTTTCACTGAAGCAGCCCATAAAGAGCAATTTCTCTGCCTTTTGTAAGCTTTTATTTTGGCTGATATGATTTAAGCTAAATCCTGAACTGGCATTTCCCCTCCATCTCATTAAGAGCCACGAAGCTTCATTACAGTCACCAGCCAGACTTCCTTCAGCAGTTGAAAGGCTACTGAAGAAGAAGTAAAGAATTAAAAGCCATGCTCACACACAGCTTTATCAAATGGCAAAAATTCAAATCTCTCCCTTGGTTCAGCCGCTCGGAGGGGGAATGCACAGCAGCACTGGCAGAGTTCCTGTTTACTTGTTTTATGACGGTTGTAACGAGGAACCCATTAAATTAATAGCCGTGCTTTATTTTTAATGTTATGTTTAGCTAATCCTGACTTACAGTGGCACTCCCCATTCATAGAAAATAAAAATCAAACTCACTATGATGATGGACTCCACTCACTGAGAAAATGGATACAGAGGGATGTTCAAGAGGTCGTAGGAAGGAAAAAATAACACCCTTCTCCTTCCTTCTGAGTGAGTGTCCCTCAGGTCCCTCAGCTGGTGCCCATTAGAGAAATTAGCTCAGGCAGTTCAAGGACTAAATAATACAAAACTGATCTAAAACCATAATGAAAAAAAAATTGCCAGATAGACCCAGAGAGAACCTCCTGTCCCGCCCGTGCAAGAAAGCAACCCCTTGGACAGCCAAGCGGTCAGAGGCTGAAAGCTGGTGATATTCTCCTTGCCTGTAAGGTTTCAGTTACCCATTTGCACGCTTCAGCCGACGTATCCAGGTTAATGATGCAACTAGGTCAAAATGAGCCTTCTTGCATCTGGGATGGATCTTGGGAACAGCAGCCTTCAATCTGCCTGTTCAGCCACCAGTGACACTGGAAGATTCAAGTAGCTCTGCCCCACACTCAAGGAGGAGATGCCAGTTGCAATTTGAGTTAAGGCGGACACCAAATATTGTGATACACCCATATCAATTAGTTGTCAACGGCTCACGTCTCACGATGTCTGTTATGGGTCACAGGCTCTCCCACTTGTCTCAGCTACACTGGGCACCAGTTGTCATAGTCAGAGTCCAACTCAGTTGGCCTCACACAGGGCACCAATTGTTGCAGCACAAACCAGTAGGCTGCAACAAGGCTTTTACCATCAGTCGTAGTCTACTGTCCATACCATTTCTCCTTCCTCCAGAGACCAGACCATATCACCCCTCCTCCATCCAACCCCCTCTCCCACACTCCTCAGGGCTATTTAACTACTTAGTGGAACGAGCTACAGCTGCACATCATCCATGTCAATCAACCCACTGCCTTCGAGGCACAGCCACAGCTGCAATTATCAATGCTAATCAACCCACTGCCTTCATTCCTCTACAGATGCCCACCCAGAGACACAAGTAGAGCCACTCAGGCACGGTGGCACACACGGCAGCACAGCCAGGGTGTGCGTACGTGGGCACGGAGCACTTTCAGCCTTATCACCCCACAACCCAGGCGAGTACTGACCAAGGACAAGCGCACACAGTTAGCAATAGCTGCAGGAGGATCTCACTGGATTGGGGAAAAGCAGTTCAAATGTACTCACCAGGTCCATCTCCCACTGCCATACAGCAGCCAGGCACTGCATCCATCCCCGTGAGAGCAACAGGCTAAGAGACTCCCAGCACTCAGCTCTCGGAAGACAGCAGCTGACTCAGAGCAGGTGCAACTCGAGTAAAACAAGCCCCCTTGTATTACAGAAAAAATTGGTAAATGCAGAGAACCCAGGAGGACCCTGAGTTTCCAGCATGATGCTCAGAGAGCTACTGACCATGGCAAGGCTGAATGAGCCTTCCTATAACTGCTCCTTGCCCTCAAGTTATTTCCTACTTTGCAGTCTGGGTGACCAAATAATCTTTCCTGGTCTTAAACGGTGATGGTAACATTACTCTTTTAAAATTCTGTAGAGAAGGAAGTAGAATTATCTTCTATGATAAAGAAAATACGAACTGCATGCACCAGTTTGCCGTGATTGGTAGTAGCTGGGAATGAAGACAACTTACCCCACTGCCAACCCAGTATTAACTCAGTATTCAGAAAGGATTTTGAAATTAAAGCTTTAAGGGATCCATAAGAAGGTGAGCAGATCCTAACTCTTCAAAAACAGCCACATGAGCCAAAGGGCTTTGTTTGGGCTCAGGCTAATTAGCAAACATGCTCCAAAGATATCAGAAATGATGTTTCTTTCTAAAAAAAAAACTATCTGAAAACAAAGGAAGATGCAAAGTACGAATCAAAGTGAGACTCCACGTCCCTACCGTCCCTCTTTCTATACTGCCTAGAACTTTCTATACTGCCTAGAAGTCTTCCATGCAACCGCTCCCACAGAACACAATGCTGGGCAGCAGGAAGCAGGCAGAGGCACTACTGACATCTCCTAGTGCATCGCACACACAACAAGGCTGGACCAAGCACAAGCTGCTCCACTGAGTGCAAGCAGGAAGAGCGACTACTTTAGGTCATTCCCAACTGGAAACCTGCTTCAGGAGCAGTTTGCTACTACCCCCGAGGGAGCAGCTGATTTCATCTTCAACTTGGAAACAAGCCTTTGTTTGCTGCTCTCCCTAGGAAGACAACAAAGGAAAGTTCTCTGCCATGTGCTAACCTCTTTAAAAAGTCTGAAAAGTGCACATGCGTTATTAAATTCAAGATACACTTTTGACACTGAGCCCTCCTGCTAGCAATGGCTGCTCCATTTGCTCCCTCTGGCTTTGCCCCAGGCTGTGCAACTACCACTCTGCCAGCATAATTACACAGCAGAGCAGGAGATGGAGAGACGTCACTACTTGCCCCGAACAACCTCAGCGTGAGGACTACTGGCCCAGGCTAATCGCTTCAGTCTGTGTCAGCCTTCACTCTCCCAAGGCATCAGCCCAGGAGAACCGGGGAAACGACGAGAAACCAAGACACATGCCAAGAGCAGAGCTATAAGGCTGACACATAAGGAGGGCAGGCAAGTCAGTTCAGGAATATCACATCCATCCTTCTCCAAGGATAAAAAAGAAACAAAAACGTGAAAGGGAGCAGGTGTGCGGCTACAGCCCCGCAGGACTGTGAGCAGCCCTTTCAGGCTCCCAGGGTGTTCTGAAAAAAGTCTGATAACTACAGTGCTGGGTGCAACAGCTCCCCGGGGTGGCGGCAAAACCTCCTGTTGCAGTTGTAGGCTGTATTTTATCCAGGTGCACCTGGTTACAGCAGCTCTTAGAGGGAGTGGGAACAAGTGGAGAGTCCTCATGCCTATACTGCTTCTAACCCCAAAAGACTAAGTCACCAGGCGAAGAGAAGAACGTGGGCCTGAGACACATACAGGACTGGCAATGAAGCGTTTTATGGAATCAGACATAAACAGTTTATCGACAAGCTAAACACACACACTTTTAACCAGTTTGGAAATAAATAATAACAACAACTTGAAAGACAAATTGAAAAATTCTGCTTGGAAAAGGAGCACACAGCATGAGATCACAGGATTCAGCAGACTATAAAATAGGAAATGAGACTTACTCCTCTCCCCCTACAGCTACACAAAACCCTCCTACATAGATTACACACACGCTTGGCAATTGCCTTCCTCTTCCAGCCTCTCCCGTTCTGGACAAGGCAGAGTTGGTAAAAGCCTGAATGCAGAGAGGATATTAGATAAAACATCTTGCAAAGCCAAGTGTGAAATATTAACAACAGGAGGCAATGGCTTGTGTTTTTATGCAAGATCACAAATTTGGTGCTTAGAGAGCTTGAGATGTTCTTGCACACTGGAATCTCAAAAGGCTTGTTGACTGTTTCATTTAAAAAGCTATTGAAGCCTATTGGAAAATTTCTATCAGTTCTATCTGTATCTTCTCTAACTTGGTTGGTTATGTTCGTTTTCTTTCCTGCAACACTAAGAAATTATGCATGAATAAAAAGGTTGTTCCTTCCATTCATCTGGCCAGTTTTAAAACAACTCTTACTCATAAAGCAGGCACTCTGTAAGCCTGTATTTTCACATGAAATTACCACAACTGTGCACATTGCATCTGAATTACCAGATGCATCTGTACACACAATTACCCAATTTGCACACAGGACTGCAATAACTGGGCAGGCAAAACGGACATGCAACTGTTCAGCTGAATGGAGCACTGCACTTGAACTGCATCTGGCACTGGGCAGGTTTGGTTTAAGTAGGTGAAACAGGTCCCAGTTACTCCTGGACGCGAAAGAGCTCCTTTTTATGCAGCACAGACAGCAGCATGGCTGGCTGCCCCTACCCTACCTCAACCTTGCCTTTGGAGGAAACTGCCTCCAATTCGGCTTCTACAATAGATTCAGACCTTGTTTATCCTACTGTCCTAGTTGCCCATTAATGCCAACTGTGACAGTAGCTGTGCGATAAGGACATGTATTCAACACTGGACACCAGGCTCCAAGAATAATGATCTCTTATGTTCCACTTTGGAGCGTAACTGACACCTGCTGTCACAATCTTGCGTAAAAAAAAAAAAAAGTAATCATGCTCCGAATACCCAACAAGCAGTCAAGGAGAAACATAAGGAGAGGGAGTCTAAGAGAAGATGCAGGGCTTCTTCCTTCTTTGCAAGGGCCTCAGTAGTATAGGAGCAGGAAAGATGGGGGGGGAGGGGAAGAGAAAACACTTGAGAAGCTGTTGGTAAATGCAGATAAAATGCAAATATAAAATGTACATTTTATAACCAGATAGCCACAGAGACTCCACAAACTGAACTTCCTCTTCAGCAATTTCCTACTGACATCTCTGCTCATTGTATTTGTCCCCAGGCTCAGATACCTGAGCTGATGATTAGGGCAACAGCGGCAACAGAACTGCTCCCACGTACAAGGAAACACCAAAGGAAAGGGACTGCCCGAAAGCCAGGTGGGACCACAATCCCCATGGACACGATCATCAAGAAGTTGATGGACATTCATCTCAGAGTAAGCTAAAATCAAGCCCAATGTGACAGGACAGAGGCATTTCCCACTTGAAGGCTACACGATGACCTAACATCTGTCTTCAGAGACTACCAGAGACTGGGAGTTAGGCAAGCCAGTACCGAAGTGCAATGACATGCCAGGGGTGTATTTTCAGCTAATAATCAAGCAGTCCCTTATCTGGAGGTACTGGATGGCATCAGAGTGCCACTTTGTCCTTGTCCGGCTGCAAAACAGCCGCAATGCACCTGGCCAACATTAGCTGGAGATGTTACATTTATGATTTTATGGCTGATTTTTTTCCCCCTACTCTCTATCAATTGAGTTCACTGTCTGAATGATCACATCTGTTTATGTTCCACAGACACCTGCATATCTTGAGATGACAGCAACTCCCTGAATGCTGTAATCAGTTATTTCTCAACAGAGGAATTGCCAATTTGGTAAATAAAGCTCATTATAAAAGAACATGGAAATGTATTACAGTCGCCTAACAGAGAAAATTGTCCAGTGCCGCCAAGTAATCAGCCCTGGCACCATAGTCCCCCCCAATTTAGGGCAGCTGAAGTAATGACATGCAAATTACTCATGCCAAGGCAACACTGGATAGGGGCAAGAGGAAAATGAGGAAGAGATGAAGTAGGTACTTTTCTCTTCAGACCAACAATAATTTAAAATCTAGTGTTTAGATTTTAAACCTAAAAGACAGACCTTGGTGCTCCAAATTTCTGCATTCAGAGGTCAGAAGTTTCGTGGCTCTGTGGAACCTGGCTATCCCCAGCAGATCCGAAGGCTGGTATGGCAGCAGCAGCAAAAGCCAACCCAGCACCGGTACAAACAGATCTGAGGGCACCAAGTGTCCTACTTTGGTTTGGAAAACTTGCCTTTCCTCCCTGTGGGACAGCAAGTCTGACCTGCAGGGTGATAAAAAGCTGGAATTTCTGGAAGATCTGAGACTAACAGAGATGAGCCATTGGTAAGCAAACATCACTTCTGAGGAGGAAGAGGGTTCTGGCATCAGCCCTCCACAAGAAGGAAAGGCATTTTGTTGCTTTAATGAAGATGTAAAGCACTAAGTTGCCACCTAAAGAAAAAAAGAGGTGAAGCAGAATATAACACAGAAAACAATTCTCAGCCCTCCTCATCCATTTTCATAAACATTACATTAAACTCTGACATAACCTCCAAAAATCCATGTTCACATTCTTCAGAAACTGTCAGATACAGTCAGAGAGGACACGAGCAGCAAATGCTGCCAGAAGAAGCTTTAGCCAGAGACGGGGAATCAAGTTACCAAACCAGACCTGCTCCCCTGGTTTGCTAACAGGTCTTTGTAAAATTTGCAAATTTGCTGCACCTACCTCTGCAAGGACAAAATGCCAGAGGCACACAGCTCCCGCTGTCCCTCGGCTCTGCAAGGAGAGGGCTCAAAACACAGAACAAGGCTGAAAGGGATGGTGGCTTATGGCAGACAATGCAGGAACCACATACAAGAGTTGGGGCAAAGAAAGATAACTCGGGCTCTGTGTTCAGCAAAGGTTTTTTTTCAGTATGATTCACCCATACCAGTTCCTTTCAGCCAGGACTTTGCACTCTTCCAAATACTTTCAAATAAGCCAAAGTCATTCAGCTCAAGACCAAAACGAACAAGTTCTGTGATTAATAAACTGTGACTTGAAATATTTCTATTCCTCACACTCGTTTGGAGTTTTTGTTGGCATGGGTAGTAGGCAGAAAACAGCAATGTGCAACCTCACGGGACTGAAAGTATCTCACAGCACACAGTGACCATTAAACACTTTATTGTTTAGGAGGGAACCCTGGAAGGGAAGAAACACGCCTGCTGGTGTAACCAATGGGAGCACGCTAGGAACAGTTAATCCTAACAAGCTAGTCAGGGTTACTTCCAAATACTTTGGACTCCCTTTCTCCAGAGCAAACGGACAAAGATAACAGCTCTTGAGATTCAGATGTGGATTGGTGAAACCAAAGCTAGCACAGGGTGAGCCAGGCTCGTGTTGGGTTAGCCTCCAAGCCACAAGCTGTGCTGGAAGCACCTGGGGTCAATCTGGTTCTTTACATTGTAATACAATAAAAAAAGAAATGACAGCATCCCCCTCTCCCAGGACCCTCCCTTCCAACTCCAGGAACATCCACTGAGACTGATACATGCAGGCAATTAGAAGAGGAATCACGTCACTGTCTTGGACCGCGAAGGGCCAAAGGCACCAGTTTTGGTCAGTGTCTATCCAGAAGGATGCTGGGGCTTCCAAGGGCGTCTGTGGTCCCTGTCCTCTGCTTTTTGGTGGCTGATGTTTATCCAGAGTTTACTAACAGCTCCTAGAGGAGAAAGGAAACAAAGGAAAAGGCAGCAAGTTAGTTACGCAGCTGTTTACATGGGACTGTTTCCCTCAGAAATGAAGGAGCAAAGTGGCAGGGTGAAAATCCCACAGAAAAATCATCAGGTTTCGCCTGCTGTAAAACACAAGACACTCAAGAGGACAAAGGACTGCAGAAGGAAGACAGCAGGCCATGATACCAAAGGTGAGACTGAATCTATGAATGAGAATATATGGTCAGTTGCAAGTGATCGGGGTTCATAAACCCAATGGGCTACAGCAGGAGAGAAAGGCCATGGTCTCAGGTAAGCCTCAGAGCAGCTGGGTGGCAGGAGTAAGTGTAGTTCCACGCTAAGTCCCAGCCTCAGCAGGACACGGGAGCACTTTGATTAGCTGCCATCAAACATGCACACACCACTCTCTCATCCTGGAACAGGATCAACATAAGAGCAAGCACTAGAGAGGGAAGAGGAAGAAAGGGAGGGACTTGGAGACTGCCCTAACTCCTGATATGTTTGACAGCCTTTATCCTGTTAAGATCCAAACCCTCCTAAAATTCAAAGCTAAATCATGCCTGCTTTGTCCTCACAGCAATCTCCTGTTTCCCAAGTGATACATTCTCAGATCCTGCAGGGTTCTGCACAAGAGTTGTGGACTTCTGATGGGTAGAAAAAACAGGAGGGTTTTGACCCTTTTAGGATGGAGAATGCAGAGCCTGCTATGCTCTCTTCCCATTTTTATCTTATCATTCCTATGAAATCAAACCAACAATGCCATCAGCAGTGGATGAGAACACAGTTGGCACCCGCTATAACACCACCCCTCCCTCGGAGGATCTGGGGTATTAATGTTGGACCTACAATTCAAACCCCAGGTAATCAGCTCTCAGGCATCAGCAGTGGCATCTTTATATTAGTGAACTGCTGGTGTGGCTACATGACCAGCAGAATTGCATAGGGTGAGCCCATCAACATGCTACGTTTCTCTCATGGTCTGGATAGGTGCAGTTCCATTTTGCAGAGCAGACAGTCCTTACCCATGTTTAGAGGCTAAAGCCAACTACAGAAAGACAAGTGAATAGTTAGCTGCACGTGGTCCCACCACCCGTTTTACTAGTGCTCAGTTCTACTCTCTAGACACTAGCCTTTCTTAGGAAAGGAGCTGTGCCTCTTCAAAGGCGAATCAGAAAGGAGACCGCCACAAAGTATCGATGGTAGCACACTTGGCAATATCCGTCAGAAGGTGAGGATGTAACTAACTAGTAGATCTGGGCTACTTCTGCATAGCAGGCTGGTATTTGCTGCCCAGCACCTGCAAGGTCAGCATTTTCAGTCTACATTGACCATATATCTCCAAAGAGGGCCCCATCTCTACACAACAGTGAACTGGAAAAGCTTCAAAGGACTCAAGAAGAAAAAGAAAATTGTTTGCCAAATTATTTAGACAAAGCTTATACAGAAATCTGGCAAATGAACCATCAATATTATTCGACTGACTAATTTCTCAGGTAATTTTTCCCATCATTAGTGACTTAAAAGTTTTGCAGAGCAATACGTTTTAAAAACTCCAATAGCACTCACACAAATTACAATGAGTGAAGCAGCAACAGCTTGCAATCAATTTTGCAATAATTTGCTGTATTCACACTGTAACAATTCAGTGAAGTGTCGAGGAACACTACACTTTGTGGAAAAGCCACTGATGTGGCCACTCCGCAGTTAACCCTTGTGGAAGATAGTAAAACCTTTTCCTTTAAAGTAATTTTAAAGAATATCATAGTCACACCATTTCACGTTCAACATCATAACTACATATTTTTACTTATTTCAGGAGAAAACGCAAACAGCCAGCACTTAACCTCAATCAATTCCTTCCAGCCTAACCTACTCACATACCAGGAGATGCATTGAGCTGGAGGCTCGTGAACATTCCTTGTGCAAAACCATCAGGTTCCATCTCATTCTGGATGACTAAACTTTCTTAAAATCTTTTGCACAGTGAGCGCTGGACCCAGAACTGGTGGGCTGCCAGCAGGCCACACACCGATTTCCTGCTGCACAGCTCTCACCAAGGGAAGCTTCTGCGGACAGAGGATGCAGGTAATGACACTGTCAATCAGCCCACACTGCTCCCAGTAGTGGCCTGATACAGTTACATCTAAGACCAGCCCGTGCTGGGTGGAGCAACTGATTAACGTACCGTCCCTCATCAGGGGCACAGAGTGCTCATGAAGGTTACAGGGTTGGCATCTGGGGGGAACTGAAGGGCTCCCACTACACAACAGCCTGCACAGAGAGGTGGCATTCCCAGCTGTTTCAGACTGTCTTGCTCAGATGCCACCCAGATCTCACAGCATTTGCCACACCAGCGTAGACCACTACCATCCTCAAACCTCTAATATTGCTAAGGTTCAATTCATGAAGAAAGTGAAACCAGAGTATGGTCTCTGGCTGGCTGTGAGCGTGCGCTCCTCTGGACCCTCTGCAGGACATGCTTGCCGTGCAGCACAGGCATGGTTAACAGCTAACACTGCTGGAGGCCAGAGGTCTCCTCTGCCAGCTACTGCAGAGCATCACACAGCTGCTGCACGCTGCACAGTGGAAGCTCTGTAGGCCTTGTGGTCTGTTCGCCCATCATATAAGTCTATGCTTGTTAGCGTATGCATGTAATTGTTTTCATTGTTCCTAGGCCATCAGTTTATAAACCTGTGGCTAACTGCTTAAAAGCACAGTTGCATCCATTTCACGCCTCACATGCTGTGTAAGAGCACGGAAGGGCGCCACACCTCTAAGACTAAGCCCACTCTGGGCTAAGCTAACCGTTTACACCAGCGTTTTAATTCCCCCTAGCACCGCAACCATGCCGATACAGATTTGGCACCCCTTTATTTCCTTCCAACCTGCAATCCTCCCTGCAAGATGCTACCAGGTTGCTACAACACTTACCTTGAGCAGAAGGAGCCAGGACAGGGAAGGAGAAGCCTTACCCCTCCAACACGCTTGTAACGCATATACACCAGACAAGTTGCATATGCAACAGGTCCAGGCACCTTGCAATCACAAGGTGCTCCCACATGACAGGATATTCCCAATTAATTGAGGTGAGGCTCAGCCTAAAGAAGTTCAGTGCCTCATTGTAAAATAACTGCCCCACAGTTGGCGTTAGCTGGTCTCTGCTGAAGTCTTAGCAGAACAACAACTCGGGAAGCAAGAAGCCTTGGAGAGAGTACCACATACTCCAAAGAGAAGGGACGGTACCCTTCTTGCACAGGGTGAGTAGGTTATTTTTAATGCCACTGCCAATGCAATGTCAGGTAGACACCAGGTTCCAGTCCCGAAGAGCTCCAGCCCAGCACCTCTACGTATGAATACAGTGTCCGTACAAAGGCGATTCCTCGCAGCTGCGCTGCAGCACAAATAGGAACGGCAATCTGTTCAGTCCTGGCAGCAAATCCAGCCAAAGGGCACGCAGGGCTCTCCTCCACACCTCTCCTGGCAAGCAGGACCTTGAGCCACTAACCCATGCTCTTCCACCACCACGAGACCCCGCCTGGGAACTAAGAGCAGTCAAAATTGGCTGGCTGCTCAGCTGACACAGCCCACCACTCTGCAGCACCCGTGGAGAAGTCAGAAGCTTTCCAGTTCTGCTTCCCATTGAGTGAGGAGTAAGCGTCAAGCTCTGCAAGTAGATCTGCTCCACAAATCTCATCCCTGCTGAGAAGGGAGTCCAGGCAGCACCCAGCATGGTCCTTCTCCTGTAACAGAGCGCGCAGGCCTTGGTACCAGCGTCAGGACAAGCAAGTCTCAGCAAGATTTTTCAAATGCGCTGCTCTTGTCCTCCTCCTGTTCCTCGTTGGTCTGCGTCCCAGCATAGGCGCTCAGGGCTGCCTGGTGAGTCTGCAGCATCCTCTCCGCCTCCCACAGTCACTGGCTAGCTCTGCACCTCGGCTCTCGGCCTCGCCGGGGGCTCACAGCCAGTGGAGGAATCTCCCTCCCTGAAAGCCCAGACCCCAAAGAACTTCCTCCCTCAGTGTTTGCCAGAGACGCTGTTTGCCAAGCCTCAGCTGTGCTAAGACATATTTATTTAACCAGCCTTTAGTCTCACAGGGTAAACCCTGCAAGCTTCCTCCAGCGAGCGCTTTGTTCTAATATTCCTTTAAGCAGTCGCACCATGGCGCTTACACATATGGGCACTGCGTAGCTATGAAGAAATCAGAAGGCAGATCCCCATAATAAATGACTCGGTGCATTTGGAGTG
This sequence comes from Falco naumanni, assembly GCF_017639655.2. Taxonomy (NCBI): domain Eukaryota; kingdom Metazoa; phylum Chordata; class Aves; order Falconiformes; family Falconidae; genus Falco; species Falco naumanni. The sequence goes on from NC_054057.1 coordinate 101,573,254, forward strand.
TCAGTGACAAAGGAGAAATTAATCTCCATAGTTCCTAGTTCCCTACTGTGTGCAGGCAGCTCTCAAAACCAGAACACCTGTTGGCACACAGCAGACTTCACTAGCGTGACCACACAACTTTTTCATCTCAGTTAGTCTGGAAAGAGGCACTAACGAAATACAAAAATCCCGACCTGTCCTAAGATGGGTGTTCAAGGCCTCTCCACTGGATAAGGCATTTGTTGCAGGGCTATTAGCACCCCAAAGCGCTGCAAGGGACATTTGAGTCACTTTGGTTTGATGTATGCTGTAGGTATTTTTTGGTTATGTGCAATTTGTTCTGTTACATTCAGGGTATTGGCTATTTTGTGGAGCAGCTGTGCTGACTAATGGATCACAGCACTTCTGTGCCATATAGTTATTGCACAGAAAAGGCTCTCTGTCTCTCTCATCCTTCAGGAGTCCAACAGTTGCTGTCCTTGGGTTTGGAATAAGGAGGGGCAGGAGTATGCCTGGCAGCAACAAAAAACATTAATTCAAAAAGCTATGAAGAGAGTTTTGTTTTCCCTTTTCTCTGTACTGGTGTTAATAGCTCTGCAAAGCAGAGAAGTTCACCCAATGACTTCTTGGCTACTTCCCCAGATGGTGTCTTCAAAGCTGGCTTGACAGCAGAAAAGACGCCTTTCAAAAAGCTCACCAGACGCATTGTCAGAACACCCCAGAAAGTGCTTTCACGTGGAAGTCCGCTGGTCTACATACCCCACCAACAGCGTGCAAGGAACAGAAACAGTCTTTCTGGTTTCCTCTCCCCCCTCCTCACTCTCCTTTGACTCACAAGAGCCAACACACTGTTGGCTTTTGCTCTGCCTCGACACCTCCCCATTGCTCCGCATCACCCAGATACGAAGTTATTTACTAGCACAACTAATCTCTAGCTGTTCTGAGTCTCACCTGTTTGTTCATGCATTATAACATTGATTTCCTCCAGACAACTGTTCTGATCATTGTTCTAACTCGCAGAGAGCTCCCGTCTTTAGCCTTGCTTAACAGGAAATGTTTTGCCACTGACTGAGCAGCTCTGCAGTTACTAGACTGCACACAAAAATCATCCCAGCCGGGGGGCTGCATCTCCCCGCTGAGCCGGTAGCCCCAGACATCACAGTAGGGAACATACACAGTGCTTTTGATTTTGGACATGTACTAGAAAATACCAGGGCCAGGAGGAACAAACACCGCTCTACAAAGGGCCACTGCTGAAAGGATGGCTGTTAATTAATTGGCATTCAAACTGAGGGCAGTTTTTGTTCAATCAATGTTAATTGCATTTAATCGCATCCTTACCATTAAGAAAAGCCACCAGGCCAGGCTGATGTTGCTAGTGCCTAACATGCAGATTCCACCCATGTTTGGGAGGCAAGGCAGGAAGAGCAAAGTAATGGAAAGAAAGGAAATAACCCTCCCTCACCCCTTCTGCATCACTGCACAATTTCATCGGGTCTGTTCCATTATTTAAACAATTTTTGTTTTCCAATAACATTGCAGAGGAGCTCAAAGGATGAATATTAGACATGGAGCATTTCACTACTAGTTATTCTTGCTCTCCTGAGTACTAGCTTGGAGCTTTGCTAACCTGCACAGCCCTGGTTATTGTGCTTCTGTAAAGGACTGAAATACAGCAAAACGCTTATGTGAAGAGGTGTCTGCTTTTTAGTCCTGGGCTGGTCCCAGCAGACCTGCCAGTGCCCCTCAATATGACCCACAACTGCTGACTGCCACCTTCCATCAGCTCTGCCAACGTCTTTCTCCTCACCTTGCTGCTGACCACAACTCCACCACGTGCCAAAGCACGCTGCAGTCTGTCTTCCCGCGACGTCTTGTAACACAAAGTAGTATTTGCTATTAAACAACCTCTGACCAAATTACCCTTGTAAGTCAATGCACGTTCGAAGCCTGAACCACTAGTGCATCCACCAGCAATTGGCTCTGACTTGGGGACCGTGCCACGATCTGCCCAGCCACCTGCTTGGGAAACTGCAACAATCCTCTTGCCTCTGCAGGAATCAGGCCTGGGGTCAGAGGGGCAGCTTTTGTAGCACAGGAAGCCCAAGGTGGCAGATTTCATGACTACTGGCTTATTGCTTCTGCAAGTGCCTTGCGTTTTTCCAAATCAGTATCAAGAACAATAACAATCAAGGCTGGGGCTCTGCCGGTACCTTTCCCCTGTGGCAGCACACAACGCTCGCCCAAAGCCGACGCTGCAGTTTATCACAGGTTTTCTTTATCCCTCGACAAGTGTTAGTCCCATTGCCTCTCACCGCATAAAGTGGACGTATCACAAGTGCCGTGAAGGACTGGCTGAGTTTTAAGTGGTCTGAAATGGCTCCACTAGACTTGGTCAAGATTGCTTTAAAATCATTTCCCATTAGGACTGTGACCCTCTCTCTTTACAGCCGGCATAATGACTCTACCTCCAGGGAAGATAATTACATCCCACTATCTATACACATCAGAAAGTATACACTACAAACACTCCCGTGCCTTTCTAGAACAAGGGAGAGAAGGCACTGCAGGAGGAAAAGGAGATAACACACCAGCTGCCCCTCCATCCCCGCAACTCCGGAGTTACCCCGAGCGTTTTGCAAAGCTCGTGGATTAGCCCCCGGGAGGGATAAAGGGATCCAGAAGGCACAGAGTGTTTCTAAAGCGGAACAACGACAACTTGTACAAATCCAGCTCTGGTTTTGCGAGGATTAAAATGAACTTCACCCAGCTGTGAATATCCGTTTCCAGAGCCAAAAGGAATGGAAAACCACTTACTGATGCAACAGTATTTCATTATTTCAAACCCTAAGACCAACGCTTCCAAAAACGAAGGACAGGCAACAGTAATGTTATTGCTGGGGGATGTCGGCTGCAGGGGTTTAACTGCTGAACTGCCAAGCTGTGCTCTGAGCACAACATTACGAAACAGCACACACACATAAAAGCAACTTCTCCACACCGTCATTCCTGCTCTTGCTACCAGCCCCCAGCATAATCAGTGGGAAAATAAAAGGAAAAAATAATCCCAGAAGCCAAGAGACTTTGGATTAGGTTGTATAAATGACCCGTTACCTCCTAAGACAAGGAAAGAAAGAAATGCAATAAATACCTGCAAAGCCATTCCAGTATTTTCGATTAAATGGATTACAGAGATGGAAAGTACATGATGCAAGATGTTATAAAACAAGACGCCAGGAAAGTGCAGGAATTTGAATCAGGCTGGCAAATGATCCCTGCAGACTATTGAGGAAAATTAATAGAGAGAAGGGATAGAGAAAGGATACAGTAAGAATACTGACTGATGAACAGTGTTGTTAGGATGTGTAAATTCAGGATGTCAGACTTCTACTTCAATCTGCTTCAGACCTGGAACAAAAATAGCAAATCCTACTGTTAAAAAGCACTGGAAGTAGAAAAGTCAGATATGCCAAGCCTCATTTCAGGATAGGTTTCCCTTGTGCATCCCTCAAGATTGAAGTTTGTGATTTTAATTATTCCTGGAACATTGTGTGTATAGGGATTCAATGCAGGGATTACTAGCAGGATCCTTGTTATAAGTGCCACTTCTCAAACAAATTACACTTCACTGGATGTCAGTAACATACACAAGAAAACAAATTAGATAAAGGCAGCAGGATGGCAAAATACAGATCTGGTGCAAGGAAATTTCACAAGGTCACCCAGAAAAACAGACACTTAGAATATAACATTTCTATTCCACAGTGCACTAAAGCTCCACATAACCCAGACACAATACACCTTCAATAGACCAGCGACTCCACACAAGTCTGAGACCAAGCCTAGGTGAGAGATGCTTTCTTGTGAAGAAACGCCGTCAGGGTGGGTGTGGAGGAAAAGAGAGACAGAAAGAGCAACTCCAGGTGTCCTCTGAACTCCTTGGAATCACTCCATCCTATTCCTTGCCTCTGACTGTTGACAGCCAAACACAGAGGGATGGGAGAAGCCAGGGAGAGAGGATGTCATTTTGTTTGGAGGCAGATACAGCAGAACCTTGGCCGCGGGGCTTCTTCGCAAGCTGATCCCAACTTTACATACTGCGTTTTGCCTTTCCAGATCTCATCCTGGAACAGATTATTAACCTGCACTAGTTCTAATGGGCACATCTTTAACTCCAGGAGTTTTCAAGAAGATGGAAGCACAGGAAAGCCCAGTCCTTGGGTAAAGCTCAAAGAGGTGCTGAAAATGCCTCGCAACCCCACAGCTACAGCACTGCGCCTTTGCGATGGGATCTCAGTAGTGGTTTTTAAATTCTCTTCCTGGGGATTTCACCTGCCACTTGCAAGTGTCACTAAACCCCGCAGTTTTCCCAGGTGCTACAGGAAGGTAAGCACCACCTGGAGGGCATGAACCAGAGTCCTAGGTGCTGTTGTCAGGCTCCTCCCAGCTTCGCCCAGTAGCTGTAGATAAATCCCCACCTCCATTTCCCTTTCTGTACAGAAGAGTAATGCTACTTACCAACCCCACAGAGGTACGATAATTATTCACCAGCAGAAGATGCTAAAGAAATGTAAAAATAAATAAATAAATAAAATCACACAGTTCTCAAGGGATCCATCCCTCTCTACAATCTGCGCTTAGGCTTCAGAGGAAATCTAGTGCTTTATCTTGTCCCTTTCTGCCTTGCTTTATTTAGCAGGCTCCTGCACTGGATAAAAAGATTTCCTCTCCATGTCCATATTTAAGGTATGGCTGACTCCTGCCTAGTCCAGCTTCATATACCAAGCACAGAGGCAGGCAAAGACTTCTCCAGATATCCTTTCTCTATGCCTAATTCTATTTCTGCTCAGTGATACAGTGAAATTCCACGCTGAAGTATTATGAGCTTGACTGGCTTTATTTGTTTAACAGTTCACATTTTCATTAAGCTGTTGCTATTCGGCAGCCAGTAATTTTATTTGCGTGATCGCTGTATTCATCTCGCCCGTATGGGTGTAGATGTCGCTCTCCTTTTCTTCTGGCTGAAGAGGCAAAAATCAGCAATTGATAAACCCAAGGTAGGACTGGGAAATCTCATGTCTGTTTGCAGAGAGATGTGGGATATAACTTCTACCTGTTTTTGTGAAACACCTCCCAAAGACTAAGGAGGTAAAGAGCCTACAGGTAAACAAAAAAAAGAAAAAAAGAAAAAAAGAAAATTTGCATTGGGAGACTACCTCCACTGCCCAGGTACCAAACCAGAAAGTGAAATATCTTTCAGCAGAATCAGCCCATTTGACTCAGCACTGCAACTCCTCAGCACCAGAAGCTTACTGCTGACTAAGCGTTTGCAGTCCTTGAGTATCAGATTTTAAAGAATTAATTACACCCTGAACTCTTGCCAATCTTTAAGTGTCTTGAAATATTTAGTCCCAGGAGCTGCAAGATCTGATTAGATCACAAGCAAGAGAAGCCTGGTTGGCTGGCCAACACCAAGCCCCAATTAGACAATCCTCTACCCAGTTCAGACAACCAGACAGAAAAATATCAGGCATTTTGAAACGTTACTGACCTTAACTGAGACAGTCAAATGACTCAACCACACCTCTTAGAGGTTTCAGAAGTCACCCCAAAATCCCTAAACATTTCACTCCACCACTCCCCTTTTACAACATCAAGGAGCAGAGGGGCAGGGAAGCCTTGCCTGCTTTGTGAGCACTGGGTAAGGAACCCGCAGTCTGGGCAGGAGGGTCTTGGTGCTCCCGCCAGGCACAACAGACAGACTGGAATGGAGAGGCTGTGGATGAATTGGAAGGCCATGGAGACATTCAGTCATGCGCTTACGTGTGGATGCCCAGCCACAGGCACAGCGAGGCAGCAGCCTGTGGGAAGCTGCATGCTTAGCCCTGAGCGCAGAACCCATCGTAACCAGTATCTCAGCAAGACCGATTTGTTGTGAGCAGCTGCCCACTGGCACCCAACATAACCAATGCAATTTAAATAGCAGCAGATAAGACGCCCTACAACCTGAAACATGGATCTGAGCAAACAAAGGGAGAATGGTGAACACTGCGAGATGCATCTTTATTTCTTAATCACTGTCTCCTCCTGCATAAATTCCAAATCCTTCTTTCAAGATTAAAATCCCTTACCAAGTGAAAAACAAGCTCAGCATTTCTCTAGCTCCTTCCTGTCCCTTTCAGTCTTCAGAGGGCACCCTGGTAGAATACCAGATGCTGGAATAAGCCACAAAAACCTCCTAAATAATTACATCCCATCTCCTCCATCACAAAATTATAGTCCTGCATCTGTGTCAGGACACAGACCTGCTTCCATCTGTCTAAAACACATCCTTTACAAAGAGGACCTAAAGGCAGAACGCTTAACGGAAGCATTTGAAAACATATTAAGAGACTGGAAAAGAAAGTGACAGTTTGTAAGTGTGCTGTTCTCTTGTCTTGTGGACACTGCTCAAGTGGAGGGGGAGCTTTCCTTTTTTTTTTTGTTTTTTTAAGAAAATATGACAAATTATGCTGGTCCCATCTTGTAATTTCCCTCACTGTGCAGCATGTCTGTTCATGATAGATACCAGTGCAGCTGCTTAGGTGTCCGTTTATCTGCTAGGAAAGTATTGTCTATTTGGAACCAACTCATCCTAAAACAGTAGCCCCAGAGGCGGAGAAAGAAAAGGGAAGGAGAAAGAGAGACGAGGGAGCTGTCAACTGGGAATACATCCACGCTTCTGCTGCAAAGGTTCTGGCAAAAAGCAAGCATGATATTTAGTTTTAGCTACATCCATTCTTTCCCCCTCCTAGACCATTCTTTTCTAGTATCACTCAGCACCTCTTTACACCCTCTTCCCACAAAGACCTTACCGCTAACATACATTTAATTTCACACTTGCAACCTGTGGAAACAAAGCAAGCTCACAGCCTTCTTCCACAGGTCTGTGCCAGTGCAGAGGAGCTCTCAGATCCCAACCTGGACAATTTTCAGTTTAAGACAGGTAACATTTAAAAGAAAAACAGAACATATAGGGGGAGGTGTATGGGGGGGTGTGCCGAGAAAGAGACCACCACACAAAAATAAAAGGCAAACAAAGGGTATTTATATTTTGTGTTTAAAAAGACTTTAAAACTTGCCAATTTTCTGTAACTAGGATTAGGACAGAACAAACTCAAACACTTTGTCCTTCTGTAGAGCCGTCCGAGCTGAATTTCACTCTCTGCAAAATGGCCAATATAGAAAGAACTCATAAATCCCTGTGACGTAAGTAACTTCACATTACTCTTGGGGAAACAGAGACAGATTCATTAATCCAAGTAAATGAATGTGTGAAGCAGTCTGGATTTCTGAGTCCCCATAATGTCCCACACAAGAAACAGCATCTAGGGCCCCGCAATTTTCATGCCATGCTGCCTGGCACAAGCAAAGCAAAACACTTGAACAGAAGACAATGCTTTTAGAAAGGAAAATTCAGTCATTAAACCACATTTGCTGTAGCCATGTAGCATGAGCTCTTATTAAAACCTATGTTATTACTTTGAAATACCTCCTACCATTTCACTCATTGCGTTGTTAATACCAAAGACCAAGGTCACATCTGTAAGATGATGCTGCCTTAGAAACCTGCTGAACAGCAGAAAGCTGCGAAACCTGCCTGAAGACGTGGGTACATCCTCCAGCAGCTCAGCACTGCCAGGGTTAGCCTGCTGGTAATACCCAAGCTAGCAAGGTTAGGGCTGGCTTTGATATGTCATCATTATTCCGCAGCCCAGGCATATCCTGAGAGGATGCTGCTATGGTCTGGTACTCCGCCTCCAGCTTACTGACAAGAACTTCCATGTGCGTGCAGAGGAAACCTGCGTCTTCTAAAGCTGTTTAGATAGTTATAGGTACACAAAGAGCTTTATAAGACATTTACGTTAAAAGAATTGTCAGAACTAGCCCCAAATTCAAGACTTGGCTTTTAAGATAAGGAACTGTCCCTTGAAAAATGTCATCTTTGGTGGGTTTTTTTTGTGGGGTAGGGTTTCTTTATTTATTTTGAAAACAATGAAATTCCACATGTAAGATGCTATCAGTCAGTTGAGCTTAAATTGTGTAAGGTAGCTGTCATCACTGTGACTTAAGACTGAGAGTTGCATTCTGAAAGCTCAATATTTAATGTCTCCCAAAATTTAAGTTCACAGAAAGACTGGCTGCCTCTGCAGGCAGAAGGCTAATCCAACCATCTCTTACCCACGATCAGTCCACAGCTATCTTCTCACAAGTGAACAGCCCTGAGCAGATCTGCTGGCAGCTACCACAGCACCACCCCTGGATGATGCTGACCAAAGGCCCTCAAGCACGAAGCTCTGAATTATGCAAACCAAGTCCGGCCCCAGTGACGCCAGCCAGCCTTAGGTTTTCAACCAGCCTGGGAAGGAAACACAGGCGTGCAAGCACACAAACACACATCCCCGCCCACCCAGCATGCCAGGGGGACAGGCCGGTCACTTGACTTGCAGTGAGCTTTTCCACTTGTCCCACTCTACTTACTGCAGCATTCAAACCGACAACCTGCTCCCCTTTCATCTGCTCTGCGGTGGCAATTTCTCCAGAGCTGCCCATCATTTCCTTATCAAGCAGTAAAAACGCAGGATCACTAGAGACACAGCTCAGCCTTGCTGAGATTTCACTCTCTCAGCGGGTTGTAAATGCCCCTATAATGTTGGCTTTTTTAATCTTGTGTTATTATTACCCGCGGCTGCCATTCAGTCTGCAGAGAATAAAGCGCCAAGGCTTTCAGGCCCCACACAATGGCTCTGTGCAGTTGCCAGCAGTTGGACAAACAATACCTCTGTGTTTCAGCTTTATTGGAAACCTTTCTGTTGTGGGAGTCTGACTGCATGTGTCCCTCCGCTCAGGCAATGTGGAGGTGTGAGCGTGTGCCTACGCATTCATCGGTGATTTCAGGAGCACGTGCCTCTGCAGCTGCCTATAGAACCAATATGAAAGCATGCGGGCAGCTGTCTGCAAGCCTGGCGCGTTCCTGTGAGCCTACGGAAGGACAGAGATACAGGCCTGCAGAGCCAGTCAATCTCTATAGGTCAATCGGGGAGTACAGAGCTGCACGGGGCCCCTCCGTGAATAATTACATTCATCTCTGCGTAAACTGTGTCGCCAGCTCATGTGAAAGTCTGATGATATGACATAACTATGAAAATGCCAAAGCTCCACTTCCTCGAATCATGTTCTGACATGAAGTCTTGTCTTCCACTTAAAACTAAAGAGCTTGAGATCCTCCTGCTTGCAAGGAAGGTGAAAAAGCACAAATTAGAATGTGAACAAGATCTAAAAAATGCAGGGCTCTTCTAATTCAGGGAGAACTGATTGTTTTGGTTGGTTCATTATTGTTTGCAGAGGACACTGTGGATGTGTGAACTCTTACAGACCTGCAAATATTCCTTCACTTAAGAACACAAGCCATGCTGCACACTCTTCACATATTCAAGACCAAAGAGAGAATTCAGAAATTCCCCCAAAAACACAAGACTGACTTGTGTTTAGAAATGTACTGGGGTTATTCCATTTGCCTTCTGGTTTTAAGCAACTGAGTCACATTTCCATACCCACTTCTGTCTAGGCAGGAGGACTAGATTATTTCATTTATTCCTTCCCTTTTTCTTTCTTTTTTTAATAAAAAAACAGAACTAAGATTCTCATGTACTTGTAAAACTTCAGGAACAACTCCACAAAACTAGGGCAATAGAAAACATGCCAAATACTTCAAGGCTTGGCAACAGCGAGTGCCTGCCTGTCTCTCCGTGGCAGGAGGAATGTCTGTCTGTCTCAGCCAATGTTTCAGAGCAAGAATGTCTCATCCTGATAGCCCATGTACATATAAAACACCTATGCTGTCAGCTCTCCAGGAAGAGACCCTGACATTTTGCGGAAAACCACATCTCCATCTCTCCTGAATATCAGCAGAAGGCAGAAAAACCTGGTAGATCTGAAAATGTGAGACTCAGGTGCTGCCTTCAGCAAGAATTACAGTTAAAATGGAAGAGGCAGTGGTGAAATGGGCAGAGGCCAAACCACTGGACTTGGCGTACCAAGGAACCGACTTCCAGCTTTCCCAGTCCTTTGTCCACAGCTGGCCTGTCCCACTCCCTCTCTTGTGAGCCAAGAGATATTTTGAAGAGGAGGAAAACGAGCCTTTGCTATCCTAAAAAGAATAAATAAAAGGTGAATGGTTCCAGTACATCCTGTACTGTCACTGCAATGTTATGTGCCTCATGCACCTGGAGAGATAAACTGCAACCCGCTCTCTGAGCTCTAACTTTACAGTAATCGGGCTGGCATGGGAAGATGAGCTCTGCTCTCTGCGGACAGAGTAACTGCATTGCAATGTTCTCTTCCCAAAAAAGAGTAATGAGATGCCCAGCGAGCCTGCAGAGGTGTCAGAGAAACAGATGCTGTTAGACCTTTTGCAGGCCAAAGACAGATTAAGAATAACACAATACCAGCATAACAGCACCTTATCAACAGCCGTGCAAGTGCTAAGAAGTGGAAGCGGAGGGAAGGCTGTGACACCTGTCTGCATCGCAGCCCTGCTATTACTGCCTTCCGACTTCCCGCGCAACCCAAGTGTCCAAATGGCTTTGAAGCAAGAAACAGAAAGACAGGCAGGTGAATCCGAACTCCAATCAACTGTCTGAAGAGATACTATGAATACCTTACATTTCAGGAACACTTTTCATCCACAACGTTTCCAAGACATCCATTCAACCTCAACACTCCAAACCACAGAAGTAATATCTGCCCAGGTAGAGACCGGCAAATAAACACGAGTTAAATGACGTTCAAGGTCATCCAAGGACTACGAGAGACACACGCGTCTAGCAAGTAGATTACTCTTCCCTTTTGAAAGGCACACAGACACACACACACGCACGCACAGGGGATTGAAACTGCTTACCCAGGTGTGGAGCCTGCTGTGATCAACACAGCTTCACTGAGCAGCGACTCTTCTCGCTGCTGTTTCACTGGTGCTAAAACATAAAAAAAGCAAACCTTTATAACAAAATTCATTCAAACGGATGCAAATAAGGATGGGGGATTTTGCATCTGGGCTAAGTTACTACAATCTACACATCCTATTTGTTTGCTAGTTATTAAATTACCCACAAGCCATCAACAATTCAAGCCTCTCTCTGAGAGGCAGAGATTAACTAGAAATTGCTATGCAGAAATGCTGCTCATCTTTCTCTCTAGTGAGATCAGCCTCATCATGAGTTGCGGACATTTGGGAACAAAGGTGAGCTTTCCTGCAAGAAATGAGAGGCACAGAAAGATAGAAAAATGCTGCTATGGGGAGAAGAGAATTTACAAGAGAAGAAATCTAACAGGAATGGTTTCACACCCACTGCAAGCCATGGACTCCGATCAAACGCACTCGCGTAGCTGCAGCACAGGAAGCCACACTTCTGTCCAAGCACGAACACAGATGAGATTTTCAGTGAAAGACAATGAAGCTGGTATGTAAATATTAATTTAACAATCTAGTTGACGAAGCCTCAGCCGATCTATAAATAGCTAGTTTTATTAGCAGGTGATGCTGAAGGCAGCTATCCTGGCTCTTCTTCCCACAGTCCCCTGTGCTATCTTGTTTTTGTTGACCCCAGAGACACAAAGACTCTGAAGCGTATGCCACTTGCTTCGCCACCGCTACCTGCACGGTAGCTACAAACACTCGACAGTACAATACATATTTATCAAGGCCCTTACACGACAAGGATCCTGCGACGCTACGCACATAACGGCTCACAGCCATAAACTAAAGAGAGCAAATGGTTTAGAAAAATAGAAGAATCATGCAGCCTTGCTTTTAAGCATGAGACAGCTGAGGAGCTGGTCACTCAGGTACCACCAAGCGTTTAGGGAATGACTGACACAGAGACAGACCTACACACTGTCCATCCGCATTTACACTGCGTACTTGGCAAACTGATCATCTAGGATAGCGACACCTTTAATAACTCCAGACCACCAAAGAAGCATTTTGCTGTCTCAAAACAAGATGTCAAAATTCTGATCTCTTTCCACAGTTTTATTTCATCTGGAATTACTATTTTGTAACACATAATAAATTTTACAGTGCTTTACCATCTCTCTAGGCCGCACAGGCTGCAATGCGTTCTTTCACAAAGGCACAAGGCAGCTATTGAACAGTGGACAGCAACACCACACCAGAGTTCAGGGCCAGCAGTCAAGAATATTGCATCCTGATAAAAACTGCTGTGGCATTTGGATCAACGCAACAGAATTGCCCTGAGTGCAGTATGGCCAGCATCCATGGAAACCACGTGAATTATGATGTTTTAGGCTATTCACATGGATTTGTATACATTCTCCAAAAGTCTTTTAAAGCCTCAGTCTTCCTCTCGCTGCAAAGAACAGTGACAACGTACTTGACAGGTTGGGCTTGTAAATGGGCAGATTGAATTAGAGGAACAGAATGGACTTTGTTATCCCTCCCTCCCACTTGCTTCAAGTTTCTAAAGAAACCTTCTGAACACAACAAGTTATTATGTTTCTCCTAGCCATATGATAAGCAGAAAGAAAAAATTAAAACCCACACAATCACCACTTTTTTTCTCCCCATAAGTTCCGCCATACCCTTACAGTTTCTACAGTGGCAGGCTCTAGAATTTACCCCGACAGGGAACCTGCTGCGCCAGGCACACTGCATCAACCTCCGCAGGGGGGTGTCTGATGGGATGGCTGCACTGCAGCCAGGAGAGCACGGAGATGTACCGCAGCTCTGCTGCCAGAGCCTCCAGGTATGCACCCTGCACGCAGCCTGCTCCGCCCCAATCGATCCGGCGATAAGCATCTCCAGAAAACCAACTTGTGCGGCCATGGCATGGCAGACACACTTTAAAAGATCACAGTGATCCACGCCAATGGCAGTACAGTTCCCTATGCAGCAAGCTTTGGACACAGGACTGTTCTTTCATTTGTCTGAACAAATATTTCTAAATTTTCTTTTTAAAAGTTTCAAATACAAGGGTTAAACTGGTATTTATACGATTGCAGCCCTTTGATGGTCTTACAGGCTGGTTTTTAAGACCATCGGGGCCTGTGGAAAGGAAACCTTTGCGGTAAAGTTCACTTACTAATCTGTCTCTCCTGAGTGGACATACTTCTGTTTTCTGTTATTTAGGGAAATAAGACAGAGAAGTTCAACTTCGCAGAATAGAAACTTAAAATAAAACCATGCTCAGAAACCCTGCAGAATACAGAAAGAGAAGCGCTACATATTGCCAAATTGATCAGAAAGGAAGAAATTCGTTTTTCTCATTAATCAAACAGAAAAAACCCTAGTATAGTAACAGGTTTGCAATCAGCTTTACTATATTATTTATTCTAAAATAATTGTCATAAATCTAATAGCAATAAACCTAAGCAGCACAAAGGAAAAACTGAAACGTTTTACATAGTTCAGTAAATGCAAGATGATGCAACAAGGCACCGAAATAGCCTTCCCAGGAGAAATCTACACAGTTGCTGTCTCCTTTGTCTTGGATGCAAAGCTACATATAAACCTGCAGTGCCAAATGACCCGGACGCAGCTTGTTCTCCTCCCCAAACCTCAACAAGTGCCATTTCCTGTAGCTCCTGCAAAGTCGCTGCTTCCTTTGTCCGCTGTCCCCCTTCTCATCAGCATATCCATCGCCCAGATCCTTGATTTCACAGCTCAGGCAGTTGTAATCCGGGAGCGCTTACAAGCCAGGACCCGAAGAAAAGTTTAACTAAGTTTGGTTCTCTCTGAAGTAAATTTTGAGCTTAGATAAAATCCACCTTATCCACAGTAATTCATTCTTCACACTTGTTTAAACACGGTCACTCACCACGGACAGACTGGCAGCCTTCCCTGTGGGTTGTAGACTCCACTGCACTGCTAGGAACTGTGCTGAGACAAGTCCACATCACACATCAGTGGAGATGGACTGCACCCTTCAGTTCTGGGATGGAAAGATCAAACTGCTAGATAGGTTCTCTTCCTTGCCGGCTACACTGATTTTTATCAACGGGAAAAGCCAATTAAAGTTGATAAAGACACAGTCTCTGCTGATTTTTCCTTACTGCCCACTGCTCAGTGCTACTATAATGGATAATGTTCTGCCTGTGGGTGTATTTTCTAAGATCTGTCAGTTCTGACAGCATTTTGGCACCTGGATAACTCAAGATCTATACTGAGGGTCCAGGAATGCACCATTTCTCAGTAGCTGATGGGTACATTTTTCAGCAGGGCTTCCCTAATTAAAGGGCTAGAAAGAGATGGGATCACATTGATAGGTTTTGCAGTCAGGTGTTTTACGCTTAGTTTAATGAATTATAAATCACCCTTGGCAACTTTAGGAGCACGTGAGAAGAGCACGCAAGAGAAACTACAGCAATATGTCCAAACTATCACAATACAATTACTTATATTCAAATTCCACCTCTGTCCCTATGGCAAGACCGTTAAAGACACACTCAGGAAAAGCAATGCTCATTGAAAAGAAAAAAATATATATATATCAAAAAGAAAACTGATACTATGAGACACTGTTGCTCTGGAGGTACTCCTACATGCAAGTGTTTTGCCCCAGATGGGTCACAAAAGATGCAGCCGCCCTCCTTCGAGCATCACCCTAGGCTGGGAACACCACGCTGTTATTGAGTACCTCACACAGCTCAATTAGCAATCTCCTCTGCCAGACCAGCATGAAGTTTTGTCTTGTCCTCAGCTGTCACAGCCTTGTCTCAGGGCTAGAGAAACCGCTATCGTATGTAATGCTTTGACTTTAATACCTGTAAAACTGTGTGAAGACAATGTATTCTGTGCTGGCTTCATTGTCTCTGTCAGAGCCCTTCTCTATATATAGTGAAATATAACTCCAGAGAGGCCAGTGGCAAGATCTTTCAGAATAACCACAGCTTGTTCTGGTCTTAATGGGATCTGCAACTACTGAGCTCATACTGGGGGCTGAGGGGAGAACAACAACAACCACCCCAAAAACCAGGATGTGAGAGCCCGGTATCACAAAGGGAAAGTTCATGAGTTCCTTGCCGTCAGTGTTATTCAGAGCAATGTAGCCTTAAAGCTATAGGGAACAAAGTCACAGAATAACCATCTGGAATGGGCGAAAAAATATTTGTTGGTAATTTAAAACGTGAAACTGAAGAAATACAATGCAGAGCAACCAGGATGTGAAAAGCATTTCCAGGCACTGAGAGGTTAAAACAATTATTTGAACAGCTGGGAAAATTAAAATGGTAAAATAATAGCTACCCTTCAAAATTCTACAGATGCAAAGAGACTCTTCAATGAATAACTGATAAAGGGGAAAAAACATTTTAAAAGCGAAACTGTTCCATGCATGAAGGTCATACAAGTAACAGCTCTTCTTAAGAACCTGGATTTTCAGACTTGGCAAGAGATGAAGTGGTGGGGTTAACACAGCAGCCTTTTACCTCTAGAGACCCAGGGTCAAATGCTGAATACTCTAAGTTACACATGAAAGCGACTTTGGGCATATCCTTTCTACTGCTTTTTTGGAAACTGTTACCCACCACAGCAAAAGCAAGGTCACAGAGGATCACGTCGGGATTGTTGTAGCAGTTTGTTTGCTTTCCCAAGGAATTCTCCCAGCACTGGCACAGCTTCAATGGCTGAAGCGAGTGGTGCAATCAGAGAAGCCAGTTCAAGAGATTTTACTGCCTTGCTATCCAGGGCTCCCCCCGGCATACCACCTTGCTCTGGTAAGAATGTGGTGGTAGGTAATTTTCTCAGAAAAAAACCTGGCAGTCTGTAACGAGCAGCTTGACTATTCAGGAAAGGTCTAAGAGGAAGACTAATGCCAGTCCGGATTGCAGTGCATAAGTCATGGTGTACACAGTGCTGCTCATCAGGATGTGGTACATGGGCAGACACGTTTGGGGACCCAAAGCTCTAGCGGAGCCATCTCCAGGGTAGGGAGGAGCTGAAAGAACACAGCCGGGAAAGGTCTATCTGCCACCTGGCAGAAGCTATCCTCCTTGTAGGCAACGAATCCTCCCTCTCTACTAGCTATTTTAAAACAAGAAACCAAAATTTTTCAGAAAGTAGAGAAAAAAATTTGACAACTGAATATGCAGCACTGCAGAGAAGAAATCAGCTGCACAGTGCCAGCTCTTGTTTCCGTTCCTCACCCACTTCAAATGCACAACCTCTTCCACATAAATACTGAGCAAACTGTTACAAGGACAGCCACCGAACACACCTCACCAGAGTCCAAAAACACAGATCCTTTGGCAAAAAAAGGCTGAATCAGAACAGAAGGCCAAATCCATCCACCCCAGCAGTCAATTCTTCTATCATTCACACATATCATTTCACCAGTCTCCAACTGGAAAGTCTTAGCTACTACTTCTTTCTTTAAGTCTAAGAAAGAAGTTAGCATAAACACCGAGGTACTCCCACAAGAGGACTTTTTCTCCAATCAAAAGAATTTGTTATTCCAGGATTATTAGAGCGTTTCTGAAGAACTAAGATGTAGCCTCCTCAATGTCTGTGTTTCATCTCTTTCCAGGGTGCAGCCTACTTCACCCTAACCCTAAACACAGTCATTGTAGTTCTCCAGTTAACAATCATCTGGTATTGCGTCCTGATGCTGTCAGAGATCTCCTCTGATGGGTTAGGCTGCTCACTAATCAATGATACTAAAAGAAAAAACGAAAAGGATGAGTCTGCAGTTTCTCCCACACTTCTTGCTGCAATCACTCGAACACTCCCAGCTGCACAGACTGGATTTGACCACTTCAACGACCAAAAACAACCCACATATTGCAGAAAGGAGTAGTTCTTACCCTGTGTCCACGCCAAACCAAAGTAACCTGTTAAAGAAAGTAACACAGCTGACAGAAGGTTTCCAATAGAGGTCCTGGCCTTCCCACGGTCCTGAGGGATCCCGTGACACATTTTTACAAGAGCCAGGATCCTGGTATTCTGCCAAACTACATACATTTTGTCTAAACTAGAATTATGACTACAGCTTTAATTCAATATGCTCTCCTTTACTTCCGATCCTAAACTGCTGGCAAAAGCGGTTGGACCGGTAAGCACCTGCCTTTCTTTTGCCCTTTAGGTGACTACGTCACTGTGCTGCCTGAACAGGTGCCAGCAGCTAGAGTTGCACAGCAAAACCATTTAGGAAATGCATCAGCTGGGTAACTAACCTGCCTTAGCTGAGCTGCTACTCGTACTGGGAAACCCGTAAATCCATCTCTGATACCTTGTCATGGCACTGGTTGCGATAATAATGTGAAACCGGGATGTCCCAGCTTTTCCCCTCACCGTTGCCGGTGTGATGATCCATCATCAGTCTTTTACTTGCCCAAGGCAAACAGCATCTTGCAAGGTTGAGGTGTAGCGAGGTAACGTACTTTGGGATCCTTCAGAGTTAAAAAAAAAAGCGCATCAATCTGACAGGATGAGAAAGAAGCTGCAGCAGAAAAAGAAGGTGTGAGGCTTACACAAGCACCCACACCCTTCTACTCTCCTTCCATGGAGTCTCTGAATCTTACCCACGTTTCCTGAAGTCAAACTCCCCTGTGCCAGGCTGCTTTCATGCTCAGTGAGGAGCACAGGGGGATGCAGAGGATTACCCTACATCCTTATGAGCTTCTAGTACTCAGAACCCAAAGACTTCTTTTGCTCCTCTGATCAGCCATGTTCAGATGCATATTTAAAAATAAGACAGACACTGAACTCTGTCTTGCCCCCTGAGGGAACTGCAGCCTCCTCTTTCCAAGCCGCCAGTTCAGTGCTGGAGGGAATAGGCAGCCTCGTGTCAGCTCCAATACAGATTTTAAAATGAAAGGGATGCAAACGAAGAGGACAG
Source organism: Falco naumanni (assembly GCF_017639655.2). Classification (NCBI taxonomy): domain Eukaryota; kingdom Metazoa; phylum Chordata; class Aves; order Falconiformes; family Falconidae; genus Falco; species Falco naumanni. The sequence continues at coordinate 101,591,127 of NC_054057.1, forward strand.
AAGAGAGGAGAGGAGGGAGAGCGCGAGAAGGTACAAAGACACTGGAAGAAAGCAGGTGAAAAAACGAAGACAGAGGGGAAAGGAAAAATCTGAACCCAGACTCTAGAAAGATATAATTAAAGAGAGAGAAGGAGGAGGAGGCAGCAAAACCAGGCAATAGCATGCATCTAACTTGCTTGTGCATACTACAAGAAAAATCTTATAGGTGGCCAGAACTGCCCATGCTAGGTGAGGAGGGTATCACTCACTCACAGCAATATCACTGATCTATACGTAGTTTGTAACATAGGTGAAATACCTGCAGCCTGAGTTTCAATCACAGAATGTCACAGAAGAACCCTAGAACAATTTACCCTACAGCTCAAATGTTTGCTGTGCACTATCCTGACCTTACGGAGACCCACCTCAGTGCTAGCATGGCATTCATAACGGGCTTGAATTCAGCACACCACAAAAAATAAATCAAACCAAAAATACAATGGAGAAAATAACTTTGCAGTGCTGTACAGCACTTCGTTCTGGTGCCTGCAGGTCAAAATAGGGATTCCTCAATCTTCGTGTTTCTAGATCCTGCCCAATAGGGTTGGCAAATTTCTAGTGTTTTTAAGCTTCGGAGAAGGATTCCAGATAGTTAACCTCAGGGGAACAGTTTTAACTTTACAATATTGTTGGTCTATTTAAAGAAAAAAGAACTAAAGGAAAAAAAAAAAAAAAGAGATAACCGAACACTTCCCTAGTAGTAAGCTTCCAAATAAGAAATGCCAAGTCAGAAATCAAGAGGGCAGGTTCTTACAGCTCTACAACATGCAATTCCAGAAGCTTGTCAAAACTTCAGTGGCACTTGAGAAATTTGTGCCAAGATCAAGAAACATTTCCAACTGTTGATTCCGAGGCAGTTATCAGGAAGAATGCAAGCTTGCCTGAGGGGAAACATGTAGTATGGTGTGAACTTACCATCCTGCTGTCAGGATGGACCAGGTACCACTGTCAAGTACAAATCAAAACTGATGAAGCCAAGGAAAGTACTAACAGAGAAAGCAAAGCAAGAACAGAGATGGAGCAAGAACCAAGGATCACAAGGAAGAGCAGGCAGGATCCAGATGCACAGTTACAGCCTAGAGGCTTGTGGAGCATTTCAGAGCCACTGAAGAAATTCCCTTCCATACCTGGCTCATGGGTCCAAACATCAATCAGCTCCAAACCTGCCAGGCAGATTAATTGCAGACAGCTACAGGTTAACGCACAATCCTTATAACCTTTCATCCACATGACAGTGTACTAGACTGCTGTGCTTTGGAAGACTGTTCTCAAGGGAAGATGCCTACTTCCAACCTTCAAGCACTGCAACACTCCTACTGCTTTATGTTGTCCCTTAAGAAAAGCTTTTCATAGCAGCAGTGAAAGCTTTTTGCACTGAACAGCTGGAACCAAAGTCAAAGCACAATCTGGCAGTTTTCTTGGCTGAACAGAGGTGCCACTGAATCTGAGCGTCACAGGCAAAAAGTCCATATCGACAAAGGTTCGAGATAGTGGTTCAAGCTATTAAGAGGGTCAGAACTGCAATTTGCAGGATTTACTAGAAGAATATTTTTAACCCTATTCTTCTGCTACAGCTGGCATCCAGGGAATTTCTCGCTTACTTCCCTCCTTTAAAGAATTTCTTCCATAACACATATCAAAGCCACCATCTTCCCAGCAGGAACAGCCAGGACTTGCTGTTAGGTCTCCTCAGATGCTCAGATTAGCTAGCTCTCTTCTCCATGTGGGAACTCTCGGATCCCACAACCTGGTGAAGCAAGAATTTGGATCTGAGATTCCTGTTTCCATGAGGGATTTCTGTCGTTATAGGAGATCTGGTTCCAGACACAGCCACTATGAACTATGTGACAGCATATGAATTCTCTCCTATATATTCCTGCTGTGTGATCTCACTCTTCGTTTCTTCACACACCCCTTTTCTCTATAGTATTGCAACACTTCATTGATTCAACACAATCAACAAGAGAGCATGAAGGCAGAGGCAAACTCTCAGATTGGAACAGCTGGTTTTCTTGATGGCATCATGTCCCAAAGAGAGGTAAGGAATCACAAGAAAAGAGACTGCTATTCTCAACAGCAAACAACTCCACACCGGAGAAGAAAGCACAACCCTGCTGACTGTGAGAAAAAGGCAGCAGTGGGATTTTGAATACATTTCACACTCCTTGATGGATCGTGCCTGAAGATTTTGTGGGAAAGCAGAGCACAGAGGAAACCATGCTTCAAAGCCTACCGCTGCACTCGCAGGGCCCGTGAAAACTCTGTAAATATGATCCCCTGCTATACTGTCCAAAGCCTACATGTAGACGTGCTGACATGACCAATTCCTCGATGGCCACACTCCACTACTACTAATCCCCACCCACATTAAGCTTTGGAATAAGCTCCTGTCAATCGTGCCAGAGTGGGCTTAATGATAAATGGACAAGGATGACCAGTGGGGATGGAAAAAAGTTGACAAAAGTCATTGACCCTGTGACCAAGGTCTGAACAAGGACTGCTAGACATAATAGCTACAACACACAGCAGCAAGAACAAGCTGCCAGGGAACTGCCTGCCTGCTGATCAGCAGGAGAAGGTGCTGAGGCCAGCGAGGATTAGCAGCTTCTCTGGTCCCCAGGCGTGAATTTCCCAAGCATGAAACATTTGACTGAACAAAACAAGAAGAGGTGCACAAAGCAAGACCACAAGCTACCTTCGATCCATGAGCTCTTTTCTTCTTACAGGTTGCTCACACCTAACACCACATTTTTTTACCTCACCCTAAAATAAGAGAACATACATTAAAGGATCAGGGTATTAAATTCTGAAAGCTGGGCCCTATCCATATCCCCCCTCTTGCAACAAAGGGCGTGCTTCCATTTCTCAAAAGCAAAGAAGGAAATCGATACTTGGACAGAGAAGGCAGACTCCAAAGGACAATCCCTAAAAACAAGGCTGCTCTCTCTTCTCAGTTGCTGCAGTGCTGCCCTTGTTGAGTCTCTCCATGAAGCTGATTACAGTGGTAAGCACAAGTCAGCCCCCCCTCAAACATTTAGGCAACCAGAGGCCATTTCATGAGCAACAGAACCGACGCCACTTGGATTCCTCCAGATTCATGCCTTGAAGTTGAGTTCCTCTGTGACCAAACTGATGTCTAATAAAGGGCGAGTCAATACCATTCCCTCCTGCACAAGCACCGCTGGGGTCCCTTTCCTCCACCTAATTGCCTGCTTTCACAAGACATACAGGAACTTATTACTTCAGAGCCTTTGTGCCTTCTGAGGAACACCACTGCGACTCACCAGCAGGTTCAGAGTAAGCAGAGTGGGACAGAAACCAGGCTCACAGCCGCACAACATGGTTACAAGAGTCCTGTTTCCTTAATCAGGGTAAAACTCCAGACACGGCTAGGGGGGGAGCCATAAATTCAGGGGAAGCGCTGGCACATTAAACCCAGAACAGTGTTACCTGTGACACCTGAGCAGGCTCTGCCCTGCTCTCCAGGGGCTTCTCTGTATATGGCAAAGCTCCTGACCTTCCAGCATCTGTTCAGCTTTTATACAAAAGCAAGTCAGGGCCCTGTAAAGAAGTACAACGTCTTTGTTGACATTTCAGTCCCTGAGAGAGAAGCTCTCCTTTGGCTTTGTGTCACCCACCTTTGGCTATGTCAGAAAATAGCGCATAGCCTGTTCTCTCAAGCAAAGCCGTTTGCCTGTGCAAAGGTTCCCGGCAAACAGACAGGAGGTGGCAGCTGGAGAAAGGAGACCTGGGATCACTGCACACAATCTCACCTTTTATTATTTATCCACATTTACTGAACACAGCCTGGCTCTAATCCATCAGTGCAAGAAACCTGCTAATACACCTACATGATTGGAGAGACTTTCCTGCATTTTATGGTGCTCTATTGCAGCAAATGTCAAGGCTCAGCAAAACAAGAAGGTACTAGGAATGGTCTCACACAGCCTGGGACCTCTCTTGCTCATCTCCCAAACAGCATATATTTGTTACTGCATTAAACAAGGAAATGGAGAACATTCTGTTGTCTCAAAGTCATGCCATAGCTTTGTGTGCACATAATACCCCCCATCAGCACAAGAATCAAGTAAGACTTTCACATTTAATAGCTTCCAAAATGCTTCTCGTTCTTGAACAAAGTGGCACCCCATGTGCCTCAAGACATTTGCTAAAGGCTAGAAAGAGGGGACATTAGAACATTACACCCTGTCTGCTCTCAGCAATGAACCTCCTTCTGCTCCAGAGAGGTCAATCCGGAGTCTGTACAGATGCTTTAAGGCTGGCTTTTGCAGAACAATAAGGTGGTTACTGCTGCAGTACAAGCTCCCCACAAATATTTCTCTCGTGCACTCCAGCCCGATCACAGTGCCTTCGTCATGTCAGCTCAAGGTACATAGAGCTGGGAAGAATCTTACCTGAATCACAGCATCCAATATATTTTTCCATGGCTGTCTACTTCTACAAGACTTGAGATTTCCCGAGCCCTCAGGATACTCCTGAACACACTTAGGCGCTACTAAAAGACAAAATACAACTTTGATGTGCCAAAGGAAGTTAAACAGTACTGCCAACATCCTAGAGGCCCAGAAATATTATGGAGCTTGTTAAATGATGATAATCCTAAGTAGGCCACCTTCAGCACTACTAAAGACAAAAGCTTTCAACTGTTCCTGTTGATATGGCCTGAGGGAACCTCTTGTGTTCAAACTCAGCAATTGGCGTACACCTGAATCCATGAGAAGACACAGTAGTCACGTGTCAGAGTACCCAGAGGGTCATTAGAAGTACCCATATAATTTACTGACATACTATGTTTAGCTGCAGCCAGCGCCCCAAAAGCAGTACACATTTTCTCTCCTTTTCTGCCCATGAAAAGGAATCAGAAGTGCTCAAACACAGAATGAAGATGGCATTGAGACGGGACAAACAAACAGTAATTCAGTCTCCTTTCCAATTCCTTTGGAGAGACCAACAAGTCTTCACATCATATCTATAACCAGAAATTCTCCTATTCTGACAAAGAACTTCTTTGATAAAGTTATCAAGTATGTAATTGAAAGAGTATATTACTTGCCCTGCTGCCTCACCCAGAAGATAAAAACCTCAGTTCTTTGATATTTAGAAACTTCCTCATTTTTCCTAATCTTGTGCCAATATGCCCCTCTAAATTACACAGTTCTTCCTGAAGTTTATACCACAAAGATGTGTTTACCTATACTTTTCTTCCGAACCTCTCTCTTATCCTGAAGCATGCAGATAAATCACTTTGCCAACTATAGTTTCACTCCTTGATCCAAACGCTTACAGTCCTACTGGCAAAGAAACTCTTACAGAAGAGTGTCCTTTAAAGTCCAGCAGCAGCGCAAGGACCCACGGCGCAGCTGGGCACGATGGGCACTATCTGATCCTTAACAGGCAGCCACACAGAACCCACAAATCAGTTCAGTCCAGCATCACTTACCTATTTCCACGATAGTCAAGAGATCACTACATAGAAAAACTCCAAGAACAGAAAGAAGGTGCTGTTAATGTAACATCTAAAGAAGCAAGGTGTGACCTAGAGGGAAACTTAATTGCTTAAGTAGCTGGGTTGGGGCACCACACAGTACTAAAGAAGAGAATAAACTACAACCGCAAGTCATGAGTAGGAATTATCATTCAGAAAATAAGACAGATATAAAAGTTTTAGAGCAGACTGGCCTGAATGAAAGGGAAAAATGTCACAGCTGCTAACAGCTCACAATTTTTTAAGCTTGCTTTTTGTTCCGTTATCTCACTTCCTGAGGACACACATTGTGAATGAAACTTCAAACAAGCAGAAAGGAGATTTGAAGATCCAGGAGTCTGTACAGGTGCAAGTAACTGTAGTGGGAAGGTACCATCCCAGACCTGGCAGAAGGACACCACCACCTGCCAAAGGCTTGCATGACCTGGATAAGGGGGTGCTCCCTTCAGTTTTTAAGACAGCATCCACAGTACACAAATCACCAGAACACTTGGAATTACCCTCACCACTCAAAGAGAGATCCAGGGAACAAGTAAATGAAGAAAAACATTCTCCATTTCCATGTGAAACACTTGTATCAGTTCAGGATTTAAGTACACATTCTACAGAGAGGAAGCTGCAATGATCACTGTGCGCACTTCAAACTGTTCAGGAGTTTAAGAAAAATAAATAAATGTCATTATCTTCTTTCACCAATGTTAAATTCATTCTGAGAAAGGAACAGGTACCTGCAAAGACACAAAAATGCTGCAGATGTAGTGGTAATTGTTCAGAGCTCCCAGTCCCCCAGTAAGAGAACAGTGTAATAATGCTTTACTAATAGACTGAACTAAGTAACCCTTAGCTTTCCATTACACAGCTCAGTGAAGTAACCCAACAGATGAGCTGCTCAGAAAAATAAACCCAGTCCTTGTGGGCAGCAAACATGGACTGATAGACCAAGTGGGAGAGAATGCAGAGGCAGATGGGTAGAGGTAATCGGAAATGACAGAAAGATAAGCAGGCAAAGGGCAAGCAGAGAGCTTGAAGGACAGAGGCAGACGACCTGAGACTTTACAGACACAGATATTTGAAAAGTTAAATCAACAGCTTTCCAACAGCATTATTTTTAAAATCATTCCACCTAATATATGCAGGGAACCAGCTGCTTGTAAAATGACCTTTAAACCCTACCTACCATACCTTATTAGACTAATTCAAAGCTGGAGGTTGGCTGATCCTGAAATCCATTTATACAGGACAAACAGGCACTCAGCAGGGACAAAGAGCGAACACACTGTCAAAATAATTCCGCCTGCATTTCTGGCTGCACACCCAGGATGAACACAGAGCAAGCGCGCTTCTCCAACTTCAGAAACAAAAAGATACACGAGAGACTGCAGCACCATCCTGACTGAAGGCTTCACTATCTGCTTCCCTCACGTGACAAGGTAACAAATTCTTAATTATAACAAGTGTTGGCTTTCTGGACAGCTTCTGTGAATGCAGAGGTCTTTAAGAGCCTTTCACCAACTCTTAAAGGCCCCTAACAAAGGCCTCTAATCAAAAAAGATGTTATAAACAAAAACAAGTTTCTTGCCAACAGAGGAAAGTATCAGCAGCAGAGCTAACTCTAGTACTACATTCAGGCCACTGTAACACAGTCTTCAGTGTCTTGTTCCTTTATTTGAAACACTGCTGTCCAGAAAGGTAACTTAAAACTGGCTTAAGAAGGTCTAACTAGGGTTGATGGCTTTAAATTGCTTTGGAAGCATCACAAGTATATTAGGAAATATTTCCAGACAAGGAGGCCTGTTGGGCTGACAGACAGTGGCACAGGGGGGTGAAAACCACAAACAATTAATGCAGGCACAATGCAGAAAGCAGCCTCTCCACAAAGATTAGATTTTTGTTACAGAAATGCTTCATAGTCTTGGACAGAGAGGCTCTTGGAAAGAACAAACACTAGCAAGCAGGATCAGGGCAACTTCTGCAAGCCTCCTCTTCCAACATGCCATCACTCTGGCAAGAACAGGATTGGCTTCCTACTGATAGGAGGGCTCATCCATCATTCCTTAACTTCCCAAGTTCTCTTTGGCACGGCAAAGGGCTAGTTAGAGCAGTCTCGCTTGCTTGGTAGCAACTCCTCCACTGGATTGGGACCAATGCCACCAAAATAACCCCTGTACATGTTATCTACACAGACACCTTCAGCTGATTGGTGAAGGCTTTAAATCCTATTAGTCCTCAAGGTATTCAGCCCCAAGACCTGCTAATAAAAATAGCTGATGGATGGTGTGTGGAAACTGCAAACTGCATGGAGCAGGCAACCATCCTGCACAGACTATGACCAACAAGGAGCATAACAAATCTTTGGTTTCCCCAGTTTGTCATGGAGACTTTGGCATCACCGATATAATTTCCCAAGTTATAGCCAAGTTGTCAGAGAATGGATCTAACATTAGCACGGAAGTTATGGAAGTCAGAGCTATTTTGGAACTTCTTGGGAGTCTGAAGGCATTTGACCTTGTGCTTCTAACCAGCAGTTGCTATCGACAGCAATTTTTGTGGATCTGTTTCAATCTAACTTCAGCAGCAAAACACAGTTTAAAAATTGGAAATCAACTTCTTTCTGTCCAAGACTGCTTGGTCATCAGTCTCCCAGAATTAATCTGAGTAAGAATTTCCATTTCCAACTTGCCAACACAATGCTACAAATCTTTTGTGAAAAAATCTGGCATTAAACCAGCATGATGTATCACAACACACTCTCACCCCCAAGCAACTATTTCTCGTACTAGATAAACCTGACTGAATACAGTTCTCCGGAAAAAACTGCCTAACACACCACAGACAGCACAGAATCAGAGAAACCTGTTAGATACAGTAGATCCATGTAGATCCCATTAACTTAAATCAAAAGAGAAACAGCTTTGGGAAGGAGGGAGGGAAAGAGAGTGCACGTGCACAATACAGAGAAACACATTCCTCTCCTGGTAGTGCCTGGCCCTACTTTGCTTGAAATTTTGATGCCCAACTTCAAATGAGCCTTTTCAGACTCACCCAGACTACATCACAGCACCAAGTCAGCTATGACCTCCCTCATTCCTGACAGGCTAGCTCTTCTAGTATTTTTATCACAGAAAAATTTAGACAGCTTATAAAACAGGTTCTGGCAAACTAAGTTTTAAAACAAGAACAACTGTAACACAGACCACATTTTAGCAGTAACAAAATAACAAATAGTTCAACCTTCAGAAATTGTAATAGTATTCTGACTTCTTTCCCCCTTTTAACAAAGTTGCCTTCAAAACCATCTACGAAACATGCAGATTTAGATTAACATTACCTGTGAGTGTATCTGAGATCATCAGAACCATCAAGCGAGAAATTAGACCCAAAGGCAATTCTGCCTCACCGTCACAATGTCAAAAAACAAAGAAACAAAACCCAGAAAACCAAAAATAAATGCACATGGACTGTGCATTTAACTGCTAGGCAACAGACTGGTTTTGAGAAGAGAACTGGGGTTGGAAGTGCTCCTTCCAGACCAGGCAAGATACAAGAACTTGAGAAGAGAAGATGATACAGGATATGGACTAAGTATCTCTGGAAGGGGAGCCTTGAAGCACAGCCAAGCGAGAAGAAAACTTTTAAAGTTATTTATGCTCTTGTTTTCTGAAAAAATTACAAACCCCAGGAAACGTCACATTGGAGCTTTATGTGGACTGTAGACAGCAGAGAAAGGTACTCGTTCACGTGGGTTAATGCATGCTGATGACATGCCAGGCTGTGGGGAACATCAGGGCTTCATGAAGTGCTGAGACTCCGAGCAACTGAAGAACTCGTGCCACCAGTTTTGCAAACACCAGGTACAGGCAGCAGCCATTTCCATTTTAAGTAGGCCAGCAGTTTGCTCTGGGACATGCCTCATGTATTAAGATGGTGGTTTATGTCCTTTCAGGCAGCTCTGTATTTTTACTTTACCCACTGATGAACTCGAGAGGGTATGAAGCATTACAGAACAGGAACTGCTACCTTAAAAATCAAAACAGTAACCGGTTCAGTCTTTTATAATTAGAAGCAAAATATGGATCCTTTTCACCTTTGCAAATAACAGGTCAGGGTATGCTTGGGTACAGTTAATCCACTGCTGCTCTCCTCTGCGTTTATGACTAAACAAACAGCAGCTGCCTGCAGCTTGCGGCTTCTCCACCGACTCCCTGGTGGAGACCATTTATTGAGTCATAAACTCCTCCGATAGTGTTATCACCACAGCATTTGCACAAATAAAGGTTGGAAGAAAGGAAGATTTTCTTTAAAAAACCCTGACTTTACAGAGAAGGCAAGGAGAACACTTTACAGATCGGTTTGCTTTGAGCAAGGACCGACTGACAAAAGGCAGGGCAGGCATATACTTGGCGGAGGATGGCTGGGCATATCGTCCTCCAGATATGAAACACACAGATTTATCTAAAACTACAAAGCTGAATTTCAGAAAGCTCAAACAACCTTAAAGCCTTCCAAGTTAGATACATTGCATTTCAAGTAGCATACCGCATGATATAAATATATCTCCTTGATGAGACTTCAACAGCGAAGATCTACCTCTGCAGAATCCCGGGGGAGGTGAAACCCTGGCATTTCTCAGGCACAAATATGGGCCTCACTACACCTGGCCAAAACTTTATTCCGCCAGCCACACACACTGACTGCTACTCTCTACCCCAACAAGTACACCATCTACAAATCATTTTGCAATCCATCAGAATGGAAACAACACTTTAACAAGAGCCTAATGATCCAGAATGATCAAAGATACCTGCAGCGCAGCCTGTGGCATCCAGTGCATCCCAACGCTGTTGCTCTTAAGCAAAGATTCAGGTTGCAGAAATGACAGCTCCCGGCAGGCCACGCTTCAGCGGGACACAAAATGCTGGAGTGAAACTGCTCCATCGGGATGGGACACTACACCATTACCTGCAGCATCTTCTCAGCCATCTAGGTCACTGCCCACAGATAAGAGATGAAGTTCCAGTAGAATTGCAATGTTCTACCGTGCGCGCCAAATGGGAACTGGGCTTTCGCTGGGATCACTTGGAAAAGCAGGCGCAGTAAATTAACCACATTCCTTTTTATTACAGTCAAGAGCAAAGGAGAATGCAGTTGACTCAAGGTTATGTTAAAAGTCTACCTCCACTGGAATCCAGTCAGTCAGTGTTTTGCAAGGGCTTGTTTGCATAGCAGAGTGACTCACAGTAAACGAGCGTGAATTTTCCCTGCACTTCCATTACGAACCCAGAATGTTCATATACAGAGAAGTTGCTGTACCATAAACTCACTCACCAGTTTATTGCATTGTAATTTCCTTATGCAGACAAGCCCTAAAGCCTTGATAGAAGTAGGTTTACCTTTATCTGTTACGAATAGCAGAATCATGAGAAGCTGGACGCAGAACAGGGAGAAAGAGCGCGGAATTATGAATGGCTCCTAGCTCAATGTATACAGCTCCTATTGACAAGGGAATACATGTGTCTGAGTGTGCAGCTTTTTATAGCTTGGTTTGGCCAGGAGCTAGAGCGCAAAAATTTCACCTTGGTCCTTCTGTGAAAGACAGGTGCCTAGAGACAGTAAGAAAACACTTGGAAAGAGAGGAATACATGCTCTTCACTAACAGACATTTTTCTGCACACAGTCACAAGAAGCCAGTTCTGTTTGGAATCTCAAGTCACGTTAATATACGGTCACCAGAGGCTGCATTTTTCAAGTGGCAGCTGGTCGGAGATTCCCTGGTATAACCACCAATTACGTAACAAATTAACCAACTAAAATTTGCTGGAAATTCAGATTTGCCTGCTGGTGTGAACAAGGCATAAAGGAAGCAGAATGGGTCATAAATATTCTGAAAGGCTTGTATGTGAGCGCCTGTTTGCAAGGGGTGGGAAGCAAGTCACTTAACAGGACTCAGACTTAAAAAAATAAATAAAATAAATAATTTGTTTTTCCCTTCCATCTGGACTCAAAAGTAAGAAATTACGCAGATTTCCACTGCCCACTCTCCTCTTCCTTCCACACCCTCTTCTCATTGGCACGAGATAAAACCTCGGGGAAACAGCAGCAGCAATTTTCAATTCTCATTATCTAACGGCAGCAGTAGCTCTTGGTGAAACTTGCGGTCAATAAACTACAGGCAATTTTAAAAGACACAATGGGAACTGCCCCTCCCACAGCTGTCCCATTATCCCGGCTTTTATTAGATTTAAAGCCAGCAATTTTTATGCTGTAGCTGAAGTTCTGCAGAGCCATGAAAACAGACCACCAGAAAAGATAAAACACTCCTAAATTAAACAGGAGACATTACAGTAACATACTCTAAAGTTAGAAAGCTTCCACATAAGCAAAGCACAGGATGCAGCAAGCAACCCAGAGCCTGAGCGGGCTGACACCGCTGCAGCGAGCCGATGGCGATGCAACCAAAACTTAACATTCAGGATGGTATAAACGGCAAAGTTAGCGAGCAGGTTAGGCAGGGCAAGTTGAAAGCATACTAGCTACAAAGGCAGGCAATCAGAGCAGGATCCTGCTCCCATAAGTCTACAAACATCCCACTACAGGCATTAACTTCGGTGTTCATGGTCTGGATGTGCCTCCCAAGTGGCAGAAAGAAATACTCACTTGCGGATGGCAATTGAGCTGACCTGTTTCAGATGACTATTTTGGATCAGATGCGCCATGCTCTAGCAGTGCCTACTTTTCTCCCTTGACTACAAAAGACGTCCTGATGGCCAGAAAATATACAAAACAGGTAACATTAGTTATACCCCTATCATGCACTGCAATAAAATAACCTGTTCCAATAAGAGGGCCTGTACAGGAAACGAGTGGAAAATAAATTTCAAAACTCATTAAATAATTACCTGATATATTTGTCTGTGGGGCAAAAGTAACTGAGGGTGCATCCCAGCTCCTGGCACAGAGACATGCACAGCAATAGAAACGGAAACGGGTGTCCAAAGGAACAGTCTCAAACCAACGCAGTAAGGGGGAAGATGTGAAGAATTAATGTCATCCACTGTAAGCTGTAATTTTCAGTCTAGATATCTAGAGCTTGCTTTCTCTGAGTCTAATGTATACCATGCCCTGGAGACATTTTTACCAGCCATCAAAAGGAACTTGCAGAGAACCAGATGCTTCATTAAAGAATATTCACCAAGCCTTATAAAATCTTTAGTAAAAAGCAGAAGAACAAATCACCAGCGTTCAAGCGAGCTGAAGACACACATCCAGCTTTGATTACAACCTCCTGTACTGGAAAACAAATTGCGCTTAAAAAAAAAAAAAAAAAGAAAGGAAAGGAAAAATACACCCAAGAAATCAAGAGATTCTGGCCTCTCTTTCCCACACTCCTCCAACCTGAATTTCCTGAATGAGGAATGCGTGAGACAAAGCCATTTGGTAGAAGATGCTAATTTAAACTTAAAGACAAATAACAGCTTAAAAGGGGAAGGGAGGAGGGAGTTTTAATCCTTTATGAAAAAACGCAACAGCTTGTGATTGCTACATATATCTCAGGAGTCAGAGGACTCTGTAAGAGCAGTGAGGCAAATTGTCAGGGCTTGAGCTGCCCTGGGACAAAGGAAATTACAGAAGATGTACTGCCTTATACAAGTTTTATTTAGTTTTATTTGAATTTGTATTTGTAGAACTCTCTAATGCCTGTATCTAGATGCAAAGTTCAGTTACCTGTTCCTTAGTCTCTCTCACCCCTTCCTAAAACACAGCAAGGAGGCTTTTCTGCCACATTATCATCATCCACAGCAAATTAATGTCCTACACACTGCTCCTTCCAGGAAGATTCTGTAACAGTTGGAAAAAAATTAAATAAATCTGAAGTTCACCAAACATTCTGGGAACCAAGACAACCCCCAGTTTTTGATTTATTAAAAAAAAAAAATATCAAAAACCCCACCGACCACACAAATCCAAAAAAGATAAGTTAATCAGATCTTTCACTGCCCTCTGCTGTTACCAGTCATTTGGCTTCCAATTTACTGTTTAATAATGTTGTGCTGGGGGTCAGGGCTGGCAGTGTCCCAGCCCCCTTCTCAGGCGGGTTGGAGCTGCAGCTTGCAAATATGCTGAAGTTTAATGCAATCTGTCGTCTTTGGTAATCACATTCCACCCGCACTGCATGCAATAAAGACATACTGGTAAATGCATTTGCTAAAGATACACTCCAATGAAAAGGCTACAAGGCTGATTTACAGGAGGCAAGGAAGAAGCATCAGGTAACGGAGGCTGGCAATAGATGTGCCAATGCTCTGCGCACAGCAACAGAGGGCACGGATTGTGCAGCAGCAGCACCGGCACCACTTTACATTAAAGCTAAGAGAAAGAAACCACACGTTTTGGGAGCTGGGGACTTTAAAGATATCAGAGAAAAGCCCTTTCCCTGGCAGCTTTAACCTTGCTGATTTGCAGACATACAAAGACCTTCTTTGTAAACAGGAAGGAAAAAAATTCCACTAGGACTAGCAACAACATTTGGTCTAATATATCCTGACAATTTTCCCATCTCCTTCTGTCAGGCTTCTTCTGGGAGCCGGCTGGCAGCTTGTTTCATGTTATACTTAAATCAGGCATACAGCTTCCCCTCACAATGCTAATGCGACAGAGAAAGACTGCTTCTATGAAATCTCCACCTCTCCCCCACCCTTTGCATCAGTAATCCCATGAGAGGAGTCTCAGTTTTCTATTCCCAGAAGGCTCCATCCTTTTCCCTACATCCATCTACTATAGTCTCAGCACCCTTTAGAGAATTTTCTATACACACACATTTCCCCCCCCAAAAAAAAACCCAAACCCTGCCCTTAAGGGACATCTGACCCACTGAATTCTCACATGGCGAACAGCATCCTCTACACTCCAGACATCCCAAGCAGCAGCTTATTTCTTACCACTCACTTTTCCCAAGACCCTATCCTAGTTGTTATGTCCAAATACTTTATTTCTCCTTTCTCCTTCACTTGTTTCAATAGCCAGAAATTCTTCCAAGGTACTGAACATGATGTCCTAAGGCATCAACAGAACCTACTAATGCTTCTGCATCTCGGAGGGAAGAGCCATAAGGCTTGCTGGCACCCCATACAAGATGAAATTTTTTAGGAGTGCAATTTTCTTAAAGGCAGCAGCTTTGCCCAGTAAAGAAGCTTTCCTCATGCAGCAATGAAAGGAAGCAAGACCTCCAACTGCGAAGTCCCATAAAAGGAGGATGTTTAGAGCCCATTCAAAATGTTGCCGATATTGGCAAAATGGATTTGCCTACTGTTTGCAGTACACAGCATCCAAAATCTACAGAATCATTGTGACTGACTTTCAAACCTAGGAGCATTGGTGCTGCTGTTTTGGTGGCAGCTCAGTACAACAGGACTCACTGATGGAAGTGAAGTTGGGACATACCACAGTGTGGCTGGGAAATGTGGAATGAACGTGGGAAAATGGATCCCAGTGAAAACTTGTCTCCTATGAAGATCACAATTTGACTAATACAAGCCACAGTTTTCAGGAACACTTCCCAGAAGAAAACACCATGCAAAACAAGACAGAAAAGCCAGCAAGTACAACAGGGAAGCTTTTGTTACCTTCTGAGCTGCACTAACACAGCGCTGATATTCCTTAGCCAGCTCCGAACACTTGAGCACTTCATGTTTGTTTTCTTGGTAGCACTTCAAAATTTCAGACTGCAGGTTTGCGCAGACAGGATCAGTGTTCCTCCTCCTGCAGGGAAAACAAGCACAGAAAGATGTGTGAAGAGTTGTTTTCACCTACTTACTACCACTTTACCAGGGGCACACATACTAATCCTGCGTTGGAGTCATCTAGTCTTAACAGAGAAACTGGTGGGAGCAACAATCACCAAAGTGGGTCAGATGACCAACAGTGTCTTTCAGCTGAAAAATCCAGGGTACTTAGCAAAAAGAAGGAACACGTTCTTTCTAGGTTGGTGTGGAAGGCTGGTTTACCCTTAGACAAAACATCATCTCTCCTCCACAGTCAGGAGGGGAAAAAAATAAATCAATTCCAAGAGGTTCAGTGATTTCAATGATTTCCCCAACTCACACTGGAAATCTTTGGCAGAACTCAGGAACCCTGGCAGGGCCTGCGCTAGATCTGTAACAGTCTTGACAAGGAACTGAATGAACTTGTTGAATAAGCCGCCTCGACCTATTGAATTCTCATCTATTTAAACACTTCAAAAAAAATCCAACACAGTCGGAAGCACTGCAATTCTCCTAGTGACTAGAAAAAACAGAATAATAGCAAGACCAGATATCCTTTTCTTTGTATTTCTGAAGCAATTAGTACTCATACCCCATAAATGGCATTGACAGCTACCCAAGAACAATTAGGGATGATGTTCTTATACTCTAATGTGCATGTGTACATATGGCACATCATCAGCAACAGTACCAATAAAGCAGAAGGTCGTTGTAAAACAATACCAGCAACAATGGCACAAAAACAGTAAGACAGTGTCATCAGCTGCACAGACAGGCAGACACAAATTGCAGGAATTTGCAGCACAATTGCCATGGTATGTTTTACCAGGAACAAGAGAACATATGCTTAGGTGTAGCAATCCTCAGATGACGCCTTCTAAACCACAAACCATTTAATTCCTTGCTTTTTCTGCCCCAATATGCTTACAGAGATCTGGGCCCAAATATCAAAAGCAACTCTTCCTTGCAAAGCGCTTGATGCTACAGGCAGGCATGAGTGCCATGCCACGATGTATTCATTTCCACAGTAACAACAACAGGCACTCAGTCAGCAACAAGGCTCCACAGCGAGGCAGAGAGAAAACATGACCTGTTCCTGGCCATGTCTCATTCTCTCAGGTGGAAGAGATTTCCAAGAAACGTGAAATCTTAAACCAAGATCTTTTAGAAGCTTCTGGAGAGCTCAGATCTGAGTTTCCAAAACACGCTCATTTTTGTAAGGTGCTCAGGAAGCCAAGTGGAAGGGCCAAAAGAAGAAAAAAATAATAAAAATAAAAATCTGTCCTTTCTGTATCATCAACCTAGTTGCTCCCTCAAAATAGTTTGGCCGAGGCATATTCCAAATGACACTTCTTCAGTCCTCAGTCTTACTGTCAACATACATGGATGACTAAGAATTTACCAGTAACAGTATGACAGCCCCACTAAAACACTGAGGTTTCAATCAGAAACCACCAAAGATACTACACAAACTTCTTTTTCCACCTCTTCACTAATCTTACAGCTTTTAGAAGAAACTTATTCCATCCATGGTCGCTAGAGGCTAGTGTGCATTTCTGATTTCAAAGTTCTATAGCAAATCACCTTTAAAGCCTCTAAAAATCCATATTCTAAAAAAATCTTCAAATTTTGGAATAGAAAAGTACCCAGGGAGAGCTTCAGAAACTCATAATGTTGGCATTTTGCTTTGTCACTAACTTTAATACCACTCTAATCAAATCGGTGAGACTGTGGAAATGATACCAAACAATACCAGGTCAGGAAATACCACCAAATCCCTCAATTCATTGAAAAAGTTAAGGCTTTTAAAATCTGGGGTTTTAAACTCAGTCATGTTAAACTGAAGGGCATTTTGTAATTTGCATGAAAAGACTGGAACAGCAAAAAGGTACAACATGCCACAAAATAGTCTGTATTCATCTGAACTGAACAATATGGTACAAACATCTTGGAAATATTTAGAAGAATGCTTGAGGTTGCCACTGTTGGCATGGAGAGCTATAGGAACTGTGCCTTTTTAATGTGTGTCTGCT
The DNA here is from genome assembly GCF_017639655.2 of Falco naumanni. NCBI lineage: Eukaryota > Metazoa > Chordata > Aves > Falconiformes > Falconidae > Falco > Falco naumanni. The sequence goes on from NC_054057.1 coordinate 101,608,463, forward strand.
CGTTCACTGTCTCTCCTATGGCATCAGTCTTCATTGCCTGGAGTAAATATAAAGCTAGGACCCATCTGTGGACTCAGACAGTAGTACAAAGTCTGTGGTCCTCTTCTTTCAGGACAACCCTTGGTGCTCTGTCCACAGCACAGAGGCCTATTTAAAATCCATGCAGTGGTGAGCAGTAAAGCCACAGAGTAAGTGTTGCTGCCTAAAGCCTACCAGAGGCAAGGGATCAATCAGCACAGAATGGCGTGCATTGCCCAGCGAGTACCTGAGTCAGCATTCATACATGCCACTTTCCAGAACACAAAGATTTTTTGGGTACCGGGTACCTGGAACCATAACAAGAATATTCTCCTTCATTTCTTCAAAATAAAATCTCAAACTGTGGATATACATCAACTGTACCAGCTTCTCAAAACAGATTTAGAGAAACTAATCAACATAATACAAAGCTGGTTAAGGTAATAATCAATACAAATTACAGAAACCAATATATTAGTGCATTCACCAGTGAACTGGAAATTCAATGGAACCAGTTAAATCCCACTGAGAATGACATTTCACTTTGGAGCGGGAAGCTAGCACTGCTCGGGAGATAACTGTCACTGTGCCCCACCGTGCAGTGTGATCCATGAAACAACGGGACAAGAAGTACATGTGAGCTCACCGTAAGTTGGCACATCCTGCTGAGTCCAGGAGTACACAAGCCACCCACATCCAGCAGTTTAGTTTTGGTACCCATCTGGACTGAAAAAGGGGATCCAAACTGCTTTGGTGAACAACTGCTTGAGGAACTGCCCTCCCAGCACAGCAATCGCTACTCTTGTCCTATCTCACTCAAAGGGATGCCACATTCCTGCTCACGTTAAGTCTCCTCAGGCTGCAACATTTCCACACGTGGGGGGACAACAGCCCCATACACCAGTTGCACATTTCAGTTGTCTGGCTTTACTCATGCATATCTGAAAGTAAAAGGTATTAACACACACAAAAACCTGATGGAGACCAGCAACATCTAACTACAAACATCTCTGCTGAGAGCAACAGCACATGGACTTCCAAAGGAGGGGGACCTTCGACAACTGTCTCCAACATCAGCCCAGCTCAAGGCTGTTGGCACTAACCTTTAGAAAAATTAATCTTCTGGACACTCCGTGACACTGCCTTTGGAAAACACCTTGTTGTTTTGAGGGGCTGTATTATTATTTCTTTAACAACAAGGGGGAAGGAACATGGTGGAGCAGGGATGAGGTTTGAATACGTAAGAGTAGGGGACTAGTATGCTTTGACTTTTCTTCTAAAACAGATCACAGTTTTAAACATAACACGCCACCATCAAATTAAGTAGACAATTACCCTCTGTCTAAAATAAAAGGCATTGTGATTACAGATGTAAGAGGCTCATTGATAGCAGCTAGGAAAAAGGCAAGAGAGAAAGGATGGACTGGGAAGAGCTAGGACAGTACCTCAGACAGGGAAGCATGGGAGATGAGCTCTGACAATACCTTGGAAATAAATGCAAGATGTACAGAATATGAAAGATTAAACCAATAACACACACTCTCATCTGCCTAAAGGAAGAGGAAAGGAGAAAAGATGACAGGTGGGAAAAAGGAAAGGAAGAATCTAGAAATAAAACTCATTAGCAGTGCCTCCCCCATCGTAGTGGGGAAAGACACCTTCGCTTCACCACTGTTCAATGGGAAGGAAGACAACGTACACCTGAAACCCATGATTTCAGATCTTCCTCTCCCCCTCCCATGGAGGGATCTAAACCAGGTCTTTGTCTGGAAAAGAAGGCAGAGGTTTTCTCAAAATGAAACAAAAGGCATCCTTCTTTCTGCTATCCCTCGAGGTAAGACAGAATGAGCATGATCTTGCTGCATTTTGACACATCGAGAGTTACCAAATCCTCTCTATCACTGCGTATTCCCTTTATTTAATAAATGAAATCTCATCAACTTATCCTTCTTCTATTATCACTGCTGACATCAATCTGATAATATTGGCTTGGCGTGGAATCGTGCTATTATATGTCCTCTTGATATTTAATTTAAGAGAAACGTCTGCAGTGGGGTGAATATGTGAAGCAAGCTTTTTATTACTGGCAGCAGTAAGGACGCTGGGAGTGAATTAGACATTCATCTTAGTCAGGGCCAATCTAGTGGCTCAGAAGAGGTTTTCTTCTTAACCCTCTCCTAACTGTTCAATAGCGGCAGGTAACGGCTGCTCCAGTCAATAACTGCACTCATTTGTCTTGGCAAATTCATTTCTACATGGATATAAACCCCATGAAGAAGTGCTAAGCGTCTGGGAGGTTAAAACAAGGTTCTTCAAGCATTTCCATCACAAGCTCTGCGATAGTAAGGAAGAGTGCTGGTCTAAATGTCCATCAATTAATCAAGAAGCAACACAGCTTTGAAAGACAAACACACAAACTCGCTGCAAGGAGTGATTAAGGCAGTATCATCAGAATACAGACCCCACAGACAGCAGGTTCCAAACACAGCATGATGGCTGGTAGCTAGTTGCTGCTGACAGATTCCCTTTTTGGAAGAATTATGGACTCTACAGGAAAGCAAGGGAAAGCTGGAAGATGTGTATGTATTTGCTAGTCCTTCCACCCAGCTGAAAAATCAGACTAGCTAAGCAGAGGTCCAACTTTAATGCTTTAGGACTTGGCAGCTCTTTAGACTAGTGCACGATCAGTAACCACAGTGAGTACCCCAGCACAGCTTGGCTTTACCTGCTAGAACAGCAATTCCAGATGGAGTTAAGAGCAAGATCCTCTTTTTACATTTTACTCTGGGAAACCAATCAAGCCGAGAAAAAACTCAAGATAGAGACTGATGTTATCTAAACACAGACATTTCGATAAGTCTGCTCAGAAAGTAAAAAACAAAGATTTGCAGGGTCCCTCACAGAAGCCAACTTTTAGAGTAGCTACGCTCCGGTACACAGCTGCAAGCAGCAACCCAAATGGGGCAGCAACTTGGAATTTCCTGTAAGCTGCAAAATCTGACAACTGGATTAGTTGCTTTCTGCTGCATTATTTGACTAAGACCAGTGTCTGAGCTAACTTGAGCAAACCACATTAGTCACCACTGTCACCACAGCGCAGACAGCCTCAGAGGTCAGCAATGAGGTGCACATGCAGCACTGAGAAAAACCCAGGCACACAGCAGCAGTTTTTGCAAGTCAGGAAGGAATCAGCGACGCGTCATATATTTGGTTAACATGTTTATATATCCAGGGTACGTTACATGTATTTCAGATTAAGCTCAGTGATGCTTTGGCCACATAAATGTGTGCTGCCATGCTGTACTATACATATATAAAAACTGCTAAGTGGTTAACTGACCTGTAAAACTGCATTCTCCCTTGGGTAGCAGTTGGCTTTGATGGCTTCTCTTTAACATGTCAGAAAAATAACTCCAGACAGATGCAATACACAGCACATAGAAAGGTTCCATCCTCTCTCATTATTGCATCCTTGACATTTACAGCAGAAAATTAAACACAATTGAAGCATTTCATTCACACATAACAAACTCATCAGCACAGAACAAACAGCTAGGGAAGCTAACTTTCAGCATAGGCCCCAGGATGCTGCACTATCACAAAGCAAACACTATGGCTCACTGCAACCTATGGAATTCCCTGATCCTTCACATCAGCTTGGTAACATGGCTTGAATGAAAGAGGGCAGAGTCATGTTGCATCTGTTTGGCAAGAGAAATAAGAAATAAGCAGCTTAATAGATTATCCAAATGTCTACTAAAAATTCAGTAATATTTAAGCTACATAACCTAGCACAGTATAAACAAACTGCATGGCTCATGAGGATAAACTAATGTGATCAGGAAGGAAATATTTCTGATCAGTTTCATGTATTCAAAACACTGCTCATCAGGGCTTTGCCACTGATCTGGATGGAATACAAGGCTTGCAGAATTAATAATGTGTAGAGCAAGAGGAGACAGACTAAAAGAAAAGGTGAAACCTCATGACAATTTTCATGTGAATAGGGCCACTACGTCCAATTTTCAGCTGAAGCAGTTGTACTCCTGTCTTTCTAAAACCCTTCCTATATGCCTTGGCACACCGTCTGCAGCACACGGCTACATGGCTGCAGTATTTCCCCCCTCTCTTTCTTCCCCTTGACAGCTGCGTTTCAATAATAGGTCACTCAATTCTCTTTTTCCCTACTTTGTCCATGGAAGTGCCTCATAAATGCATATTTATAAAGTACTATGAGTTTCTGGGTGACTCTGTGATCCTACAAAATTTGTCACTCAAGTACTTCCCAACATCCATTCCTGTTTTGACAGCTTGTTTGAAGCTGCTATGCAATTCCCCACTGCAATTTGCGCACTCAGTGCACCCTTGTCCTTTCCAGGACAAATACCTCCTTTCCTTCCGATCAGAGGTACACAGAAGCTGTTCTGAAATCTTCTCCTGTGTAAGTAATTAGATTCTATCGCTGTGAACAAAAGTTAACAGAAGTCCAAATATCAAGTGTCAGCAACTTGTTGAGTCACTGTACTGCATTCAGTGAAAATAGCCTGACCCAGCTGCATTTTCTTCATCAAACAAACAAAAAGCCCAAAACCCAAATTCAAAAATATACAGATTGAAGTGGAAAACGATTTAAAATTACCAGTTTTCTGTAACAACCTCTAATTTTGGAAATCTAACAACATTCTCTCCAAATCTCCAAAGTGATGCAAAGAGATTACGTGACCCATCCAAAGCTGGTTCCAGCTCTCTGTCCTTCTTACTTCAATGCATCACAAACTCCCCTGCCCTCCTTCGTGGTTTATTCGCACAAGTAGTCATTTCCCACTTGACCAACGGGTCATCCTAAAAGACTTGGATTTATACTTCACAGTGCTTTGCCAAGCACAGTGTCAACCAAATTTAACTGGCTTCCTTAGCTCCCCATAAGCTGCAGGCACTGGGGTTTTGGTGGTGTCTCTGGGGGGAGGAGGAAGGTAGCAATATGCAAAGAACGGTACAAAACCATATAAAATTAAATGATCCCTATCCTACTGAACCTGTGAACACAATAACTAATCAACCCTATTAGCATTCTGCATGGCAGATGGCAAGTGGTTTGGAATAATGAGAGACTTTTCCCCACAAGTGGATAATTCCAATATACATTTGGATGTAAATTCTTTACTGGTTATGATGGTAGAATACCAAGTTATGAGGAACTGCCAGTTTGGAAGATGAAAGGAAAACTACTGCCACTTCCTTCACTTGCCAAGAGATACAGAAGTTAACAGAAATGGACCTCCTGCCCACAAAGCCATGCACCATTTTTTCCAAAGATGCCAAGCTACTGAAAGTTGACTAGCAAAGATGAAGAGCCTAAAGTTAGCAGCAAAATGGTCTCTGGAAGCCAAGCAGAAATGAGTCAGAATCTTGTTGCTGGAAGGAGTTCTCTGAATCAGAAAGGAAGCTGGCTCAGCTCCCACAAGGCAGAAAAGCAATATAGCAAGCAATAACTGAATCTGAAAACAACAAACAGCCCAACAAGTGACCCGTATAAGGATTTTCTTTCTTCAGATAAAAAACATCTAAAACTGGTTAAGATCTCAGGTCAGGAAGGGAATGCATGCAGCTTACAGAATGCATGCAGCACTGGCCCCAAGAATATACGGGTTGTGGTAGTGCTACGTTGTCTGGGAGTTAGCTGGGAAACCGCCTGCTGGGAGAATCCTGGGCCCATATTTTCTGTTGATCTATTAAACCCCCTCCCCCAAAAGTATTCTAAAGAAGGCAACTGACAATGTGATATGCTGATTTCATATAACTGCAAGGCATGAGAGACAGGCAGGTTCAGTAAATTTTTTCCTATGTGAGATGATCTCGTAATGATGTCAAGACTAACGAATTGGGTTTTTTCTAAAAGAAAACCCTGACCACTCATTTTAACAGCAGTTACTTTTCTAAAGTGTCACTAAGCACTGTACTAGGTCCCTACAGTTTACACCAGACTACACAAAGGAGTAACAGTGATGGACAAAAATATGAGTCCGTTAGTATATCCTGAACTGACAGAGTGGCATATCCTGCTAAAGATGCAGAAAGAAATTCTGAGAGGAGAATGAAGCTGCCAGCGTTAAAGTCCAGGTGGGATATGAAGCTCTTCATATTCACTTTATTAAAAAAAAAAAAAACAAAAAAAAAAACCACAAAAAAAACACCAACCCTTGATTCTGCCCACATGCTCTAATCTTCAAAACCACTGTGTCCCCTTTTACCGTGCTGTGCAATTTGTTGAGGACGGACTCAGAAAGATCCCCATTAAGCAGCTACTCATCCCCCAAAGAACATCAATAATGGAGCTTTCAAAGAACACACACAAAGTCTTAAAGCCTGGTTTTGGGGGAAAGTTATGATTATTTTTCTTTTTTTTTTTTTTAAATAAGTATTATAATTTCAAAAAGTCCTTAGAGAACTGAAAAAATCCTTATAGAAAATAATGTAGATAACATGGGTTTACATTTGAAGATGAGCATATCAAATGTCTAGGGTGAGTTAATGAGACCTATGCCTACTTGAAGATGCTCCACCGTGCTGTTAGTGGCACTCACGGTCAGCACAGTTGTAAGAAGTTCTCTCTGAAGAAACAATATTCACACCTGAACAAGCAAGTGTTCCTGTCTTCCAAACGCCACTTTTTCAAACCCAATTACTTACAATTGTTGGCGTGGTATGTGTATGTCCCAGACAGGCAGGCAAGAGACACTTCCAGGACTAACAAGGGAAATAAAAGGATAGGAAGGAAGACCCAGTCCCAGCAAGGTCCTCTCACAGTAGGCTGATACAACCTGATCTTGAGACCACAAAAGCTGATGGGACCCCATAGCCTAGACACCTATTTAGTCAGAGTAACACCATGAACTATTCAAATCACACCAAGTAAGTGAAAAATAACGTCATTGAAGCCTGGTCTGATGGCAGAGATGATTTTTCTCTGCCTTTGAAAGGGAAGAAAGGACCTCAATCCCTCCTCAGCCAACAACAAACACCACCAACTTCCTCTATACAGGTGGATCACCGTGATGGAAGATGTCAACAGCTGTCCTGCCACAGTCCTTATTTCCCCAGAAGGAGGAGATACAGAAGCTCTGACCTACAGAACAAACTATTACTCTCCTCAAATTTCCCCCACTGGTACTTGTGTTTGGCCCATCCTATTATGCCTCCATCACTCTGGGAGGAGACCAACTCAACAGTAAGTAAAATGCACTGTGTGAAGTGTCATAATCCAGAATCAGAAACACAATTACTGTTCAAAATAGCAACATTGCCCTTGAAATCAGTTGCTACTGAATTAATGACCAGATTGTTAGGACTGTTACCTCATCTTTGCCTTAGGCTTCTAATTAGCAAACAAGTCATTAATTCACTGGTAACAAGTGGTTTCTCAGGCATTATTACTTCTGACATCTTTAATTTACCACTCTTTTTGGAAAGCTTCCCCAGACAACTTTAACCTCAGTCCTCTAGAAATCAACCCTGTGCCACTACCACCAGCACACCCACTGGAAGATGGAGGCAGAAAAACACAGCACAAAAGCTCAGATGGGTCACTAATTAATATTCATTACTTCTTTCCCAACTCAAGCTAAGGGGAGGAGGGATCAAAGACACAAGAAGTTCTGGATTTTGGCGTGGATCTGTCATTACGTCTAAATCAACAATAAACCACTAGGAACCCTGAAGAAACCTTGCTTCCACCATGATGCACAGTGGAATATTTAATTCCCAATCTGAGGATCAGAGATCAGCTCCTATTTTCATTGCATTCTCCATGACAAAAAGCTTTGAACTGAAATATTTCACATACTCTGATGCACAAAGTACGTCTGAGGTTTGTTTTAACAGCTGCACAAAATATCCATGCTTTCAAAAACAATCTGGATTTGGCCTGCCAACAAACCCTGATCTAAAGGTTTTATAATGGCAACAGTACTACAGAATACAAGTGCTTTCCATATAAAAATCGATAGCAATAGAAACATCCCAAACAAACTACATGGAGTCTGGTACTTCTTCCTTTGCTACTCCAGTCTTCACTATTCAGGTCTTATGTTATAAATTCCCAAGTTCTACCAATATACCTTTGAAGAAACGCTCTTGCAATTTTGAAAAGATATATTAATATTTTACACCTGTTTTTCAGCACTAACAGAACTGCGACCTCAGTTCATTGGACTGATTTATTTGTCATCCCTCATCATGCATGAGAGGAAAGACGATACTGTGAACACTAGATTAGAACATAATTTTACTAACTAGGCAAAAAGAAAGTTCTGTTTAGGACCAGCATTTTAGTAACCCCCAAGAAATGAACTTCAGAAAGAAGATTGCACAGCTTGCATAAAGTATACAATCTAATAAATTTTCAAGATTTAAAATTTAATTCAAAAAAGAATAACCTGGCTGAACTGGAACATTTACACAAATCCGTTACACACATTTGACTTTATTTCCACATACCATATTCCTAAAGCACTAGGGGAACATACCTTGCTTGGAAGTCCGTGCACTGATACAGTTACTTAACAGGCCCTCCAAAATCCGTAAATAAGAAGTTTACATGCTAACGTAAATGAGTGAAGAACTTTTTGAAACAGAACTGAAAACGATCAGCAAGTTTTTCTTTCAGTAAAATTCACATAATGTAAAACGTCACAAAGTCAAAATTCACCTGTCTACTCTTTTACCCTCTTTAGAAGTAACTTTGGGGAAACTCATGGCTTATAGTCTCTTAGAGCAATAATCCCATTTACTATTAAGAGTAACTTTGTAAACGTGAGAAACAGCAAAGCTTTGACTAATAACTCATCTCTTTTAAATAAAGATTACATGAAACACACTCAGTGCAGATGGAAGGAGGAACAACAAACACAAACCAAGCACTGGGGGAAGAACAAGACTGGGATGGAGCCAAACCATTTTTTGTGAAGAACCACCATTGCAGGGCACAAAAGCACTGTACTGAGATAACGCTGGGGATAAGCTCCCAGCAGTAATCAGTCTTTTATTCCTCTTAACTCTTAAATCGCTATTGCAGAGGCTCTTAATTTAAAGACTGAATTAATCATTTATCTAATCGAATTATAGGAGAAATCCCAGAGCAATTTTGTTTGAAAACTATGATGCCTTTACCCTTCTTCTCCTTGGGCTTCATGACTGCCCACGTAATTACTACTTCAGAGCTCGATTTCTACGCACAACCCTCTGTTGAAATACCCGAGGCCCCATAGTAGATTTCAAGATTAATAAACTCAAGTATCGCCACATAACTTTTATAAGCTTTCCAGATCTACAAAAACAAGGAAAAAAAAAAGAAGGAAAAAAGAAAAGGTGGTTCCTCCAGGTACCAGTTAGTCTTGCCATTTAATTGTGGGGCCATCAGCCTCATAAAATCTTGTGCAATTCAATAAAGCTTTCATTTCCATGAGCACTGAAAGCAAGCTATAAATTCCCTGTTCCCAGCAGACAGTCCATCTATGAACTTTCCCCCCTATCCCCACTGAGTCAGTGTGGTTCTCTACTCCATGTTCAGCCCAGGAGGATACTTACTACTTGCCAGTTTCTCTAACGTAATCACCTTAAATACGCATGTCCATTAAGTTTAAAGATCTTAGGACCATTAAATGGAACTCTTAGATACTAAGTTCCACATGGAGTAAATCTCTTCGGCAGTTTCTCTGTTGGAAAGCTGCCTTGGATTCAAGGCTGATCTCTATCAGGATAAGATACTGACATTCTTTATGCACTCCTTGAGAACAGCGCAGAGCATACGCAGTCCTCTCAGCACAACATGCAAAGCAGCACAGCCATCGGTAAGCAGCTTCAGAAACAGGTCTGCAAACTATAAGGAGATCTCAGAGGGAAACTCAGCTTCAGAACAATTTTATCTTTTAACAGCTTCCTAATCCCCTCACCCTACTCCTGCAGCTTTACCTTTCAGAGAGTCACACCCCCATTCATGCCAATTCTTGCATCCAAATACAACAACTACAAAAATAAAATAAAAATGTGATAAGACAACTGTCACAAAAGAAAATAAATCAAATTTTTTAAAAAAATACCATTTTGAGGCTAAATCTAGAGTGCCTGCACTAAGCTATAACCTCTTTACTGATGTTTTTTTCCTTCCCCTTAACAGATTCAGGGACTGTAATAACATTTAATCCTCAGAAGCTAATCTAAATGTAACACTCAAAAGAAGACAAAGACAACGCAACAGAAAAAAAATCTGGCTACTGCCTTTTGGGAGTGCTGCTTTATCCCCGGAGCGAGCGCATTAATAGAGCTTGGAATGAAATGCCATTTTATTCTCTGTAGCAGGGAGGGGATTAGCAAGTTGTCTTCTCTAAACCCAGTCTGAGTCATGGCTCTATGAACACTGAGAAAAGGACATGGAACGAAGTGAAGGGCGGGGAGCACTAGCTTTTTATTTACACGCTGTTTCCTTTGTGGGTGGCTACTGATGTGCACAGTTCACTAAACAGGGAAGGAAGAGGGAAAAAGTTCCAAGTCCCCAGACTTTAATTCTGTTGGTTAACAAAAGAGAAAAATCATAATGCACCAATTATAACAACATCATTGAGACAATATGTCCGTGGCAACTGTCCAATTCACCACAGCATGTAAGCAACAAGGGCAAGTTGCTTAAGGTGCCGAAAGCTGTGCTCCGTGGTTTCTTGTTGCTAGGATCTTCTTCCTGGGAGAAAGAAGCAGGTTGGACAGAGCCCAGAACAAAGAAGAAGGAGACACCGTGGTAGGAGGAACAAGGAGACAGAAACAGGCCAGGTTCAGGTGAAGAGATGAGGAACAAAGATCACCGCACAAGTCAGGCCATGCAGGCACTAAGCTTAGCATCCTACCTTGAAGTAGAAACCAAAAGCTAATGACTATGTCGGTGATTTAATATAAAGTTCAGCTCTAAGAACTTCACTGCTGTTTCTATACAAAGGGAGATAGGAAAGTTTACTTTCCTAACTCACAGATCTGCTGTGAAGGGTCACTGGTGGAAAGTTTGTACAATATTCCTAAATTCTGCAACGCTTGATTATCACTAAGGAGAGGAAATAGCCTGTGGAACTCTTCACCACTTATGCAGAGCTGTAGGTGTTGATAATGGTATTACAAAAGTCAATAAATGCCAAGGAAACACAAGGTTTTTCTTTCAGGTACTTCTTATCACTGCCTCCGTGTGGACTGCAAAAACCAGGGTACGCACTGCGGAAACAGCCTCAGCCCTGTTCCCCTCTTCCTCCACCAGCTGTACTGATATACAGTGGCAGAAAACAACAAATACAGGGTACGTTGGTCACAAGGCACAAGTGCCAGGGCGGGTCAAAGACTTCAAAGTGAAACAGAGATAATATAAGCTAGGGAAAAGACTCTATGGGAAGGAGATGTAGTCTCCTCTGCAGACTGAGGAAGTGTCACTTCTGGTTTCCTTTCGTTACAGGAGCTGTCATAATCCGGTACTGTGTTGTGGTTTAACCCCAGCCGGCCACTAAGCCCCACGCAGCCGCTCGCTCACTCTCCCACAGCAGTATGGGGGAAAGAACCAGAGGAGTAAAAGTGAGAAAACTTGTGGGTTGAGGTAAAGACAGTTTAATAGGTAAAGCAAAAGCCGCGCACGCAAGCAAAGCAAAACAAGGAATTAATTCACCAGTTCCCATGGGCAGGCAGGTGTTCAGCCATCTCCAGGAAAGCAGGGCTCCAGCACGCGTAACAGTTACTTGTGAAGACAAATGCCATCACTCTGAATGTCCTCACTGCCTGCCGCCTTCTTCCCCGAGCACTATATGCTGGGCATGATGCTATATGGTACAGGATACCCCTTATGGTCAGTGGAGGTCAGCTGTCCCAGCTGTGTCCCCCCAGCCCCCTCGCTACCGGGATGGAGTGAGAAGCAGAGAAGCCCTTGGCTCTGTGTAAGCGCAGGTTAGCAATAACTAAAACATCCCTGTTATCAACACTGTTTTCAGCACAAATCCCAAGCATAGCCCCGTACCAGCTACTATGAAGAAAATTAACTCAGCCAAAAAAATTATCCCGGCCCAAACCAGCACACACTGGAAACAAGCAGACCTGTGCTTCATTCATACTTTGGCTATATTCCAGTTCATGTAATTTTGCTGGAGTGTCAGTTTATTCCTGCCAACCAAGCTACTAGATCTGCATAAATCAGTCTTACCTATCTTAGCACTTACTGTGCTTATATCTCTAATATGAAAGCACAAAACAGAATGAGCAAACTATTCTTTCCACAAACTCACAGGATCTTGTAATTTATTACCATAAACAGGCTGTAAGTAAAGAATGAAAGACTAGAATGCACAATGACTAACAAGAGGACCTCACAACATGCAGACTTCAAGTCCTACTAATTAAGCGTGAACGCCAATGTACAAAGGAAGTTTCCCCGACCCCGTCCCAGCCTTATCGTGACCCACATGTGAGGCATGTGGACTCCTTTTAAGAGCATTTGCACAGCGTGTTGCTCCCCAAGGCAACAATCCCAAGATAGATCACTACACACTGTGTAAGAGACGCATACACTGCAGGCTGATGAGGTAAAGCAATGACTCTTCCCGCATGTACAACTATCAAAGGGCATTATCAATCCCAGATCACGCACTCCAACACACAGCTCAGTGCAATCCTGGCTATTGCTGGCAATTTCTACTACAAAAAAATATAAAGCATGATGTTCACCTTCTCCCTCAGTTTCACTAGTGCCACACAGCTTATCCTTTCACAAGACACCTCCCAGCCACATTACCTTTTCATACAAAATTCACACCAGGGCAGGTGTCTTTCAGCTGCAAGGAATACGGCCCAAGGAATCTGTCCCTTTGTAATGGCTCAAGTTCATATTGCCATCAAATAGAAGAGCATTGTACAACAAAGCCAGAAGCCAGGGACTGGCAGATGACAAAGGCTCAAAGAAAAGGAGTTCCCTAAGAAACCATAAACACATTTTCCGAAGCTTGACAGAAAGACGTCATTAGCATTTGCATTGGTCTCAGCCACTAACCTTTATGAGAAATGGTTGCATTCCTGAATTTCCTACGTTACCAGTCTTTATCTCCACAAGAACCAGAAGAGACCAAATGAAACTGAAACCTCAGGAGCCAAACTTAAGACTACTATAAAAAACAGGTTAGCTACAGTCTGCAATAGCAAGTAAAGAACATAATCCAAGGTCACAATCTCTTCCTTTACAAAGTCGCAAGGATAAATCATTGCTACATGTGTTCCCAACAACTGATCGTACATCTGCAGAAGCAAATCCAAGAAAAGATTGATCAAAGACTGTCAAAACTTTATGTCCTATGAATTTTTAAAATTTTATTTAAAAACAGAATTTAGAATTCTACTATGGAAAACAGCATGAAAATGCACACAATGTGTTAGCTGCCTTGTTTTGGCTTCTTTAGCAACTTATTGCTTGACTGTCCAAACAAAAATGTGAAACTACAACAGGTTATGTGATGCTTTGGCAGCCAAACATAATTTTAAATAAAGACAGCACAATATACTGCACACCCCACTAACATATTCATCACTACTATATTATCTATTTATGCAATTAAGTATCATACAGTCTGGACTGGACCCAACTGGACTACATATGTTGCTACTCTAGTTTACTGCATGTTGGCCAACTGTTTACCCAACTGAGATCCGAGTGCTGCTCTTAACAGTGTAATTGCTTTAGACTCATTAATATTAAAGAATTATAGAAAATATTTTTTCCTGGGCAGCTGTTAGTGCATGTGGAACAATAAGCTATATAATGCTACCAGCAAACACAAACGGAATTTAGACACTAAATATGCTCACAATAAAAAGACAACATTAAAGGTCTGCTAATTGTGCCAAGGCCAATAAAAAAGGCCAGAAAAATCAGTGCACCCGTTCTAAGAAAACATTCATGATAATTACAACTCTATTTTGAATGAAATTTCCAGGGCTAAGATTTAGACTGTTTACCTTTTTCTTCCCTGGACAATGAAAACTTCAGAAGTGGTGCCATTCTTTCTGCTCGCATGCACTAACCCAATGCTGTGATGTGTAAGTTAAATACCTTGGGTCAAAGTGTGAACAGATTAAACTTGTTCCAATGCCATTTTGAAAACCCTAGTAAATATTCTGATTTAATTTGAATTTTCTAAGTCCATGTCTTTTCCCTCATTCTCCCTTGCAAGATCTAACAACTTTATACTCAATTCTGTCAAGCTTAGCAAAGAAAGAGAGGATGCTGGCTTGCAGCTTCTCAGCCTTCTAAATACCTGACAGGAGGTAACTTCACACTCTGTTTACAGGAATATCCACAGGCTACACACAGTGTTATGAAATGCAACTGGAACTGCTGAAAAAAAAAAAAAAACAAAACCAACAAAAATGGCTCCTCACTTTATCCACTCCTCTGCCTTGGTGGCTGCCTCCTGGTACTGCTCGGATGTCAGCTTGTAGATCTCTGCATTCTGAAACAAAGAATATAATGCTCAGCTCTAAAACTTAAAGGCATCTCAGATCTTATCCCATGAGAAAGTTATCTTTTATAATTAATAACACTTTCCAACAACAAACAGTATATTCAGTTCAAAGAACATAAAAAATGCTTAAAATTTCATTTTACTTTCAGCAAAATGCATCAAGGCCACAACATGTCCTCCATTCCATGCTTCGCCTTTGTGAAGGGAAAGAGGGGTAAAGGTCGCTAACAACCATCAGCTTTAATTACTCCACGTAACCACAAAAGTAAGGTGTTTCCAGCACTGAGTTATTTTGAATTTGGTTGTGTTTTGTTCTCTTTTTTCATTAATTGCTGTGAAGGATCTTGTAAGTTACTGACACGCAAGTATCAAAATTGGCTGCTAGCACTGGAAAATCCATTTTACATTTCAGTGCTTCTACTTATGTTACTTATTCTTTAAAAGAAAATTATGCAGCCTGTTTCCCTTCTAACAACGTCGGGAGGCATATCAGGTATCAGTTAAGGCACTGCCAAACAGACTTGAGTGTCTTGCTGCAGGGCTTAAGAGGTTTGTACTAGACTCTCCTGTGCTTGCACAGAAAGAGTTTTAGCTCACAACTGCTCAGCTGCTGAACACGGAGGACAAATTCCTCCTCTCGGCTGCACTTACAAGCCTCCCAAGCACGAACAGCAGAAGGGAATGAGTGCACACCCCCGGCGACTGCGCTGCAAGGTCTTGTGTTGCTAAACTGCTGATAAAGCCGCTTTAGGCAAAGCCTCTGGACTTCACCCTGCAATTGCCTCACTCCAAGCTCATCTGCAAGGCCCTTAGTCTGAAAAGGCACATGCAGAAAATATGCACTAATCAATCAAAAAAGTGACAAAATGGTATCGAAAGTGAAAACAGCTACTCATTGAGGGCCGGTTCTAGCTGCTATCTTGTCTCTCCCCAGATCTGGTCATTTTTTATAGAATACTATTCTTGCCCTTCTTTTATTTTCCCATAAATGCAGCTGTGGTCCTGCGCATGATGAGACAACACATATTGTTCAGTGGTTAGAAAAAGAAAAGGACAGATATAACTCAGGTTCTGTTAGTGGTTCTGCCACTTGTGCAATCTTGGGCAAGTCACCATTTTCCATCTGCAGGCGAGGGATAACAGCTGCCTGTATCACTGAAGCTGTGTGAAGCTTAGCTAATTGGAAAGTTTATACAGGTTTTCAGAGCCCAGGCTTCAAGGTGCTATATTTAAGCGTTTTATCTCTGGTGCCTGAATTTATGTCACATACCAAAAAAACCACAGAACAGACTTCGCTATTGCAAACTTTGACCTAGGAGACAGACTTAAACTGAGAAATCTTGGAGGAGTAACCACTTCAAAATGCGTTTTGCCAGCAAATTCTCATTAATGTTTTCATTTACTTACTTGTTACATAACGGTCAAACTTCTATGCTATTAAACCCATTCTTCTCTTTCCTATAATGAAAAGTTTAGCTCTTAAGGGAGCCTTTTTCTCTGTCCTGTAAACAGATCTCATGACTTTCAACTACCTGCTGTTACTTATTCACACATGTAACCACAAGACCTGTGCTTCATTAATTACATTTGCCATTAAAAATTAAATAACGTGAATAAGTAGACATAAGTGTTATCTCCATGGGCTTCATAAGTCTCACCGTTTCTCCAATTACTGCCCAAGCAATTTTCATATTTCATACTGTCTGATTTCTCAAAGGGACTGGCTTTGAGAGATCAAAACGAGAGAAACTGGGAAAGAGAGAAAGCAACGTAGTAAAATTAAACATTTTTCAAGGCAATAGGAAGTAGCTCCGTCGGATACTATTAGCCTACAGCACTCTGCAGAAACAGCAGCAAGAGAAGAAAACAGGAACAAATATGTTGTACGTGAGACCCAGCATGAGGTTGGCATTTAACCCACCTAAAGAAAGGGAAAATAGCCAACAGATTCATTTGCTGGTTGCACTGTCAATTAAAGTGGTTGTGGCACAACCTTGCCTAGTTTATTAGAGAGAGTTCAACCACACAGAACTATGGTCTGCTTCATCTTCAACAACATCAACTACAAACACGGACAAAAATAGCTGGGAAAGAAACCGGTATGAAATAGCTCTGGATCATAAAGCTGATAAAAGCAGGCAAGTGAGAACCTGAACGGAGAGGCAAGAATCTCAGTGAGGGAAAGGAGGAGAGACCTGGCCTCAAAGAAACCACAAGGCACATGGCACAATGGGAAGCTCAAGGAGGGGCACAGAAGACCTTCAGCCTGAAGATGAAAGCTGCTGAGTTTTAAAAATGAAAAGGAAACATCTTTGCATATGATTCAGCTGGGCCTCTTGCCTTTAGATGAGACCTCTCTGCCACCTTCTTCCTGCCTCCCCCTCAAAAATCTTACAAACCAATGAAGCAGTATTTCCAATGCTATGCGTCGCTATCTTCAAATGCTTCCCCAAGGTAAGAAAAACAGAGTTTTACCATTTAAACCCGAGTTCGTTCAACAAGCAGACTTGTTAAACAGGTTTTCCTTGGCCTTTCGGCCCTTTCCTACCCTGGGAAAGTCTCGTTCACTTTTGTCCTAAGCACTAAGTGAGCAGCAAATGGGCTACACGGGCAACAGATGGACCTTTCAGCGTGGGCACATGGCAGGTTCTGCAATCCAGGGCTCCTACTTACCGAGAATAATTTTCCAAGTATCCTTATCTATATGACTTCAGATGCAAGGTGTGCTTCATTTTCAGTATTTTACCCACCGCACCACAGCAGGGAATAACGTTCCAATGGCTTACAAAAATCTAGGACTGTATAATAAGGTTGCAAACAAGGAACCAAACCAGGAACCACCTATGCACTTCCCGTGACTTCAGCAGAGCTGCCCACACACCAGGGCTACTCAGCAGGATCAGGGCTTGGTATTTGCACTTGAAACAGTCTGAGCTGTCCATAGTCTCAGTGAAGTTCTTTAGCTTCATAAAACAATATTCAGTTGCACAGCAAAAGAGAGAACATTCGACACAAAATTACAAGACATCAATGCTGCTTTTAATTTGCTCTCACAATATTTGATGCTTGAGATAAAATGGCAGCTCACAAAGAAAAAGTTGAACATGAGACCTCAACTATTATTAAATAAAGCTCCTGGCAGTCTTAGTTGCAGAAATAAGTTTAAAAACATGACCAAAGGACACCATAAGGGCTCAAATAACAAGAGACACAGAAAGAATGAATGAACCACCTAAAATGTTTCACTTCTCTCAATAAAGCTGAGCCTTAGGGGAGCCAACTTCAGAACATCAGAGCTTTGTCATATGGGGTGAGAGCTCTCCAGAGAGGACAAACAAACTAAACAAAGAAATGTTAGTTTGAAAGATTTTTCCCCTGCTATTAAATGATGGTACGTAGCAAATAATAAAAACACTGAGAAGTTATAAAAATACATAACTAAAGCCTAAAGACCAACAGAACCACTTTCCTTTACCCTGCTGCTTTTCTACTATAGATTTGCTGCTATACCCTTGCTCCCCACTCTTCCCAAAACACCCTTGCGCTCAAAATTCTGCTTCCGAAGGGAATGGATTTTAAAACTCAGAGCTAAATTTGGAGTAATTTTAATTTTCCACTCCTCCTTGGCTGTAAACGAGCAGAGAAACTCCAACATTCACTACTACACCTCGCTACGCTGCCCAGGCCCTTTCCACAACATACCGCAAAGAAAGAAACAATATAGCAGAAAACTGAGTTCTCAGGGTTATTTCAGGAGGGAGAGTAATTGAAGCATAAAGAGAAAACCCTGCCAGCTCATTCTCACATTGACATTAAACCACATTCCTTACAACTTCAGTGAAACACGCGCTACTTGCAGTAACACGTAAAACAGAAAAAAACCAAGCAACGTGAGCGTGAGGAACTGGAAATTAATTAGGTTTTAGGCAAAATTCTTTGTGAACATCAAGCAGCAGCAGCAAAAACCTGACACTGGGACACGCGTTTCTCCATCAGGTTCAGTCTGGGTCAATAGATCAGAAGGTGTCTGGATTAAAAACAAAACCCCAACCACCATCACCACAGCTATCTTGAGATATTTTGACACCTCAGAGTATAGAAGCTTGTCAGTGGTCACAGTGTTTAAAGATACAAAGAGGATTAACAGCTGTTGAAATGCTGCCAGCCTAGATGAATGCTAGTGATACCTCTGATGAAACAGAGCAGGCCAGCAGAGGCCTTGACAAATGCTGCAGACGACAGCTGGGGGATTAGATGGTACAATCTGCCTCGCGC
Organism: Falco naumanni; assembly: GCF_017639655.2. Lineage (NCBI taxonomy): Eukaryota > Metazoa > Chordata > Aves > Falconiformes > Falconidae > Falco > Falco naumanni. Next base: position 101,627,284 of record NC_054057.1, read on the forward strand.
CTGACAGGCACGTTGCTTCGATCCCCTCTCCTGACGCCTGCACTTACCAGCTTCCAGCAAACCTCCCGCTGCAAGCCCCACTCGAGCTGAGAGGAGCACGAGAGGCGATGCTGCGGGGCAGGGAGAATACACGGTGTGGCCCACGAGTACGAAACACCGCAAAATGGGGAGAGGAAATAGAAAGGGAAGCAGGAGTTACTTCTCACGTATCAAATGGCTACTGGGAGATGTTCAAAATCCGGCTTCCAGCAGCTTCTGAAGCCAGAAAGAAGACTTCACGCCATCCTGATAAAGCTGCACGACTGTCCCCTGCCTGCGTGCACTTGAGAACTGGTAACACACATGTGCCCTGGACACAACTGCTGCCACGAGGAACAGCAGAAAGCTACAGAAAAATGTCGGTTACTGCAGGCTTTGGGAACCACCTTTGCTCACAGCCCTGCCTAAGGGAAGCACGGGTACACAGGTTCCCCACACCTCACTGCGTCACTGGCTCACGTGCACGATAGATCAGGTCGTTCATTCTCATCACTCAGGAGCCTCATGCAAATGGCTCCCAACGTATTTGAAAAATTACCCCATCGACCTGCACCCCTCCCACAGGTACAGAGGCAGATGAGCTGAACTGATCCGTTCACTGGACAACCCTTTGGATCTGTTAAAAATTAACCTACACAATCAATCATTGCTATCAACTGTGGTCCAGAACAGGGAGTTTGGGAATTTCAGGACACGCTGCAGGAAGCAATCTCTCTACCTCCTGAACTCACTCCTCTTGAGCTCCTGCTCAGCCTGTTGGTCAGTATCAGGTAGCACTTAGCTAAAAGAGATCATTCACATTTTTTCCTTCCTATCAAGTACAAATGCACGTACACATAGAAGCCAATTAACAAGGAAGAGAAATATGCTTATAAAGTATACCACGAGAGCACAGACGCCACATGTTAAAATGCTTTTATGCGAATTCATATGGGGTTTTTTTCTCAAAAGGTAATAGAGGAAAGATGCAAGCAGCTACAAACAGCTTGCTCATACAGAAAAAAGATTTTTTTTTCAGCCAAAGCCAACTTCTAAACACAGCTCTGTTGTTTGCTGTTCATGTGTGGGTTCATCCACTCCTCCCGCTGAGACCAATAATGAAATGAGAGCATTGAATTTGTGTCATTCTATTCTTTCCTTCGGCAATAAACTGTGAGATCATAAATTTTGGATTGAGATTCAGAGAAGACAGAAAAAGAGCAATGTCCACAGTAACAACACAGGAAAGTTAAACTAGTCATGGGCAGAATTATATTCCTGTTTGAACAGATCTTCTCACGACTGCAATATTATCCTGAGAGCAAAATATTAATTCTGTAGCATACCTAGATAGCTTCTCAAATATAAAATCTCACCCCCAAAAAAAAAAAAAAAAAATTGATCTCCACAAAACTTGTGGGAGGCAGAGCTAGGGAACAGGACCACAGCGGAGTTTAACCTGGGGATAACATGTTAGGCACAAAAAAGTTAAGGTACAGCCCCTAAAGCACACAGCAAATTAAATGAAGCTACACACCACAGGACTTTGAGAACCAGGTCCCATCTGGGCGAAAACAGGTTTACAGACCCAGACCAAGATCGCATGCCTGAGTCAGTGTCTCTGTGAAAGTACCCTCCGAAGAGTCCACCTAGAACAGGTACTCCACATGAAGACGGTATCAGGAACTTCTCCAAAGAGCTGCAAGTGCCTCACTGGAAACATGCAGAAAAGCCTCATGTTATTTTCTAGTCACAAAGACAGCAGCAACAAAGAAGCTATTACTACAGAGGCGATTACAAGGGGAAGAAGGGGGGGGGGGGGGGGGGAAGAGAGAAAAAAAACCCACAAACCAGAAAGAATTAAAAAGAATTAAACACTGCATTTATATGAGGTTGCTTTAAAGCACACTGTTCCAAAAGACTACAAATAAAGCATTAGTAATTCTTTAAACACCAACTCTGGAAGTAAAAGCACTTTCAAAAAGAAAGGCCATAAAATGCCAGCAGGCAACTCAGGCTTTCTGACAAAGACAGCAACAGCAATGTGAAAGGCCCAGATGAACACTAAAACTGTTGGAGAGTATTGGTCCACTCTCCTCCTAGCTGGAAGTTTAATATAGGAGGGAGAAGTCTTAAGTGAGGAATTCACAGTAAATGCCCCAATCAATTATACCTGACAAGTGCAGGTAAACAGGTTTCCCAAGCATTGATTAAACATCAAGGATTTTCAGCATCTGCTTCAGAGGAGTCCTACACCTGGCTGACCTGCACAGATAACGTAGTGCCCATGACTTAAGGGTATGGCAATGTCTGCTAAATCCATGCGCCCGTGCTGGGCAGCTGCACAACTAGTCCTGTAGCGATACCTGGGTCCTATCAGCCAATCCATCACACAAGCGGGATGAACCTGTAGATCACAGGATGCTGCCTCTAATGACTGTGCATTGTCCAAGAGAGAATGACAGGCGTGCAGAGAATCACTGCTAAGGGAAAGGGAGAAGAGAGAAAGAAGGAAATTGCCAGCATATCAAGGCTGCCAAGGTATGCAGCTAAAAGTTTCACTACCAGGCTGACCAGCACTTCAGAGGGGGAAAAAAAATAAGAAAAAAAGAAAAGAAAAAAACACAAAAAACCAACCCACAGAAAATTGGCAGTGATCAAGTACTTGTCATACATTAAAAAAGATCCTAAGTACATTCCCCTGTCAGGCCCATGACAGGAGCTTATTTCAGGAAGGGAAAGAACATCACAGCTAAGGTTTGATGCCATCATGCCAAAGCTGGTATTTGACAGAGCCTACAACAGAACTCCCACCACCTCGGACGGGCACGCTGCAGCTGAAACGCCTGTCTTCCTCTGCTCAGAATATCCCTAAGCCCCATTTGTAAACTGCAGCAGCTGGGCCAGTTAACAGTTCCTGTCCCCGTTTTAAAAATCTAATTTATATTCATGACCCTATCCTTTTCCAGAACAGGTAGCTAAGGAATGCAGTTCACTGGATTCCCAGCAGAAACCCGAACACAAGAGACCCAAGACAGCAGGATGCACAAGAGGACTGGAGAACACTGAAGAAAATGCATCAAATCCATGCACTTGCACGGGTAACGGGAACTGCAAGGAAGAGTCACTAAAAGAAACAAACAAAACCCACTAAAAACAGAAGCATACCAAAACCTGCAAAGTTCCACCCCCTCCTGGGGTTTTTCCTCTACCCTCAAATGCAAATTATTCTCCATGTGCAGTTTCCAGTAAATCAAACTATGCTAAATAACCCCGACATGTGCGGGGCTGAGAACCAGCCAACAAGCAATGATGAGATGTCCCTGGAATGATTAAGGAAAATGCAGACATCTCTCAGGTTACAAGGAAGCCTGTTGTACTCTCTCCCCTTAGTGCATATGCAATGCTGCAAGCACTGTTCCGAAAACCTCTGATATTCAAAGGCTCATTTGGTTGACAAGGAGCCTGTGGATTCGTGGACAGATTGTCACACAAACTGTCAGGTTTTTAGAGAGACTATCAGACCTCTCTTTGCCTACGTTATGGAGCACATCAAAGACACAGAAGATGAACCAGACGCAGACTGCACAGATCTGACAGAATGGTGGGTGTACATATTCAGAATATTGTACTGCTGGGGGGGGAAGCTTAATGTGAATAATCAGGGGCTGAAAGTTCCAGAAATGTGACAGTTTTTGGCAGCGATTCTCATCTTTGCATTTATTTATCGAAGGGAGAAAAACTGCCATACTAGAGGCAAACTTGGGAGAGGAAGAAAAATTGTATCAGCAGCAATTTATTTTACCACCATACTTTTTCTTTATTATTATTACTCCCAGAGCATTTTCTGAAGATATTTGTATTTTCAGTCAGGATTCTTTCACTACACTTACAGCTTCTCTTCCCATCTTATCCTGTAGGAGAGGCCGGTTTAACGATTACAGCCAAAAAGACCGCTAGCACTTTACAGGTCACTGTACACGGTTAATGACACAGACAAATCCACACTTTGAGTAGTGCCTGCTGGCTCACCACTCTGTCCGGAGATGCTCTGGAGCTCATTATTCAAAATTTCAAGCTCAAGTACGGGTAATCAGCACATCTGAAGAAATATACCATACCCGGACAACCAAAAAGTGAAGTAACAAAAGCTATTATAGAAAATACTAACCTTAAGCATTACAGTCTCACTTTTAAAATGGGGACAATGTTCACTTATCTTCCAGTAAGCTAGAAACCTCAGTTAATGAATACCCAGAAAAAGTTCCCAGCTCCACAGCTCAAAAGTAGTTTTACAAGGATAACTTGATGTCATTCCCCTTTATTAGTAATACTTCAACAAACGTTAGAAAGCAACAGTTTATTTTAGAGCTGGCAAAAAAAAGTTATTGGGTTATTTGTACCAAGATGCATTGATTATTACTTAAAAAGGAAAATAAAATACAAAATGAAACACTCATAACAAGAAAAAAAAATGGATTAACATAGATTCCTTTGGCCTGCCTTTACAATACAGCATCACATAACCTCCAGTTCTCCCTGCAAGACATCAGTTATTCCAGAGAAAAGAACACTGGTACCTTTTTGTATTTATTTTGCTGTTCAAAATGGATTGAAGTTCTCCATACAGTAAACAGAAAATAAATACAATGTTTATCCTAAGATAAAAAAGGCAAGGAGGACAAAGGAGAAAGGATGGTAAAAGAAATAAGAAAGAAACCAGAAAATATTTGCAAGCAATTTCCTTTCTGTCATTTGAGTCTCATTCTCTCTTCTTTTAGTGATCTTCTCTTTCACATGTGTTTTTAACAGAGCTATTTAGCCTCGTCAGAAGAGGACAAGGCGTAGAAGAGATCTCTGTAGCTGGCAAAGAGATTGTGAAGTCTCCAAAGACAAGCCCAGAAGGACCATGGAATGTCAATCAGGTGGAGAGAAGCACTTTGACAGGGGGGCTATTAAGCCATAAATATTAACACGGAAATCAAACACTCACAGAGAGCACAGGCAGCCACACAAATGCTTCATTCCCATACTCCAGCAGAGACCACTGCTTCGCAGTCACAACCCTGGTGCAGGACGTAACCCACAGCCTCCAATAGCTTTTGGTGACCATCAGCTTAGTATTGTACTTTCACCACAGAATCCAGGCAGAGGAAAGGCACTTCTCACTTTTAGCCCATTACAGAATAATACAAATAATTACTTATTAACATTAAACCAGAAAAATCTCATAAAGTCTTGCTGCCAAGGCATCTCAGGAACATAAATGGAAGAATGTCACATGTATAGTGTACCATACATCCATAGATGCAAACAAAATCTACCCTCAGATTTTAATCTCTAAACCATCTCTTACAGTAAGGAGCACTACATGCAAACAACAGCAGACCTTGACACCGGGACTAAATGAGGAAGAAGTAACAGTGGGCTTAAAGCTCCAAAACAAATATTTTGGTATAAGCATCGTAATTATTGAGGGTTTCTTACTGTAGCTGATAAAACTTTGTGACAAGAAAATGCATGGGACACAATGTTATAAGCAGGTTTTTTTTCAGGCTCATGAAAAAAGTATCAGTTTTTCACCTACATCTACTGGGTAAGGCCAAACAAAGGATCCTAGACCTTCAACTGGGGAGAGTTTGGGCTCAGAGATCAGACAACAGGAACACAAAGAAGAGACAGAACTATACATTTATTGGAGAACAACAGGAGAGGGAAAAAAAAAAAAAATCAACCACCACAAACACTGCAGACCTGGAGCCAAATCCTCTCTCCACAGAACAAGTGAACACACAACAGACTTGAACACAGCACTGTCCTATTTCCAGCCAGCAAGGACAAACTGTGTTGCTCACTGGGACGCCCTTTGCCTAGCAAAGAAATCGACAGCTAGGACACAATTACATTTTTTTTGTTCTTCCTGCAACAAACCCTTACCTCCAACTGGAGGAAGAGTTATCTCTGTGCCACACGAATGAGTGATTACCCATCAGGAAGTAATGGCTTTTTGCTGCTGCTAACGGAAGCTGTATCTCAACAAATAACCTAAAGGTGAAAGGTCTCATATACTACACTTAATTCCCTAAACAGCCAAAGGAAATTTTGTGGTGTACATACCTATTGTGAAAAATGAAGGTAAAAAAATTCATATACATGCCCAGGCGGGCACACAATACAGCATTTTTACACGCCCATATGAGTCATCTTCTCTGTCTCAAGAACCACAGTCCAGCCAGTTCAAGGCTTGCTGCATGTCAGAGCAAATTATATGATTTCTGTACACAGTCCAATGCATCATAAGACATCCTATGGGGGTGGGGAAACCCAGGCACTCCTCAGTTGACCCAGGCATGCAAGCTCACAGCAACCTTGCTGCTTGAAATTATGTAAGCTAAAATTTGGCTTCTGTTCAGAAGAATGAGGAGGGAGAAGTAAAGAGAAGGAATTAATCCTTTGTTTCTTATGAAAAGACCTCAAATGCAATAATTTGGAAGGAAAAGAAAAGCTAGCTCTTCTTGTAAAATAACCTAGTTATTACAAGTCTTCTCAGATCAGAGGCTTAAGAGTATTATCAGCTCCCGCATTTCCGACTCCCATCTCTCGTTCCTCTGCAGCCCCTTAGAGGCTGGCACAGATTAAACGGCCTCTCAGCATTTTCTGGCTCTGTAGCTTTTCCTCACTGTCACTGCCCACAGGGCAGCATCTTACCTCATGGCTACTCCACTGGTGAATACCCACCTACCAGGGCAAAACTCTCCTCTCCAAATTTGTCAGGGTTTGATACCCTGTAGTGCATATGAAACCTATGTTTACTATTTTTATTTAAAAAAAAACCACAAAAATTTAGTGATTTCGTATTTATTTACAATGGGGCTGAACTGTGAATGGGTAAACCAGGTAATCCTCATTAGAGTCAAGGTGTTTAATGGTAAACTGCAATTGGGATCATTCTTGGTACAGTACAACATACACCCAAACTACCGGTTAATCCCAAAACAAGGTAACAAAAACCCGACCACTCATCATCCTGGAAACAGGAGATTCTGCAACAGGTCAAGTAAATACCATTTGCAGTGGCTCGAGACCTCATGGCAAGGCTGATGGTGCACATATATTTAAGAACATTAAAACATGTTATTTACAAGCTACTTCTGAGTCACTCTGGTCTCTTAGGAACGTGCATTATATGTTCAAGAAATTGGAGTAGTTCTTTTATTTGTGTTTCTTTAAAATGACTGGCAGATGGGGAAAAACCTTCAGAGAAGTGGCCCTAGGCTGTCACGAAACATGTATTTAACACACCCACAGTAAACTACTAAACACGCTCACTTCAGAAGATACAGCCACTGTAAATATACAGAGTAGTCCCTTTTTAAAGTCTGATATCTGGACTACTTAATTCAGCACAAATTTGAGATGTTCTGCAGAGTCTGCCTAATTTACAGAGTAATTATCAGCCATATTTTCCATTAACGTGATGACAGCATATTCTGTAAGGGCAGAGCCATAATTTTAAGGGCCTTTTAAAAAAAAATAAACCCAGGCCTTGGCTTTATTTTTAGGTCGCAATAGTGATGACTTTTTTCCTGCCGCATGTGGAAAGACTGCTGCGGGCTGAAACAGAAATCTCAGATTCCCCAAAGTCAGGCTCTTATGCAAGTGGATTCCATACACACAGGGAAGTTTTGTCTACCTGAAACAATTTCCAAGACTAATTCTAAATCTGGAATATCCCAAGAGAAGTGCAAGCTTCAATCATCCAAATCCCAGCAGACATACAGACTCCAGCCTAAGGTCTAGAACATATTTAATCAATTCACTGTGCTAACTCTCTACAGTTTCATAAAATAGCCAATACTGCAATAACAGGGCCCAAAATTAATTGTACACTAGTTGGCAAATTACACAGAAATAACAGGCAGCACTGGCATTTACTGCAGCAAGATAGTGTAGTTGATGCTAAGGTACAACTGCACCACAGTAAAAATAGGTGAGAGACAGATCAGGGGTGTGTGCACACAGGTGTGTGTGTATGTATGTATGTGCAGGTGAGCACTGCTTTCCATTAGAAAAGCAGCATTGGTTTTACTGGTGACAGTGCTACCTCTACACACACGCTTATAATTACCATTCTGCTATAAACATGCATATGCAGTACGAAGAGGGAGAAAACAGAAACGTAAACTATTAGGCAATAAAAAAATGGATGAAAGGAAAATTGGATTGAATAAAAAACGGCAAGGGAAGGCATCGGAAATATTAGATAATAGGGAAAGCTCTCAGAGGTGAGACAAAAGCACCCCTTGTTTTGCTCTTTTTGGACGAGACTTGACAAATCCTCTGGTGTTGAGTTCTAACAAAGAGACAAGATCACATTCTAGGTCTTTTTGTTCTGCCTTTAACAAGTCTTCATAGTGATACACTGATGAGACCAGATACCAGATTGTTATCTAAATTCAGCTGCTAAATTCAGTGTTAAGACACTAAGTTCAAACCACACATTGCCACATTTATTTCACAAGTCGAGCCTGAGGATGGATTCCTCCAAGATGAAGCAGCCCATAAGCATCATTCTCTCCCTCTGCAAAGGTACTCTAAATGCCAGGAAAACAAAATCACCGTAAGGCTCTGACAGTTCACCCTTCAGCACACAGATTGCGAACGCATCTCTCCACTAATCGTCCAGACCCGAAGAGGAAGCAAACACTTAGATGCTGTTTGCATAGAGGCTGCTTGTAATTTGATGTAATGTACTGTACATCAGTCAACACATATTGAAGAGAGAACATACACACTGCAGAGAAGGCAGAAAGGCAGCGCTGACACCCAACACATTTTATTTACCCTATTATAGATGATCTTTGAGTTCATCAAATTACCAATCAATTTATCTGATCTCTAAAAGCTGGTGTACTGAGGTATATTAACTACTAAACTTTACAAGCTTGCAGCAAAACAGCCATTAAATGGGCAAATTGAGCACGGGGTACTGGAAGTCAGTTTGCAAGTTGGCCAATGGCAACAACAAAGCAACCTCTCCCTGCGGACAGGGAGACAGGGGAGAAGCATTAGGAAGGCAGACGCTGTACAGCCCTAATGGATACCAGCAGAAAGAAGAAATTAGAGATGCCATACTCCCTGCTCCTACCCCAGCATGACATGTAATGACTGTGAATAACTGAAGAGAGGAAGAGGATGGGAGGTCAGAACCAGTTCAGATTACAATTTCAGATGCGTTCTTTTTTTCATTTTGTTCCCATTCAGAAACACGCACACAGGACAAAATCTTCAGTTCTCTAGATATCAAGGGCTGTGCCCAGAGAGACTGCTGGAGCCACCGCTGCCCAAAAAACAACGTCCACAAAGCCTCAGATAGGGGAAGTGATCTGGATGATTAGGACAGATCATATCAGCCTATTTCAGAAAACTATACTGAGGATTATTCTTCTTGCGTTCAGAAGATTAAATCAACAGTTCGATGAACTGGGTGCTTCGCTATATTGCTCCACTGGCCTGAAAGGCAAACTGCTTTTTTGGATCACAGCTGCTGTAGGTTCACATGAAGCACTGCTGGGTTTGTGGGAGGAAAGGTTTGCAGCAGAGGCAGGCGATAAGAACTGAACAAATTAAGTAAGAAAAAAAAAATTGAAATTGTAACGAATATTGTAAGGCTCAATTACGAAGGCAGGGACAAGAAATATACGTCTGAAAGGGAAACACATTTTTTTAAGACCAGAACTTAGTTTTCACACTAGCTGTTCTTCCTCGAAGTGCCCCAACAGCTACAGCACTAAGCTAGTGGCTGGCAACACAGTGACTGGCGGCAAACAAAGCAGCCCTTACACACACAGCAATAGCTCACACACAGCCCTAGGATGTTACAGGCCATTTTATTGAGAAAGCAAATGCTGTTGGTGACACCTGCCAAGGCATATCAACTCATTTAGAAAAGGGCACCAAATCTTTAAATCCCACTGAGAGGGCAGAGGGTTTGGTTGAAGACAACAGCTTAACGTGGGTTGCTTTTTCAAAGGTAGCTAGCTGAGTGCTCTCTGGGTCTCATGGACAGACACAGCTCAGGATCCCAACTCGGGGAACTGATTCCTCATCCTTTTCAACAGAAATCCCCTGCCACATTCACCAGGTAACATCAATTTGTTCAGCCCTGCAGAATCTGCTTAAAACTGATCATGAAGACCCAACATGGGCATACTGTTCTGGAAGGCTTTTTTTTCCAGGTGGCTGTCACTTTCTCCACAGAGATTTTTTATTGTGATGAGTTAACTGGCCAAAAAGCACAGAAATGACAATGGACTCACATGCAGGGGTGACCTTGGTGCACCGAAAGTAGGAGACTGCTCCAAGAAGCAGGATCAAGGCCAGTAAGAATAACAAACAAAAATAAGTTCACCTCTCATTCTTTACACATTCTAAATGCTTTACAAACATGAATTAAATGGTAAATGCAAGGGCAAAAGGAGATTAATTTAAACAAACCGAACGAGTGTGTGAATGCCACACAAAAATTACAAGATTTCTGAAGCTAAGCAGATATAAAGGTACAGTCTACCTTATTAAGAAAAAGTATTTGTTTAATGCATTCCTTTTCCACTTGCATAAATACTCTACAGCTTATGAATACCTCGTGCTACTTACTGTTCAGAAAAACTACAAGCAGAAAAACCTTGCATATTTATGTATACACTGTTCACAGTAGTCCACAGCCACCTAATAAAAGATAACATGGGAGCTGGAGCTTAGGAAAACCCGAACAAGGAAGAGACACTGTCTGTAGCAAGGAGTTTCACTTCATCTGCTGAGAATACCTTCAGCCTTTCTTGCTGTTTTACACTGCTCCAAAAAGCTGCCCATGTTTTGCTATACTGTAACACTGCCCTTCACCTTTTTCAGGTTAAACACAGTCAAGAGGCCAAATAGCAAAAGGAATCAAACAAATACTTACTTGGGAGAAAGTATACAACTAATATGCTATGTGAAATCTCCTGCCATCTGAAGGGTTCCAGAAGAAACTGCTTTTCTTTCTTATACTTTTTAAAGGATGTTTCTGCCATTGGGAGAAAGCAGGGCAATGCATACACTGAATCCTTAATAAAAATCCCAGTTCTGAGCAGTAGGTATGTTAACTATTTATACCAAACTCCCCTCATCTCCCTCCCTCCCTGCTTCTCAGCAACATAAATGCGAGAAAGAACATCAGCGTAAGCTTCTCAAATCGAGTGTTTCTAAGGTTTTCCTTACAGATTATTAGGTCCAACTCTCACTCTTTCTACCCAGACACACACTACAGTACAAAACCTCCTTCAAAACAGTTGAGACAAGACCCACTTTTTGTGAAATAATTCCAAATTATATGGATGAGATGTAAAATTACTCTAACAAGTCAGAGTTAGAAGTTTAACTGCTTATAACAAATTTCTCAGGTCTCATTACTAGATTACTTATTGGAGATTAGACAGTCACATTGGAAACACAGGTGTGGAATGGAACATCTGTACTACTAGCTCCAAAATCCTGCAATTACACACAGTCATATAAGAAATAGTCAGTTCAAAGGACCTATTCCCTGTAATTTTCCTGATTACCAAAATACTTCAGGCACTCCAAAACAAAAACACACCAGCAATCCAAGAGACCAAAACACACAGCTACAATGAACTACCAGAGTTAAAAGTGAGGAAGACTAAGGGCATCACCACTACCCTGAGCATGTGCAAGGAATTTCAGTTCAATAAAAATTGGTTTAAAAAGAAGTCCAAAAAGCATACACTGCAGGCAGAAAAAAACCTACCATCCCTTCACACACACGCAACCCCTGACAAACTGACAGTGAAGGGCGCAGTGGGAAGAATACCTCCCAACAAAATCATAGCTGTACAGGGATTAAACCAATGCTACTTCATGCATTCAAATCTGCACTCAAAATAGCTGAATGCTGCTAGTAGCAGCAGTGCGTGGCATTTGCTCAACACAAGTCAGAAGTGCAAATCAAGTGTTAGGCACTACAAAGGAACAAAACAGCAATTCTGATACAGCTGTCATATATATTCATTGTCCACCCATATCTTGAGCACTGCGTGCACAGTTCTGGTTCACACCTCTCAAAGACGATTAAATAGATGTGGTAAAGTTTCAAAGATGACCAGCTAGGATGATCAAAGCATTTGGGGCAAGCACCCCAGACACTTGCCCTGATCTTACGCCGATCCCTGGACATCCACATTCAGTCACAGCCAGGACCAGCATATTAAACTAGATGGATCTTCAGTGTGACACAGCACTGCTGTACACATCTTACTTCCAGTGTTTTAGTAGATGATGTAGGGAAAACCCCAAAAGCTGAAACACTGAAATTATTTTTTCATAAATGCCCTTTTCTGTGAAAATTTTAATAAGGTTGTCTAGAGAACTGAGTTTCTCAAGATCTATTTGAAATAAGGTACACCCATAGTTCATCTCATGCAAAACTAAAGGCAAAGCCTTTTTAGCATTTTTATAGCTTTACTGTTTCACAACACTTTGCCCTCCCATTATAAGCTATTCCATCATATAGATGGAATAACTGAGATAGACGGACTAAGTAATCGTTTCAAACTCCCAAAAGAGAAACAGCTATTAGAAAATGAGCAGTTTTTTGCTTCCAATTCTGTGCTCTGTCCAGTAGATTACAGTACTCTTTCAGAGATTACAAAATAAAAGGATAATGTATTCACACAATCTGCTGCATTCAAGGGAACTACTGAGTTCAATTCTGGTCAATACATCTCAAAGACAAAACCACAAGGTGGAAAGGGCCCAAAGACAAACAAGTAAAATGAGAAACCTGGGAGACAAAAAAAGAAATTCATTCACACAAGCAGAAGTTGCAAAGGTAAGGACCACCCAAACTAAATGCGAAGGTAAAAGAGGGAACATGAGTCTACAGACAATGAATAATAAAAAGACTTATTTTTATCTCTTTTACATAAAGAATATTAAATGAAAAAAAGTATTTGAAACTGGTAACAGAGAATTTACAGAGTATATAAGTTAACCTGTGGCACACACTGCCACATGATATTGGAGGCAAAGAGCTAAACAAGGCTTTAAGAAAAATGCCTGAGACACATATAAAAATGATGGCAGTAATCCAAGCTCCATTACAGCGAATAAAAATACTGAATGAAAATAAATTCTTTCACAGCAGGGCATGTGTCAGCCTCCAACTGACAACGCTTCGGAAGACTCTTGTCAAAGTTGTTCTCCAAAAGGTTTTTTTGTGGTTTTGTTTTGGTGAGGGGTTTTTTTTCCATCTTCCTTCAAAGTCTTTGAAAACTGACCACTGTCAGAAGAAATAGGACAGTCTCTGTGTTTGATTCAGTGCAGCAGCTACTGCCTTGTAAAGGAGTATATGACAATTATTCTCAGCATCCTACCATAAAGGTACTGAGTTGTCAACATCAACAATCCAAAACATCCTTCAAAAACAAATCTCAAGTCTCCTACTGTTGAATTCTGTTATCATGCAGAAGTGGGGACAAAGCCAACCTGAGGTTATAGATAGGCACAACAGGTGAGGAGAGGGGGGAATACCTTACAGCCTGGTCCTTAGGAGGAGAAATTCCAGCCCTCTACCTCCACACTGAGCCATCACATTCATTCATTCCCAGCCCAGCACCTCGGTACTACCAGTGACTGCACTCCAACTGACCATCCCCTCTGAAAACAGCAGAGAAAGCTCACTTCTGTTTCAGAGCTGCTCCTCACCTCATCCCCTTACCGATAGCTTTTTTTTTTTTTTTAAACATAGACACACACACACATATAGATATATAAAAATATATCTAAGCCTGAGTTGGAAGGTTTTAGCACAGTGGAAGGATAAATAAATAAATAAATGTCAGGGTCTGCGTGTATTCAACAAATAAAAGCAGAATTATATAAAAGAAACAGCTAATAAAAAAGATCGTTCTGTGCCGTGTTTCCATCCTTCCAACCATTATAGGAATAAAATTATCCAGAGAGAAGATCAAAAACCTTTTTCAAAACTAATACAATTAAGCTTTATTACACTGTTTCAAGTACATTTCTCTCCTCTCCCTTCTAGGCCCCACCACTTCCCACTCCAATCCAGACTAACGGTTGTAGGAATTCTTCTATGTTATTTCCAGTAAAATGCTAGTGTTTAAGGGTCAGAAACTAGCTAGTGTTTCAAGAGAGCAAAGAAAACCTGTCCTTTCTATCTATTTGCTTTTGAACCTGCAAGAACTAGAAGACAGTTCCTGTGCAGCTCTGCAGTTTGAATAGGACTATGGGCAAGCCACCTTACTCCCCTGAGATGATTCTGCACTAAAAATATCCATCACCTTGTTTAAAAAGTTACCCTTTTTAAAAAGCAACAGGACACGGACCTGAAAAGGGAAACACCAAATACAACAAAAGACTTCAAAAAGAGGATAATGCAGCCTGGACACAAACTTCTCCCCACTCCCTTGTCCATAAAGGGCAGACACACATACAGATTTTCCCTGCAATTTCCGTTCCACGAAACCAAAACCAGAGAAGAATATAATAGCAGCACACAGCATGAGACCAAGAAATTGCAAAAATTCCCTTTGCGTATGAACATATGGACAACTGTGATAATTAGAACGATAGCTGCTAGATTGTTTGCAATTTCACTGAACAATCCCCATTATCTAGAAATAGAATTTTAAAATCTGAATGCAACACCAAGTGGCACTTTTAATAGTTTATTTTTTAATGAACTGTATGGATTAAAAGTGTTGCAAAATTGTATCACGTGAAATTGCTCACGGGCATGTTTTAGCATCGATGGCTTAAAAAACAATGCTGCGTGGACAATCATGCAGTAGCAGGGAACGAGAAGAGCAATAGAAGTGCCAATAATTTCCTACCATTTTCTATAATCTGCGATTTTCCCATGTTCCATATTCACCATCAGGCTATATGTTGGTAGTAAAACTGATTGATTTCTCTGTCTCTTTACAACCCACCTTTTTCATTGTTTGCATCTTTTCAGTCACATAACACAACTACAAGCCGGATGTATGTAATTCTTTGTCAGGAGGTCTAATTGCTTCAGATTGGAGAAGATTATTCTCCATGTTTATTAAAAAATAAAGACTACTTATAACATTATTTCATTTTGCCAGGAAGTGAAAAATGCATTAGTTCATAAGGAACAGCATGGCTGCTCCTATTTTTAAGGCATCAATTTTTAAAAACTCATCATGGTAAACAATTAAACAGAGAAGCAAATCCCACGTTTAGGGGAGAGATTCAAATCCCTAAATGGATTTTCAAAGGTCATTTCAGGCTTAAAAGATGCTTGACAGTGTCTCTTTAAATCACGTTCATTTCAAAGGCTTATCCAGCAAGAAGCAGGCAGTGCACTGCAGCACCATTCTTTGAACTGCTGGGCTCCCCAGAGAAAAATTAATAATACAACTTTAATTCACATTTATAGCAAGATTTGTGGTTTGGTGTTTTTTATTTTGGTTTTTTTTTTTAATTTAGGAAAGGATTTTTAACAAAAGGAATAAAAATACAGGACACTTGTGGGGGTTTTTTATTTAGCTTTCACCTAAGCCCCATGGTGAAAAATAAAATAAAGTGTGAACTACTATAAATCTTTTTCTTTAAAATTGTCCAGTTAAAACCCCCTTATCTTTCAAATGCAAGTTGCTCAAAAGATTCGGCTTGTACTGCTTCTTTATCACTTAACTACGTTAAGGAGTGGGGGGCAGAGATACCAGGAGCTGGTAGTTCCAGGTTTCAGTACAATGCTTCTCGTTTCTCTACTCTTTGGATCCACACAGATCTGTATCCGATCCCATTACTATGCAGAGGCCACAAACAAACAACAACTTAAGTCTTACCTTCCTCTCAATGCGGGCTAACTGCTCTTTATAGAAGGCCTCTTGCCGCTTCAACTCTGCCTCCCTGCCTTGCAGCTCCACAGCCTGGGAAGAACAACAGAGCATCAGCAGAATAAGAAATTAAAAATAAAAAGTGCGAGTGCAAAGAAAGCGCATGGGATGCAGACAAACTAAATGGGAACTAAAGAAATCATTGCTCAGGACTGGTGTATGGGATCTTCTCAGTGGAACTACAAACCTTCAGTACTGCAGTTCATTTTGGATTATCCCCACAAGTTCAAAATGCTCTTAGTCAGTATCATAGTCAAACTCATAACCTGGATTTTATTTGTCCTTATTAAAACATCTAATCATAAAAAGGTGACACCTTCCTATTGCCTTTTTCAGAACTCCACCTCATCCAAGTCTTTTTCCGTGAATCATTATGTTTATTACTCCAGTTCAATGTTCTTCACGTTACCTTAAAAATAAATCTCAAATCCTCCACTTTACACTTTCCCCTTGGAATGTCAGCAAATCTCCACAGATTTAACACATCCCTACAATCACAAGGAAGATCTGAAACGCAAGCAATACCCTCTCTACGCTGCAACATTTTTATTGCAACAGACATTCTCACTGACCATGCATTTGCTTTTACAGACATACATCCGATTACCCTGATAATTAAGTACTCTCTCCATATGTTCTCTGTGCATACCCCACCAGCACCCCCAGAGTTCCTCTGGCTGGGTGCACATTTGAAGGGGATACTAGTGTCAAGAGAATTCCTCTTCCGTACCCTAAGTGTGACACTTCCAAAACGGCAAACTTGGTATACAAGCATGTGCTTAAGCATAACCTGGTCATCAATTAAACGATGCTCAATTTAAAAAATATAAAGTGTGTGTGGTTAGAGCAATAGCTTTTGCCTTTTAGCTCTTTACAACCAGCAGCACTTCATTGCATTCCCACCCCTAAACTGAACGAACATAAGAAAACATGGCATTGACGGAACTAGGCCAAACTTTTTACGTTTAAAAATTACAAGAAACAATAGCAAGAAAAATGGCACTTGTTTTCTTCTCCTGTCCCACCCCAAAGTCTCTGTGGCCACATAAGTTATCGCCAGGCAGAAGACCTTT
This sequence comes from Falco naumanni, assembly GCF_017639655.2. Lineage (NCBI taxonomy): Eukaryota > Metazoa > Chordata > Aves > Falconiformes > Falconidae > Falco > Falco naumanni. The sequence continues at coordinate 101,644,325 of NC_054057.1, forward strand.
CAAACCCAGAATTACTAGTCCATTTAACATGAACGCAAACCCTGCAAATCTACTGCATCCCAGCAGCATTGCTCTTAACTTTTAATGATGATGATACAATCCCACAAAATGCTGGTCCAATATGATTAAGCAGCTAGGACAGAAACATCCCCATGGGCTCAGACCTGTCATTTTACAGCCAAAAGCCATCGTTAATGAAAAAAATTACATCTGAAAGCAAGTTGCTGTGCGTTTCCTTCTTTCTGCTCCCCTGCTGATAGAAATACAGTGGTATAATAGGACTTTGAAGAGATTTTAAAGTAGGCAGTGAAGGATGGTTGGTAAGCAAGAAAAGGAGTACATGAGACAGGGGAGTTGCAGGGATGTGGTGGTGGTATCTGTTTGTTTTTAAAATAAAAAAGAAATATTTTTGTTTCCACGTTTGCCAGCCCAGTCAATAGGGTAAGACACAAGCACTATAGATACGCATCTAAATCCTCTTGCTCTCAAAGACGTTTGATTAAAGGCAAAATCTCTGGCTTTGGTTTACTCAGAGCCGCTATATATATTCCAGCCCATGAACCAGCTCAAATAAGATGGGAGAAGGATGCGAATGAGCTGCCCCATACATGCCCCTGACCAAAGAGATACTACAGCAACAACAGGGGCACTGGTGGGCACTTTGTAAGTACCAAAATTATTACCATTATCTGGTATGAGAACCATAGCTATCCTTCTCAACCAATATCCATCTTCTATACAAGAAAAGGACTAAGCAATTTCAACTGAAATGAAACAGATGTAAGAAAGCAGGGTGGTCTGGTGGATCATCAAAGGACCCTGATTCTCCTGCTGATTTTTCTACATAAAGCCCATAATATCAGATTACTAATCAAGTGACTTGTACTTCCTTAAGGAGAAAATAAATAAGGACAAGAAAGAGAAGTAAGATAGTAGTGACGTCTCTCCACAATTCAGGTGGAAGGTGCTTTTCATGTGAAGTGTAATACAAGGAAAGAAAATAAAAGTCAAAAGATGATCTCTTAAAAATGCAATAGAGTTTTGCTTCATCTAAATAAATTACGTGGCAGTGCTACTCTCCTCGTGTAGCAGACTATTCTGGGAGCATGAAACCAATACATGTAACAATACTGGTAAGAGGCTTTATTCTGTTTCTGGCAAGACATCGGTCCACACCCACACACACTCACTCATCTTTTCAACCTATGAGCTTGCCTGACCTCATTCACGAAGAAATTCAGCATATTTATGCATATGAGACCTCTGGAAGGGAACACAAACCAAATACCTAATCTCTCAAGTAGGGTGCTGAGATGCAGACACATTAGAGGTATGCTGATCTGCATGATGACATCCTGCATGGAATTCCAAGCAGGCCTGACGGGAGGGAGGATGCCCACAGTGAATAATGCCTCCACACCAATGCACCCTGCAGCAGACAGACATTCTGTTAGTGACTTCCCCAGGATCTTGCAAAACTGATGTCAAAGAATCAAAACTGGATCTCCCAGCTGCAGACTATGATCTCGACGTACTCCCCATTCTTCCCCCTAAGTATTTTCTCCCGTATTATCTCCCGTTATGTCCCACTTATTGCCCATAAGTTCTACGATGAACCAGAGGTTGCAGAGAAAACTTCTACTTGCAACTCAAATGCATCTTCAATGCCTTGCTTGTTTTTCAAGAGCTGCTGATGTTTCAGTGCATTGAAGTACACTGAGAAACATTCCACTTGTGAGAGATCCACTTGAAAGTTGCTTTCTGTTTCTCTCTATCCCCAGCTGTTATTACTAGAATCTTTAGTACACTTTATGATGTTTGAAGTATGAATGGTACAGTCAGAGCATGTGTCATTTGAAATATTCGCTGTTCCAAACTGGGTTAGGCAACAAGGGACATTTTGTATGAATACAGGATATTTATTAAGAGTTCCTCTAGTCCTGCTGCTTGTTCCCTACCTGAAGTCAGAAGCCTGTGATGTCCCAGACAGAACTGGCTGCTATGGAGATGATTACAATTTCACAAGGGATTGAGATTGCAGGTGCCAAACAAAGCATCAGATACACTTTTCACATAAAGGCCTTCAGAACTAAAGAAGGAAGGAGAAGGGAAGACATGCATGAAAACACACTGGTTTGAAAATAATATATCAGAAAGTTGCATTTCACATCCACGCTGCAGAAGCTACAACAGAGTTTGAACTTATAATGCAAGAGATGACCAAAGCCCAGAGATGACATCTAAGAAACTATAGCATAGAACACAGCAGAGAGTGTGGTGTCCAAGAAGTATGAATACAGAAACAAAACAGAGGGAGGGGAGGAAGAACATACATAGTTGTAGAACACATGAATGTACCTAAAACTTAGAGAAGTAGCATGGGACAGCACGTATTTGCAAAAGAGAATGCATGCAATAAGCAACTGCCCTCTGTACAAAAACTATTTATAAGAGATATTCAGGAAATGTTCAAGAATTTCCTTTGATGGTGTCAGAAGTTACAAGCACTGCGTTCTTACAAAAGGACAGCGAAGGTGTACTACTAGCATGCTGCTACAGCTTCCGTGGGTATGGATCCATGGTCTGGTTGAGGGCTCTTTCAAATTCTTGCTATGTTTTATCTTTACACTTTTTCCACAAGCCCAAAGTTTTTCAGGTTATCTCACTGTTGCTTTGAACAGTGACAAAGAGCTAGGGCAGAGTCATGTGCGATTCTCTGCCTCCTCCCTTTATCAAGTAACCCATTTAGAAACAAACTGTGAAAGCACATTTCTAAAGCTACGCATTACATACTGGCTCAACTGAAGAATTCAAGCACTGGCCTGCTAGCTGACACACAGGCCAAAAGAAATATTTTACAAGCCTCTTAACTGAGGTAATGAAATATTATTGGTTCATTCTCCATGAGCAAAGCCAGACACTCTCAGCCTCGTCCTGAACTGACACCAACATGCAACACATCCGACTGTGCAACTGATCTTCTAGAGCTGGGCTTCGCTCTAGCTACATCCATTCACAGATTAGCTTTTGCTTCGCCCTCCACAAAATATCACCAGATTTTTATAATTTTTAATCACAGTCCCTTCTCATCACCTTGTTAAACATGAAAAATAGGAAGGAAATCTGCTCGAAAAAAAGAGGCTTGTGGCAGGGTCAGATCACAGTAGGGAATGTGGCACCCAGAAATTAAGTGTAGCAATAGCACAGCCCACAGCTGATGGCTACCATCAGGCTGTCTCTCTCTGCAATACTGTTGAGATTCTGGGATTGGGGAGAGGGCATGGAGAAGACTCTACTGAGGACAAAAAAACCACAGCCCTCTCTGGCAAAGGGCAAGCTGAGCTAGAAGGAAAGGTCCATACCTCAATCTATACAGAACTTCCTCAAAGGCAAGTCACAGCACTTGGCAAGATTATTGCAAAAATATTTATCTTCTTGGCAAAACACATTCACCAGTCACAGACGAACTAGTGAGATGACGCCTAGAGAATCAGTCAGAGGCAATACAGGGAAATAAGCTACAAGGATAAAGGAAAGGTCCTTAAGTCTTTATAAAATGCCTTGTTTCTACACCATCCTGTCTTGGCTGAGAGGAGTTATCAGCTTCCCCCAAAGGTATCCACTAGGATCTCTGCAGCGGCACAGCAGAGATACTTTGGCTGGGTACCTCAGCTTGCCACACTTCACAACTGCAAATTCTTATACCTCATGCTTTTCCATGTCTCTTCCAGTGCTGGTAGCAGTCCAGGTGGTAGGGAAAAAAACCAAATGCTATTAAAGGCTCCAAGCTAGAAGGGATTGACAGCAATTCACTAAAGAACAGAACTAGCTCCAAAATTAGCTAGTTGGCATGTTCCTGACCAAGCCTAAAGGGAATGGCAGAGCTGAAAGGGCAACACTGAAACACCATGAGGCAGGCTGCACACATCATGCCTGAAACTGAGCAGCAGAACTTTACAGAGAGGCTTGTACCAGACAAGTAACCATGGGGGAGCCTTGACTCAACCCCCACTGCATCACTAGAAATACCACCATTACTGTGAGGCTGCCTGCAGTCACTATTCCAGACACGTGAGGCCTACAAAATCACTTACTTTTTGTCCTTTCTCTCATTCTGTTTAAAGGCAGGCGACTGGGTTTTGTTTTGTTTTAGAACCCAGATACAGAATCATTGCCTTAAAAAGCAGTACTGGTGTAACCTTCATTTCTTTCTGTTTCTGCTGCTCTCTTAGGCAACAACACACATCACCAAATCAAGTTTGGTTTCAGCAGCTGTAAGCTACACAAAAGGAACCAGTGAAAATCTTTATGGAGGAAATAATATGCAATTTTCTAGCTGAACACCTTTTAAAATGTAATGACAGAAAATAAAATCCTGCATCTGTGCTCAGCAATAACAATCTGTACGCACGCAGTAACAACATGACACTTGGAATAAGCAAGATCCAGACAAAAAAAAAAAAAAGAAAGAGAGAGAGCGCTTACCCAGGCGTCCAAATCTGCAGGCTTGGAATAAAGAGAGCACAAGAGAGAAAGGAAGAGAAAAAGAAGAAAAAGAGAAATCAGTGATTTATGGAGGTTGCCTGCTGCTGCACAATATAGCTTTTAGGATGACAAGTTTAGAAAAGTTCCTTAAAAATGACAAGCATCTTCAGCAGTGCAGTGCTGTCCCCTGTTGGGAACAGTGCTATTAAAACAAAACAGAAGCACATGCACCCCAAAAAATGAAAACAAAGCAAAGCCCCCAAAGACTGTTGCAGGACTCCCCTGTAGGGTGGAAGGTAAGCAAAGACAGCTGTGAAACTGCCAGTTTCAGGTCATGCAAGGTGCTGCATGATCTTAGAGATGCTGACATCTACAACATGCACCAACGAATGTGGCAATGCTGGGCATACTCACAAAGAAGCAGCCAACAACTCTGCTGTTTCCAAATTACTTGCAAAGAACAAGTATCCTTTTGCAAGGGCATTTTTGGATGCACAAGCTGACCTACATAGCAAGTCATCTTCTTTACTGGACAATTTCAAAGAGTGCTTCCTAACAGAAAGCCAGTTGACTGATCAGATTTCCAACTAGATCCCTGTACACAGGCAACTGAACACATCTTTAGTGCACAGTTCAGACCTCTGCCAAATCCAAGCTGCCTTCACCTGCTCTTTCTTTTGTTGGCAAGCCTATTTAAGAATGAACACAAGCAGATGAAGCAGGCTGCAGTATCACCTCTTATTTATTTATTACAACTTTTTACTTACCCAGTAACCCAGCAGCAGCAAAGCAAGTATAAGATGATAAACATTTCATGCCCATTTCCAACCCCTTCTGAAGCCAAGGCATTTATGAGGCAGCCACAGCTCTCATTTGTTGTCAAGGGCTGCAAGCCTTCCCTGCCTCTCAGGACTAGATTCAATCAGCAGCACATTCGCTAAGCAGGAACTTCAGAAAGGCTGGTCTTTTTTATTATGATTATTTATTTGAGGGGAGTTGACAGGGCAGGAGGAACTTTCCTCTTGGTCATAGTTCAGTGCCAGAGGGAGCAGACGGTGGAGCGCAAAATGTTTATGGGATCTGCCATCATTTTAATGGCACAGAGCAACTACTTCAGGTAACTGAGGGATGATCTGTCATCAGCTATGTGTGTCATCCATCCTCATCCTTTTCAACAGCTGAGAGGGCTGGAACTGAGTATCTACAGTTCAGCTGGGGGAAGCCCACTTCCCCTTTTCTGCAGACAGGTTTGATACAGCAGCATCAAATCCTTGGCCAAACAAACCAATACACAACAGGTGTTCACCAGTAATCACTGGCCAGTCTTGACAAAAGCCTGATTTGAATAACATTTTTCTTCCTGCTGATTTTTACAGTCAGGACAGATGTGCTTAGTTTTGTTTTTACATTTTAGCAATTGCAAGGCTGTCCATCCTCAGCAGATGGACAGGAGGAACACAGGGCTCTTTATGGTACATGTTACTATTTCAGCAGGTAGGTCATGCACACCAATAGCTCTTTACTGGATGTACATCTGTCATCCCTGGGGTGCCTAAGCCATTAACTGTCACATTCCTGGTGGAAAAATGCTTGCAGGGCAAACTGCACACGAGGTACTAACTCAGTGGCACTACACAGCCGCTGAGAAGAGAGCAAGGAGAAGGAACCAGCCCTATCACCAATAGATGGTCCCTCTTAAACCCCTATAAAACTGTAATTCTGCGGTTGTGCATTATAAGGAAGGTAACACTGTTCGCAACCACAGGTCACCTTTCCACAGGTACTGCCAAGGGCTTCAATTTTGTCATCTTTCAGGAGGGGGGGAATTATTACTCCAAGACTAGACAGATATACTCCTCTGACTGGAAACAGGGAAATTAAAACAGGTGTAGATGCAGTAGGACATATTGCTGCATTGGGAAAAAATAACTACATTTGCAGTGAAGCACAGACTAAATAAAATATAATAATAAAATAATACAAACATTAAAACCCAAGAGGGTTACTAGTTTAAGTTTCGCTATCTCCTAACCATGCGCTAAGATCTTTTGTGGACCTACATTTACCAAATTGACTGATAAGAAAATACACAGCATGTCCACTAATATTTTTAAAGTTTAAGTAAACTGCTTAAGAAATGAGCAACATCTGGGTTCCTTGCTTCCTAACCAAGTGAATCTCACTTCCAGCTGCCAGCTCAGGGCTTACGAGTTTTATAATCACAGCCTTGGAACACAAGCCGCCATCTAGCACCCTTGGTCAGTACTGCTGAACTCTTCTTCTAAAACAAGAGTTCATTTCTCTTCGAGGCAACCCCTTGGATAGCAATTACAGGAAGCTGAAAAAATACTAAAAATACTGGATTTAATCATTTGGGGTCAAAACCAAATCAAGATACTATTCTTGACTGCATCGGAGGCAAAAAATTAATGAACCAGGATCCAGGTCAAACCAGCAACCCCTGTCCTAGGTATTCATTTCACAAATCTCACATTTGAGCACTGATTATTCCAGCAGGGGATGCTTCCCCACGTATGTATCAGCAATCCAACTTCCAACGAAATCAAGAATATAGCGCCAAATTAGTATTTCACACATACGGATAACTTCCAGCATCTTTTCTGAAACCCACATACCACATCACCCATAAGTGCCTGCCATAATGCATACCTCACTCATGTCTGTCATGGTCTGGGCAAATGTGAAAATGGCAGTGAGCAATTAAAACATAGTTCTGCGATTGGTGGTGAGGGAAGGAGCAATCAGCACGATAAAACTGCAGCCTTAGGAAGGGCAATGCCTTTGTAACCTGACTGGAACCAGCTTCACCCTGGATTACCTTGCTGTAGTCAATAACTCTGTCATGTAACTAATTTCACTACAGCATGACCAATGACTCAGGAATCCAAACTACCAGCATGGTAGAGATCTCTTACTTCAAACTCAACACAGAGTATTTCTAGGGGCACTGCCAACTTTGGGAGTGGAAGATAGAGTGGGAGAAGCGAGAAATGAGAGGCAGCAGGTGCCCAAAACCCAAGACAGCTGCTGGCAACAACTTTTGCACTCATGTCAGTATCTGAAGAGCTCTGCAGCACATATTCTAACATCTTCATGACCAGACTTCATCACTGAATGAGCGAAGAGCCATTTCTTCTTAAAGGCAATTCCAGCTCTAAAGTCTTCCACCATGGTAGGAATTAAAGCATTTAAAGAATACATCTAGACATTTTGTATCCACTCCAGACCTTTAAACGCTTCCAGTTTAGTGGAAAATTGAAGCAGTATCAATATTAAATGTAATGAGAGTCAGAGATGTAACCAACTGACAAGAGAAAGGAAGCAGGAAGAGACACTGAACAGCAATCAGTTTTGAGGAAAGGCTGTGATGAAATTGCTCAACTAATGTACACAGAGAATACACAATTCTATAAACATGAAGATGGGAAGCAGCAGAAAAACCCTCTGCCCTTTTATGATGCAGGGACAACTGCACCTCTAACACTTACAGCATTGCTGCAAATAGGTTTGCAATGCAGACAGTTGATAGTTTTCATTTAAAACAAAATAAAGAGAAAACTATTTTATAAAATCCAAAGTAAACCATCTGCTTTCATTGCTTGCTTTAATACTTCAGCCCATTCCCACATTCTCCTTTTCCCATCACCACTTCTATACATGCACACATACAGTTTTCATTTTGTAGGCTGCCAACAGACAAGGCATTCAATGTCTATAGAAATCTTGCAAAGCGTAGGCTCTCTAGAGATGGATGCTCACGATGCTTATTTCTGGTAGCAGGTGAGTCAACAGCTCCCTCTAAATTTTTACCTCCTTGCTTAAATTCCTACTCTGCCTGTTAGACATAAGAATCTCCAAGTCCCTGACCAATTGAGCAAAAAAGAAAAAACCTCCAGAGAAGGCATCATGAAATTCTGCATTAATTATGACTTTCTATCCCAGAAAATATTTCAGACCCTACTGAGTCAATGAGGTATTTTCTCATAAAGCTAGAATTAAAGGCCACTCAACTCTTCTTGGATTATTTCTAGCTCATAATCATTAATACAGACTCCCATTATGCAAGCCTAAGGGTGGCATATGGCTTTCTAGGGATAGGACAGACGGAAGAAAATAACAGTTACGCATACCTACATCCCAATCTCATTTCTGTGCATGCATATGGGGACATAGCTTTCCCTTGCCAGATTCTTAAATACCAAATATATTAGCTTCCGAGTCAAACATAGTACTTCAAATACAACCACTGTTTTGGGGGGGGGGAGAAACAGTTAAAAGAAAAAAAATCAAGATTACATGCATCATCAACCCATGTGCCTCCAAGCTGTAAAAATGATGAACCACATGAGTTCAGGAATTCCCTTCCCACATTTGCTCCTAGACACTACATGCAATTTTTACCTGCCTCTGAACAAAAGAGATATTTATAGGCACCAGGTTTAGCATAGTACAGTGAATACAGATTTCCGGCTACAAGATTAGAATCTAGTTTATTTTTTAAAATATTATCTCAAAAACTATACAGTTTAAGAGAAATACAGTTGACTTTGGGGTTGCTTTTTAATACAGGCAACGACTGTCTTAATTACATGCTTAAGTAAGAAAATTCTGGAAAGCCTTCAGTCATGATCATGTATCCCATCTCTACAAATCCCTTCTGCAGGTGGAAAATCAGGTGCACTTTCGAACTTCATTTTCACCCACTTTGACAGACTTGTAAGTTCTCCCATTCTCCCTGCTCTTTCATCCCGGACACATGCAAAGCACACTTCACACAGCGTTAACAGGCTTAGTACCTTTCCGGGGGCAGAATCCAACCTACCAGTTTGCCAAGATATATGTGGGAAAGATATACAGTAATCAATATTTAGTATGTATCAAGTGGATTTCAAAGCCTTACAGAAAGGGCCAAAAAAAAGCATGGGGGACTCAGGTCAAAATAAATGGCCTAGGCTAGTACACATACACAACCATCCTTGTAGTAAGGTGTTACCTAGAGAGTATAATGGAGCCAAAACCATGTAGAAACACTAATCAGACTGCCCAAGGAAAAAAAAAATATAGAAGTGAGGAACTTCACTACTATCCCCTTCATTTCTATGATCACTAAATAAAGATAGGCAGTCAGCACTAAATTGCCCTACAACCAGTTCTGAAAACGTACCTCAGTCTTCGCCTGCAGCATTCCCTACATCCTAGGCCACAGTCAGTGTTATGAAAAGGCTGCCAATTAAGTTGTGGTTTTGAGCTATAGACAAAACGTCCACTAGAGACTCTGATTCTTGCTTCCAAAGCACTTGCAACCCACTGTGTGTTTTAGGAAGAGAATATAGTGGCTCTGGAATACATGCACTCTCAGCTCCTCACAAGGCTGTGATCAGAGAAAATGCTGCAAGGTTCATCTTTTAATGAAGTCCAAGTACATCATAATGAAATCATCTGCAAAAAGAAGAGTGGAGATTCAGCAACAACAAGGATTTCAGGCTATTGTAAAACTGTATTCTTTATTTTTATATTGCTATCTCCAGGGCATGACTGTATCAAGAGCAACCTGCAAATCTATGTCACTGCCAGCAAAATTTTGATTTCCATTTGATAGGACAATTTGCAAACAGCAGTTTTCCACATTGTGCAAGTGCTCAACATTTGTAAGAACTACAAGAATTCAATGCTGATTCAATCCCCATTTACTGGGCAAGGGAACAGACTCTTGCTCAAAGGAGATGGCTTGTAAAAATCCAGGGCATGGGGAGAGCATTCTGTCTTTCTACGAAGGAGCAGTACCTGGTAGTCTCTCAGCAAGGATCACAAACCAGGTGTTACTGCTGCCGTGAAGAACAGGCTACAGACTGCATAGGGTATAGAGGTAGCATGAAGAGTTAAGCAGTTTGAGGAATTTTCCTTAGGAAAAGACAACAAAACGTCACTCGTAGTGGAGCTCTTGAAGCTCAAAAATCATGCTACATGCTTTTTACAAGGGCATGTAGTGATAGGACAAGGGGTAATAACTTTAAACTGAAAGAGGGTAGATTTAGATTAGGTATCAGGAAGAAATTATTTACTGCGAGGGTGGCAAGAACAGTTTGCCCAGAGCAGCTGTGGATGCCCTGACCCTGGAAGTGTTCAGGGCCAGGTTGGATGGGGCTTTGAGCAGACTGGTCTAGTGGAAGGTGTCCCTGCCCATGGCAGAGGGATTGGTGATAGGTGAACTTTAAGGTCTTTCAACCCAAACCATTCTATGACTCTATGCTAAGGAACCAGAGAATTATTTACTCCTGGACCTTTTGATCAAAAGCAAGAAGCTTGAAATTCAGCTTTAAAATAGCATATGCTCTAAATATAGCAGTCAGATGACCTGACAGAGCTAAGATTCATGCTTCATGAGTTTGCAAATTGAAAGAGTCAATTCAGCTCAGAGCATCACAGAACCTTACAGACAGATTGCTGTATTTATTGTAGTAGATACTATTTACTAGCATATCTCCACACTGTTTGCTCTCTAATTATAGTTGGGGCACATACATCATTTACTTTCTGTGAGCTCTTCTTGTATGCTACACCTCCAAAGTCAATGAAAGTAATTTTAAGAACCTGTTGATTGATTTATTGATCAAACAAGTTGACCAGTGCAGTAGACTAGAAATAACCAGACAGGCAAGTGATTTGATAAATATTCCTGGAGATTAGTCACTATAGGCACTGAAAGTCAGGGAGAAAGAAATCCTTGAAGGTAGGTTCAGGCGTTTTTTAGAATCTATATTAACAGCTGGCCCTAAAACCAAGCAGGTCTGCATAAGGAATGAAGTACACTCCCCAACTAAATGTTTGAGATAACTCTGTACAATCCAGTATTAGCTATCAAATTCAGTAGAAGCAACTGGAAGAAGTTCAGCTATTACCAGAAACAAGTGTCAGAAGAAAAAGGAAGTGGGAGGTGTTATACAAGAATCTGAGGCAGGAAAGGGATACTTCTGACCAAGGCCATGGAATGGAAGAAACACGGGCAAAGATTGTCATCCACAGGCTGCTTCCAGTACTTGGGACAGTTTTCTGGAGATTCTGTGGTGGGACTTCACTGCAGCTTTCACCAAGCTCCAACAGCAAGGAGCAGATCATGGCCCTGGCCACCACTGAAAACCATAAACTCCATCTATGAAGTATTCACTGCAAAGGCCTATTTTTTCCCTGTGGATTTTCTTGTGATTTAATGACGTTCTCAATTAAAAGTGTTTGGCAGCTTATCATAAAACTAAGCTGAACGTAACTTGTACTCCTTTTACACTGTCCACTCAGTTGTGTGAAGAACTGTCATCCGACTCAAGCAAGAGGCAAATTAGGATTCAACTCTGTCGCATAGGAGTAGTTTCCTAAGAGGCAGAGGAAAGGTACGCTAAGAAAGCAGAAGGAAAAGGAAAAAGCTTGCATTACTACTATTATTTGTACAATATTTTAGACAGCCTTTTGGAACTGTGGCTTTGGGGAGTTTACATCTATCCCCAGGACAACAAAGGAATTAAAATGTCCAAGGAGGTCCATAGCTTGTTCCGCAAGCATAAAATTAAAGCAGAAAAACACCAAACATTCAGGTGCAGACAAAATAAACTAGCAAGATTGAATTCACAATCTCTCATAATCTCTCAGCATTTTTTAAAATAAATGCCACACTCATCAAAACAGTCTTTAAAATAAAAACCTTTCAAACCTTATTGATTTCATAACATTCTCCTTCCTGCCTGTCATATATATATATATAAAAGATACATATAAAAACAAAAGAAAAATCCACTCCAAGAAACCAACAGTCCACTGCTCCCTTTTCCATTTAGTATTGGTTATACACCCACAGAACCCTTAAAACATTTTAAAGGATCAAGCTTTTCTTCTCATTAGTATCACCATCACGTTGTTCTGAACTGTGGTCATATAACCTTTTGCACCTTTTCTCTCTATTGAATCAATCTCCCCTGGCAACTTCTGGTGTGGCACTCCGCTCCTCCTGCCTCCGGCTCTTCTTCCCTCACTAATTCTGTGTTCAGAACTGTGAAGCACAAAATTAGATGTTTCAAATTAAGCAAGGAGAGAGAATGAGAGAACCTTATTAAATCAACATTAGCATCAGAGTGTCTTTAAAAGAGAAACTCAATTGCAAAATATTACTCGAATCTGTAAAGCTCTTTACATTGACAGAAATGAGACAGGCAGCAGCTGAAGTCATCTTCCTCTGCCCCCACCTTCCTCTTCACCCTGGTCACAGTGCTTGAGCAGTAAGAGCAGGATACTTTTCAGACCACAGCCCCAGAGGAAGCAGAGCTTACCTTGAACTCACAAGCACTGGAATTGCTAAGTAAAAAGGACAAGGTCTGCTAACATGACATCGGTGGGGGGCAAAACACACACACACACACACAATAAAAACATATTAACGGACAAGAGCAGACTCCCTTCTCCTCCCAAGCTTTCTACAACACTGGTTGTTTTCTCAAGTCACATTACAAGTTACAGTCAATTCTTTACTTCTTACAACAAGGCAGAGAGCCATTTCAAGTTTTAGTTTCTGTTCTCAGTCCCCAACTATCAAAATTACTGACACAATGGCAATAATCTGCATATTCAGATCCAAAATGACTTAACTTTCTGAACATGAACCTCCAGTTCCCGGCCAGATATCCTTAAACTCCTTTTCAAGATAAATCAGTGGAGTATCATACCACTCCCCCTCGCTGCATAGCTAGACAGGCTGTTAAAGCCAGAAATCACCCCTGAGCCCACATGGTCTTTAAATGTGACTTTCCCTTGGCACTTCTTGAATGAGAGCTGATATTTGCACCTTGTGTCAACAGAATGAGTGTACAACACCTTACACCACTGTGCAGCAGGCTACATACTTGTCTGCTGGGCTGCCACCTAAAACAGGGAATATCTTGGCAGTATATCTTGTAGGGAGAGTTTGTAATGTGTCCTGCTAAGGTGCCCTACAGAAACAAATCCTACTAAAACAACTTAAGAACAAAAAAAATATATATTTCAAAACTATTCTAATTAAATAAAATCAATGTTTAGAGTACCCATTTAGCTAGGGAATATGACCCTGAAGGCGAGCAATATGAAAGTGAAGCTCAGTTCCTGATGACAAAAAAAAGCTTTCAAAGCATTTTGGGGTAAAACAGACACTACTTCAACAGAAATGGAGACTAAAGCTTTTGTTCAGTCTAGTCCTACTGCGCAATGGAAACTTCTGTATCTCAGACACTACTGAGAATTCCGCGAACAGAAGAAGGAGGATAAAAATAACACCTACAAGAACTAGTGACAAGAAGCTAACTTGGTTGTTAAAGGGCTGTGTCTAGTCAACATTCTTGTTTCATAAAATAAAACATTTCATTTTCACCTCAAAGGGCAACCGCAGCAATACAAGACTGTTTGGAGCCTTCCAAAATTAAAGAGTCCAATGAAAATGAGCAATTTAACATTCAATTATAAAAGCTCAAAAATGGGGAAAACAGAAAAGCCAGAATGAAGCGCTAAACCTGGGGCCACCCTCAATGTCTTTTCAGGCTGGTAAGAAGTCTTCACTGAAACACACTTGACTGGCTGCTACATTCCTTTCTTCCAGGAAAGGACAACACCAAGCAAAAATTTAAACCATTTTTTCCTGTTCTCTGCTGCATCTAATTTTTTTCTAGCCTCTCCCTAGCAGTCTGGCACAGAACTTGAAGCAACCTGTCGTTGCCTGCAAATCCCATCCCTTGCTTTTGTGGGGGTTATCACATCGTGCCTTTAATTCAGTGGGACAGTAACTACAGTAATTAACTAAAGTGATTAGTTCCCATTCACATGCCCAACACTTTCAGCTCGAGTGCTTCCATTTTGAAAATCTTTCAGGAAACAGTCAACTTTTACTGGCCACACAAAATGTACAACTATAAGCAGAACCAAGAGTGGAGACAATTTTTGTGCAACTTCCACCACCTGTTTCTTAAAAACCATTAAGTCAGTTTGATAACTCAGCATATACCAACCCCAGAAACAAACAATGAAATATGTAAGTGAAGTCACTTATAATTGAAATCTTGGAAAAGTTTTAAAAGAAACACAAAGTTTTAAGAACCAAAAACACATCAGGAACTAAACAACCAGAGAGTTCTGAAGGGTTTTATTTTTGTTTTCTAAAAACACACCATACTACTCACCTTCAAAGATCTCAGCAAATATCAACATATCATGACAACACGTCTTGAGATAACTACTATTCCAAGAAAACTAAAATACAAGCAAGATGCCATATTTTTTCCTGATTCATGCTGAAAATACCAGACAGGATCATGACTGATAACAGAGACCCAAACCGCAGAAGAAACAAAGATTTTCATCATCCATGTATTTGTGCAGATTACTGAAAAGAGAACAGTCACAGTGTACTGATGCTTGCCTGTTAATATCCTTCCAAGATGGCACAATCAGAAAATTATCTCAAAAGATCTAAGTATAATGGAATGAAAGGTTACACACATTTGAGATGAAGGGAAAGAGCTGGAGCAGCAAAAAAGCAATCCCTCTTTCATTCTTAAGTCTCTAAGGGACTCGGGAAGCAGCAGCGAATGGTGGAAAGCCATCCACCAAATCCAGGGAACTAATATTGCTTGCAGTAATTAACTCACTCTAGGTGTCAGCCTGCCACCTACTACTGTCAGTGTGGAAAACTTGCTGTAAGCACCAGAAGGATTCTGAAAGAGGGAATGGAAACACTAAAAAAGAAGAGGCAAGACACACAAAACAACGCAAAGACTCGCAGCAGCCTTTCCTTTCAGTAGTAACTGCTGGCTGCAGCACTCAGCCCGCTTCTGAGACATCGGTAAAACGGACCAGTCTCATCATCATTCAGTTTTTCAAGCAGCAAATTGGGAATTAATATTCACGGGTTCTATGACTGACATAATTGCAATTTAAAAAGGGCAATTAATCATCAGCCACACTGGTGGCTGACTTGCCAGGCTGGGATCCTTTCTCTCCACACCTGCCAGCAAACTCCAGGAGGCAAAAGCATCACATGCACACACAGAGCCAGGAAGTGCCTTTTTTTTTCCCATTGGGGTTTCCCCCCACACTGTGCCCCATGAGGATCATTCACTCACCCTTTCCCCTAGCAGCTCCATCACAGTGTCCAAACAATCTCCCTTGTCATGTGGATAAGGAATGCTCCCTCCACTTGTATCTCACTCACATCAGCCAGGAGAACTGAGGCAATGAGCTCCATCACCACCATTAAGGGCTTTCTCCTCACCTCCCCGGGGGTTTTTTGTGTCTTTTCATGAACTAAAAATTTTAAGAGTCTCATCTCATCTCATTCCTACTTGGCATGTATATTACAAAGGTGAGAGTACAGATCCAGAGAACTAACTAACATAAGCTCATGGAAACTTCAAACCTGGCAAGTGCTTTCCATAAGATGAGTCAAAAAAGCCACTAAGGCAGTATTTACGTCCATACTCTTATGGGAAATTTTTCAAGCATGCTTTAAACAAATTCAAAAACCAAGCCCATGGTTCTGGGTATTAGTTCTGCCACTATAAGATCTTTCTTATAGTGAGCATTCATTGCCAGGTGTGGAAAAGTATTTCAACCAACAGTATTTAGAGAAGAGACATTTTGAAAATTGTCAAAAGTGTTCAGGTTACCAGAAAGAAAAAGTTCTCAGACTAAATTACTGTGGGCTGAGCATATGACCTCCTGCAGGAAGCAGAATTCTTAATATAACGTCCTTTCCCAAGAGGAAGACAAGTCATCAAACTGACCACCATATTATGCCAGTTTACTTATCTGAAAAGTACATAAAACATTATGGTGATAAATACCATAAAAAATAAGTATGAGATTGATGGAAAGATTCAGAGCTCAGCAAGCTGTGAGGTCTTCAAGTGACATACTTAAGACTATGTCCTTCGGCCAAAGAAAATATACAATGTGCTTCTAGGCCAAAGAAATCTTGCTCAAACAGGTGCTACTGCTGCCAGCCAAGCACAACAGATACGTAGGGACTGAGGATGTGTTGCCACACAAGCTGTACAGTCCTCCCCTCCTCATTCCTGCCAGTCAGCAACCAGAAATTGCCTCCATCATAACAATACAGGAAAATAATTCAATGCTTTTGTATGTGAAAGAGAGTAATTTCCATCCTAAGAATGAAGTCAGGATGGAAGCTGCAGCACAATTACGTATTGCACATCTTGGTCAGCGTTCCAAACAAAGGTAGTTAACAGAATGCCTCTTCCAGCAGATAACACCAATAAATGGCCTCATTTCCATCTATTATAAGATAATAAACAGGCTTTGCTTCCTCATACTGTCCTCATTTCTATCAGGTCCCTCTCAAGATTTGCTATATTTTTGACACATGCTCCAGGTATTCTACATCCACAAACCTCTGTGCATCACTGCAAGTTAAGTAAGGTGTCTACAACCCACTTCTCTCAACTCTGTGAAACAAGGCAAGCACAATTATGAGCCCCAAGGGTTTAGAAATCTCTCCCAAACAGACCGTTACTTTCCAGCAACGCAAGTATCACGTTGCCCACATGCCCTCTGTTCAGATAGGACCCTGTCCTCTGTTAACAAAAATCACACCTTCACAAACAAGAGAGTGTGGTGTTGAGAAATAGCAGGTATTTCACTGGAGTATGTATCTTCTCCCAGTTTATCAGTAAATACCCTGTAACTCAGTTGCACTTCCTGGCTGGATCAAAGGCTTTTACTGGGCTCTTCTGCACGCCGAGTGTCTGTTTACCAAAAAGAGAGTAACAAAGCTGGGGCGGGGAGGAGGAGAAAAGAAATACAAAGAATCTTTCTCAAACAAAATCAGGGCTCCCGGGCTCCTGCCCAGGATCACGAATGATTCATTTCCTACATTACTTGGGCTTCCAAATTTTCCTAACACCTGTAAGCTTAATGCCTCCAATCAGCACTCACTCACATCTTTGTCTTCAAACCCTTATTATGAAGTTTTGATAAGCTTTTTCCTTCCCAGCATCTCTCATTCCACAGGGGTAAGAGCCACTAATAGACAGACCAAAATCCTTGCCTCTTCTATTACCTACATTTAGCAATCAGCAACTGCCCAAGTACTGTGTGAGACCCAAAGCACTGCCATGTATTACACACTTACCTCTGCAAAACCACCGTGCACAAGTGACAGCTTCCAGGCAGGGGGGAGGGGGAATTGTGCAGCTTTGTGATAATTAAAGCATAGACAAGCATCACTGCTGTAGAAAATTATGTATTAGCAGTGAAATTACTTAATAGAATGAAATAAATTAAGCCAACTGTTTTGTTTTAAAGGGAATTTAGGGTCTACCAAAGGTGCTCAACTGACAGCCCAGGAGAGCAAGAATGACAGTCCTCCATCGTTCACAAAAACGGTATGATACCACAGCAGCCTGGCAGGCTTTCCTGCCCATCCAGGCACAAGGGGAGCAGAGAAGAAGCTAAAGAAAATTTCAGCCTCCCTGGTCATTCAGGCTCTGATCTGTCTGACGAGCATCCACACAGGACCAGTCAGTCACTAATTACTGAAGAACAACTGACTGGGATCATTTCTTAAATAAAGACACTAATTGATGAAATGGATTACTTCAACCCACAGACCTTCCATAGCCCACCCCCACAACCATCCATCAGACAAAAAAAAAAACCAAAACAAAACAAAAAAACCAACCATTTTTAATCAGTGTCAGTACAGACAAGACTCCAACCAAGAACAGAAACAACAGTGTAGGTAGGTACATAGCCCACAACAAAACCACCTCCTCCCACCAAGCCCACAAGGTCTTCCCCCATCTTCCCCTCTTGCCTCAACAATTGCGTACCTACGCACACTCCCACTACTGCTCTTATCTAGATGGCTCTCAACAGCGTCCTCCTGCTTGTTAAAACAAGGACTCTCAAGGTCAGTCAGAATTTATAAGGCAGCCATTTCATCTTTTGTGCTTCTCTGGCTACAATCCTTCCTAAAAGCTGCTGAACATTGGAGATTCTGCTGGGTCTGAAAGCCCTGCCAACACCAGGGCCAATTAGGAGTTTCAGGATGATGCATATTAAAGTTATTATGGGAGGCAGTTACGCAGCCAGAATAAATCTTAACTGAACCTTTAAGTGGTTTTTATAACTCGTTTCTCCTTCTTGAAAACAGATGAAAAGATAAAAATCTCCCCAAAAATCTGCAGGGATTCCAGCCAACCACCAACTTAGCCCTTAAGAGAAGATTCTGCCTTCAAAGCAGTAATTCATTTTTTCCAAGGCCAGCTAGATCATCTTTATGTTTTAAACTCCAAATGACTCAGATCAGTCAGAAACCTACAATATCAGTGAAGACTGACCTGAGATACTGCCTCTACAAAAGCACTGCATACACATCCCAAACTTCTACCGAAAGAAACTCCACTGGTTTTTCAGTACAGCCCTTCTTAGGCAGTCTACATAGTCTGACTGCAGACAGTCAAAACCAAAGGGACACAGATACTATAGCCAATTTTTACAGACCAGGTTTTGTAGGTTTTATCCAATTAGAAGGCTGGGATGTAGGTCAAAACAGTGAATCTTAAAGAGGATCTGAAGAATAGAGGCAGTGACATTAGTTTTGATAGAGAGCACAAGATGTCATTAGGACAGCATCTGCCACTATCCTCCCACCACTTCTCAAACCACACCAACTCTCAGCAGCAGTTATCTACCCCTCCAAGTACTACTAGAAACCAACCAGAGAGCTGAAGACCAAAGAGAAATTTGAGGTGGCTGAAAACATACTACCTAATTTGTGTGGAAACCTGCATTGCCTTCCCAACAGCCTTGTCCTCCACTCTGCAGCTGGAACACACAGCAACCTCACAAGCTGCTAAATCCATGCATTAAAGCATGAAAGCAAGCCCCAGGAAGCATGGTGAGAAAATGAAAGACAGAAGCAGGCCGATTCAACATACATCTCCAGTTCGTAAACTCTGTCAGTACATAGTGGCCTCACAACTCTAAATGTTGTATTTCTATAGAAACCAATGAACTTCAAAAACTTAGTGTAAGCTCATCCTGAAAAATATTATGGTAACTGTTGGAGAAGCTAGAGACAGAATGAAAACAAATAAGAAAAAAAACTTTGTGACATTTCATTGGTATGCAAGCAATTTGAGGGCTCAGCAGTTGCAGGTCCACCCCTGGAAAGGAGTCTTCATGGATGTACCTTCAGTGCCATCTTCAGGAAATACTGCTGCTGCAAAAGTGATCACACCACAGGAAAAGAGTATGAACTCAGGCATCATCACTGGCACGCAACAGAGATGCACATTAAAAATCTTTGTTCCAAAATAAAAGTACTACAGCTAGAATCACATCCCAAAGAACTGAGGAGCAGAGCACAGGGTCTGCAAGACCAACACACAGAGCAGCCACCGGGCTGAGCTGTGATTTTAACCCCAAATAAAACACATAATACGTCTCCCAGGTTCTGCATGAGGCAGGTAATAGATTTTCACAGACACTAAATTCAAAGGGTATTAATGAGCATATGCTGTTTATGGATTGTTTATTAGACTCTATTTGCAGCATCATGTTTTAAAGGCTCACTTGAAAATCCAACAAACTCCCTACCTCAAAAATAATTTTAAAATAAACAAATCAAACCCGCTTTGCTAATGAAGCAAAAAGTTTCATAAGAATTCAGAGTCAGTAATGAAGAGAAAAAAATAATGCACTGGTCAAAATAGACATGCTAATATCATTTATTTATATACACACACGTGTGCGCAAGATGTACCGTAAGTCTCTGGACAGTATATTGACTTACCAGTAGATGACATGAATTATCAAGTAGGAAACTTAGTTCCGAATCCGTCTACATCATAGCTCTTAAAAGAGGCAAGTGACTTGCTGAACGCTACGGTGAAGCCTAACCAAGCTCAACAGCAACATCTGCTGGCCAAGGAGCAACAATAGCAAATTAGTCTGATTATACAGAAGTTTATTATTCGTTCTTACAAAGATGTGAATTTTTACTACAGTTTGAGAATACCCAGTAAGACATATTTCTCGTGCAACAAGCAGATGTAACTTCTAAACACATGTGCAAACAAGGCAAAATTCTGCCTGCACTGGCATGCACACACAGTCAGAAAAATCTTTCATCTACCATTACCTGCCCACCAGGATACTTGACAGCAAAACACAGAAATTAAGAGGGGTTAAAATTCATGTTAGTGAGACTGGTGCTGGAGGAAATCTATTCTGTCTAGCTGCTTCAATCCCGCCTGAAGAACACCATGGTACCCCTGGAACTACTTTCTTTCCTAAGGGAGCAACGTGCATTTGCAAGGCCTGAGGCGTCAAAGTATTTATCAACCACCTAGTCCCATCTACACCGAGGAGAATGGCAGCTAAGGCCGTTAGAGCTCCTTTCCCTCCAGGTGCCTTAAAACATTCCTTATTAACCTTGGAAAATGAGCCTGCTATGGCAGAATGACATTATTGGAACAGGAACACGGCTACTGGTCCCCACTTAATTTGGGCACAAACTAGTACTCTAAGATTAATTACAATTAAAACTCTTATTTTTTACCCCAGATGCATAAAATTTGATGAACTACTACTGAACTGTTCTAGAGAAAAGAAAATGCAAGTGGCTGGCAACAGCTTCAAGACTGCATTTAGACGTTCATCACAATCTGGAAAAAGGGCAGAGTGACCTGAGACCTGGCTTCTGAAAAGCAATCAGATAGGAAAAGGTGTTGACGCATCCCACTTCTGTTACCAGTACAGGAACACTGTCAAATTCTTACTTGACCAGAGAACCACCTCTTTTTGCTGTATAACAGGAAATCACAGGCAAGTAGCTTGCAGTTTGTTGGGGTTTTTTTAATAGAACCCTATGATAACCTTCAGTTGCACAAAGCTTAGAAAAATTACACTGCAAAATGCTGAGCCTTGAACAGGAAGAGGCACACTGGCTAGGTGTGTGTGTGTGCGTGCAACTTTTTACATGATGAAAAACTGTAGACCACACTGACATTCAGTATCATTAAAATACTAGTTGGCTTTGCAGTTTAAACTTCTCATGCTTTTTCATATTTTGTTCCTGAAACAAAAATCTTTTACCCTGAAAAGCTAGAGAAGAGGGTTTAAGAAACATGCAAGTTTATTTGCAGCTGACTTAGTTTTTGTTATCGTTGTGGTTTTGGTTTTGTTTATTTTTTTGAAGTACTGCTATGTTTTGTTTTGTGGTGGTTTGTTCTTTGTTTTGTTTTTGTTGGTTTGTTTTTGGGGGGGGTTTATGGGGTTGTTTGTTTTGGTTTGTTTTTTGTTTTTTTTTTAACACATCCTTATACCCAATCCCCCTTATTCCAGATTTAGCTGTTAAACTTGGAGAGCATATCATATGAAAATACAAAATGACTGATTGGTCAGGCCTTCAGCTGGGAAGACAACTATTGTAAGGAACCGTTTGTGTATTGGAAGTTCAGAAACTATAGAAGGGAGTCACAGTTTCAGTTGGCAGTGCCAATTACAGCTATAGCAAGATGAACACTGAGGAAGACAGCCATTCCGCTCAGACTCTAGAGAGAAGGGAAAAGGAGAGAGAAGAGATACAAGCCTATATAGAAAAGAAAGGGGCTTGAAGTCATCTGCTAAACAGCAAACCACTTTTTCCATGGCAAAAGCTGAAGATTCAGTCAATGTACGTGGCAAGCTCTCAGTCTTAATTGGAAAGGCACTGGTTATTTAACGAATGTATCCTTAGTCTAATGTACTACTCAAGCAGGTATTAAACTATGGAGCTTTTTTCTTTTGGACAGTAATTATACATTGCCCTGATCTATCTGTCTGTTTGATCAATTTTTACCCTCAACTCCTACTGCATCATTCTTCAAGTTTGCCCATTATCACAAAGTCTTCAAGGCTAAAAAGGCTCTAAACCCCCAATGTAACACACAGACAGGAAAAAAAGCCAGCTAACTCTCCTAATTCCTTCCCTCCCTCATAAGCTCGCAGGTGTTCTATTTTCATTGTCTAAACAAAAATCAAAGAGAAAGTCATCAGCTCATTTCCTCTCCCTCAGTACAGTCCCTTTTAAGAAGCTACTTCCCGTCATGTTTTACTCGGGACTCATAAATAATACAGATAATTGCAGATGGTCGTCACAAACAAGTAGAGAAAGTATACATATATAGTACAAAGGAAACAATAACAATTCTGATGTGCTCCAAAAGCAGAAGGAATTCCTGGCAAATAGCAGCAGTTGCATCCAGGTCATTTTTTTATTTGATGTAAGGTAATCAGAGCCAAAAATAATTCAGGAACAGACTTCAGACAAAGCTAAACAAGGATGCTGGCAGCTCACTTCCCTCTACAGCACATATTTCCTACCTCCTCCCCACATGCAATACACATACCTATTTCTTCCCTGAAAATTTGCATTAGGAAGCAGAAATATTGGTCATGGAAAGATAGGTTTAAAACCGCTGAAACTCCAAAATACATAAGCAGCATGCAATTAGGAGGATATTATGCTGACTGTAGTAAGTCCACCCAGCTGCCCAAGAGTTAACATTATGCGTTTCTCATCAAAACCTCTTCCAAGAGGTTAAGCACACAATAGACTATCTAAAGCACAGCTAGAAAGGCTGCTTGAAATTCCACACATGTGCCTCAGCAATGTATTTCTATTAATGTCCAGTGTGTGTCAGCGTGAAGATAAGGTACCAACATCATGTCCAACCAGCCAGCTAGAGAATGGGACGGCGTGTAAAACATTGTCTGATCCTTAGAATCCCAGAGAACAGTGGCGTTTGCAATCTCACCCGCTGTACACATGCCTGATAACGCCACCAACAAGAAGAAGCAGCAGGAGCAAACAGTCCTGCAGTTTGGGGAAAGTTAAAAGACAGAGAGAGGGAAGCAAACAAGAATGAAAATAAACTTCATCAGCAAATAGAAGCAAGTTTGAGGATGCCCATCTGTAGCAGAGGGTATAAACAAACTGGAAAAAGCCTCAGCAAAATTTACTCTTCATATCAACTTGCTTTAACTCTTCTTTAAGGTTAGAAATAAAGAATTAATATTGGTGCTTATTTTGATTTCTTCCATCACACCATGTAGACTCAGCTTCATCTTCCAGTATGACCCAACAAAACTATTTGTATCGAGAGACAATGTGAAAACATCGTTATTTGAGAAAATGTGATCTTGAACAGGACACATCTGCTCTGTTGGGCCTGGTACTTGGAGCTTGAGAAGCCCGTATGTTACTATGAACAGCTGCTGTATGGGAACCCCCTGGAATACCCCGCACTGGTCTGTGCTGTGCACTGACAGCTGTTACCACACCAGTAACATTCCAGCCCATCAGGAAACTTCATATTAGCTGAACAGCTTGCTAATATAATCTGTAACTTAGCTATCTTTGAGAAAGGTAAAAACTGCATGAAGGGTAGATGTAGTGATCCTGACTGGGTGGCGACTGTGCATCGAGGGGGTGGTGATCCCCAGACCAGTTAACCTGAGCAGGCGCAGGCCCGTGCCATGCTGGACATACAGATACAGCATGACCATCAGGCCTGTCCGGTGCTGCACAGGCACCTTGGCAAGGTACCTCCACAGAGGAGTCTGCAGCAGCTGACCATCACTACCGGCCTCTGCGGGACCGTGCTATTATCTAAAAAGAGTAGCAAAATGTTCTTATGGGAACATCCTTCACAGAGTTGTTTTCTCAGAGTAATAATATATACTTCACAGAGTAATAATATAATTGCTCAAGTGACAAAAAAAGGCAGAACCTCTCCATTTGCACAGCATGCCATAGGAAAATCCATCCAGGGGTCTATCCAGTGCTGCATGAAAGCAGGGGTCCCACCACCTGAAGGGATGTAAGATTAACTTGCTATCTATAATCTTCTTTTTATTCTGTCTTATTAAAACAGCTATTTCATTAACCCATTTGTCAGTCTTTCTTATTAAGACCCAGAATGAACCCTGCACCGTTTCTCATACCACTGCCCAGTGTGGAACACTCTGCCCACATCACATACCATCTGTACCACCCCTCTTGTCAACAAGGATTGCATCAAGACATGTTAAGGTTCCAAGAAAAGGTGTTGGTGGAAGCACCAACGCTAGTTTTCATGGCATTTCAGAAATATGACAGAAACAACATCCAGTGGCAGGTCACCTACCTCACATCCCCATCATCTGAGAGTGCAAGAGCAAAGGTTTTCATTTACTGCAAATTTATTTCCTAGCTATTATATTAGCCCTTTAAATTCATAATCTTGCTCTCTTTTTAAGTAACACTTTGCGACAGAAACATCAGGAGAATTTTCAGTAATCAAAGATCATTGATCCAAGATTCAAACACCATCATATTTTAGATAGAATACAATGAATATTGGAAAGCTATCACCAAATACGAAGTTAGATAGATGTAATATTCCAAACACTCCAAACACAGACAAGCAAAATCCTAATCCAAAAATAAGGTTTAACCAAGCTAGTGGGAACTATATTCTTAAAACAGTCTCAGCCTTTACACCTATGACAATCTCATACCACAAACCATACCACATTTCACTAATACTGGCTCATAGGATTGACTAATACTGGCTAATGGGAAAGGAAAGGCTACTGAAACATCCTGATGCATTACCAAATCTCTGTTGCTTATGCCCCCAAAATTAGCTGCAAAATTAGAGCAGCATTTTGCTACTCTACAGTAGTCTGGCAGTAAAAAAACAAAACAAAACAAAACAAAACCCACAACAAACAAAACCCAGTGTACTAGCTTTGCTGGACCACTCATGGAAAAATATCAGCATATTATTCTCTTATTTCTTTATGAGCTTAATATTTTGTAGTTATAGATAGGGGGAAAGGAAGGCTAATCTTATCTATTGCTTTTTAAATGATTGAATAGCTTTACAATAATCGTAAGTCAGAACAAATGAATCTGGAAGAAGTTTCTGTGGAGCATATGAACTTGGCAGACAACAAAAAAAAACAAAACGTGTGAAATATGGGCACAAAAGAATTGAAGGCAAGACAGGGGAAGCAGGCAGCACCACAGACAGCTTCAATTTGTTGCAGCTGTAGGATTTAAAAATAGACCAACCCTGTGATAAGGTCCCTTAGCCCAAGAGACTACAAAAATGAGAAGCTCAAACGACCATCGGCTGCTGAAATCTGCAAAACCTCTCGAAACACAAATTAACCTTCAGTCAGGAGATAAAAGACTAGCTGCAGAAATTGGAGGTTGTTAAAAAAAAATGCTATGAATGTCTGACAAATCATAGTAGCAGTAGCAGGGAAAATAATGAATACATATGCAGCATCTTACCTTTAGCCAGAAAACACCTTTACCTTCCCTCAAAAGAAGATTGAGAAAGAGGAGTTGGCTTGGCTTTGTTTTCACATTCAGGGTTCATTGCAGTACACAGTTAAATTTAGACCTCACTGATGCTCCAGAGACAGAAGTTAATAGCTTGCTGGAGGCTAGAAGATATGTAGATTCTCACCATGCCAAGCTTAAATTTAATGCAAACCTTTCCTAAGTCCACCATTTAATACTGCAAGATTACTTTCTGCAGAGAACCCTTTATGAAACCGTTAAACATTTAAAAGTAGTAATTCCTGCATCGCACAAGGCACCCACTTCTATAGTAGAAGGTAGCAGCCAAAAAGGAACACAAATGGGGTGAGGGGAAGGATGGATGTTCTGGCCAAAGACTACAGAATAACAGACCACTAACTTTAAAAGATCTACACTAATAAACTTTCTTCAAAGGGAAGTCTGCAAGTATCTCCTAGCCCAGACAAAAGAATGAGGGGGATAGGAGAAACAAGGTCTGAAGTTACTCAGCCTAGCTATTTAATCAATAGCTTGCAACACTTTGTAACAAATCATTAAGGCTTAAACCAAAAAACCCATCTTTCCATTGTATCAACACATTTAAAAGGCAGTTCTATTCAACTAGTGAAAGCAATTGAGAACAACTGCATTGCAACTTCTAGTCAAAGACAACACCACTTCTGCTAACCTAGTCAGAGCTCCCTAGCTGGTTTTGCTTGCAGTAAGAGTAGGTACAAAAGCATCGACACACAGTATGTGAATGCTCTGCAAACAGTCAAACTGGAAGGAACAACAATCATCAAGAGCTACTGCCCCCACAACTGGTGGTACCCACACTGTATGTAGGAATTAATGTACTAGTAACTACATGCACCAGTCATTTTCTAAAGAAAACAAAAATTAATCTGAAAAAAGGTGCCATTCCTTTAATAAACACATGTACATATGTGTTGCTAATCGCTGTAACATCAATGAAAATCAAACTTCGAGAAAAGTAACTAAATGGGCTTTTTCCTCATTTTGCATTATTTAAAACAAGCCTCCATACCTTCTGATTTAATCAATGTTTTTGCTTCACCCACAAAAAACTTCAATCAAGAATTATTTGCAGAAATTAGAGCTATTAAACACTAAATCCCAAGATTTGTGTTAGTAATGCCTCCTCCCAGAACGAACTCATTTCCTACACATAGGCTTCCAACTTACAAAGAGAAGGGTTTTAGCTCAGTGTGCTACATTTTAGGTACAGAGCAAACAGCACCAACAAAACTGGCCCTGATGTGAACAGTATCCAGACAATAACCCAAAGCTCATAGACAGAATACTTTTAATTACATCAACTCAAACAAACAGGGAGGAAAAAATGACAAGTTTTGATGACAGAGGCCTGACCTCAAAAGCAGCAGTCTCACTTCACTGATGGCCCCATGCCAACACCATGCTACTACCGGACCTCAGCCGAGCACTCCAGCTCGTCACAACGATAGGAGATTAAGCACAACAAAACCCCAGTCTAATCTAGAGACGCTTACCTATGGCTAATCAGCCAGGATGAAGCTGATCCCCAGCTTATCACAAAGGAAATGGAAGCCTTAACAAAACTAAAAGATGTTCAGCACCATTTCTAAAACCATCTTCAGTACCAGCTCAGCTGCATCTACAGTTGATACTACTGCTCAACAACAGTGGGCAATTAACAGCAACAAAATGTAAGCAAGATTGGCTCGAAGCTTCATCAATGACCAGAAATCTATAGAAAACTTTCCATGAATGGGCCAATTGGATCATTTCTCTACCCTTACAAGGCCAAAAAAAAACACTAACAATACATTCAATTTTATTAAACATTTGATATCACTACTCCACCTGGTCACTCCCCAACTACCACCAAAATTCTCCTCCATTGTAACAACCTATGGATGGGCTGTTTATGCTGCTTTCAGCAATTTTAAGCAATTCTACCTCCACATTCCTAGAAATGGAGAAGAAAACATATCAGTTAAAGTGTCAGCAGATCAATATACACTAAAGAAAGGGTGGAAGTGTCTAAAGTATGCCACAGGCAAAGCCCAAAAGTTCAGAATCCCACATTCACGAATGACACCAGTATCAAAACCCACTGCTCTGATGAAAAGACATTCCCAGCCATGCGTTCTTCCTTCTGCCCTTCTCTCCTGAATCAACAAGAGGAAATGAAAGGCTCTGAAGAGCAAAGAGATTATTTCTGAGCAAGAAATCATCAGAAAGAATCTGACAGCCTACAACCAATTATAATCAGCTACTGGAGCAACCAGAGACAAATCCTAAATCCTTGTATTTCCTCCCACATGTATATTCTGGGCCACACTAATCACAACAGTGCAATGTTGGAGCCACCAGAAAGCACAGGTTGCCATCCAGCAAGCCAGTGAGCAGGGCATGACCAGGAACACTGGGAATAGTAAGCTGTCCATCATCAATAGCTGGAAACACTCCCAGCAATTTAGGAATTCTGTGTCCAGTCTCTTTCCATGCAGCAACCAACGCCCATCAATCTTGTCTGAAAAAGCTAATCATGGTGCAAAGTTTGTCCTGCCATTACCCCATTTCTGAATTCATTCTTTCAAAGTGGGAAGGAAGATGATGACTTTTGGTCAATAACTCTGACAAAGCCATTATCCAAGGGGTATTAAATGGGGAGATAAGAACTTCAGAGCTTTGCACAAATCATATTAGACCAATTCTCAAATCCGGGTAATGCTTCTTTTCAAAGTATTAATTTCATTTATTCTATTTGCTCTCCCTCTGTCCTGATAACAGAGGCAGACATGGCCCCTAAATGAGATCCTCCTATTTTATAAGTTATAATCCTCCCTTTCTAGAGTAGTAATGAGATGTCTTCGCTTAATCGCGTTTATTCTCCACCCCCCCCCAGCTTCTGCTTTTCTCCATCTCCATTCCACATTGATTTGTCTCAAAGGTTCCAGCAAAAACCATCAGGCAGGGAGTCACTGGCTCCAAGAGGCTCATGATGCATATGCTGCACATGCTGTGCAGCCTTAAGAGATTACAAAAGCAGAAAGGAGAAAAAAGAGCAGCTTTGCTTGCAAAGTTTCTTTTGTTGGTAAGAAGGAGAAAAAAAGAAAGCCAAAAGAACTGAGAAGTTGAGAAAAGAGGTTTTGATTAATTGGAAGTAAAAAAGGAAAGACTCTTGGTACAGGGGAAAGGTGAGATTATTCACAACACAGTGAAGCAATTAAGTAAGTTGAATATGACAACTTTGGAAGTCCCTCATGCTAGAAATAAAAAAGGATATAAAGATAGCTGTATTAATTCTTGGATATTTTACATGAGACTGAAAGCATGCTACAAGCATTAAACACCCCAGGCCCTGCTGTGAATACTGTACATATAATCCTTGTTGTATTCTAAGTACCCACAGCATTAAATTATTCAGAGTCCAGCCAGACCACAATCCTGCAGTGCTGTACAAACAAACAAAACATTTTATCTTTGAAACAAACATGTAAGAGTCCTTCTGCAGCAGCTTAGCAGACAATTTCCATTCAAGCCAGTCCCCCATGGTTAATCAAAAAACATATTCAAAGAGAGAAGTGAATGCTGCACTGTTTCTACTTACAGAGCTGTTTTGCTTCTTAAACTAAAACTTTAAGTTTTACTCAAAACATAAGGTATCTAAAAGCTAAGTACCTTGTTCAAAGCATTAAAAAAAGAATCAAAAGAAAAACGTAGAACAGGACCCAGATACTTAACTCTAAATGCTTCTTGTATCAGTGCACCCCTTCAAGAAGGAAACAAAAAAAAAAAACAAAACACCAAAAACAAAAAAAAAAACACACACACACCACCACAACAACAAAACACAGAACCCACAAAAAAACAACAGTAAGCTTTAATCTGCACCCTTCCCCATAAATGATGAAGTAACTGGCCCCAGAAGCTGCCAGCAAGCTCCTTATCAAAGGTTAGCTCTAGTCTACACTCTCTTCAGGAATGTGCACTATATAATAAGACTGACGAAGTGCTCCATAGCAATACTGCCAATAATAAAGTCAGTGAATAAAAATCATAAAGAACAGATTAAATTACAAGTGACGTTCAGCACAATCAAAATGAAATCATTTCAAAATACAGCTATCATACTTGGATTTATGGTCTACAAGTGGTAAGGTTAAAGGAGATTATTGCAGCACTACTGGTGACAACTGTACAAGAAAAGGCTACTAATCATCGAACTATTTATATGTTAAGGGCACAGGGCAGCTCAAGGTCTTACTGAAAATATTAAATAAATAAATAAATACACAGACCAAACCTTTCTAATTATATGTGGCATGATTTTCAATTTTCACTAAATTAAGTGCTGCTAAAAGCAAATTATCCATTTGTTATTTTTTTCCATGGGAGTTGCCCCATTTTTCTCTGCCTTCCCTAGCAGGTCACAACAACAAAAAACCTGGAAGTTGTTCCCTTATAAATTTAAGCAGATCATTACAAGCGGCATCTGCACCTGGACTACCACTAGGTACCTTAAGCTCTACTACTACCTTCTACCTGAAAGAGAAGACTGACACAAAGGAGATGAAAAAGCAGCTCACACCCATTATTTGCCTCATGTGTTAAGGCTAAAAAGCAGAAGAGTGAGCAAGAAACTTCAAGCCTTATTCCAAATAAAGGAAGAAACCAATACTGCTATACAATAGACAGATACAAATTGAGCAGGATTGAGTCAATACAATAACACAACCATGCCCAAAAGGGAACTGTAGCTAAGATAAAGCAGGTCTGATAGGGATTCCAATAATTTAAAAGACTGGCAAAAACAGTTCCTGCTTAGGAAGACATCTAGAAGTCAATAAACGATAGCTTTGACCTCATCTTTGCAAGGACAGACTAGACTATTCCATTTTTAAGGATCTTAAATTTATGACTGATCAAGAGATAATTAAAGAGCAATTAAATTTAACAGTTTCTCATTCTTGTACTATGTTCTGGGCTAACACTATGTGGTCACTATCTTATCTTTATGGGTTACACAAGGAGAGCCTGATCACATTTTTGCAGAGCATCAAGTATGCAATATCTGGGTATGTGACACTGCAGGATTAAAAGCTGATTCAGATAACAGAACAGCTTTTGAATGTTAGTGGTCAGGTCACAACTCATTTTAGAGGCTCCCTCTTTACACTTCACAAATATTGCCTGAATCTGCTAGTCACATTTCTCCCGGATTACTCTACAGCTCACTGCAGAAGGGCAAGGCCCTACTTCTGAGCTGAGCCACATCCACTAGCTTCTTCCCCCATCTCTTTACAGAAGTCAGTTAATTACATTCATAAAGGGAATATTCTCTTTCTACTGGAAAGAGAGTTGGTACTGCATCTGATGACCCAGATGTCCTATGCAAAGGAACAGCAGTCGCCTGCCTCACACATCACTATTCTAAAGCTCAGCAATCACGCAACTTCTCGTGGTTAGGGTACAACCCACCAAGAGGAAACTTCCTATGACACAGCAGACATTCACAAGCTATATCCAGGAAAGCAATCTCAGAGACCTACCAATCCAACCACATACAAACATTATCATGGAGTCAAAAAGCACAAATGGGTACAAAAACACAGACAGATGAATTCATGGAGGACAATTTCATTAAGGACTGTTAATCACCAAGGTGAAAATAGAACCTCTTGCTGAAGGGGCCTCTAAGCCCCAGAACAGCAGAAGTTGCAAGGGTATAAGGTGGGAAATACTGCTATACATCTGCTCTGTTCCCATGCTCTCCTTAAACAGTTGCTATGGATCACTGTCAGAGATGCACTATAGCGAGAAGGACCTTCTGTCTGAACCACTACGGCCATTCTTGTATAAATTTTATTTATTCAGTCCCCTCCAACACCTTCATGTCATAACCACAAAATGCTTCACAGACAAGTCACATGCCTAGGTAAGCCATGCCAGTTAGCATTCAATGTATAGAAAAAACATGCTTATAGAAGGATTCTTCATTTAAATCAAGTGCATGCAACAGATCAGTGGCATGGAAGGAACACAGTAAGGACTATCATTACTCAAGCCTGTCCTCTCACTAAACCATCCTTTCAGTGTGTACCAGGCAAGGAGAATTACTCTGAGTCTAGTTCTCTCAAAGCTTCAACATCACAGTCTAAATGAACAGGCAGTTTGATCTCACTGTGGCAAGCATAGGTCCTACCTCACTGCCACACCCCGACGCCTCATACCACTGCAGGTCAGGAATAAGTGGCAGTTCCAGTAAGACTCTGTATTGTTTACAGGCATTTACCATTGCCATAGTAATGTTAGTATTCAAAAGAAAACAATACAAAATAGTATCATGTGAATATTATGCACCAATGACAACTCCAATCTACCACAGTGACACAAGCCTTTTGCTCTACTCGGCCTCACCTCACTCTACTTCTGCCTACCCCTCACTGCTCTTCTCAGCACCAGTATGACAGTAACTCAACGGGTTATCCCAGCAACACCAAGGTGCCTGACTAATAGTAAAGGCTGTGGTAAGAAGTCCCCAAAAACAGGTCTGCCTACTGGGCAATAACAGATCATTTTGGGAGTCATTGGTATGTGCAAAAGGGGTTTATGCTTCCTGGTCCCTAAAAAACAATCTTAAGCCTTCTTCAAAATGTTACAATACTTAACACTTGATATTTTTAGCACTCTCTCTAGCTCAAGCAACAACCCCATATACACACACCGCACTGACCTGCACAGGTAAAGCTCTCCCCAGCACAGTCATTGCTTAAGCCTTTCCCTGCAAGTTTGGCCTTAGCATCACTGCATGACATGCTGCAAACGTAGTTCGCCAGCTACACTGTGAGCCAAACATCAAATGATGAATTAGGTGGTGACGGGTGTTTCAGCCTAAACCAAAGCTTCTAAGCTGATCACACAAGTGACATTTAACGAATGTCCTCAAGCAGAGATATTTTAGCCTGTCTTGCATGGAAATGTACTGGAGTTTTTTGTTACTCACCAGCTGAGCCACTCTCTGCCTCTCTTCATTAGTGGTGCTCCTTTCCCGCTGAAGGGCAGTATTCAAGGCCTCATTGGCTGCTTCCCTTTCTCTTTTGGCGAGCCGGAGCAACTCCTCTTGGACCAGTGCCTGCTCTTGCTCATACCTGTACGAGCACCAAAGGCAAACAGAGAAGATGATCAGCAGCCTTCTGGCAACAGAGTCATGGCTTAGCATAGACTATCCCTACCTAGAGCCGAAACACAAATCCATAATCTATCTGACAAAACCTGCTCACAGCCCCTCCATTATCAGCAGGAATTCGAAAGTCCAACAAACTTTAAACATGACCTGTAACTTTGGTGAGGTACAGCTCTGGCAGTAACAGTAGGCTTAGCACCATAAGTTTATACTTCAGTTATATGCAGCTCTAGTAAGTACTTACTATCATCTGAAAACAATGAGAATAGAAAGTAGTTAGCTAGATAAATAGATACTGCTTTGGAAAAGATCATGGGACGTACAGCAACAAAAGGAGTTAGCCTATCTGACAGCGCTGCTCTTCTGCTCTACAAAGGAAAGGAAATCACATAAAATGCATGCAGCAACAGCACAGAGAAGCAGCCTTGCCCCATCCATAATCTGGTCAATTGAATCTCAGACTGCCATGAAGGAAATGTTGTACAATTCAAGCCTTGGAAATTCCACATGCAAGCAAACAGAAATTAGCATGAAATTAATCACAAAATAAACTTGGTTAGACAGGACCTTTGAAGGTTATATATTCCAGCCTTCTGCTCAAAACAGTACTAACTTCAGATTAGATCAGGTCGCTCAGGGCCTTCTCCAGTCACCTACTGATGATCTCTAAGACTGGAGATTCTATGTCTTTTTGGTGCAACCTGTTCCAGTGCTTCAGTGCACTCACTGTTCGGGGTTTCTCCTCACCCACCCACCCAGACACCCCAATACCCAGGCAGAATTTCCTTGCTGTATCTGTGTCCCTTGCCTCTTGTCCTTTCAGTGTGCACCTCTGAGAACAGTCTGTCACTGTCTCTTTTTCACTATTTGAGGAACTTGAAAAAATAACATCGCCCTTCTTCACCAGGCTAAGCCAACACAGACCCCTCAGCCTCTCTTCTCCCATGCCTCTAGCTTGCCGAGGTCCCTCCAAGTTGCAGCGTTACTCTCCAGCACAGTGACGACTCCTTCCATTTGTTATCATCCACAAACTTTCTCAGGCTGCAATTCAGACCATCCAGGCCTGGTTCTGGTTCTGTAGTTGGGCCACACACATACAAGCTGCTCCTCCCTTTCTTGTTTTCCCTGCTGACCTTTCCCTGCATTTCTGCCCCTACCTCTCCTTTCCCAGATCAGGTATTTGGGATGCAGTTGAGCAGCTCAGCACTGAAAACTGCCAGCAACTTCAATTCCACAGTCCCCTAGAAAGCAAACCACCTATCCAGAGACTTTCCTTGGTTGCACCTCTGACTTTCCTAAGGACAGTGTGACTGACGCAACAGATTTTAACAGGTTTGAACACCATGCACAGACAGACTGATTTTCATTGTTACCTAGACAGAAGCACAGTAAAGACACCATCAGAGCAGCAAAAGAAAGAACAGGAAAAAAACAATCTTTACAGCATCTTTAAATATGCACAGACAGATCAGGCCAGCAGTTTAACACAAAAAACTACTGAGTTACATGGAAATGAGGCTCTCACTGCCCTGCAATGCCTAGAACTGGGAGGAGACTGCTGTGGCTCTTACAGAAAAGAGGACAGGTTTTTTCTGCAGTGTTTTTTCCTCACCCTTACCCCCATCTTTACAGGTATTTCTATCTTAATAAATTAAAGTACCCTTGGATGAAAAATTCATAGCACTCTAGTACTAGTTGACAGTCATTATGTCCAAGTCTAGCAAAAGGAGGAGGAATGGAATCAGATACATAAGATGGATATGATTATTTTAGGTTATTTTTATGATTACTTTAGATCTGTAAGGGAAGTATCAAACACTTAGACTCCTTCATTTCTCCCAGAAAAGGCAACTGTACTCAATTATACTCCACCGATCTTGCAATGCACATCAGACACAAGTTTTCTGTAGTCCTGTCCACAGTTCTCCTGACTGTTTCTTTTGGCTAAGCTAAAAAAGTGTCTTCCACAACCCTTAACTGAAAAAGGGGATTCTCGGGCATTAAAACATAAAGTCATTGTGCTTGAAGTAAAATATATATACATACACAGCCCAAAAGGAGTTAAACTATTGTCTTTTTCAAGAACTTCACCTCACCTCCTATACAGTTCCTGCTCTGCAGCAGAAGACTTCTGACCAGAGTCACTCGCCATTGGTGGCTGGATTCCTAGAAAGAATAGAAACTTGTGACAACTATAGCAAAAAATATAGTCCTTCATCACATCATGATCTGAGAATTCATATGTATTATCCCATCAAGAGAAAAAAATACACCTTGAAAAGTGTGATGGATGGAATTTGAATTCATGAAAGAGACGCCAACAGCATTGTCTTCAACAAGGCACACTGAACAAGGCATGCTACAGAATCTTCTAGGTAAGGATTTAACTCCTCAAACCCTGGTTTATACTGAAACATAATCATGGTTTTAGATCTACTTTCCATTTCCTTCCTCTAGATCCATTAAGTCTTCCTCTTGACCTCCTGCTTTTCTTGTAATTATAAGGGGTCCCAGAAGTGGCGATGAACTTACTTGATGGAGTTCAGGCCATCCATTAGGCTGAATCCACTCTCAGGAAAGATGTGGGCTAACAGCAAACAAACCTCTAAAAGCAAAGGCCTGTTTCCCTAACTTCATGTTAGGCTGGATGCCTTAAACAAATCCACACTGATAACATATATCAACAAAGTGTATTTGAGAACGAAGAGAAATCAAATAGTTTTCTGACCTGTAAAGGAAGACAAGTGAAACCAAGTTCTCATCATCCACTTGGCAAGCTGTGCTTAGACAGTCTGTCCTTCCCTACGAGCTTCTTCCCAAAGAACCAGAAGCAGTATTTCCCCCACCATCCACAATATACTCCTTGTGCAAGCAAAGGAGACAGGGCAGCTTGCCAGGAATGAAATATAAAATAAAAAATTTCTGCCTTGCTTATTGCATGTTCATCTGAAACCCTAGAAACATTCACAAAATTATACATAGTCATTGAATTATCTGAGAATGGTGGTAATCCAAAGATGGAGAAGGAAAGGACCTGGAAAAACAAGCCGTCTTCCTTAAGGTCACACACTGACAGAACTAGAATAGCATTTCAACCACTCCAACTGCCAGATGACACAGCTCTCTTTCAGAAACATAAAGAGGACATCACAGGACCGTAACACCCAAGGCATTCAATGATGCCAATATCTACATACATAAAAACGTTACAGGCTAATCAAAGAGTGCCTCTTGCAACAAGATGGTCTTAAACAACACAGGCATATGATACAACATCCAGTGGCAGCGCTTCAGAGAAGTGTGTCAAAACAATCAGTAGACCTGATAGGGACCGACAGTACCTGTAGGAGATTTGGGTTTCCCTTCTGCAGCTGATGAAGATGGACCTGTGCCATTGGATGAATGGGGCGATCTCTGGTTGCCCCTTTTACTTTGAGGGGATTCTTTCATTCGGTTCACTACATCTTCAGACAGCTGAAACATATGTGCACAGGAAACAAATTAACCAAGTCAACTCTTAATGTATATATATTTCACTATATGTTATAGTTGTACTCCCCATTTGGTAGTTTCCATGCTGTTGTGGAAGTATTGTCAGATTCCTCATTTCAGTGCCATGGTCCTTCAAATCCAAGTGTTCAACAACTGTACGCTGACCTTACATTTTAAAAATACATACTTTATAATTAAGTGATAAAAACCTCCGATCTACTGACCCTGAAGGCTTCACTGAACAACTACAATTACTCTTCCACAAATACTAACAAAGGTGGAAAGCACTGCTAAACAAGCCGACCCCTGGAGTAGGGACATATTTACCGGAAGTGGAAGGAAAGGAACTAAGCAGGCTGTAGATCTGTCCGTCCATCCTCCTTCCTCCCCCATGCTTGCTAAGCCAGCTCAGCATGGCAGAAGTGCTGCAAACCATATGGCAGGGAACAGCTGCACAGCCCTCCCATTCATGTAATGCTGCAAACATTTTTGCAATCTCAATTTCATTCTCACTTCCTTACTTGGGTCCAAACAGAAAAGAAAGAAAAGTTTAAGTTATCTGGCAATGGAGTCCAAGGAATTTCTCACAGTACTGTTAAGATTGACCCCTTCCTCCTTCCAGGCTTCTGTGCTGACTGTTCTGGCTCCAGAACAATATGAATTGAGGCTGTTTCCCTAACTAGGCTGGTCACAGTAGAAGACATGTTGCCACTATTATCCTATTTAACTGCATCTTTAACATATTCATTATACATTGCTATCATGCTAAATTCCTCTTTAGGGCAACTGTTTTTTAAAAACACAGATGCGTAAAAAGCCAGACTTAATTAAGGGCAGGCTCAGTGGAACTTCTTAGCTGCAAAAAAAAACCCACCAAACATCATCCTTGCCACTAAGAATGGGTAATGATTATTCCTGACATTTATTTCAGGAAGTCAAACGGAACACTCTACAAAGGCCACAGCTCATTTAACCTAATCAGCTACCATGAGATACATAGGGCATCTTCATCTCGAGCTCCTGGAGGTCATAAACAGACCAGTAAAAATAAACCCACATTTTTCTCTAGTTCCATCAGCATCTAGCTGGATGGAGCAGCTAACTAAATTAAAGCACCAGAACAAATTATGTCTATAGTAGGTGAGGGGGAGTCCTGTAAAGAGAAATCAGGCAAGAACTTCATCCAACACTTTAAAAAGGAGATTGGCACAATCTTAGTTAACTTTTGTCAAGTGATTAGTCAAAATGGGATGAAAAGTAAGTAACCACATCCTGCAAGCTCATTTTAGACAAACCTTAGGGGGAAACCTGATAAAAATATGAACCACCAACAATGACAATGATAATAAAAATTAAAAAAAAAACCCACAACTTAACCAATGAAAAATAGGGACAGAAATCTTGACAGGCAAAAAAAACATTCCGTAATGGTACCACCACCACTCTCCAGGGCTTGTTTTCAAACACACGTGCAGTCGTCCGATCAAAGTTCAAGAAGTAGCTTCCCACTGCCCCTCCTAGAAACACCACTAAATCCTCACAAATCCTTACAATCTCTTACCTCTCCGCGTGTTCAGAAAGCAGTGCTTTGCCAAGACTCTTGGTACCACCAATAAGGGCAGAGGTGTCTCCCCTTGGATGCCCTCAGAGCCAGGCAGTGCTTTTAGCACCAAACTGCTTGCAAAGCACAAGGCAGGGGCAAGATAGCTCACTCAGCAGTGAGAGGAGAAAGCGGGCTGAGAGCAGAGTTCGGAAGGGCTGGTGTGTCATGCTCACCATGCTCAGGCCCTCGGCCCTCTCTCCCACCACTGTCCAGTCATCCTATCACCCCTCTACTCCTTCCAGTTTCCCCTCTCCTCCTTCTTGCTGGTTTTCACCGCTCACCCCTTCCAACTCCGTACCACATTCCCCAGACCACCCTGCCCTACCCTGCCACTCCATCAGGGTCTCCCTCAGGCCGGCTCCTGCCCTCTGCCCCCCGCCTCCAGCACCCCCGGCCTCCGCAGCCTCGAGCACCCGGCCCCCGAACCCTCGGGCCTCCTCACCCTGATGCCCTGCAGCACCCGCACTTGCTCCCGCTCATCCAGCCCGAAGGAGACCTTCCTGCCGCCGTGGCTGCTCTCGCTGCCCCCCATGCCGGCAGGGCGGCCGCTGGGGACGCCTCTCCCCTCCGCGCCCCCCACTCGCACCGGTCTGCCGCTGCAGAGAGCGCCCCGCCCCTTCCGCCGCCTGCCAACATACCCGCGCCCCATTGGCGGCCGGCTCCGGCAGGGCCAATAGCGCGGCGCGGTACTGGCGGCCGGCCGCGGTGCAGGCTGGGGGCCGTAGGCTGCCGGCGGCGGCTGCGCGGGCTGCGGTGCGCAGGGCGCGGGCGGCCTGACCCGGCCTCACAGAAGCTGCGCTCCGAGACGGGCCACCTCGTTATCCTCACCCTGCGACATACCCATGGCGGCACCAAAGCGCGGCCGGGCCCGCCAGGCTTCTTCCTCCCCTCCCGCGCCAAGGGCCGTGCCCACCCTCCGCACCCAAGGCAGGATCGCAGCACCTTGTGAACCCCCACCGCGATGCACCCAGCTCACCCGGCTTCTCCGCTGGGTCAAAATTATGGAAGCAAGAAAACAAAACGACGTGTAACCACGCAGAAAATAAGCCAGGAAGGTACAAAGCTTATTTGCTAGCTCCAGGATTGAGGAACCACCCAGGCGTTCCCCACCAGGGAGGATGCGCGACCTGACAAGCCCCCATGGATGTCCAAGGCCCTCAGCACCAGCACGACAAAGCAGCAGCAGCCCACAGCGAGCGTGGGCAGCCCCTCACCCTCCCGGGAATCCCTTGCCTACTTTCACACACGCCACAGTCCTGGAAGGAGTTCCCCACCCCAACGCATCAGCTCACATCTCTGGTGATTAAAAACAAAATTACAGTCTACAACCTCCAGTCAATTTTACAGCAGCTGTTCCAGGCAGAACTCGCCTCTCTGCTCCTCTCAGCCACCCTGTTCCAGCCAGGCCTACTCCATGTGCCGTTACCACCCGTGACAGGCGCGTGCGTGGGTCCCACGTAGGTCAGGCCGTTGCAGATACAGTCCCCATTGCCAGGCGTGGCCGATCCCCAGCCTAAACAAAGAGAAACAAGACAATGTAAAGTACAAGCAGCTGGACCAAGTGGCAGCTCTGAAGGATCTTTACGCAACAAACTTTCTGTATTCCCAGAAATACAGGCCATGTGATGACCTATATGGCTTTGTGCGTTTGTGACTAGACAGTTAAAGAAGCCCTGGCATTGACACACTACTTACCTGTTACTTAGTAGCACATCAGGGCAGTTTTAACTGTTTAATGCTTATTCTTCACTACAGTTAATGTGGCAATCACAGCTTTGACTCAGCACTGGGACTCTGGCCAGCTTTAAGGGAGTATTTGGAACTCTTTGCCCCACAAGATGTCCAGGCCTCTTCCCTCTAGCAGTTCCTGGAGCAGGGAGTATTTTTGTTATTTGTGTAATACCTTGCACACTGGGGACTTGGGCCTATTGCTTGAGCTCTCAAGGGCACTGATCGTGGTACCATCAGCCGTTTGCACCACACAGAAGCACTGCACGTACACAGTGCAAGAGCAAAGGTCTGGCTAAAGCCAAACCACAATCCCTCCCAGAACACTCTCACCAGCCTCTTACTTCTTACCTGCTACCTGCTTGCTTCATTTGATGGCATCCAGGTTTTGTACTGAAAAAGCCTGTGAACAGTCATTCCTTTTTTGCCACCCTTGTACTCTCTGGGTTGCACAGACCTGCAGCATTGCTCTTCCAGTTCTCAACCATGTAATTACTCTTCCAGAAGTCTTCCCATAACTTTGATTATTCCTGCCATCCTTCCTTAGGCCTTTTTCAGGTGTAATTCCAGCCAGGTAGCAGGCATCATCTGCAAAGATCCAGAAGGGAGAGTGGGCAAAGACGAACAAAACTGCACATCACCTACAGCCTGTGGTCTCTAAGAGCCCAAGGAAGCCCATCAGGGCCCACTACCTGTGGGACACTGATGTGGAAGCAGCTGTGATAATGGTGGAGGAGCTGTACAGCAACTTAAACACCTCTCCACCTATGCAGGAGCAGAGGACGTCAAAGTTAACTCCAGCAGTAGCATTTCCTAGGATAATTCCCACACTTTTCTGCCGGGAGGCTGGAAGGAGCTCCGAAAGGTGCTATTGCACAAGGGCATGACCCAGTCCCAAGGCAGAGACAAAGTTCACCCTACTTCCCCAGCCTGTACACCCCCACAAAAGAGAACTTCATGGGTACTGATTACTGCCAGCACATTTAGCTGTTACCCAGCAGCTATCACATCCTCCCTGCAGCCAGAAAACTAGTCCTGACACACAGGGTCCATTTCAAAGCCCAGAACAAGAAATACATGAGTGAATTCCAACTTCCACATAAGCCTTTTCCCAAGTAACAGAGAAAGATACCCTGTATTAAAGATCCCTGATGCCAGGAGCACCAAGGTCTAGTTACCAAGAGAGAGGTCAAGGCTTCACCGACAATTATTTAGACTTAGAGACCACTCTCTGCACAGTCATTTGATGTCCTTCTAATACCCTTCCAAGAAGGAAAAATCCATCTCTGACAAGAGGACATCCTGTTATTCCGTTATCTGCTGTATTTGTTCAGGAATTAAAAAAAAAAAATAAAATCCAAAAGTTGTTTTCTCCATGATATGGGTCATCCGAGAAAGAAAATATGACCATTTATGCCAAACTTAATTTTATTTCTTTATTTTACAAACAAAAATATACATTTATTCTATATTTTCTCTCTTTACCCCCCCAGGCATAACACACTTCTGCTCATGGACCATTTTGAATATGGCCCAAAGTATTATATATACATAAAAATACAACAGGAGGAAGGTCAGTCCATGACCTAGTGCAGAAGCTCCTCAGCAGCAGAACATGGGACACTCCAGAAATACTGGAGTCCTGCCAGCAAAGGACAGGATGGACCTGTCTACCACCTGCAAAGGTGATCCTTCAGCACTGAATTCAGCTGATAAAACTGCAAACTCATAACCTGCTCTTCACATCACCAAGGAGGGCAAATTAGTCCTCTTGGCCAGGGTGTTGAGTCAGCAAATACTCCTTGGGACAGAAAAGCAGTTGCTCCTTTATTACTCAACTGCTTTAATACCTTCGTATCTCTTGGCTCTGTCCAAGGCCCACCAACTCCAAGGAAGCTTTGCAAGTTTCCCCACTTCCTAAGAGCAGCTCAGGATCAGTGTTGTAAAGCAGCATTAGGAGCAGCAGCAGGACAATTCAGGCACCATGTCATCCATCCCTTTTAGAGTAAGTAAGCAAGCAAGCATGGCTCGGGCGGATTCACAGGAAGTGACAGGAGGAGCATGGAACACTTCTGTAATGTGGCAAGGGCTGACTCTGCCAGTTGCTTGTCCAGCCCTCACACAGTCATTGCATGGAGGGGAAAGGTTAAAGACTGTTGACCTAGGTGAGACAGTTCAGCTCTCACACACAAATAAACAGAAGACTTTTTTCCTCAAAAAGTAAATGTGAAAAAAAACCCAAACCCAAAAACAAAGCTGTGGGGGTGGTGTTTGTTTTCAAGGTGCCAGTGCTACTTAAGAGGCCTGTCAGGCAAAGTCCTCAGGCAGAACAGAGAGGCTTCATTGCTCATTAACAAAAAAATATAAGCAAATGGCCTGCATAGTTTTGGCAACCAAGAGGAACTTTGTGTTCTTACCCAAACCTTCTTTCCCTATCTTGGGAACATGTGATAGCAAATGCTTTCCCCTACCTGCTCATGATCCAAACTAACACCTCCATGCTGCACCCTGTATGAAGATTTCCCAGAAACTCTTATCTCAGTATTCTTCAGGAACAGGAGTGGGTTGGGGCAAGAAATTCACAAAGTCCCCAAACATTTCAAATTCCTTCTTTCTACCATCTCTAATGGCAAGTTGCTATTACTTGTAGCAGATCTCCACCTACCTGGAGGACTCAGGTAGGAAAGCACTCCCAAAGCTAAAGGAATATACCCCTTCATCTGTGGAGAGCACACTAAGTCCCAGAAACCAGCCTGATGCAGCTTTCAGCTGAACAGTCCCTGGATAGGAACACAGTGTCTTACAACTGCATGCCAGACAGCTCAGGCAACAGCAGTTCCTTTTCCAGCATGGAAGAGAATAATAAGAAGTTCCAGATAGTCTTTAAATGAATCACGCTCCACATGCACGTAAGTATTTTCAACATATCAAGCCACAAAATCTATTCAGACCAGCAGAAGTCTGGGGATCTGAAGTGCAACATAAGAGGACACTGCCAGAGAAACACATCCATATCTCACTTGCCTCCCAACTTAGAACACCAGCTGGCTTGATTCTAGTACACCTATGATGCTTGAGTTTCCAGTCACTCAGTACTGGCAGCTCGGACACATCATGGGCTTCTGCTCTGCCTCAAGCACCTGAACATCTCCAGAGCCTTCATCTGCAGAGTCGGGTTCCTCCTTCACAGCACTCTCCAAGACCCTGCCAGATCATGAAGCAGGCTGCAGGTGGAAAATGCACCTACCTCACAGGTTTTATTCTTGAAACTCAGCCCTGATTCAGTGTTGTTACTTAGATTTTCCTGTGAGCTCAAATGCACAGTAGTATAGCCCACAGATTGTTTCACAGCTGCTTCAGCTCAGCTAGACAGTAGCACTGCCTGTCCTTCTTCTGTCTCCCTATTATTCAGCCAGTTCACATCTATGCTGTTAGCTACTAGCCCCTCAAAATGCTCCCAGGGCACTCCTTTTAATCCCTAGCAACTGCAATTCATGATTTTCATCAGTATTAGCTGAAACCAGAGATGAGCCCAGCTGACCAGCTTCCCTCTTCAGTCACTGCCATCACCACCACCTATGCTGTTGCATTACAAGACCCAGGCAACCATGCTGCTTGAAAAAGCCCAGGAAGACCATCTTTGGTTTCAACGACCAAACTCTTTCTATATATTTACAATACAGCAGTCAAATC
This sequence comes from Falco naumanni, assembly GCF_017639655.2. NCBI lineage: Eukaryota > Metazoa > Chordata > Aves > Falconiformes > Falconidae > Falco > Falco naumanni. Next base: position 101,687,915 of record NC_054057.1, read on the forward strand.
AACACCCTCATCCCTAAACACCATTCCCGTAATTGGCAGACAAATGCTTTCAAGTCATTGAAAAGGAAGAGGTGCCAGTCAGGCCTGTCTTCTGGGTCATATTCACATCTGGAACACGGACGATCAAGAAGGTTCAGTGTTTATAGTTTTATGAACAAAACTGTTATACATTGTTCTCAGGTAGCGACAGAAAATGTTCTTTCCAACAGGATCCGGGCTGCCAACTTAATTCCACAATAGGTTTCAGAAATCCTAAGGAAGAGAGGAAAGCCATGGCTGATAGCCAAGGGCAGATTTCCAATGGATATCCTAACAGCTGTGGTATCAGAGAGTTTGGAAGGAAAAGAATGAGGCATCATGTGAAGGAAGTAGCCCTGCCTCAGGCATTGATGGCTTTCCAGCGGTCACTGTCTATGCTGTTGATGCTGCCCACATGATATGGCATAGAGGCCACATCATCAAGATAGGCTGTGGTGTCAATCTGTGTGCTCGAGTAGAACCCAGAATCCATTCCTTCCTTCTTGGCAACAGCGTAAGGGTGGGGCAGGTGCACATCCACATCCTCAGGTTCATCCACCTGACATTTGTAGGAGAAAAGGATCTTCGGTTCAGACCTGGAATGATTAAAGATTCAAAATACATGCTTAAGCAACATAGTATCACAGCCTTAACAGTATCCTTAACTGAAACTCGGCAGCACTAAAAAATTCTGTGTTCAGACCCTAAAAGCTCTCCACACTAGCTTTCAGTCTTGAAATATACCTAACAGAGTAGCTGCCATAGAGTAATGCTAAATGTAGTTCTGGACTGAGTCAACTATGAGAAATATAAATGGCAGAATCCTGACTAATGTGGGAAAGGTGTTCTATGCTTTGGAAGTTCTGAACTACTGAGGGCAACGCCACTGGACTCCACAGCAGCCTGGTCACCAACACAACAGAACAGAAGTCCACCTCAGGTTCCATCCACATGCATCAGAAGACCAAAATACAACACTTGTGGATCAGCAGTTTCCATCTCTAACTCCAGATGCTGTTCACTTTATTTTTTTATTTATTTCAAAAGGCAATAGAGGTACATTTTGATATTTTAGGAGTACTTTATGTTCCTAGTTATTTTAAAGCCTGCTGTTTCTTGCTTATCGACAATAAAAGCTTAAGTCTACACCGAAACACTTGGGTTTTTCCTACCAAGTTGCATCTCTTCTGAGCGGCCACACGGCGGCAACCCCGACCCAGGTACCACACTCCCGGATGCTTTTAACTGGTGATTCTTGGGCCCACTGTAGAGGGGTCCTGAGCCTAAGAGTTACTGAGCCCCTAGATCCTTTCTACAAACCTATCCCCAAACTTACCTAGAAGCCGTTTAACTTCATTAGTTAATTAATTAGTTCAATAGTTAACAAATTTAGCGGAAAAACTTTGTACTAAACAGACACTGAAGAAGCAATCCTCATAAAGGTTTGGGAGGAATACAGCTGTCAGCTATACTTTGCATACAAAGGAGTCTTGGATAGAAGCAAGCAGCCCTGGGTCACACAAGAAAAACTTCAAGGACAAATTAAAAACTGGTTCCCTAACTGGCATTCTAGTCACTGCCTTGATTCTACAGATGGGGAGAACCTGAATGCAAAACAATTCAATGACAATATATACCCTCAGAACTCCTGTCCCTGGCTACTCACCCAAAGAAGCCTTTCAGGAATGCCACATAAATGAGAGGTGCAAAGAAGCTGAAGTAAAGGAACGTGGTAGCATCAACACAGCTGTCAATGGCAAAAGGGAACATGAAGGAATTTAACACTCAAGCACAATACAGCTGGATAACACCAGTCACATCCCCCCAGAATGATCCAATTTCCCTCCAAAATGTCCAAGCAGAGGGCAAGGAAAGTCTTGTACTAAACAAATTCAAACTGATGCAAACACACATTGCCGTCAACTGTGTCACTGCTCCTAGACACTCAGAAGGAACCATGCCAAGACCCAAGGTCTGACCAAGAGCACAGTCTCAGCGCTGCCAATTTTGACTCACAGAAGTGACACCGATCCCTGCAGAATGAGACTCCAGATGTGAATATGGGTATCTCCATGCTATTTCTAGCAAAGAGATTATTTCCTCCCTTATTACCTATGAAACACAAGCCAATGGCCAGGCAGGCACCACTGGACTGAAACTATTACCCTCATTTACCACCTCAAGACCACTGCAGAGCACGCAGCTCCACAGAGCTCTGCTCTGTGGGTTTCCTGACCACTTAGAGGTCTTTCTGCACAAAACAGATCCAACCACTTTATTCGTTCTTACAAACTCTGCAAAAGTTTTGGTTTTTTAGGAGAGGCAGTGTTGAAGGACATTCAACTGCAATATGAGAAACCAGGTTACAGACCTCCTCCTCCAGCATACGTACCACAGTCCTTCTATGATATCCACACAGAGGAGGGCACTGCCCAGGCCCTGCACCAGGTTCAGCAATGCCAGAATTCCAGCATAAACATAAAAACTCTTCCTGGCTGTGGGAAAGCATTGACACAGATGAAGCTTAACCTCATAAGCACCAGCCCAGTGCAAATCTAATGGAGATGGCAAACCCAAGAGAAACATTTCATCATCTTCTCTGTTTACAAACTCTTGAAGAATTAAGACTGCATTTTCCTGTCCCATGCTGGCAGGACTGATGGAGGTACAGTGGACTAAACCCTACCCTCCTGCATCTGTATACACATACACACACGACGGGTTTTGAAAACACATGGTCATGTCAACACATGCAAAGATTTCATAGGCAAGCATCTAGAACCAGTGCCAGTCACATAAATGAATGTAAGAAACAAACAAAAAAAACCCCACAGCTAAACCTGTGCCCTTCCAATGTACAGTAGTAACAAAACTGTTCAGCAGACTTGGACAGGAGCAGCAGGATATGCTGCACACTAGGGAGATCAGGCCAAGGACCTCTGCTTGTGGCATGCGCCACACATATCCACTCCTTCAGGGTAGTGATATGACATAGATGCCAACAATACTTAGAAAGAGAACAGCCCAATGCAAACATCTTAGTAACAGCTTCTCTCTCTATTCAACAACTGCAGACATTCTGCAACAAGAAGAAAAAACAGAGAAGCATCTTAATAAATGCCCAAATAAAAATTATTAAGCAGCTCCCAATTAGTCTTACTTTCCCAGGGGATGACGAGCATGTACACGTTAGCATCACACATGCATTTCAAAGGAAGCTATTATTAAGAAGCCAATTTTCACAGCTCTCTTAAGATAACATATTTACATTACATCTGTATCATTAACTGAGTAGTAGATCTTGTTTTGTTCACGTCATTGTTTAGCTACTGAAGTAGCAATCTGCTCTCCAAAAGGCACAACGTACTATTTTTCCAGAGATAACTATCAGTCCTTTGCCATGTATCTGTACCCTGAGACAGTGGGATTTATCTGCAGCACAACCAGGAACTTCTTACTCCCACCTATGTTTTATCCTGGCACTGTCTCCATCTATAGTATGGAACACACTACAGTCACTTACAGGGCAAAGAAATCCGGTCTTTCAGAGGAGTTTTTGGAAGAATCACCACCAAGGAATAGACCTGTTGAGACAAAGAACTAACTGTTCCACGGCTGCTTGGTTACGAATTCAACAATCTTTGCAGGGATGGTATGTGGTGTCATGCGCTCCCTAGATGTCTCAGGACAGACCCCCTGATATTAAATGCAGTGCAAATGGTACAGATCTGAAGGCCCCACACCTCACCCCCATCAGCACAAAAAGACTGGTCACTGAGAAACAAGGGAGTGAAGAACATCTGAACTCAGCTGGAATTCAGCTGCCACAGCTTACATCACTGCCACCACGTTTTTATTACTTCCATCTTCCCTGCCACATGATGTATCAATGCCACGCTGTCTCAGGCAGGAGGGCGATTAGGGCTTTGCTATACACAAATCATCCTCCTTGCCTCAATTATAAAATACAAAGAAGTTATCAGAGTGCGTAACACATGCCCAGTACTTACCAGAAAGAAGAAACAGGAGCTGGCAAGCCAAAAGTGTCTTCCTCCATGGCCATAAATGTTGAAGTCTTCTGCTGAGAGGTGGGCATCGGGGTACAGGATTTCCAGGGTGCCCTAGGAGAGAAGTGGCACCAATATGATTCTGTTCTAGGCAGCATCCTCACTAGAGTGGGTGTCAGGACAAGGGAGACTGTTTAAAGAAGTTCAGACAACAGTTGTTGCTGCCACCTAAGACCCAACCATTATCCTGCTTAGTCCAAGTTAAGATCACACAAGAAAAGAGGACGAAACTGAAAACAATAAGTGAAGGGAAAAAAGTGACAGGAATTTGCATTTGATGGAAAGCAGCATCAATGACATTCCAGAAGAGAGGCTGAATGAAGGGACAGGGGATGCAAGCAGTTGTCTGTCTGAAATAGACTGAGAGTTCTATTTCCAGCTCTAAAGTAGATCTCTCCTGCTGAAACATCCAGAATATAAAAGCCCACACTTGTGCAAGAATTAGGAAAGGACACTGTTTCATTCACTTGCATTCCTGAAAAATGGTATGAACAGAAGCTGCTATACAGAGGAGAGAGAAGAGTGCTTGTAAGCACTACTGAACCCAGACACAGCTCAAACACTTGATATTTAATGAGGCTCCTTCAGCTTTATCATGTGGTAATGATCAGCTCACTGCCTCGCAAGCAAGAGCCTGGTCACAGAACAAAGATCTGTGTGTTATTCTGGCACTGCCCCAAGTACAGAGACACAGGGCTGACCACTTACATACCGAGAAGAAGAATAAACCCAGACACATACTGCATTGTTCAGAGATACGAAGACACAGTTACTAAACTGAGCTAGCAAGCCAGCTGCTAGTTTGAAGGGAAGCAAAAGCTCTCAGCTCTCAAAGAGTCAGGAGACAAGAGGCCCGCTGCACTGCCCTTATCTGACACACACACCTCAGGTGTCTCCATTGAGTTTTCATGGCACTTGAGGCTAGATTCAGAATTTGTGGCTCAGGTGTGAAAAACATCTCACTCCTGTTCCAAGATTCAGGAAAGGAGGCACTCCATCTAAATCTCATCTCATTTCTTTACCTTGGCTGAGCCACTCATGCCATAAATAGGACAAGGAGATACAGTTTGGTGTATATATGCTCTGGGGATCCTTATACATTGCCCCAAGCATCCAGTCTTCCCCCAAAATCTCATCCAAAGAGCAAAGCTGCCACTTTTCAGATAGCAGTTCCACACCTAACTGCCTAACTCCGAGCAAAGTCCCCTCTTTTGCAAAGACTAATTCTTCTGCTCCAATGTACTTACCTGCGTGACAGAATATGCCAGAGACAGCACTGTAGTGATTGCCAGAACACGTTTCACGCTCGACTTGCTCTCCAGATGACCTGGAATTAAGGAATACAGAAGTGACTCAGCATGTGAACCCAGACCTAGTAAAAATCAGTTCTCTCCAAAACCAACATAGGAAAACCTTTTTTATTTCCAGAAGCCTTCAAGGGAAGGTTAAAGCCCACCTAACCACTAGAAACTGCTTCCCTGTTTGGAGAGTTGAGCCTTTCACAGATAAAATAATACTTACAAAACAGCAGGTTTTAACTTGCTTTCTTCCTGCCCACACAAATATAGAGAAAGCAATTAAGTCCTTCCGTTGAGGTTACAAAATAAATAAATAAAAAAAAAAAATCAGGAATTACTCCAGTATCATGTACACTGAGATGTTGTAAAGCTTCTCAGGAACAAAAGTTGATGGGAGAGTGGGTTAGAGCACGGAGGAAGGGCTCACATAATTTAGAGAAATCCACACTGGAATATCCTGAAGCAGACAATCTCCAGAAGCTCTGTGAGCCCTCCAAAGATGGAAGAGCCAGCGCTCAGGTATCCCACTAGCAGATGCAACAGTGACACCTACCAACCCCTCTCCTGTACCTCTGACCCACAGAAAGGGGTGTTCCAAACAGCATTTTCACTTGGACAAGTGAAAAAAGTAGAGTAACAGATTGCAGGTACAGTTAAAGCATTTGAATGAAGCCAGGATGGAGTCAAACCAGCCGAGGAGGATAGAAGGACCTCCAAAGGAACCATCTTATATAAAATGGGGTTGAAGCAAAGATCAGACCATTGATATCTGCACAACTCTTCACCTAAGCTGTACATTCCTTCACCACATGCATGCAGGACACACAAAGCACATACATAACCTGAAATCACACAAGTACAGATCTGTAAATACAATCAGGCCTTCAACCATTTCTAACTGAAATTTGCCAGTTTGCCTTTTGTCTTTATCCTAGAGTTCCTTCACTTTATAGAGTCAGCCTCTCCACAAACTTACAGATGCAGCCTCTGTGGAAAGAAAGGGAATAGGAAGCATTCAAAGCACTCGGAAACCTCCTGACACATACCAAAGGCAAGGCCTAGAATCACCACACTCAGTTCAATCGCCAGAAGGAAGAACCTTGTGATCTCCCACAGGATCTGAGGGATAACAGAAATCAGACAAACATGATTAGATGGAGCCAGGAACCATTCAGAAGTTAACACATCAAAACTCCACTCTGCTCCAGGGGACGGCAGCCTCCAAGTGGAGCAGGTCATTTCCACAAACTCTCCTTATGCTTTGTAGGGATACTAATCATATGCTTGTCCCAAGACCTGTCCATGCCTGTGAAACAGAACAGTTGTATGGGAGCAAGCAAACAGCATGCCTACGGAAAGAGGAAGTCACCTTGGTTTGCCACACTTGAGAATCTGTCACTTGTTTCGGATGTGTTCTTTCTGCTGTGCTCCAAGGAGCACAAATCCAGAACAACCTCAAAAGTATAATATTTAACAGTGCCTGTTCTTAAGCAGTAGATTCTGCAGTACAGTTATGACTGAACAAACTCAGTATTCTGCACTCCTCCAAAGTTACTGGTCCCTAAATCTAAAGCATATTCAACTCTAAAGCCCTCCCACCTCCAGCTTGTCATTTTCATTCCCATTTTTTACTTGGTGAAGCAAGAACAAAAAAGCAGCAGGTGACGCAACATTCCAGGTGGTCATGCAATAAATCAGACCTAGAACAAGAACCCAGATTTTGGCTTATTAATCCTTTTCCTCTGAAACTGAATGGCACTCTCTCTTGAAGATACACAGATTTCTAATCTCAGAAAACACACAGTGTATATGTGTATATATATATATAGGAGAGAAAACAAAAGAAACATGAAAGACATGATAGAACATGTGTTTACAGGAAAAACTGAGAGTGTCTGTCCTATTGCATGACTTCCCAGCAAGGTGCACTTAGCAGCAACACCAACAGAGCCAAAGAAAAGCACCTTCTCACCTCTTCTCCATCGTTCAAGTCCTGGACCTACATCTATTCAGTAGAGGTGAATGAAATGCTACAAACATCCAGCCACTCACAACAAGCACTGCTTTACAATGCTTTGACACATAACATTAAAGGGAGAAGCAAAAGGTCCACACTGATCCCAGAGAATAAAGCCAGAAGAACTGTACTCTGCAGGTGGCTCTTCTTCCTTTAACAGCTCAGCAACTACAAAGCTTTTTGTTTTAGGTAACATTCTGCTACAAGTCAAATGACCAGAAAGGAACAGCACGTACAAGCTATTTCCTGTTTGCTAAGAGTTCGCTCTGTGCTCAGAGTGGCTGCAAGGACATTCAGATATCAGTCTCCAAAGGGTATTTGGTTTTATTTGCTTTCAATACAAAATAATTAAATGTTTGTCAAAGAGCCACTCAAATATTGCAAGAGTAAAAGGCCAGATCTGGCCTATCCACTATAGGCATCTGAATGTTTAGCTCTTGCAAAGCAAAGTCATCAACAGGAAAGTTTTGCCGCCACTGCTTGTGCATCTATTTTCGGAAGGCCATTGTTTACAGCCCTGGATGTTGTGGTCATTTAGATACAACTATCAGAACAGGATTCTATAGTATGCATAGCTATGACTACTGCAAAAAACAACACATTAATCTTGTGTGCACTTAAAAGGGAAGCCGGAGCAGATTGCTGTGATCAAACTGCAACAAAGCACAGCCTATAAAATCAGTGTTGTACCTACCTTATCAGCAACTGTGGCAGCATCAGAGGCACTCACAGTCATGGAGACAACAGCACGGGCAATACCAACTAAAGCCACCACAAATACCTACACAAAAAGATACCAAAAGTGAGCTCATGTCAAGAGGCACATATGCAGTAGTGAGCAGAGACCCTTTTGGAATGCCATTTCCAAGTCAGCTTTCAGGCCTGATAACATGTACCAAAGATTTCCTGTAGCAGATTAGAGTTAATTTGCCAAAGGAGATTCCTTAGGCCTGTTAGAGGCAGGAGTACTGGCTCAGAATTTTTTATGGAACAAATTTCCTCAACAGTCAGATTAAATAGCTCTGAAGAGGTCTCATCCACTCCTTACAACGGTATCTTCACAGGCAAACAGTCTTCCCACCCTTTAGTCCACTGGGACAAGGGAGGAGAAAAACCAGACTAAACCCACATCCCTCCAAATTACAAGATCAAGTGCTTGGTATGACTGAATAAATCAATCACAACAGATAACAGAAGCCACTTGATGCCAACTACCACACTTCAGATCTGTAATAAAACTAAAATCTGCATAAAACCTCAGTCAACACTAACAACATTCAGGTATGCAGAGGAAAAAAAATCACCTGCAGTCAACAGTTTCAAAACATCTTACCCTGCTGCACAGTGCAACATAGAGATACCCAAGTCAGCTCATGTACCATTAAAGCATGACAGCATGGAGCTCAGCAATGCTCATTTTCCAACTCCAGTACCGTCACAGGAATTACACAATTAAAAGCTTGGTTGGATACATCCCCTCTCTGCTGTACAGACTTACCCTCTAAGAAAGCAGATTCTTCCAGATAAAAATTCTCCAAGTCACAGGCTAATTCTAAGGATGCAGGTATGAGACAGCTAAATCTATCAGAGAACAAGAGTCCAAGCTGATTCTGAAGTGGTTGGAGAATCCAAGTGACCAGTAAGACACCTACAGATGAATATTTCCTCCCTAGAGGAAGAAGGGACGCAAATGGCAAGAAAGAAGAATACAACACTCCCTCCAGGGATGGAAAACTCTGGGACAAAACGCTGACAAAAAAGATCCCCTGAATATAATGGTGTTCTAGAGTAGCAACAACTCACAGGAGAGGAAGACACACCCTTTTTGCTTCCTCTTTAAGTAGGTAGAGACTCTTCCCAATCTATTAATTTCACTGTAATAACTGACCCCACAAGAAAGCATTCCTTCAAGACATTACAAACAGCCGTTTGAAAGGAAATCCTCACAGAATGCACTTCCATCCTCATTTCCCAGTAACATACTCCAGATTAAAACGAATGAAAGCATTTTCCTCTAAGGCTGTTTCATCACTTTCTGCTTCTCACCCTGTTCTGAAAAAGTCAACAGCAAAAAGTCAGTTCATGTTTTCTTCCCTTTGGTTTATCAGGAGTTTTGCTTTTCAAAGCCTTTGGCATAAACTTCCTGCTGAGCCGTGTGCATTACTGGAATCATAAGGGAAGATTTAAATCCAGACTGGAAAAGGCTTGTAATATTTTTAACGATTTGGAGCATTTGTGCGTACACCTAGTCATCTAAAACTGTGCACAAGCCCAGTACTGACACTCCAGGCCTGAAAGAGCTAACAAGAATTGCCACCAAATTCTCAGCTGAGGCTACTAGCTCAGATTTGGTTTTGATGCTTCTTGGCTTTTACCATGTATGCAGCCCAAAGAAGGATGCCTCCCATCTAACCCAATTCACATATATATTCACTTCTACAACCTAATAATGTACTAATCTCACTGAGAAAGAGCAAGCACATTATGCTACACACTGAGGCAAGCCAGGATCTCAAAAATCACCTTTGATAAAGCTTCCAAATGGTATTTTTGAACAAATTCAGGTAGGTCCTTAGCTGCATTTGCCATGCCCTATGAGCAGTATCACAGTTAATAGGTATGCTGTTCAGAGATTAGTAAAGAGATTGCCTTAATGTGCTCAAAAGTTGCTTGTGCCCTTTTTAAACTGCGGAGAGGAGAACAGACAAGATCTAAGATGTTTGAGAACTGTGACTGTACTACTTATATACTGTTTCCACCTTTAAGAAGTATCAAGAACATCATGAAGTCAGCAGTCACTTTGACATGATGGGAAAGAAACTAACAGGATTGGGATTCTACATTCCCAGACTAACCAGAACCCCATCACATCACCATTTTCTAGGGCAGATGACCAAACTTTCAAACAGCTTTACATAAATTATTCTCCAGTGTTTCACTTTCACTACCTCAGTGAGAAGCTGGTTTTGTGTCACATGCTACTTACTGCAAGGAGCAAGAAAAGTACAAGATACTAGATTCCAAGACAACAAAGCAACAAGAAGAAAAAAGGAAAAGAAGAAAAAAAGATCACCACAGGAGAACAAAATCCACTCAAATCCAGCAGATATGGTCCCAGAGTCTGTGAAAGGCAGAATTCAGACAGTGAAAAAAAAAAACAAAAAACTGTGTCTACTTCTTGTAGTACACCTTCAACTATCCCTGCAAGACCTGGTCTAGGCTTTCTCTCCCTAGTTCAGTGATACTGTTCATGAGTGGCAATTCAAAAAAAACTCTCACTCATCAGTTCAAAAGCACAGAGCGGTACTCACTAGTATGTAGAATGTAGTGAAGATTGGGCTGGAAGTGACCCGGATTTTGGCCCTGGCAGAGGGCAGCTTCCAGAGAAGAAACATAAAGAAAAGCACATTGGGAACCAGGAGCAGAAGATCCCAGTAGCGGACTCTGCAAAAAGTAAATAAAACAGGGTTTTTTTCCTGTTCTTCAGCACCTAGAAGGGAAGGCACCAGCCACAGTCCCTTCTCAACCAAACTCTGAGAAAGCAAGCTCTTTCCCCTGGCCCAGGGTCAAACTGTGGTCCCATTTCCTCCATCTCACCTGGACTTCCCTATGTCCTCATAGAGCAACAACAGGCACTTGTGCGGAACAGTGATATTGGTGTCATTGATTGCCCGCGTTGTTGTCGGGGTCAAAGTTGTCACGTTATCCAGTGCTGTCACCAGGGCAGTCGAATGTGTGATGTTGTCAGACATGGAGAATCTCATCACAGACATCATGGACTGGAATATCCTGCCTTCCTTCTGGTCCAGGTCAAACACAGCACAAGACAACCACAGCAGAGACAAAAAGCAATGTTAAATTAGTTGTGAGTCAGAGCTAAAAAACACATCCCTGCCATTAGACCCCTGTACCACTGCTTCCTGCTCATTACAGCAAATTACCATCATCAGAAAGACTCTATTACACTGTGAAACACCACACACCCTTACTCTGCACACAACCATTAGGATGGACAGTACAAAAACACTATCTTGTATCAGAATAACAAGCACCTTCAAAATAGCATAATACTAGGTTGGATTAAATTTTGTGGGTTTTTGAGCTTTTGCAGATTCGTAGAAGAAATCAGGACTCAGAAGCAATACATGGCATCATCAGATGGAGACTGAAACCCTGCTGTACAAGACCATTAATTATTGTTCTAGCTCCCAAGATCAAGAACTTACAGTCAGTCATTTGATTTCAACTACTGTGAAGAAAAAAATTAAGGCCCTATCCAAAACCTGTTGCTGTTATCAACCTGGCAGTCAGAGCAGGGAGAGCCTCACATACTTTTACCTAAAGGGACTGCGCAGACTTTATCTTCCAAAGCCAACACTGGAAAAAGCCATGATCCGGCATTTTTTGTCTAACACTCTGCAAGACACTAGATCTATTCTGATTTTAAGCACAACAGTAAGGCTGTGAAAAGACAGTGCCTAAAACCCTGTGAGCATAAAGTTCTGCAGCTTCTTTACATCCACTAGTCCCAATTGCATTGACTTTCTCAGACATAAATCAGCATCATCACTGGTAGTTTACAAGCCCAGAACCAGACACAGTCCTAATGGGTTTCCTAAGGTCAAACTCTCAGGCAGCACAGACCTATGGTGAGAATCAGAAGAGACACGGCGCTCAGTTCTTCTGCCTGCCCTACCTTACACCTCTCCTGCCCCTCAGAAGGATGACAAGAATGAACTTCCAACTCCTCTGATGAAACTTTTTTGTACTGCCTTCTGCCACCTGTCCATCCCCCAGGCCCTACACTACTGCAATATTAACTGTCCCTCCAGAAGTTAAAGGGAAACTCTGCTCTGCCATCCATAAAACTCCACATGCTTCATGCCCATGCTGGTGGCTTTGGCAGAAACCACACCAGCAGCAGTTCATCTCTCTGTTGGTTCTAAGATCACTGTGGAAACTTTAAGAGCACTATGGCACACAGTACTTTAGATCAGGATTTAGGATATACTAGAGTTTTGACATAATTTCCCTTTACTAAGCCTGCTTCTGACTCAACGTATCACTGTGTGCAAATCCTCTCCCCTTCCCACCCTAAAACAGCAACCCTCATGGTTAAGGTACTTACCTAGCTGTGAGCTGAATACAAACACAAGGTGCTATAATCTCTCCTGGCACTCCCCAAAGAAGTGGTCACAGACAACACACAGATTGAAAAAAAAAAAAACAACAAAACTTTATCAGCTGGCATCTTAAAGATGCACCCTGCCAGAGACTCTGTGCTACAGTTAATCCAAGATTTATCTCAAAAAAAAAAAAAATCTCCATTTGACTTTAACTCTGGCTGGCATGGCAAAAACTGACAGCCTCCATGACAGGACTCAGAAGGTATTTTCCCTGCAAGGTTCTGGGTGACTCACAGGTCAGAAAGAATCAGCACAGCCCTGTGTCATCTGTTGAGCTTTTAAGAGTTCAGTAGCATCTTCCTCACAAACTGCTCCAGACTGTCAGCCACAGAGTCTTCTTCTTCTTCAGAGGTTGACACTCTTCCTAGGTCTTCTCTAGGGGTAAGGGGATCATCCCACCCTCAGCTAACAAACCGTTCCTTTGATTCATTCATGGGGACAGATACTCGCTGAGCTAGGATTTTTCTTTTGCAACTGGCATCTGCTGTGCTGCACAAGAGACATCATATTAAATAAACACATGCAGACCTGGAAAGATTAACTTTGTGTTGAGATAGCAAAAATCTGTGCCAAAAAATCCTAGTTCTAGTAGAGGTTTCAGCAAACAACCTTTACATTCCAGACTTATCCCTAAAAGCATATTCTCTTCCCTCCAGCTTCTCACTTCTCTGAGCTGATGCCGTTAAGAATGATTTTCTGTTAATAATTTTTCTCCATTCTCTTCCTCTGAAACACCTCTGCATCTCAGTAGTAGCAAGGACAAGTATGCTCACATTTGTCAACACAGAAGAAAATCTAACTGTTTAAAAAGCTGGGAAAGGGTAGAAATAAACCCCACAGAGCATGGGTAGTATGAGACCAACTGCAAACCATCACACCCTCCTAATATCTCTTCTGGGACAAAGAATTTGATCTGCCTGTCCCACTGAAAAGAGCTCAAGTGAAAGAATTGCATGGGAAAAAACACCTTCCTCTCAAAAAGGAAAGGCTCCACTTTTTTTCCCTAGAAGCCACCACTATCACACAACAGCAGCAAGCTGCTGATAAGAAGAGGAGTTGGCCACATGTAACAGGCCTCCAGTCACGAGGTTTCAAAGGGTAAAACAGAATCAAGCTTACCTCTCAGCCCGGCTGCTTGCTACAGCCTGGTATTAGTATCCTATTCTTCCTCCCAAGATGGAGTATACACAAAAAATAGCATCAAAACATCCAAAATGATAAGAAAGGGCAGCCAAAACCATCAGCCAGACAGCATGATCATCATGCTTTTCTAATAGCTAAAGCCTACAGCAAGGATGTGGAGAAGTGGTGTGTTCCTGTCAAAATCCCAGGCAAAAATTCTGTGGCCACAGGACCAGGAACTGATGGCAGGGATCTGGCTAGGCTTCGTCATCACCAGCAACACTGATCCTTACAGCACACTGTCCAAACCTTTGCCCTGATTAGTCCAAAATAAACCCTGCCAGCTGAGCATATCCAAGAGATCATTCACCACACCCTGCCTCCACGGGGCTGTTCACTTCAGCCAGCCCGACCTATGCAATGGGGGTAAAATCACTCCGTAGCCACGTAAGAGGAAACCAGTGCAGTAGTCGTGGTCTCCCTTGTCCTCCTTTCAAGCAGCTCTATTCACTATAGACCAGAAAACAAACTAAAACGGTTTTCTACGCTACAGCTGAAGCCAGCCTGATTTTGCGGAGGCCTATTCCTCTATCCAGGCACTGGACTCCCAAGTTGCATTCCGATTGAGAACATCTGCAGGACTCACAGGTTGCTGTGACAGAGTGCTGGGGAAGGCTCAGCTGCACCTTCAGTGGAAATGATTGCCTCTCACCAAGTGGATGTTGTTTCTGGATTCATGCCACTGTAACTGTATCGGAGCTCAATGAAATTCAGGGCCCACATCACTGGCAATTCTCTGTGCTCTCAAAGCCCAACTACATAAAGGTAAATGACACACTACCAGAGTCACAGCTCTAATAAAAAAACTTAAGTTTTCTTCCTTTCTGAAAACAGTACCAGAAAATCTTGCAAGTATAGATCATATTAAGGTTAAGACTGCTCCTTAAAATATTGCATTTGTGCAAGAAAAAACTGCACTAGCCAGATCCCTGCCTAAAGTACAACTGTTCCTTCAACAACTTAAACACTTTAAAAGAAAAAAAAAGCCTTTTTTTCCCCTTTTCCTTTTTTGAGAAGGCTCTTCAAACCTCACTCTTGGTCACAACAGTTGTGTTTTGCATTTCACCCTTAGAATTTACAAGACAGGAATTTCCCACCAGTGATGAAGGACCTTGCCTCCAGTTTCATTCTCACATCTTGTTCTGAACTAAACTTGAAGAAACTGCAATGCTAAAAACAACCAAAGAAAAATACCAAAACCAGAAGTATCAACAGCAATCCAAAACCACAAGACAGGGAATTCCAATTCAAGGATTTCAGAAATAAGTTTCCTATGTTTTTTGTTGTTTTGGTGGGAGTTTTTCCCCTCTAGAAGGTGGGTGCACAGACAAGCAGCAAGAAGGTGGCAAGTGAAGCAAAGTAACAGTACATGGCCACTTCATTCCGCGCTGGCAAGGAAGCGCTGCCTATTTTAAAGGCTGCTACAGGAACCAGACAGCTGGAGAAAATCTTCAGTTACTTTCTACCCTTCAGGCTGGACAAAGGTGCCTCTGGGCCCCCCTGCCATAGCCGGGCTCCCAGGCTGCAAAAGGGGGCACAAGCTGCCCTTTGAGAGATGCAGCTGAAGCCTTTGCCAAGGGCCGGGCCGAAACCCAGGGCCCACCCAGGCCCCCGGTCACCTCCCAGCTGACACCGACTGTAACCGGAGAACCGCGGCGCCCCGGGCAAAGGCACGAAGCCTTTTTCCTGCCGGATTCCCCGTAAGCACAGAAAGAGCAGCGGGGCGCGGGCTGCCAAAGCCTGCCGGGTACGCTCAGGCTCCCCTGGCACCCCGGGAGGGCTGCGGCAGCCCGGCCACCCCGGGGGCCCCACCTCGCCCCGCAGAGCGGCCCCGCCGCTCACCTCACAGGGCCGCGGCCTCCGCCGCAGCCAAGCCGGGCCGCCGGGGCAGGCCCTGCCGCCCCGGGGTGAGGTGCCCCGGCGCCCCTCCCCGTAAGCCCCCTCCCGGCGCCGGCCCCGCTCCTACCCGCCGAGGGCCCAGCCCGCCCGGCCCTGCCTCCCCGCCGACGGCGCTCAGTCGCGGGGGCCCAGCCCCGCCATCCCAGGCTCCGGCCCCGCCGCTCCCCTCATCCAGGGAGCGTCGCTGAAGAGCGTCCCGAGCAGAGCGCCGCGCCGCCAGAGCAGACGGGCCGACGCCTTTTCGGCCGGGCCCAGCGGCACTCTTGAGAGAGGGTCCCTGAGAGGGGTGCCGATGGGGCCAATCAGAGACCAAGTGAAGACAGGCTCCGTCACCCAGGCCAAAAGAAACAGCGGCACGAGCCAATGGCAAGGGGCGGGAGGCGGGACGCGAGGGGCGGGCCTGCCGCGCTTTAAAGGTGCTCAGTCCCCGTCCGGCGGGACCGGCAGCAGAGGGCAAGCGCGGCCTTGGCGGTAGCTGTTACCATTGGAGCGCTAAGACCCCTCCCTGAGGCAGTCCTGAAACGGGGGGCAATAACACAACCTCCCCATAAGCCCCAGTACTGAATCGCACTGCCCGGGGGCCAGGTCTACCCCGTCCACTCTCCTCAGGCCTTCCCCCAGGCCAGGGTGGGATCCCCCTCCCCCAGGGCCGGGCTGGTGCTCGCCCACCTCTCTGTGGGACCCCCGTGGCGCTGGGATGCCCGCCTGCTGCACCTCAGCCTGC
Source organism: Falco naumanni (assembly GCF_017639655.2). Lineage (NCBI taxonomy): Eukaryota > Metazoa > Chordata > Aves > Falconiformes > Falconidae > Falco > Falco naumanni. Next base: position 101,704,306 of record NC_054057.1, read on the forward strand.
CCTCGCACCTCCTCACCACGCAGGAGCCATGGCACCAGTGGCTCCCCCAGGGCCTGCCAGGCCCCACCACCATCTTAGCATGGAGCGAGGGGCTGTGGCGGAACAGGCCGGCAGTGACCCCGCGGGCCTGCCCGAGGAGAAGCCTCCCCTCGCCACAGGCAGGCGGTGTTGGATGCTGCCTGTAAAGGTAAAGGCTCTGTCTTTCACAGTCCGATTGTAGCTTCCAGGCCAGCCTGTGCAACCCAACGTCACACTCAGCAGCAAACGCTATGCTCGTGGGATCCAGCACCGTGTCGTCACACACCTCCGAGATGAGGAGAAATCTGCTACTTCTGAGGAGGAATTACTGATTGCAAGGCAGGGAAGATAATATTTCTTCCACGACCAGGATCCTGTAATCGAGTTCCTGCAGGGGAGAACGATTAACAACCAACCTGGAGAGTCTGGCTTTTAAGGAAAGGTTAAAGGTGACTGAACTAACCTGGTGTAGCCTGGACAATAGCAGATAAACATGATAAATAATTAGCAGGATTTGGAGGCACAAATACCAGACAAAGAAAAGAGAAGTTTGGTGTAGGTAAACAGGGAAATAACTGGGACAAACTGGCCAAGGTTTAAAAAGGAAATTAAAGGAAACAACTGGCTGAATATCAGGTTATTCTCAGCAGTAAGAGCTGTCTGACTGAACATTGTTTCGAGGGGGGGATGCTTATCTCAGTAATTTCAAGGACTGAGGGATAAATTCTGACATGGTTGTCTACCTGTGGTTTCTGGAGCTCTGGGAATTCCTTCTATAAGAAGGCAAGGCTTTTGCCAAGATGAAATTCACTGTACAAAACCTACACCTCATTAGATCCTTGTGTTGATCAAGTTTGTATGCTGTGCTCTAGCAAACAGCATGCACAGAGGGTTTCAGGCCCCCATGCATAGATCGTTCTCAACTTAAGTCTGCTTGATGCTCTTCTCAGGTTTAATTTTCCAGCTTCACTGCAAGCCTCATAGAGGGGACATACCCTGAAACTGTTGCCTGCCTGAGCCCTGTTCCTCTGATTTTTCCACTGGGTTGAAACAGGTTTTTACACTGGTGTCATGCCTTTGGAATGACATCTGGAGAAGGCTCTCCTTAGCTTGTCTCTTCTCACACTGTCATTCAGGTTAATGATATGTTGCAATATTTTGATACGTTCTATTTATGTATCCAAGCTCAAAGGCTCAGCAGGCACCAGCATCTCTGAGTTATAGAAGGAACACTTCTGTTTAAAGAGAGGTAAAGTGCTTCTGCCTAACAAGTGTCTTGGTAACAGAGTCAGGAGTAAAATCCATGTCTTCTCACTTGTAGCCTCAGGCGCTAACTAATTGAACATGTTACCTCCCACATAACTGTGTCAGAAGTAGAAAGTTTGCTTTCCGATCCACCTGTTCTTTCCATCTGATTCAGTCTGAGGCTAGAGCCCAGCACTTGGGACACCAGATCCAAAAGCTGTCTCCGGCAGAAGACTGATGGGAGCCACTGCAAGGACCATGACACTTTAGATCCTGCCTTCCTCTCCTCACTGCTTATTTGAAACAGAGGAGGTGGGGAATCCACACTTAGATTCCTTTGTATCAACAAGCCATGCCTTTCAGCCCAAACATGGTGTGTGCAAATATAACTCTGCCCTTCCCACCTCCAAGGACTGCCCCATCTCCTTAACTGCACACATCCTCCCACCAGCTGAGAACCTCTGCTCTGTGTCATCTCCACCATGCAGTGCATAAAGATGGTAGGGCTCACTCCCTTTGTCCTTGCTGTGTCACTTGGTGTTGCCAGGCTGAAGCAAGATAAGAGGTGATATTTACCTTGAAAGCCCAAGGAAAGCTGACACTCGGCATTGCACCGTCTGCTCTCCTTTGGCAATCTCACCTGACTTGCAGGTGTCAGAGGTGGAAAGCGCAGTCATGGTTTCAAGGACAGCAATACACCCTTGTTACATCACCAAATTCCACTCCTCTAGGACATTCTATCTCTTTAAAATAATCTTTCAGCTTTTATTAGACCACCTGCTGGACAGGATATTACTTCTCATCCAAAACTGCTTTGTTTGGGTGCTGAGCAACTGCAGAAACAGATGTGCCTGTGTTGTTTCAGAGCTGCTCTACCAGCCTAGCTATTTCTAGTATTAGGCATAAATTCGCACCATAGGATTACCACCTGGGCTGTAACTCCTGTGTCTCTTCACAGGGTATTCAGTCCCCAGGGCTCCTCCTGTGCTATAAGCCACCAGTCTGCAAAATCCTAGTGGTGTGTTTTGATATTCAGTTCAGTGCTCAGCTGAGTTACCCCAGTGAGCAGTCTGGGCCCTGATTGCATCCCAGCCGTCTCACATGCCCCAGTCCATCATCTCTAGCACAGCAGAAGGAGCCCTGATCCATGCATGACAGCCACCTGATTTTAGGATTGGTTTTAGCTAGCCAACATCAGCTTTTCTCAGAGACTGAGCACCTCAGCTCAAGCACAGGACCACTTGTAGCTGGCAACCAGAGAGAGCAGTGAAAATATGGACATGGTGCAAGGTGTTCTGGGAAGGACAGACAGAAAAGCAATCTGTCCATCCAGCTGTCCAGTGCCTGGAGAGGCAGTGGCACCCTGTGGTGACAGTTCATCACCGTGTGTCACCCAGGCCTTGTCAGACAGCACCATTTTACACAGGTCCTGAGCTGCCTTCCTTGAAGCCATGGTGGTCTCTAGTAGCCTACAAGTGAGGGCATCTCTGAGGGGGTCCCTCTGCCTGTTACACTCTAAGCACCAGGCAGCTCCCCATCTCATGTCACAGAGAAGAGGCTGAGCCACTCTCCTATTTACATCGTGATGCTCCTGCTTTGCTATATTGGTACCAGGCTGAATCATCCACCCTGGAAGAGCCATTTCAGGTCTTTGATTGTCAGCCACCTCTTTAGTCACTTTTGCTTTGCTGTCTCCTGTTTCAGGGTTACTGTCCCACACCTGAGTGTAACTAAAAGCAGAAATAGCCTGATACCAAATAGCGGTCAGAAACTAGTTAGAGAACACAGATCACCAAAATCCAAACCACCTGCCATTATGCAACAGCCTGTGGCCTGGAATGCAAGTGTTTCACCTCCTTGCCAAACAGCCCTTTGCTTGTTTTGGCTGTCTAAATTCCTCTTCCACAGTCTATGGGACAGGTGCTATTCCTCAGTTCCTCTCCTAAGTGGCATTGCTCGCTGTGCCAAGCAACGGAGGAAACGTGTCTGTTCTGCAGAACTGCTCCTGTTACCCCTCCGTCACTGTTATTACATATAGACTTACACCAAAAAACCTAAACCAAACACCAGAACCCCCTTCCTACCTCTTGTAGATTTACTGCAAACCAGAACAAAGGTGTTTCAAGCGGTGTCCCACAGGGCAGTGGCAAACCTGGCCAAGCCAGGCTTGATTTTAGCTGCAGGAGAGGCAGATGTGAGAACATAGACGCAGGAATTCCCGGTGGGATCTCCCCTGTGACTCGGACACCCCCCAGGAGAGACCCCCTCCATCCCAGAGGGAAATACCCAAATGTTTGCGGCCCCGGCCCGCTCCAGGTTCCCGCCCGCCGCCTCATCCATATTCACGCAGCGGGGCGGGGCCCGCCCCCGGGGCTGTTCATTATTCATGACGTTTCGCGCGCTTTTGCGGCCACGTGGGTCAGTTTTCGCGCGGAATCCGGCGGGGCAGGAAGAGGCGGCGGTGATGGCGGTGAGCGGCCGGGCCGGGGCGGCGGAGCGGTGTCAGCCCCGTGGGTGCCGGCACCGGTTCCTCCCCGCCGCGGGAGCCTTGGCACTGCGGTCACGGTCGTGCGGGGCCCAGAGGGGTGTCGGGGGAGCGGGGGGGGGATGTGAATGGGGGAGCGCGCGCCGGGGACCCCCAAAAGCCGAGGGGAGTTTCCCCCGTGCCCTGCGCCGGAGGAGAGACCCGGAACCGGGCCTGGGCAGGGGGGCCGGAGCCCTTCGCTCCGCTTGCTCTGGGCTTGGAGGATGGATCTCCGCACACTCTCCCATGCGTTCCCGTTGCCATTTGCAATAAGGGCTCATTATTTTAGTCTTATCCCCAAAGACTCATCGCTGATCCATGCCCCCCCTCTGCCCGCCGCCCCCCTTGCAGAGCTTCCTGGAAGATCTGATAACCTTCTGCCCCGGGCCGGGGAGGGGGGTGCCCCGGGCCCCCCGGCCTCACCCGCTCCCCCTCGTCCTTGCAGGACTCCTCCGAGTCGCAGGCGGCAGCCACCAGCCCGGTGCGCAGCTCACGCCGGGGCGATGCCTTCACGTCCAGCCCCGGTGGGGACCTGCCCCCCTTCGAGGATGAATCCGAAGGACTCCTGGGGACCGAGGGGCTCCCCGAAGAGGAGGAAGAAGGGGAAGAGCTCATCGGGGAAGGGATGGAAAGGTAAGGAAACAGGTGGGAGCCAGCTTTTGGGGGGGTTGTGTCTATGGATGAAGTTTTGCTAACGGGATGTAGTGCAGCCAGCGACATGGGGGGCTCTCCGCCGCGGTGGTGGCCCTCTGCTGTGCTGGTGGCTGAGGTGAGAGGGCTGAAGAGCTACTGGATAGTGGAGAAAAGTGAGGGCATGGTGTCATTTGAGTCCTGGAAGAACTGAGCAAATTACAAGCAGGGAGCAAAGTGCCATCACGATTCAGCGTAGGTAAACCAAGATCTCCCTGGATGAATGATGTGCATCAAGCCTAGATCCTTACTCCTGCAGGCATAAATTTTGAAATTTTTTCACTCAGCCAGGCCTGCCGGCAAGCTGGTGAACTTTAGAATACAAAGGCTTGAATGTTGGCATTCATAACTATGGTGCTGGAGCCCTTTGTACTGCAGGGCATCTTCTGCTGTGAAGTGCCTTCCTGCTCAACGCGTTCTGTCTTGCTGCAGAACAACTATCCTGACACCTGTGCAGCAGTAGCCAGAGAAGGGCTGGAGAAGGGCTTTCTGGAGCCTGGCCTGATTCAGTCCTTTCTGTGTGTGCTAGGGACTACCGCCCCATCCCCGAGCTGGATGTCTATGAAGCAGAGGGCCTGGCCTTGGACGATGAAGATGTGGAGGAGCTGACTGCCAGCCAGCGGGAGGCTGCAGAGCGAGTAATGAGGCAGCGAGACCGCGAGCTGGAGCAGGGCATGGGCCGCATGAGGAGGGGGCTGCTTTACGGTAGGTGGAGATGAGCTGTACCAGGCGGGCTGCTGATCCCTGCGGGGTTGGGTGTAACCTGGCCCTTGTGGGGAACCTAGACTCTCACCCTCATATTACCATGGAGGCCTCTCTAGAGCTCCAGCGTGTTTGGATTCTTAGTGAAATTACTGGCTGTGGGCTTGCCTGGACTTCCCAGTGTTTTGGGGAGTCCCTTTGTTTTGGGCTTCCTAGGAGCTCACTTGTTCTGTTCTTCTGGTTGCGTGTTCGCTGTTGATACAGTCAGGATCCTGGGCCTGTATCAAGGCTTTGGAATTCTACCGAGTGTATGCTGTCGAGTGTGTTGGTGTCCCTGTAGAGACTTTTGTGGGCTGGGTGGGAGAGCTTGTGATGCACTTGAAAGCCCCTTCCTTGGCCTTCCTCCCTCAGTGCATTAATGGGCACAACTGTGTACTGTTGCACACACATCTTATTCACCCCCATGAAGTCTTTAGTGATTTTGTGGAAGATTTATGAGCCAGGCTAGAACTGAATTTAGGTTGGGCCTGGGGTGGCTCTTGGTTTGTATCCCAGGCTCTGACCTTGCTTCCACAGCCTGTGCAGTCCAACTGTGACTAATCCAGAGGGTAGGAATGGGAATCCCAGCTCTTGTAACAATTTTTCCTCCCAACTCCTAGACAGTGATGATGAAGATGAAGACCGTCCTTCACGGAAGAGGCGGCTGGCAGAACGGGCTGCCGATGGCATGGAGGAGGAAGATGAAGATATGATTGAGAGCATTGAGAATCTGGAAGACATGAAAGGGCATTCAGTGAGGGAGTGGGTTTCCATGGCAGCTCCCCGCCTTGAGATCTACCACCGCTTCAAGAACTTCCTGAAGACCCATGTGGATGACCATGGGCACAATGTCTTCAAGGAGAGGATCAGCGACATGTGCAAAGGTAGGGCTGGGTGATTAGAGGCTCTCTCCTCTTTATGTGGGTCACAGTACTCTGCAGTGATCCAGTCCATAGGTGGATTTTTTTCTGCCAGCCCTGTTTGTCCCAGACATTGAGTCAGCGCTTTAAGAAACTCTGATGGTGATGGAGATAAATGAATAATGGAAACATCTACTGTCTTCTTTGATTCTGGCTGACTAATTAGAAGGCCCCTGGCGTCTACTACTCATTAATATTCATATCGTAGAAATGCTAGCAAAAGAATATGTGGGGCAGCAGACAGTGGTCTGCAAGTTTGCAGCCTGAAAGAGACAACAATTGCTTGCTGTCTGTGCCAGTTACTTTCTCACACTGGAGACTTGGTTATCCAGCAAGGGGACACAAATAGGCCTTGTGACTTTGAAAACCGTGTCAGTGTTGCAGCCTTGTATTCTGAAGCCAGAAGAAGCAGTCATTAAGGCTGTCATTGATAAATTTTAAAAGCAGAAATTGTCACATCTAGGAACAGCTCACGTAACTGCAGTTGTTTGTATTTCTTTATATTGAGGCAGAAGTTCCAGAAGCTTGAGTAGGGGATCAGGGTCAGTGTTATACAGCTAGAAAATAAAAGGCATTTGTCTTGTCCCTTTCCAAGAATGTAAGATGCAGGAGGGTTTTTTTGCCAGCCATTCAGCACAGTTGTCTCTCCCATTAACTTCTGTTTCCTGGAGGTCTGTGGGAGAGTTGCATGCTGGGCTGACACTTTTGAGTCTTAGGAGCACTGAGCCTGGGAAGTATCAGTGCTGAACTGGAGAGGAATAATTACAAGCTTGGTACTGATGAAGAATTTGTCAGAGAAGTAAATTGAAAAGTTTTCCACCCGTTTTCAAATTGGTGGCCTCTAAATATTTTTCAGGGAAGACAGACGTCTGTAAACTGCAGCCTGCAGGTTACAGGCTTGTCTGTTCTGGCTATCTTTTGCCTGAGAAGTGAGCAGGTTGAAAATACAATTCACCCCATCTTTTTCTTAAGAGAACAGAGAGAGTCTGGTGGTGAACTATGAAGACCTGGCAGCCCAGGAACATGTCCTTGCCTACTTTCTGCCTGAGGCCCCAGCAGAAATGCTGAAGATCTTTGATGAAGCAGCCAAGGAAGTGGTGTTGGCCATGTACCCCAAATACGATCGTATTGCTCAGGAGATCCATGTCCGTATCTCACACCTCCCTCTGGTGGAAGAGTTGCGGTCACTCAGGTAAGCAGCAGAATTACTAGCAGTGGCTGTGGAGCCTGCAACAGGCTTTGGGGTGCTCAGGAGGAATCATCTGCTAGTTAAATAGTTAAACCTTTGGATAAATGCCAACAGGATGACTGATCTTATTACAGGAAAAAAGTCTTACTAAGGATGAACTTTCAGTGTCCCTGAGGTAAAACACAAACCTGGGTAGAAAACTCTACTGATAACTGTTTCTTACTAGGCCTTTGGTAGTTGTGCCTTGTAGCAAGGGTATTTCTATAGGGTGTTCTGCCTTCTGTGCCCTGCAGGCATCCAGCATCAATCTGTCTTTCCTCAGGCAACTGCACTTGAATCAGTTGATCCGGACCAGTGGAGTGGTGACAAGTTGCACAGGGGTCCTGCCTCAGCTCAGCATGGTCAAATATAACTGCAGCAAGTGCAGCTTCATCCTGGGACCCTTTTTCCAGTCCCAGAACCAGGAGGTGAAACCTGGTTCCTGTCCAGAGTGTCAGTCTCTTGGGCCCTTTGAAATCAACATGGAAGAGGTAAGAGATGTGCTTGCCTGGGTGGTGCTGTCTGCTCGTCCTGCCCAGGCTGCTGCACTGCCGGTTCCTCCCAGTCCTGCCTTGGCTCCCACCCGGAGCAGGCTTGATGCTGGGAGGGTGGTCTCTAGCTATATCTGGGGGTCTGTGAAGATAGATCTTGTCTGTTAGAGCTCTTGACCTGAATCTGCCCAGTTTAGCAGCCAAAAGTCATTTACTGCCTCACTGTTAAGTGTTTGGGTTGAATCTTTCGCCACAATCATCCCTGTGGTACACAGTTACCTATTCATGTTGTAGAAATGCAGACACAGGCTGTCCAGCTCTCCTTCCCAAGTTAGATCAGTATTTCCGATCTGCCAGCTAAGGAGGACCATAGCAAAATCATTGATGTGGACCTTCTGACTTTCATTCTTTTCTTTGCTATCTTTTAAGTGGAGCATCCTCCTCCTAGGAAATGGTCCAGTATTTGGGTGGACAAACACTGTGGAGGCTGAAGCACAGTGGTGAGATGTGGCAGAGTACTTTCCTGTCCCCTTTGTTGTCTATCGCATCCTGGAGTTGCTCCTCACAACCTCCATCCTCCTCTGCCCATAGTTTTCTGACCAAAGTATAGTAAATCTGAATGGACCTTCTCTGGTGAGGTGCTTTTCAAAAACATTGGCTATGCTGATGCCTGCCAGGCTTGCTAGGTAACTTTTGTTTTGTTGCTGCAGACGGTCTATCAGAACTATCAGCGCATCAAAATCCAGGAGAGCCCTGGGAAGGTAGCTGCCGGCAGGCTGCCCCGCTCCAAGGATGCCATTCTCCTTGCCGATCTGGTTGACAGTTGCAAGCCAGGGGATGAGATTGTGAGTACATTGTTGAACTCGAGTACGGGGTGAGCAGAGAGCATTTTTGAACTCTGGACATCATGGGAACATCTGTGGGGACTTGAGGAGGGATTGTCCTCAGATGCATTTGGGCAGCTACTTTTGAGAATGGCCTCTTAAAATGGAGAGGGGGCTGTTTTGTACCGTGCAGACACTGACATCCAGCCTCCTGGTTCCCAGGAGCTAACAGGCATCTACCACAACAACTATGACGGCTCCTTGAACACTGCCAATGGCTTCCCAGTGTTTGCGACTGTGATCCTGGCCAACCACATTGCTAAGAAGGACAACAAGCTGGCTATTGGAGAACTGACTGATGAAGATGTGAAAGTGATTGTGGGTCTGTCCAAGGATGAGCAAATTGGGGAGAAGGTGAGTCAGCCTCAGACATCCTTTCTTTTCCTGTTGATAGCTTGACATCGCCTGGCAGCCGGATCAGAAAGTGATGAAAAGTGTCAGTTGGCTAAGCAGTGGCTAAAGAAACTTCTAGACATCCCAGTTCCCTCTGAATGGTCTTCTGTAGCTCTCAGACAAGCTGTTAATGAGAGTGAGTTACAGGAGGGAAGTAAATAAGAAACTTCAATTGTACTTTTGGGCGTCACATTTTCTGTTTCTCCCTTTCCTCCTCTGAGCCTTCCACATCACAACAGGGCTGGAGAACGAATGAAAGGCACTCAGACACTACTTACATTTAATCATTGTTTTGTCTTTCCGTACCTTGAAAGCAAAGTGGGGGAAGTGTTCTGAAGGGCCAATGCTTGGGCCTTCAGTCCCCTTAAGGGGATGTTATTACTTAGCTTAAGCCCTGGGAGAGATCTTAGCTTTGCTTGTCTGCATGCTAGGACCTGAATCCAGTACTTGAAAGAAGAAAGCTCCTCGATGGGTCCGTGTTCAACGTCACTTGAGTCAAGTTTAAGCTCTGAAATAGGGGGACTTCACTCTCTTTTTTTTCACTTTGTTCATGCTGTTTTTATATTGACTGCTGTTCCCCGTGGGTGAAGCAGCTTCAGTTGAGCCAGGACTATTGTAACATCAATAGTCTCCAGCATCAGGCTATTATCAGAATGCCCTCGAGAAAATAAGCCAGTTGGTTGTAATATTTGACCATGATGACAATTCGTGTGCGGTGTAGCCCATTCAGCTACTATCACACGCAGTGAGTAAGTCTCAAATCAAGGTCCCCAGCTTTGCAACAGCTGATAACAGCCACTGCAGTGTGCTCTGTGTATAACAGGAGTGTGGAGGCAGTGGCAGTTAGCTTCCAGCACCAGACTACACAATCTGCCATAATAGCACCATTTTTTAAGCACCTTTAGGGGACTCTGGGTGGGTAGTTACCTTTGAAAAAGCCCCATCACCTTGGATAATAAAAGACTCTGGAGACAGCAGTATCATAAGGGTCGCTGTAGAACCTTGATGATGTTCATGCCAAATTCTGTCCAGAATAGGAAATGATATTCCCTGTTCAACTCTTGGGTTTCCTTTCAGATTTTTGCCAGCATTGCCCCATCTATTTACGGACATGAAGATATCAAGAGGGGCTTGGCTTTAGCTCTCTTTGGTGGAGAGCCCAAAAACCCAGGTGAGTGTCACTTGCGTCACTTGATGTTACTTCACTCTGCTGAAGGCAAATGAAACTGGGTTTGTGCTGCTGCAATGAAAGCGGTTAGAGCTGTCTGTGTGTCTTGGTGATAGATGAGGTAGTAGGCTGGGGATATCTGTGATGGAAGTGGCTGCTTCTGTCATGCTGAAAATTCTGGTGTGACAGTAGAAGTGCTAAGCCTGAAATCAGCCGCTGCTGCAAACCTGGGCAAGGTATTATCCCTCC